>NC_134530.1:249459372-250124729 GCF_050624435.1 Tenrec ecaudatus | reverse complement strand
CTGTTCACGTATATTCTCAGAGATAAAATCTATTTGCTAAAGTATGGTGATGATTTTCAATGAATAATTTCTTTTTTTAAGCATCAGAATTCATTTTTAAAGTATTTTTTAATAGGACCTCAACTTTTTGAATGGATTCTTGTGGAGTTGCTCCAAAGGGAGACGAGAGGAAAGGGGCATGAAAAGATGATCAAATACAGGATGCCCAATTGTCTTAGGTAGCAGGTGATGTTATTAACAGAACCACCCCCAGTGGTGGCTTTAGCAAACAGAAGCTTACTCTCTCACAGTTTAGGAAGCTGTTAAGTCTGAAGTCAGGGTGCCAACTTGAGAGAAAGGCTTTTTCTCTCTGATGATTCGGAAAAAGGTCATTGTCTCCTTACAGCATCTTTGGTCTTGCCATTCCTGGGAGATCTCGAGGTCTTTGTACCAATTTTCTCCCTGAATCTCTCAGATTCCCAGCACAAGGAACCAAGATCCAAACTACACACTCTGTTCCAGATTCTTCCTTTTTGTTAGCATCAGGTCCTTTTCTTCTACTTACTCCCCTCTCCTCTTTACATCTTTTAAGGTAAAAGGTCACGTGGGTCACACTCTCAAGGAAACTTCCTTTCAACTGATTGCCTGCTTATAGCAGATCTTAGCCATTAGGTGATTACATGACCACAGATACCCAAATGGAAGATAATTACATCAGTACGGAACTGCCAACATTATATCATTACATAACTCAAGCCACTCACACTCATTTGGGGCAGAAGACACAATTCAATCCATGACACTGTTTAAATTCTAATTTCAGTAAAAGAATAAATTTATTTTAACATAAACATAGGCTTCCCTGTAGGTTTTTGTTTTTTTTGCCTGTGTGACATCTGATATCTCTAGTGGAAAGCCACTGAAGCATGCACATCTATCTTTGCCTCTACTATGCTGCTATTAGTGTAGACAGACTCATCTTGATACCTCAGTCAACTTGGAAAGGATGAAGTGTCTCTGCTCCTCTGGGTTTCAGGAGTAGCAGGTTTCTAGACCGGTTCTGTCTTTCTAGATGCTAGGGATTGAACTGTGTAACTCTAAAATATGTGTTGAAATTCTCAGCCCTGTTTTCTGTAAACCGAGGGTTTTCATTTTTTATGTGAATTCAATCATATCAGTGTAGAGTGTGTACTAAACTTAATCACTTCAGGGTTATAAAAAGAATAGCACAGACATGGAGACACAAACAGGGGGAAGAGGAACATAGATGATGGAGACAGGTGTATGTAAAGCTTAGGAATGTCAAGGTTTGCTAGCAACTGCTAGAAGCTGAAAAAAACAAGGATCTCTTCCTAGAGCCAAGCCCTCAATTATGAGAAAATAAACTTTTGTTCTTTAAACTCACCCACTTGTGGTATTTTGTATGGCGGCCCTAGAAAACCAAGACATAGGTGTCTTCCTGGGGAATTATAGCTCATGAAGTTTCTTATGAGGTCAAGTGTCTCCATACCAAATACCTCATTGTGCTGTTGGGATTCTTCGGGAACATTGAGAACCGGGTGGAAGTCTGAGTCTAGAAGAACAAGCCATAGAGAGGTAGACACTCTACCTATAGAGTCATGCTGGATCACAATCTATGGGGAAAAAAATTCCTATAGTTGTTTAGGAAAAATTTTGGATGATTAAAACATAAATGAAAAGATTAAACTTGGAAACAATTGTCCATCTCATACCACCATAGTCACTGAGCAGTGTGGTGTCCAATGACTCAATGACTTCCTAAATTGTTTTTGTCCTTCAGGAAGGTAAGGGAATAGGGAGGACTGTATTCACATTCCAGCTTCCTCTCGTTGCTTTCTCCATTGGACCAGCTCTCCCACCTTCCACTTCATATACTGTGGGTGCTTGAAAAGATCACAAGGCCCGTGCTGACCTAAACACCCATTGAGGTAGCTCTCCTTGCTTTACGGAAGCTCTTTAGCTTTGGCCCCGTGTGTGCACCTTATCCTGACACAGAAGTCAAGACTATCAAAATGATGTGATTCATTCTCTTTTTAAAATAGGAAACTCCAAGTGTGGGGATTCAGAGAAGGCCCCGGGCAGTGGTAAAGCCAAAGCTGCATTAAATCCATGTTTCCGTATTGTTCATAAAGGGGGTGGGGGTACCTGTCTCTTCCACATGTAGACCCAAGGTTAGTTCCTGACCAATCCTCCTCATTCCCAGACATCACCTTTCTGCCAGTGGAAGGGAGCATGTGGCCATGACTATGAATAAGTTTCAAAGAAGCTTCCAGACTAAGGTAGACTAGCAAGAAAGGCCTGGTGATCTACTGTCAACAATCAGCCTCTAAAAGCCCTGTGTATATAATAGTGGTTTGATCCACAACCACTCCTAGGGATGACATAGGACCAAATGGCATTTAGCTTGTTGTGCATGAAGCAGCCAGCCCTGAGCTGGTGAAGGACTCTGTGTAACTAACCACAACAATACTGCATATGAACACATAGGCATCTATGAGCCTGTACATTGTACTAACATATGGTTCAACATGCCAAGCTTCCTGAACATTTTAATCATTGGGAGCTATTAGAACTCTCTTCGTGCATATATTAGCAGTGGACTCAAATTTCTAAACTACCCAAAACTAGTTAAGTACTTTTGCTTTTATTGTTTTAATTTATACACATCCATATTTACATATACCTAAATATAACTGTTCCATATGGTGTGAGTGTCTGTGTGTGTACTACGGGAGTCTGGAAGTTGGGGGGCATTCCCGCTGTAATTAGCTGTGGCCCTAGGGGCAGTGTAGGAGGCTGTGCAAGCCCTCTCTTGTGTCAATCTTTCCGTGAGGGGAGGCCAGCGCCAAGGGCACCGCAGGGTTCGACGGTCTGCTGTGTGCACATTCTAGCACTCGATACTGCATTAATAAACTGTAATTGCATTGGGTGGGGAGCGAACCTCATTTTCATGACTCAAAGCTCTAGGTGCCTTCCAAGAGAAGGCACAATAGATAGAACTAGCTGAGCAGAGTAAAGAGACCCTAATGAGAAACTAGACAATAAAATGCAAGGCGCAATGATAATATATCATGTATTAACTGTCATCTGAAGAAAACCAAGATGTTTGTTCCTCTAGAATGTTGTCCTTTAGGGGCAGATATCTTACTGTCATTTTAGGACTAGCAGCCGCCTGATGCTGCTATTGGAACTGGAAGAGATGGGTTCTCTGTTTCACTGAGGAACATAAAACAACCAGGGCTGTTGGCATGTAATTTCGGTAACCTTGTCAGACGGCCCAGATAATGTTTGCTGGGAGAAAGGAGCTATACGCATGCAGAGACAAAGGCCTTTACCATCACATTTTGACCAGCATTGTTCGTCCCTCTCTGTATGGACACAGCTCATAATGTAAGCGCTGGCACGTGCCCACCACTAATTGCAAACTGCAATTTCATCTCACGACTCACTTGAAAGATGGATCCTATTGCATATGCAGTACAGAGCCAGAGTAACAACACTGAGGTTTTAAACACTCTTCTCTGGAAACCTAATTAAGAGCAAGACAACCAAATAAATCAGTGCAACATAAGAAATCTGGCACGTGGATATAAATAGCTATGGTTTCAGTGATCAAAGATATAAGTGAACTCCTGTATTGATTCTCCTTGTGTAGCACTGCTCCTGATATATTAGGAATGTGTTTTTGTTGCTTTTTAATGCAGAATTGACATAGCTTAATATTTGAGCACTTATTGGAGAAGCTAGTGATATGTAAGGGTTTATCAAAGTGAGGGAAATGAGTGATCAATAATACTTCCTGGACATATAGTCTTGTGAAGGGCTATCAAGTCAACATCAGACTCATGGAGACCCTCAGCACAAGAGAAGAAAATCCTACCTGGTCATGCACCATCCTCATAAATTAGAGACCAAATCACTGTAAACTATACAATTTTCATTGCAGATTGTCAGACCTTTCTTCCTTGTCTTAGTCTAGAAGCTTTGCTAAAATCTGTTCAGTACCATAGCAACATGCAAACATCCATTGATAGGTGGGTGGTCACTGCCCATGAAGTAAGCTGCCCAAGAATGAAAGCTGGGTCTCCCCCATGGGAAGTGGGAATTCAATCCCTGACCTGCCAGTGCCCTCATGCCCATTCACTACTTAACATAAATTTGTTTCATGGACATTTTCACACCTCCTCCACTTACTAGAATTTATTTTATCCAGATTTCCAGTTAAAAAATAAATGAGTTTCAATTTAAAGTCATTTGCATGAATAAAAAACGCACCCTTCTTCAATTCCTTTGCACAATATCCAAGGTAATAATAACTTTAACCTCTGTAAACAAGATTAGTTTACCAAAGTCTCTGTAAAATATGGTAAGATTCATTTTATAGGTACAATTTCCCCTTTATTGCAAGGCAGAATTATGTGTTAAATATGACAACCACTATATTTTTTACACAGTGCCCTATATTTTTTACACAGTACCCAATTTGTTGTCTTTTAACTCTAAATAATAGAAATTTGCCACCAAGATTAATAGTTCTGGTTAGTTTAAGAATATATGAAATATTGTGAGTGCCACACGAAAAAGCCCCATGCTAGGTAATTGAAAATCTAGATTATAGGCCCTGTTTGGCTATTATCTAACATTCAACTTTTAATAAACAACTTATCTTTTATAATTGTCACGTGGCTTATTCTCCTGGAGTTTTGTGAAAGTCAGAAATGAACACAACAACCGAAACCTGATGAAGAAGCCCCGACTCATCTGTTCTGGGTGTGGCAAGGAGAGAGGATTGTGTGGGTGCTTGGAGGGGACCCTGAGTTTGCTGGGAGATCTGTTCGCGGAGGCACGTGGGTTTTACCTGATGATGTAGGTGATGGCGGCCTCTGTGCAAGCGAGCATTCAAGAGGCTGTTAACACTGTCCTTTGACTGTAATTGGAAGCAGCAGACCTCTCTTAGCTTCCTAGTATGCTCTGGTAGTACTTACCTCTGTAACATGTCTTTCTAATGGTTATTTTTCCTCCTATGCATTCCCTGAAGATGGATTCAGTTCATCAAGACTGCCTCACCTATTTTGGACATGATTTTACCTGGAAAAAGTATTGAAGAGAGAGAAAAAATGTGACCCAAATCTTAGGAGCTTTGACTCTGAGTTATAAGCAAAAATTATACTTTTCCAGGAAAAAATATTCAAGTTAAAAGTTGTGTGTGTTCGTGCACAAATGCTTGTGCTTTTAAATAAGAGAACAAGGGCATTGGGAGTGACCGGGCAGTCTGGTGGATCCACAGATAAAACAATCAGAAATCACTAGAAACGACTTGTAGTGAAATAAAGATCAGACTGTTTTCCAAGCATGGATCTCTATTAGCAGATTGCCTCAGATCATGTAAATGAGTTTTGATATATGATCTGACACAGGACTGAATGAGACTCTAAGGCAGCGTGTCCAGTAGAACTTTCTGTGAAAATGAAAGCATCTATATGGTAATCACCCGTCCAAGGAACTACTAAGCTCTTGAAATGTGGGTAATATGACTGAGGGACTTATTTTTAATATAAATGACCATATAAATCTAGTGATTATCATCTTGGACAGCACACATTTCAAAAGAAATTTAGATTCAAAAATCCTATCCTGTTATTTAGTGCCCTCTTGGTTGTTACTTGACCTTCCCAGAGTCACCGTCTCTATGTCCCCAGTGTTGTCAGGGAAACCTTCAGAGGACATGTGGCTGACATGTGTTCTAGTTAGTCCAAGGCCACGATGCAAGGTAGAACACTGAGGAGTAGAAAGTAGAAACTGCAGATCATTTTTGCACTTTAGTCTCTTCCAATTCTATTTCCTCTCCCCAAGCTATGAAACAACCAGAAAGGCGCTTACTTTTGTTTTATTGATGACTTATTGTCTGTCACATTGTCCTACTGTGGTGGCTGTGGGTTGCTGCGATGCTGGAAGCTATGTCACTGGTATCTTAAAAAAAAAAATGCCAGCAGGGTCACCCAGAGTAAGCAGATTTCAGCAGAGCCTCCAGACTAAGAACAAACTAAGAGGGTCTCAGCTCTCCACTTCAGAGGAAGAAGCTGCTGAAAATGGCATGCATGGCTTCGAATCATTTTCAAATATTGAAAGGAAACTGAACCTTGTTAGAGATCCTACTGGCAAGGTAGGCCCCTTAAGTCCAAGGAAACTCAAAATGTGAGTAAGGTGATGATTTCTTGGAGGGGAGCCGGCCGTGGTGACGTGAATCTGGAGCTGGTAGGGTCTTCACTCGCTGACGGGCACAACTCAAAGTAAAGAGAAACAGCTGTGAAAATCTTCTAGCAATTGGAACTAGGAATGTGCAAAGTATAAATTTTGAAAAATTGGAAATGATCAAAAGAAAATGGAATGTATGAATATCAATATCATAGGCATTAGTGAGCTGAAATTCACTGGAATTGGCTATTTGGAATCAGAAAATCATATAGTTTACTATGCCAGGAATAGTACCATCAAGAGGAATGGGGGGGGGCATTCCTGTCGGAAAGGATCTTAAATCCACCACGAAACACAATGCTATCTATGATCAGATTATAGCTGTCCACCTTCAAGGAAATCAGAGCAGTACAGCTATTACTCAAATTTATGCACCAACCATAAAAGTTAGTGATTAAGAAATTGAAGAATTTTATCAACATCGTCAGTCTGAAATTGATCAAACAGGCAATCAAAATGCATTGATAGTTATTAGTGATTGGAGTATAAAATTTGGAAACAAAGAGGAAGGAGCAATAGTTGGAAAATATGGACTTGGCAATAGAAATGAAGCTGGAGATTGTATAAGAGAATTTTAGAAAAATCAACAACTTGTTCATAACAAATATCTTTTTCCAACAACACAAAAGTTGACTGTACACATAGACCACCCCAGGTGGAATATAGAAATTAAATTGATTACATCTATGGAAAGACCTGATGGACAACCTCAATATCAGCAGCTAAAAGCAGACTAAGGGTTGGCGGTGGAACAGAACATCATTGCTCACATGTAAGTTCAGAACAAAGCTGAGGATAATTAAAACAAGTCCACAAGAGCCAAAATACAACCTTGAGTCTATCCCACCTGAATTCTGAGAACATCTCGTGAACAGATTTGATGCATTGAACACTCATGACAATACGGTCTGAGGAGCTGTGCGAGGGCATCAAGAGCATCATTCATGAAGAAAGCAACACATCATTACAAAGATAAAAAAAATCTGCTTCTTGAAAAAAAGATAGGAAAGGAAGAAAAATTCAAAGTGGATGTCACGAGAGACTGAAACTTACTATTAATCAAAGAGTAGCTAAAGCAAATGGAAGAAAGGATGAAGTGAAGGAGCTGAATAGAAATTTTCAAAGAGCAGCTTGAAAGGACAAGGCCAAATATTATAATGAAGTGTGCAAAGGCCTAGTTTGTTTGTTTGTTTGCTTTTAAGGGAAAATAGGCTCAGCAAATCTGAAACTGAAAGAACTCAAGAAAAAATTCAGACCCTTAATAGCAATTTTCAAAGGAAAATATTGAATGATGCAGGAAGTGTCAAGAGAAGATGGAAAGAATGCACAGCATCACTGTACCAGAAAGAACCAGTAGACAGTACACTAGTTCAGGAGGTAGCACATGAACACGAACCAATGGTACCAAAAGAAGAAATCCAAACTGCACTGAATGCGTTACCCAAAAACAAGACTCCAGGAATTGACAAATACCCATTGAGATGTTTCAGGAAGCTGAAGAATCACTGGAAGCACTCACTTGTCTATGCCAGGAAATTTGAAAGACAGCTACTTGGCCAACTGACTGGAAGAGATCCCATATTTCTGCCCATCGCACAGAAAGGTGACCCAGCAGAATGCGCAAATTATAGAACACTATTATTGGTATAACACACAAGTAACATTTTGCTTAAGTTCATCCAATAATGGTTGCATCAGGACATTGACAGGTAACTGCAAGAAGGTCAGGCCAGATTCGGAAGAGGACATGGACAAGGGATCTCAGTGGTGCTGTCAGATGGACCTTGGCTCAAAGAATAGCATACCAGAAGGATGTTGACTTATGTTTCACTGACACCGTGCTGACCATAATAAGCTGTGGACTACCTTGAAAAGAATGGGAATTCCAGAACACTTCACTGTGTTCATTTAGAACTTAGATATGGAGCCCTCGTAGTGTAGTGGTAACATGTTGCGCTACGAACCTCAAGGTTGGCGGTTCAAAACCACAAGCTGATCCTCTGGAGAAATAAGAGAATTCTACTCCTGTAGAGAGTTATAGTCTTAGAAACCCACAGGGGCAGTTCTACTCTGTCCTGGAAGGTTGCTATAAGTCACAATTGACCCAGAACTTAGCTATGGATCAAGAGACAGTTATGTGAATAGAACAAGGGAATCCTACTTGGTTTAAAATCAGGAAAGTTATATGTTAGGGTTGTATGCTCTCACCACACTTGTTCAATTTATTTACTAAGAAAATAATCATAGCCGCTGGATTATATGAAGAATAGTGCAGCATCAGGAATGGAGGAGGCTTATTAGCATCCTGCGGTATGCAGATAACAGAATCTTGCTTGCAGAAAGTAAGGAGGAATTGAAGCTCTTGCTGAAGATCAAGGTTGGTAGCTTTCAGTATGGAGTTCAACTCAATGTAAGGAAGATCAAAATCCTCTCAACTGGGCTAATAAAGAAAGATTGAGGTTGTCAAGGATTCCATCTTATTTGGATCCACAACCAATGGTCATGGAAGTAGCAATCAAGAGAGCAAAAGACAAATTGCATCGGGTGAATCTGCTGCACAATACCTCTTTAGAGTACTGAAGAGCAAGCATGTTTCTTTGAGGACTAATGTTTTCCATTGCCTCAAACGCATGTGAAAGTTGGGCCTTGAATAAGGAAGACTGTAGGAGAATTGATGTGTTTGCATGGTGGTGCTGGAGAAGAATATTGAAAGTACCATGAACTATTAAGAGGACAAAACGATCTGTATTGGATGAAGTAAGACCAGAGTACTCCTTAGAGGCAAGACTTGATCTTACATACTTTGGATATATTGTCAGGAGAAAACAGTCCCTGCAAAAGGACATCATGTTTAATAAAGTGGAAGGGCGATGAGAAATAGTAAGGCCCCCGAGGAGATGGGTTGACACGATGGCTGCATCAATGTGCTCAAGACACAGGAGCAGTTGTGAGGATGGCGCAGGACTCTGTAGTGTTTTTTTCTGTTGTTAATTTATTCTCTGCGGTTGTAGCTGACTCAATGGCACTTAAAAACAACAACATTGGCTATGCAAAACCATACAACTGTAGGGATTTTAACAAATGATGGCTACAATGAGAAGAATGGGAATTCCAGAACACATCATCGTGTTCATGCAGAACCTGTACACAGATCAAGACACAGTCATTTAAAGAGATCAAAGATTGCTCTGTGGCTCAAAATCAGAAAAGGTATGTTCCAAGGCCATGCCCCTTCCCCACGATGTATGCTGAGAAGATCGTCTGATGGCATGCACTGTTTGAAGAAGAACGCAGCCTCGGGATTGGAAGAAGACTTATTAACCACCTTCAATATGCAGATACCATAGTTTTGCTTGCTGAAAGTGAGGTACTTGCTGATGGAAATCAAAGACTGCAGCCTTCAGTATGGATTGCAATGTAAAGAAAACCCAAATCCCCAATATGATGACAAATGGAGAAAAGATTAGTCAAGTATTGCATCGTGCTTGGATCCATAGTCACTGAGGTAGGTAGTTTATGTGCTAACCTGGCCAATAAACACATGTGGGGTTGATTGAAGGGCTGAGGGATAAATGGCTCAGTGAGCCTTGCCTTTTGAGTTCTTGGGTCACTTGCTTTCTGATGGTCAAACCATGGTGCAGCTGCCTTAGCCAGTTCCCTGCTTTAGCTGGCAAGGCTCACTACCTGCAAGACATCCCTGAGGAGAAGCCACATGGACCTACCCTGATGAAGCCTTGGGTGCTGGAGCACCCGTGTGGAGACTCCTGCCAGCACTGAGATGCTTACACATTCACTGATTCCACTTTTCTCCTGTAGTTGGCATCATTGTTTGTTTTGTGAGATGGAGGAGGACTTTGTGGATTGGTGTCGGACATATGGGTTAATGGATTCATGTTGGACTTGTGTGCTTGGGCAGCTCTAGGTTGGGATGTTTTCTTGATGTGCACTTAACCTTTATATAAAACTCTCTCTTGTACATGAGTTTCTGTGGAATTGTTTCTCCAAAGTACTCAGACTAATACAGTTGCGCATGCAAGCGGCTGTCAAAAAATCAAATGATGCATTGCATAGGGAAAATGCACTGCATAGGACCTCTTCAAAATGTGGAAGAGCAAAGACCTCACTTTGAGGACTAATGTACACTTGATCCAAGCCATTTGAATATGAAAGTTGGAAAGTAAATAATGAATACAAAAGAAAAATGGATGCATTTGAATTAGGGTGCTGGTGAGAGTATTGCAAGTACTATGGATTGCCAGAAGAACCAAACAAATCTGTTTGGAAGAAGTGTAGCCAGAATGCACAGTAAGAATGACAAGACTTCATCTCGACTACTTTGAGCATGTTATTAAGAGAAGTCAGTCTCTAGATAAGGATATCATGCTTGGTAAAGTAGAGGTTCAGTAAGAGAGACAGACAGACCCTCAATGAGACAGACTGACATAGTGCCTGCAACAATGGACTCAAACACACTTGAGCACATGGATTAAGGAACAAGAGATATTTGTTCAGTTGTATGAGTCAGAATTGACATGACTGTACCTAACCACAATAACATTTTTAAGTTTTTCTAGTTTTTACTATTTTCTGCTTTATTTTCAACTGAGTTGTTTCTGTGTTTCATTTTGCTATTGTTGTTAGCTTTTTTGACTCTGTTTTTGTTTCTGAATTTTTTTTGTATATGAGATCCAGGTTGAGGGAATCTATAAAGACAGCAACTGAATTAATAGTTCACTTGGGGTACAGCAGGGGGGTTGGGGGAAATGGAGAGCTAATAAAAAACAGTATAAGATATGAGAAAATGTACTAAAATCGACTGTGGTAATGATTGTGCAACTCTTCTTGATATAGTTGAACTATTGAAATGTATGATATTTGGATTATGTCCCAATAGACTGCTTATTAAACATATATTAAAAGCTGACCACATGGTTGATACAAAACAAACAAGAAAGTCGTTGCTGCAGAGCTTAACGCTGCCTCAACAGCAGGTGCATGAGTGACAGGAGAGAATGGTGCTGTGGGGCTTCTCTATGGCCATCTTTCATAAGCAGATTGCCAGGTCTCCCTCTCAAGATGTCCCTAGGTGGTTGAACCACAAACATTTCCATTTGTAGCCAATATTTTACCAATTATGCCATGCAGGGACACGAACCAGTGAACACTGTGCACCAAAGGGTTTGTGCTTAATTACTGGTGATACAACATACATATTTTAAACATTTTTTTAGGAGCTAATCCAGACACCATACCATTCCACAATTCAGTCATATCAATGCAGTGTTGTACAATCACTACCACAATCTGTTCTAAAGCATTTTCTTTCTCTGTGAACTCCTTCATATCAGCTCCCCCTTGCCCACATCCCCTGATGTATGAAACCTTATTCTCTTTGGTGTCGCTACAGATTCACCTATCCTGGATTTCATACATCAAAACCACAGAAAAACACATATCAGAGAGTCAAGGAGACTACCTACAATAACAAAATACCACAGAGACAAATCCCAATATGTAAAAAGCACACAGAAAATATTAAAAACCAAATGAAGCACAAAATGCATCAGAAGGGAGTCGAGTGACAAGGTTTTAACTGCTCGAGTCATATTGATCATTTTGATCTATTGTAATTGTCTCTCCAATGCCCTCTGTTTGGTAACCGGGTTGTTCCCATCCCTCAATCATGGTGAGAGGGAAATCACAGGCGACTTATTCCCTGTGTAGATCCTGAAAATGTACTTTGGGCTTCTACTGTTATCCATAGCCTTCTGCAAACCAGAATCTCACAATTTAAAGTTCTGATTCTATTCCCTCCTTTGACTTTGGATTATATAATTTAGAATACTTGGATCATGATGTTGTGCTTCTTCCATGTGGACTTAGTTGGCATCTCACTGAGATGGCTGCTTGTTTGAAAACAAGGCTTTAAGACCTCAGATACTATTCTTTCTGATAGCTGGGAACCATCTCATTTCCTCACCATACTTTTCTATAGCACCCATATCTTCTGTGTTTTCTTTAGGAGGGCGAGTATCCAGCAAGCCATGTCAAAGAGCTAATTGTTCTTAGAATGGGGCTAGGATTAAGTTGAAGCCCCAATCCATTCCTGAATTTATGTTTTTTTTTATCTGTCTCTGGTTCACCTTAGAGACATCCTTGCTAATTTATGGTAGAGAATCTTATCTATCATCTCCCTGGACCATAAGGATCTTCTCTTTATGATGTCATCGATTAGCTCATCGTAGTTATTGTAAAACACTATTGAGGGAAGGAGAGTGAACAAGGTTAGGCTATGTATCACAAAACATGGATTGTTCACTGGTACAGAATACATCTTTATGTGACTGCATGTTGTTTGCACAAACAAGGGGAGTTGGTGGTCAGGCAAAAGTTGCAATAGAGTTCACTGACAATGTCAGACACAGATCTGTCAGAATAATATATATTTTCATACAGCAAAGTAGAACATTGAAGTAGTTAGTAAACGGACTACCCACTCACAGTTGAATACCCTTGGTATAGCTATCTTCTGCTTCTTCACATACCATGTAGTTTCGTTCTGAAGTCTTCAGGTTATAGGTGTGTTTGAGGTAGAACCTGTTCATCTGTGGGGTTTCCATATCACATACATTTGGTGTGGCCTTAGAAGTGCGCTGTGCACCTTGAAGATCCAGGGTTCAAAGTCCCAGTGTTCTGTGGGTGTAGTAGTTACATAATCTGCTGTCAAATTAGGACTTAAGAGTGAAGGGGTGGTGTTCAGCCTGTCAACCAGCTTGATAACCCTGATAACCTCATTTGAAGGTGCTAAGGAGATAAATAGTTCACTGCAGGACCCAGACACACTCCCTGTGAGACATGCTTGCTGACAAGACACATGGAGCTACACTAGAGCCTTGGAGCTGAAAGAACCATGTGGAGACCCGTGCCAGGACTGAGATGCCTCTACCGCCACTGGCTCCACAAGACTTTCCACCCACTGGCCTGTGATCTTGCTGCATTCGGCATCATTGCATGTGCTGTGTGAGTCTGAAGAGGAATTTATGGTTTTATAGAAATTTATCAGACATATGAGCCAATATGGGCTTCATCTGGACTGGACTAGGATGTTTTCTCAATATTCAATTGCTCCTGTATATGAAGCTCTTCCTTATACACATAAGTGTCTATGAATGTGTTTCCCTAGTCCACCAGACTAACACAATGGGACATGGCCTGGGTTTCCAGGGCATGCTTGTTTTCTTTTGCTACATATGAAGGTAGTACACAAACCTGATCCATGTATAACCTTTTACAAATTCTCCCAGAAACTCTCCGGAGTAAGCTGCTCAGATCAACACATGGTGTTCTATTTATACCCATTTCTCCACCTTCTCAAACCGCCTGTGGTACACTTGGCTGAAAACTGAAAGGTTGGCGGTTCAGACCCACCAGCTACTCTGCAAGAATAGGATACAGTGTGTTGTAACAGGTCAGCATCCTGAGGCCAGGCGGCCAGGCATTGTGCATGTACTAGAGTCACAGCCATGGAGAATGATTTGTTCACAGCTTCTGGTTAGTTTAGTACAGTGTTTGTTAAAATCTTTTCCATCCTCATTTCACAGCAAGAAATACAATTTATATTATGAATCAGTGCTCACACACAAATATATGTATAAGTGTGCATAAAAATAAAACAATCACAATCTCACAAAACAATACATATGACAGAACTATGAAATGAATTCTGATACTTTCTATTCTATTCTATTTTGTTTCATAATGCCAGTCACAGTCCGCTAAGCTGATTTTATGGCCTGAAATTTGAAAAACTCTGGACGAGTGGAGGAGACCAATAATAAAGTGGATGATCACAAAGCAGTTTGGGAATTATTATTATATGACCGCAAGATGAATCTGAGGTGCATGTAATGAGCCCAGCCCTGGGGCAGATGACAGTAAAAAGCATATGACATCGAACTATAGACATTGTGCACTATGCCTTTGTACTACACCACTTTCCAAGGGCTCCAGCACCTTGGCAGCAAGTGTGACTTCTACCTGGCAGGATGACAGGACTTGGATCACCAAAAAGGGATAGATGGGGTAAAGCAGGCAAAAGTGTCCCTGTCAGCATGACAAGATATGGACTACTGATAGACCATGCAGCTGATGTTTGAGATAACGGACTCACACGAAAAGTCAAGCCTACTCAATTGAGGTGCGTTCTGACTCAACAACCCTAGAAGATGGAGTGGAACTGCCCCAGAGGTTTTCCAAGGCTACCATCTTTACAGAGGCAGACATCCACATCTCCCTGCCTGCTCCGATCCCAAAATATAGTGGCAAGGAAGCCAGCAAGAGAGAGTTTATTTTGGAAACATCATTACCTGAAACACCCAGGCACCATTCTACAAACGCACAGGTGGACGTGGCTGTTGATTCTAGGAAAGGGTCTTTCTACAGCAAATGCATTGATACTCACTTGAGATCACAGGCCCTGTGGGCAAACACTTACTGAGGAGGAGTCCCAGGGATGCGGGATGAGATGTTCACAGTTGTAGCTCCTCCTTGCTGCGTGACTAAGCTGCCTTGGCTAAGGGGCTGGCAGTCTTGGCAAATCACATAGCAAGAGACCAGGGGAAATCGGCTCAGGATGAAGACCCTAAAATCTCTTCAAGAAATCACAAAACCTCTTCTAGTTGCCACTGTGCAGGGAGCTGTGCCATGAATGACCCAGAATGCCAAGCACCCTCTTGTCAGGACCACAGTTTGGTGCTCTTTTGAATGTGGGTTTGGCAGCCATCTTATGCATTTCCAGGAAAACCATGAGGGGCATTATGTCCTGAGTGTGCACAAGGTGCTCAGGATTGCATGCAGCTAGAAACCCAATTTGACTCACTTTATTCCCCGTTTCCTTCCCGGATATACCTTTCCATCCCTTTCTGTCCACCTGCTGGGATGTAAGTCACATCCCTTACACAAAGGCAAAGCGAGAATCTAGAAGAGTGGAAGTAAAATTGCTTAAGAACCTGGTGAAACTACAGGTCACTCTGATCCTCAAACTTTCTCTAAGTGTACAATCCCACCCTCACCTGCCCACTCTCCCCTCCAATGAAATTTTATCTAGAATTGAAAACATATTAAAAAATCAATATCATTTATAACAAAACAGTTATGGTGGTTGAATGAATTTGTGATGAGGCCTGAATTCCAAAACCCGAAGTCTCCAGACACACACTCTTTCCTGGGGGGCGGGGGTGGGGGTGGGGGAGGAACTTTGAGGATGTTCCATGGACCATAAACACAATGGTCATCATCCTTCTCTTTACCCTGGGAGCTTGGACACCTCATTATCTGAAATGACCACACACCATTCTATAAGTGTGCAAATGGGTCGGCTGTTGATTCTCAGAAAGGGGTTTTCTACAGCAAACATATTGATACTCCTTTCCCAGACAGGAATTGCGTGTCAACTGTTATGCAATTGATATCATTTGCATTGAACTAAGAGGGTGGGTTTGGCATGGAGTCAGAACATGCACACTTAAAGCAGGATGTGATCTATCACATCCCCCTAGGCTCCTCCGGGCTTTTAGGCTATGCCATGAGCGTAAAAACAATGGACAGCTTCTCTCCCTACTAAAAGCACTCTAGCTGTACAGAATATTGCTAGTTGTTCCACACACAGCCCTACTTTGCTACTTTAACCATTACCAGATTTATTCGAATCATCATCCCACTCTCCAGAAAAAGAAACTGAAGCTTAAAATTTGAACATTTTACTTCAAGGTAGAGTATGAATTTAAGCCTTTATAGTCTCATTTTGGTGCTAGTAGTTGAAACCAGTGTTCATTCATTCAACCAACCAACCAACAGATTGACAGCGATGCACCTTCTATAGGTCAGGCAGGCTCTAAGAAAACAAAGCATGACCATCGGTGCCCTTGGGTTGCTTACAGTCTAGTTGAGGGAGTGGACGAGTAGAATGTAAGCAATGAATAAAATAAGCATGTAAAAAAAATAAGTAATATGCTACCGTGTGACAAGTGTTGGAAGTAAATAAAAAATAATAGAGACGATTGAGGGCTTTGAAACAGGAAGTGGGTCCACCAGAGACCACCCACTGAAAAGGTGCGCACCTTGCTTCTCAGAGAAGGGTGGGTACAAAGGACTAGAAAGCCACAACAGAGTTAGGACATTTAGTACAGAACAGAGGCCTTCCAGGGAGGTGTGCCGTAGACAACAGCGCCTCCATCCCTAGCCAGAGGAAGCACAATCTCTGCGAGTTTAAAAAATACATGGTTTTCGTAGGCTGCTATCTTAGTCAAGCATTGCATGCGTTTCTCGGGGCAGGGCTTCTGGTTTGTGTAATTTGTAGCCCTATGGTTTTTATGTGCTTTCTCTGACCCCTGTTGCAAGGAGTGTGTGCGCAGCATGGAGTCAGCTCGGATTCACAGAGATCTTCTGCCCCACAGAATGAGACACAGCGCAGTCCTGGGACAGCCTCCCGCGTTGTTCCTGTGCTTGGGCGCGTGAACACAACTGCGAGGCCAGTCCATCTCCTTGAAGACCTTCCTCTTTTTAGCCACACAGCATGGAGTCAAGATTCAAAACCAAACCAAAACAAAGCAAAAAACTCACTGCCGTTGAAACCATCCCGGCTCACAGCAATCTTTTAAAATGTGATTAAATTACTTTATTTCCTTTGAATTTGTAGTTGCCCAACTAAATTTCGACCATAAGATCAGAATTGTAGATTCTGGGCCTTGGAAGAGAATTTATTTGACTCCTATTCCCCTCCCCCCATTCTACATAGGAAATAAATGAAATCACTCTACAAATCAAAAGCATAGTTCAACCCAGAAGACCCAGGTCTGACATTTCTCACTGCACTGCGGAGATTAGAAAAATCATACTTACTCTATCACTTTGCATACTGCGATCTTACCTAATTCTACTTTTAAGTTGAAGCAATTTTTTCTAGTTTGCACTATTTTTTAATCATTTTATTGGGGGCTCATACAACTCTTATCACAATCCATACAGACATCAATTGTGTAAAGCACATTTGTACACAGTGATCGTATAGAGCTGGGTAGAACTGCCCCTGCAAGTGGCCGAGATGTAACCGTTACGTCTGAAAATTCAAAATGGAGTTGGTAGCAAGGGTATCGCGGATGCTTGGCATAACCAGTTGGGGCATGCGCACAATTCCTTTCTTCTTGGTT
This sequence comes from Tenrec ecaudatus, assembly GCF_050624435.1. Classification (NCBI taxonomy): domain Eukaryota; kingdom Metazoa; phylum Chordata; class Mammalia; order Afrosoricida; family Tenrecidae; genus Tenrec; species Tenrec ecaudatus. The sequence continues at coordinate 250,107,267 of NC_134530.1, read as the reverse complement.
TGAAGCCTGGTTAGTGCCAGAACAGCCATTTCAAGTCACTTAGCTGTCGCAAGTGTCCTTGCTGGGAATGTCTCTCAAACCAAGTAATTGTGAACTGGAAAATAAGTGAGGTGTAGAAATGATAAGTTTTTATTTTGCAATGTCACATTGTCTGTCCACCTCCCCTTAGTGTCTGTTAGATTCTCCCTGGGGCATTGTTTCTGCAACCTGTGACTTCTCCATGTGTTGCCTGCTTTCTCAGGTCATTGACTTTTGACAGCCATTCTTTCTTCTGGATACCATCTCCAACAGGGATACTTGAACTAAGTGTGGGGAAAATTGAGGATAGAAGAAAGAACGATATTGTTAAATCAGTAATTACTAAAGTATTTTGATGAAATGAGGTAGATCGGTAAACAAACCAGATCTTGGAAGCAAGACTTTCTAGTGGGGACAAGTAACAAGCCATAAATGATGAGTTAGCATTGCGCTGCCTGAAGCTGCATACACAAAGTGGATTTGCCGCGTTGGCACCTTGCCCGGATGATGGAAATTCTTTGCTAGCAGGTGAAGAATCACCGTGGACATGTGTTCGGGTTGTTTAGCAGAAGCCTTGGCGGCAGGGTGTTCCATTTGCTCGTGGCAATCACTCAGGGTGGGCTCCCTTTGACGGAGACTGCTGGCTTTGATTAGGAAGGATATCCTGGCTGGTTTCGGCTTAACTTAACGCATTCCGTTCCTTCACTGTTTGCTTGGCAGCTCTTCCACTGCAAATCCAGGCGCGATCTGGTAAATTTAGCACTGTTTAAAAATGGAATCCTTGAGCTGCAAGATGGGTAAAGGAACAATTGCTTAGCACAGTTGTTTTTCTTTCCCCCCTAGGATTATGGCTTACCATGAAAGCCCCAGGTGAAGCAATACCATTGGATCACAAATGTCTTAATTGTCCGAGAACTTGGGCAATGAATTTGCGCTCTAAAAAAAGCCCCTGACCTTTGTGAGTCTGCCTTCTTGTTATCAGTAAGGGACACAGAGGAAAAGTGCACTAACAGGCAGCCAAGTGTTCGGCAAACAGAGCAGCAATTGCCGGGTCTGTGTCGGCTGTAGTTTTGGAAGCAGAGAAGCCATAATCAGAAACCTCATGGAAGTGCCTACTGGATTATTACACAGATCAGGCCTATCTGGGAAAAACAGAGCCTCCCACTCAGCCAAGTTCAGCAAGCACAGACCAGCCCCTGAGCAGCGTGCTGGGATGACAGTGATGACTAATGTTCATAAGGTAATTATAGGGTGGCTGAGCCTGCGCTTCCAAATGTTATCCTCACTGGACTGACGGTAATGCTGCAACATCTACCATCGGAACAAGTTCTTCGCACTGAAATCTTCCTTCTGAAAGTCCCTCTGATACAAATCTTCAACCTGGAAATGGAGCGATATTAACCACTAGAAGTGTGAGCAGAATGCCGCATTCCAACAGAATGGGAAATTAATTTAGTTCAGTAAAATCTACTATATTTCAGATACTCTTTGAATAAACAGACATTATGTCCCTGCCCACAAAAACGTACATTCTGGCAGCGAACTAGAGAGAAACGGATGAGCAAATATTCACATCAGGTGCCAGACAGTGAAAAATAAGGCAGGTTAAAGAGATGGCGTGGGTCAGGAATCCCAGAGTAGTAAGAACGGTTTAAAGCCCTTGGCTGCTAACAAAAAGACTGGAGGTTCATGTCCACTCAGAAGCCCCTCAGAAGAAAGGCCTGGAAATCCCCTGCTGAAAAAGCATGCACTGAGAATCCTATGGTGCACAATTTTACTCTGACTCACAGGGGTTCTCCAGAGTCAGAGGCAATAAGATGGCAACTGGCTTGCTTTTTGTTACACGGGTAGGGAATAAGGACAGTATCTTCACACAGGGATATTTCCAAGGCTTCTTTAAGAAATGGCATTTAAACAAAGATAAAAAAATAAGTAAATGAACAAGACAAGCAGCTCTCTGGACAGAAGGGCCAGTGAATGCAAAGGCCCTGATGTAGGAAGGGCTCTTGATGTGTGCTCAGGATATAGTAAGAAGTTGCTCGTGGCTGGAGTGGTGAGGTTCCTGAGAGTAGGAGCAGGTGTGGTTTGGGAGGTAGGCTTGGGATGTGAGGGCACAAGAAAGTAGAATGAGGAGGAGGGTGAACGGGAAAAGGAAAGCCAGCACTAGAAGACAGAAGAGAACAATCTCTAAAGACAAATGCTTCTTCTCTTATAGGGTTGTACCGTGGCCAGTCTCTGTTACACCTCATTACGTCCCATAATGTTACATACTCAATCTTGTCACTAGGCTGAGTCACACTTGGCCCCAGATCAATCTGCTTTTACACTGCTTCTTTCCTTACCCTCGACATCCCCTTGGAAAACTGACCGTTTCAAACTGAGTCAGAAAACTTGGTCCCCAGTCCTGCCTTTGACATTAGTGTCACTGCAATTAGGTTCTTGTCTTTGATCAAGAGGAAGAATGATTCTGGTCGGATATTGAGGCGATACTGGAGAACTTTATTAGACCCTCTAGAGCAGTGGTTCTCAACCTTCCTAATGCTGCGACCCTGCAATACAGGTGACCCCCAACCATAACATTATTTCCATTGCTAATTCATAACTATAATTTGCTACTATTAGGAATCATAATGTAAATATCTGATATTTACACAGTAGCTGCTCTCTACACATGTGTGACTGGTCCACATAAGTACATTATGGTGCCGACCCTGTCACATTCACCTGTATTTGCACGGGGTGTATGTGATGGGGTTGGCGCAATGATGTCATCATGCTGGCTACTTGTATGTGGGCATATCTGCATGTGGGCAGACACTCCTGGCGGCAGATAGAGGAGCGGCATCGTGGTTTCTATGACCATCAGAAATATGTGTTTTCTAGTGGTCTTAGATGACCCCTGGGAAAGAGTTGTTGACCCCAAAAGGGGTCGCGGCCCACAGATTGAGAACCACTGCTCTAGAGAGTAGCCATGCCATAACCTATAAGCTATGAAGGTTAAAAAACAAGAATGGTTCCTCTTGCACACGTGCAGGACTTAAAGGGTCTCAGGGTGGTGGTGCAGTGGTTGCACATTGGGCTGCTAACCACAAAGTCAGCAGATCAAAACTGATAGCTGGTTCTTGGGGAAAAGAGGATACGTTCTACTCCTGTAGGGGTGACAGTTGCAGTCCCACCCTTTCTCTACTATTGCTGGAAGTCAAGATGGACTCCAAGGCAGTCAGCTTGGTTCTCTGGTTTGGCTGTGGGAAAGATTTGGGAATTTCAGTCTAAACATTCTGAGATCCTACTAGATGACTTTGGATAACTGGGGAAAATATAATCCATAAAATGACTCTGGTTCAACAACAACAACAAAAGATGGCTCTGGTTCTGTCTCTGGGTGGATATCTGCCAAAAGTAGCTTAAAAGTTTCATCAAGAAGGTGAAGGCTTGACTCTAGGAGTTGGAGCTCTTGTCCCACTAAGTTATACGGGGGCACCACTGTCATCTCTGTCTCTGGCCTAGCTCTCTGTAATGTGTCCCCTGCTCAGTGTCATTGGCAACTGTTTGACTTGGGGTAGTTCCTCATTTTAGGTCTGAGATGTGTGTGACTTGGGATATGTCCTTATTTCAGGTAGGAGATGAAGGACCAGAAAATGCTGTGTAGTTAGTTACAGGTTCCCCAAGTGTTTAAGCACATGATGTAAACACAATTTAGTTTTTGATTATACAGGGTTTTTTTTGTTAATGGACTAACTAATGAATTAATTTATTAAAAGCTCCACCGGCCCTAATGAAATCAATTCCTAGTAGAGATTTCAGTGAAAACTTAAGTAATTTGGTTTGTTCAGTGATATTCCAACCAATTACCTAGGGACTTGCATAAGATATAGATTTCTGAGAATTATCTACAGATTCTCAGTTGGTAACTGTGGGATGAGAAATGGAATCCAGAAGATTCTGAATCAAAAGATGGGTCATTATTTGAAAAACATTAGGGTGAATGGTGGCAATAATTTGATGTTAAGGATGGTGATGGTGGTGGTGGCAGTAGTAATGGTGGTGATAATAGTAACAGTGATGGTAGTGATGATGGTCCTGGTGGTAGTCGTAGTAATGTGGTGCTGATGGTGATGCTGGGGTTGGCGGTGATGACGATCATAGTGATGGAGGTAATGGTGGTGATGGTAGTGATTGAGGTAGTGGTAATTATCATTGTTCTTGGTAAAGTACTACTGATATTGTTTCTAGGCATCTGAGTGCATCTTCAGTCTCTTTCAATAGGTCCACAGACCTCAGATGGTGACAAACCTCCCTGAAGTGCATCTTTTTCAACTTGCTACATGAATTGACTTCCAATTTTTTTCTTCCTAATAACGATAAATCTAATTTCCTATATCGAGTGAAATCACTAATTGCTATTGAGCAGATTTCTTGTAATTATCATAATAATCATTCCCTCATCAAATTGTTAAAGCACTCAATAGATAAACTGTTATTATGTATGTTTGAAAAGTGAGATAGTTGAGGACTGTTATTGTTGTTAGTTGCCATCGAGTTGGTTCCAACACATAGTGACCCTTTGTACAACAGAAAGAAACACTGCTCAGTCCTAGGCCATCCTCGCAGTAGTTCTTAGTCCATGGATGCCGCCGATGTATCAATGCATCCTGGCGAGGGTTTTCCTCTTTTTTAATGCCCTTCTACTTTACCAAGGATGATGTCCTTCTCCAGGGACTCCTTTCCTGACAATATGTCCAAGTATGTGAGATGAAGTCTCTCCATCCTTGCCTTTAAAGGAGAATTCTTGCTGTTCTTCCCGAAGACAAATTTGTTTGTTCTTTTGGCAGTCCATGATACTTTCAAAATTCCCACCAGCACCACAATTCAAATGCATTGATTCTTCTTCAGTTGTTCTTATTCAATGTTCAATTTTCACATGCATAGAGTCAATTGAAAATACCATGGCTTGGGTCAGGCCTCTCTTAGTCCTCAAATACCATCCTTTCTTTTCAAAACTTTAAAGAGGTTTTGTGCAGCAGATTAACCCAATGCAATATTGATCTCTTGTCTACTACTTCCTTGAACATTGATCATGGATCCAAGCATGGTAAAACCCTTGACAACTTCAATCTTTTCCTCATTTATTATGATGTTACCTATTGATTAGAAAGGGGGAACTGATTACAGGGATCTACATATGACCTCTTCCCTGGGGGATGGACAACAGAAAAATGGGTAAAGGGAGACATCAGACAGTGTAAGATATGACAAAATACTAATTTATAAATTATCAAGGGTTCATGAGGGAGGGAGGAGCAGGGAGGAAGGGTAAAATCGAGGAACTGATGCCAGGGGCTTAAGTGGAGTGCAAATGTTTTGAGAATGATGAGGGCAACGAATATATAAATGTGCTTTACACAATTTATGTATGTATGGATTGTTATAAGAGTTGTATGAGCCCCCAATAAAATGATTTTTAAAATACAAAAAAAAATAAATAAAGAAAATTCAAATGACTGGTAGAGTCAAATTTAAACCCGGAAGATATGGAATCAGATTTTCTTGGCTGCTCCACCAGTGTCTATGTTCTTGGACTATGATGAGAACTAACTAAATGTTTGAATTAATAAATATATAAATCAATAGGACAATTGAAGATTGGTTCAAATCAAACAGAGCACTTCATCAATATTCTTCTTCTGTTAAGCTACTCAAAATTTAAATCCCAATAAAAATCTCTCTAAGTCAGAATTGACTCAATGACAGTGAGTGAGAAAATCTCTAGGTCCTCATTGCCAGTATTTGGCTCAGGACTTAACATATAGTTAATATCCTAATAAATAATTATTAAGTCAATGTGAGAGTGAAATTATTTTTTAAACTTACAACGTGTCAAATAAATTTTAGTTGAAATACTCACAGATGACTCAAAGATATTTGACTTTTCATACGTTATTTTAGATTACTGGAATCTGGGGAAAGTGTTTTTTAAGATACAGTGAAGGTACATATTAAGAGAGATGTGACCAAGGATGATGTTTTCCTGAGAAGACAATCTTGCATCATACCAAGTAGAATGAACCATTGTCCGTGCTGGCTGGGGGAAGGTGGCACAAAAGTATCTCCCTCACCTTCTCCCTGATAATTTAAATCCTTTTATGAAGAGGTCAGAGACACAACTCATAGTTAAAATGAAAGCACAAACAAACTCATTATTGCCAAGTGGATCCTGATTCTGAATGATCCCAGAGCACAGATAGAACTTTTGCATAAGGTTCCCAAGACTATGAATCTTTGTGGAAACAGATGGTCACATCTTTCTCCAACACAGTAGCTAGTAGGTTGCAATCGTTGACTTTTTGGTCAGCAGCGGAGTGCTTTAACCATTGTGTCATCAAGGGTCTCACAATTAAAAAAAAGGCTTCCAATGCAACTACTCTTTAGAGAGGAAAAGTCTATGTGTTAAATTCACTCTTGAAGGAGAATAACAATTTGCCAATGAGTCAACGTTTACTTGTGTTGCCCAAAATGTGTAAAAATGTGCTACATCTGATTTTCAATGGCTAATTTGGGGGAGGTGGAGTCCCAGGCCATTCTTAAGAGTCATCTCTGGGTGAACTCAAACCTCTAAACTTTCTGTTAACCCTTGGAAGATATAGTGAAGGTACATAACAAGATAGCTCTGACCAAGGATGAGTCCTGGGGGTAAATGAATGAGATCAGTAATTCCTGAGAGAAAAGTGAACATTGGTGGTATTGAGGTTGGTGTCAACCTCAGTATCAACAGGAAGCCTGAAGGCACAAAGGAATGCTGGTAGTTTCACCAGTTTTAAACGTCTGCATAACATCTCTCCATCTCCCCCAACCACCTCCATTTAAACATACCACCTTCTCCCTATTTTACTATTGGGTTTCATTTTTGCTCCAAGAGTAGCATGGGTGTGTTAGTCTGGGTACTTTAGAGAAACAAACCCACAGAAACTCATATGTATTCTTATATAAATACATATTTTATATAAAGGGTAAGTGCACATCAAGAAAACATCCCAATCCAGTGCTGCCCAAGGCCACAAGTCCAACATTAACTCATATGGCCAACATCAATCCACAAAGTTCTCCTCCATCTCACAAAACACATGCAATGATGCTGACTGCAGGAGGAAAGCCGAATCAATGAACATGTAAGCATCTCAGCTCTGGCAAGGGTCTCCACATGGCTGCTCCAGCACCCAGGGCTGCATTGGGGTATGTCCACACAGCTTCTCCTCGGGGATATCTTACACAAAATGAGTCTTTCCAGCTGAAGCAGGGAACTGGCTAAGCAGCTGCACCCTGGTCCAACCATCACAAAGCAAGAGACCTGAGAACTAGAAAGGCAAGGAACACTGAGCCATCTATCCCTCCACCCTTTAATTAACTCCACATGTTTATCAGTCAGGTTGGCACAATAAACTAACTACCTCAATGAGTCTGCACAGTAATGGGACATCTTTATCCCTTATCTGTAGGGAACCAATGCTGGTTCCACTATTCTCTTCCTGGATGAGGGAGCAGGCTGAAGACTAACATCCATCTTTCACTGAATAAAATCATGTGCTTAAAAGTATGTTCTTTTAGTCTCAGTCTATCATGTGTCTATTGTACTATTGGGGGTTGTGTACTGTTGTGATGTCAAATGCTATTCCACCAGTATATCAAATACTAGCATGGTCACTCATGGTGGAAAGATTTCAGTGGTGATTGCAGACAAAGATTGACAAGGAAGAAAGCATGGGCAATCTACTTCTAAACCACAAGAGAATATTTGTCCAGCTCATTTGCTTAGTACACATTGTCAGGTATGATCAATTGCTAGTGGAGGACAACCTGTTGGTAAAGTAGAAGATCAAGAAGGCCATGTGCGACCCTCACTGAGACAGATTGGCACAGTAGTCACAAAGATGTACTAAAACCTCCTGAGGATGACAGAGGACTGAGAGATGTGTTGCACATAAAGTAGATATTAGTAGGCGTCAACTTGAAAGCACCTAACATAAAAATCTAATAGCATGAAGAATGCCCAGTTTTAGAGAGTAGACAAGTATTATTTGGGGTGATAGGAAAGGTGAACTTAATGAAGGAAAAATGCACACAGTTTGATGAAGGTAGAGGTCACTAAAATGTACACAAGATAAAAGTACATCAACTTGATGTAAACTGATTTGGCTCTTTTTTTGGGGTGCTAAAAGCTTTCCAGTCACACATTCTAGGGGCCTGGCTAGATGTGCAGCACTGAGCAGGGAACCTTGGACCATGCCGTCAATGTTCTGTATGGGGTGAAAGATAATCTACTTGGGAAAGGTGTTGTGACACTCATGAGTAACTTAAGATTGCTCCTGTGGAGAAGATGTAAACCATGGGTGTGACTGGTCTCATTGTCTTGTGGATGAGTAAATTTACTGACATTGACTTTCTACCTACATGTGTTCCCTTGGCAAACAGGCATTGTGCATCTGCTCTGCTCCAGTTTTCCTGTAGGTAACAGGGTAAGTGTGAATAAAACAAAATCCCTGCCTTTGGGGTTATTGTTTGTTAATAAGGAAACATACATGGAGAGAGGGAAGATGGCGGAGCAGGTGAGAACTGTTTTAAACAAGGCGGGTTTGGTATCCAGGTAGCTGCATGGAAGGAGTCTGATGAGTGAAATATCCCCCTGGGACAGCACGCCACCCCTCCCCATGCATTTGTCCTGAGCCTGGCCTCGGTGACACAAGATCCGTTTCTTGGGACATCTTGGGTCACCAGGCTGGGGCCACCGCTGATGCGACTAGCTATAGCCCCACTCCAACCCCAGACCGGCCCCGCGCCCAGAGTAGCTTGGCTGCTCTGCCGAGACAGGAGCAGCAGTCGCGGGATCCCCTAAAGCAGCTACCCACTCATGGGATACCACTAGAAGTTTCCATTTCCCACAGTTCCCCTCTTCCCACGTGGCAGTGATCTACCCTTGGGCCCGGGTCCCTCCCTCCATTCACCCAGGGCCTGAGTAACCAACCTGCAATCTACCGGTGGCTGCCTGGGCAATCTCCAGGGGGATGATCACCCCATTGCCTGGGACCTCTTCACCGGCACCCCGTTTGCCTGCTTGCCCACCCGCCCCTGCCAGCTTAACTCTGGCTCCACTCCCAGCCTGGGAAACTGCACTGCGCACGTTCCACACGAGTGAGGTGCGGCCGGAGACTGTCCTGCTTCTACCCACTATACCGTGTTTCCCCGGAGCCACTCCAGGCTGGCTGCGTCTCCGTGGGCCCCTGTTCCCACAGCCCGGGGTGCTAAGCCTGCTCGCCCCAGTGCGTCGCTCCCGGTGCATGGACTGCCGCCGAGCCCGGAGCCAGCTTTGTTATCTGGCGCCGGCAGCCTGGAGCGCTAAGCCTGCCTGCCACAGTGCGTTCCTCCCAGGGCAGTGGACGCAGCCACCAAACCTGGCCACTGCGCCATTCAGAGCACCAGCCGAACAGTGAGCGCTCCTGCCTACTGGAAGGGTGAGCGACAGGGCTTTGTGTTCCTGTTGGAGCAGCTTCCTCCGCTCTGGTGCACTGCGGGGTTTCCAGCGGCAGCTCTGAGCATGGAGCCTACCTGCCGCTGCACATCCTCTCAGTGCGGAGGGCAGACGCCATTGCCTTTTGTGTCCCGCCAGAGCCTCTGCGGTCCATTCAGGCTCAGCCCATGTCCCTGTGGAGCCTGCGTGGTTCACAGGGCCGGTGGCTCAAGGGATAAGCGTCCCGCCTGCTAGGGAGCCTAGAACACCACTTTGAGGGTCCCCGCGGGAGCTGTCTGTCCACTCTGGCCAACTCTCACCACTGCAGTGCATGCGGGGTCCCCAGTGCCAGCTTCTAAGCCAGCCTGCCCCAGCCCTTTCCTGCCTGCATAGGAGGTGCGCGCTATGGCCGGTGTCTCCCTCGGCACCCCTTGCAGCCCCAGCCTTTTCTGGCCGGTGACGGAGGTTCGCTGCTGTGGTGCTTCTATGCCCACCGGCTTAACTCTACAGGCCTGTAGGGACCTGAGAGTACATGCTGATCTGACGAGCATTTCCCCTCACATATCATGGCTCCAGAACCCCAGATCAGCACCATGCCCTGTGGCAGCAAGGGCTCGCTCACCTCTGCCTTCTATTAGGCTTCTCTAAAATTTGGAGGGAAAAGGAGAGGGAAATTTTTATATTTTTTGTCTAATTCTGCCTTTTCTTTCTTTTTTCTTTCACTTTCTGTGTTTTCTTTTCTCTCTTTTTTCTTCTTTATTCCTCCTTTTTCCGTATTACTATTACTTTTTTCTGTCCCTATTTTATATGTTTACCTTCTCCCTCTCTTTTTTATTTTTCTTCTTTTACTATTATTACTTCTATATTTCCTCTTTTATAGCTTCCCTTTTTTCTCTCTTCATTTTTTTCTTTTTCCTCCCGAAATTTAAAAAATTATTTTTATTAAACAACAAACAAAGGGCTGCTAAGGGTACCCTGACAGACCAGGTAAAAGTAGCCTTGGGGCACTCACTGAGGCTCCAGCCCCAACTCCAGTCAATGAAATAGCTCAACATTGCTGGCCACTAATCCATTGGGGATCTCTGCATACACGGCAGTCTGACCAATCTCTATAGTAGGTCCTAGGAAGCCACCTAAAAGCATCCTTAACAGTAACAAAGATAAGGGACACCTAGACTCCCAGAAACATGGGGCCTACAAAAGGATCTAGGAAAAATCAACATACCACATCACACCCAACAACAACAACAACAACAAAAACACAGAGAGAAAACACAGTAGCAGAGCTAACATCTCTCATAGAAGAATCAGATACAGATGCCACAGAAGGAAATGTTCAGACATCTGCTCACAGTAATACAGGAGCTGAGGGAAGCAACCCAGAATAAAGATGCAATGATAGAGGAGATGAATTCCACAATAGAGGGAATGAATTCCACAATAGAGGGGATGAAGTCCACCGACCAAAGGGAACAACAGGAGCTAACAGAGGAGGTAGCAAAAGACACACACAAGATCACATAATTTACAATTAGGCTTGAGAAGGCAGAGAACCATATCAGTGATCTCGAGGACACTCAAACAGACCTAATCAAGTGGGAAAGACAGTCATATAGGAAAATTAAAGAAGCAGAAAATAATCTAAGGTCAGTGACAGATGATATGAAGAGGAATAATTTTGAATAATTGGTTTACTGGAACACACCACACAAGTCGACAGCCAAGATAGCACAGGAATTTCTGGGAGAAAACTTTCCCACTCTAACGAGTGAAAATCAGGCGCTCATACGAGAGGCAGAAAGGACTCCAGCTAGACTAGAGCCCAAGAAGAACACACCAAGACATATAATAGTAAAAAGATTCAACCCTCGAGGAAAAAGACAAAATTTAAGAGCAGCAAGAGAAAGGAAGGCAGTCATACAAAAGAGCACAGACAAAAGTATGTTCAGACCTATCATCAGATTCCACGAAGAGGAGGAGAGAGTGGAGCAATATCTTCCAAAAGCAAACGCCTCCCCAAGAATCCTTTACTCTGCCAAGTTATCCATTCAGATAGATGGTGAGATAAGGGTCTTTCAGGAAAAGGAATGACTCAAAGATATGATGCAAGACACCCAACCCTGCAGAAGATATTGGCTGACTCACTATGGCCAGAGGATCAACCTCCACCAAGAACTAACAGGAGACCACCATATAGTCCATCTCCATTTTGAAGCCAACATGCCAGCAACAATTACCAGGACAACAGGGTCTCAGAGGGAAAAGAAAACAAGATAGAAACTCTCCACTCAAACACAGCACACTGATATGAAGGGAGATAGGTAAACACCCAAAACACCAGTCAGAGTATGACAACTACGCATCCACAGATAGTGATAATAACTCTGAATACCAATGGACTCAATTCATACATTAAAAGAAAAAGATTGGAGGACTGGCTCAGAAAACATAGTCTGTCCATCTGTTGCCTGCAAGAAACACATCTTAAGTGCACAGACAAAAATATGCTAAGAATAAAAGACTGGCAGAAAGTATACCAATCAAATGGTAACTCAAAAGAAGCAGGAGTGGCTATCTTAATCTCTGACAAAATGTACTTCAAGGTCCAAACCATAAAAAATGGTCCAAACCATAAAAAGAGACAAGGAGGGATACTACATAATGCTCAAAGTCTCAGTAAACCAAGAATCAGTTAGCTTATTAAATATTTATGCACCTAATAATGGTGTGGCAAATTTCATCAAACTTATTAAAAAGATGAAAAAAGAAATCATGGATTCAACAATCATAGTAGGTGACTTTAACACTCCACTATCAGAGAAAGACAGAAAATTGGGAAAGAAAAGACAGATTATTGGGAAAGAAGTTCAATAAAGAGTCCACAGAACTAAACAATGTAATTAGGCAACAGGGCCTGATAGACATTTCTAAAGCTTTCCGTCCAAGCCCACATGGATCTTTTTCAAGAATCGACCACATGCTGGGACATAAGTCAAGTCTGAGTAAATTCAAACACATATATATTATCCAGATGGTTTTCTCAAATCACCATGCCATAATTCTAGATATTAATAACAGGATGTCCAGAAAAGCAAGGGAAACCAATTGGAGGATGAACAATGATACCCTGCAACATGAATGGGTACAGGCCCAGATTAGAGAGGATATTATGAAGTTTCCAGAAACTAACATGAATGAGAGTACAATGTATCAAAACTTATGAGGTACTGCGAAAACAGTTATCAAAGGTAGCTTGAAATCATTAAGTGCACATATGAAAAAAGAAGAGAGACTTATGACAGATATATTAATACAAAACCTCCAACTAGAACAGAGTCAGCAGAACAACCCCTCCAATAGCTAGAGAAAAGAAATAATAGAAATCAGGGCAGTAAAAGCAGTGGGAAGACAAGAGAACTATACAAAAGATAAATGCAGCTAAAAGCTGATTCTACAAAAGGATCACAAAACAGATAGACCGCTGGCAAATCTTACCGAGGATAGAAAGGAGAAAACATCAATAGTCAGGTTGAGGGATGAAAGAGGGGCAATTACATCAGACCCCAATGAGATTAAAAAGATAATCACAAAGTTCTGTGAATGTCTGTATTCTAATGAACTCAGAAACATTGAAGACATGGATAAATACTTGGAAACACAGTCTCTCCCTAGATTATCTCAGAAAGAGGTCAAGATCCTCCACAAACCCATAGTGAAAGAAGAAATATAGAGGGTCATCAAGAACCTACCAACAAAAAATAGATGACTTCACAGCAGAATTCTACCACGCAATCAGGGAAGAGTTGACCCCAATCCTCCATAAAGTATTCCATAGCATAGAAAAGAATGGCAAACTCCCAAACTCATTCTACAAAGCCAGCATAACTTTGATACCCAAACAAGGCAAAGACCCCCACATGTATAGAGAATTATAGACTGATTTCTTTAATGAACATAGATGCAAAAATCCTTAACAAAATATTAGCCAAGAGAATACAAAAGTATATAAAGCATATCATCCACCATGACCAGGTAGAATTTATCCCAGGGATGCAGGGATGGTTTAACACCTGAAAATCCATCAATAGAAAAAGGACATTGAGAAGAAAAAGGACAAAACCATATGATAATATCCATAGATGCAGAAAATGCATTCGACAACATCCAACACCCATTCCTAATTAAGAAACTCATGAAGATAGGATTGAAAGGTAAGTTCCTCAAGCTGATACAAGCTATCAGTGAAAGGCCAATGGTCAACATCATAGTTAGTTGAGAAAAGACAAAAGCAATCCCATTGAATAAGGTTACAAGACAAGGATGCCCGCTGTCCCCACTTCTATTCAATATAGTTGTGGAGGTTCTGACTAACAACATAAGACAGCAGAAGGACATCAAAGGGATCCAAATGGGAGAGGAGGAGGTGAAACTATAGCTATTTTCAGACGACATGATCCTGTACATTGAAAACCCCAAAAGCTCAGCAACAGGAGTACTTACAGTGATAGAGGAATTTGGAAGAGTAGCAGGATACAAGATCAATAAACAGAAGTCAGTAGGTTTTCTATACACATCAGACAGGACCATGGAAGAGGGGATTAAGAAGGAAATACCCTTCACAGTAGCTAAGAACAAACTGAAATACCTAGGAATATATTTGACAAAATAAAACCAAAGGTCTATACAAAGAAAACTATAAGACCCTACTACAGGAAAACAAAAGCGACCTCGACAAATGGAAGAACATCCCCTGCTCGTGGATTGAAAGGCTCAACATAATAAAGATGATAATCTTACCTAAAGCACTTTACAATTTAAATGCTATACCAATTCAAATACCATCAACCTTCTTCATAGAATTGGAAAAACGGATCACCAATTTCATATAGAGAAGGAAGAAACACAGAATTAGCAGAGAACTCCTCAAGAAGAAGGACAAAGTTGGAGGACTCACCTTACCCAATTTTAATGCCTATTACACAGTTACTGTGGCCAAAACAGCATAGTACTAGCACAATGACAGACACTCAGACCAGTGGAAAAGAACAGAAATCCCAGGAATAAAACCATCAGCATATAGACAACTGATCTTCAATAAGGGTCCTAAAACCATCAAGTGGGAAGCGGATGCCCTTTTTAACAAGTGGTGCTGGAAACAATGGATATCCACATGTAAAAAAATGAAACAAGACGTTTACTTCACCCCATGCACAAGAATAAACTCAAGGTGTATCACAGACCTAGAAGTTAAACCCCAAACCATCAGGATGATCAAGGAGGGAATTGGGATTAACCTCAGGGCTCTGACCCAGGGAACTCATAGGCTCACTGCAATAGGGAAGGGTACACACACAGGTGAACTGGAAATTGACAAATGTGATTTAATAAGAATAAAGCACCTGTGTACCTTGGAAGACTTCACCAAGAGGGTGACAAGACAACCCACAGAGTGGGAGAGGTTTTTAGTAATGACACATCAGACAAAGGGCTCATTATTAAAATCTATAACACCCTCATGACCTGCAAAAAATGAAAAACAGTTAACCCCTAAGGAAGTGGGCAAAAGAACTAAAAAGAACTTTCACTAGGGAGAAGACCCATATGGCCAATAAGCATATGAGAAAGTGCTCCCGGTCATTAGCCATAAAAGAAATGCAAACTAAAGCAACCATGAGATACCACCTAACACCCCTGAGGCTAGCCCAAATCAGTAAATCAGAGAGCAGCAAGTGTTGGGGGGGCTGTGGTGAAGCAGGAACCCTCCTCCACTGCTGGTGGTCGTGCAGATTTGTACAGCCACTGTGGAAAGCAATCTGACGATACTTAAAGAAAATGGAAATTGATCTACCTTATGACCCAGTCGTCTGTGGTCCAATGTTTATTGCGGCATAATGAACAATCGCAAAGACTTGGAAACAGCCTAAGTTTTTATCGATAGATGAGGGGATTAGTAAACTCTGGCACATACACACAATAGAATACTATGCAGCACTGAAAAGCACAGACAATCACATGAAACATGTCATTTTGTGGGAAGAGCTGGAAAGGATCATGTTAAGCGAGGTAAGCCAATCTCAAAAGGACAGGTATAACATGAATGCCCTGAGGTAAGTACAATCAGCATGGCACGAATAGAATAGACACTTATCTCACAATAAACACGGTGGAAGCATAGATAGTTGTGGGGGGCACACCACACCCAGGGAGGTACATGAGAGTCCAACATAAAGAAGGGGAAGGGGGGAAGGAGGAGGGAGAATCAGGGTGGGGAAAAACTGATTTGATGACACAGGGGTGGGGGGGGGGAGCAGGGCACTTATCCACCCAGAGGGAAAGCATTAGTTGTTTCCCCACAGAACTGGAATGTGCATACAGACCCCACCATGATGCACCAAACCAGGAGGGCAATGTAACACTTGGAGGAATCCACAAAAAATCTGCACCATACGCCTAGCTCCAAGCAGAATCAACCCAACCCCCACCATGGAAGGGAGTGCTACAGAAAATGGAAATAGATCGTCTGGTGAGGGAAAGGAACCAACCTACCATACCCAGAAGGAAACTTAAGCAAATGAAGGGGGAGGAAGAGAGTGGAGCACCCCAGGGCCCACCCAGCTCAGAGGACAATAGACCGGCTCAGAGTGTCCAATGCACAGAGAGGTCCATATGGATGGCCCCACTGTGAGATACGACATCCTGCACTGACCCATGACTCTACATAGGAAAGCACTGGAGACACAGTGTAGGATGTGTGTCTGAGCTGACCCCACCAGACTGAGACAAGACACGGGGGGCGTGCAATGGAGCTGCAGGGGTACCAGAGCAAGGAGGTCCCGAGGGAGTATCAAGGAATGACTGGGGCCAGGGCGTGCCACCCCATCAGACTCATCCGGAAAGCACTCCTAAATGTCAACAAACAGACCTTGAACTATTAACAGGCTTTTCTTTCTTTCTTTTTAAAAAAACTTTAAAATTTTCTCTTCTTTTAGATTTTGTATGTCAGTGGCTTTTTTGTTTGTTAGTTTGTTGGTGTTGCTGCCATCGTGGCCATGTTCTTATGCACCACTTTGTTTGATGCTGTCGAGGCCATCTGCAATTTTATGCACATATTATTATCTCTGCAGGTCTATCTAGATATGATAGGTTGGATAAACAATGTGGAGAAGAAAACGACAGGACCAATGGTCCTGGGGGGACATGGGAGGTGGGTGAAAGGAGGAAGTGTTGGCCAACCCAGGGACAAGGGAACAACAAGTGGTTCAAAGTCAGTGGCAGGGAGGGATGGGAGGACAGGTAGGGAGTGACTAAGGGCAATGTAACCGAGAGTAATTACTGAAACCCGAATGAAGGCTGAAAATGGTAGTGGGACAGGAGGAAAGCATAACAAAATGAGGGAAAGGAGTAGGAGGCAAAGGGCATACATAGAGACCTAAATACAGACATGTATATATAAATACATTTATGATTATGGGGGAACTAGATCTATGTGCATATATTTATAGGTTTAATAGTAGGGTAGCAGGTGGACATTGGACCTCCTTGTGCACATTCCTTTAATACAAGAACACTTTGCTCAGCTAAACGGTCATTCTGTGATCGTTCTGGCAGCTTCCCGACATGATCGCTGAAGACATACATATGCATAAGCAAACGTTGTGAAGAAAGCTGATGGTGTCTGGCTATCAAAAGATATAGTGACTGGGGTCTTAAAGGCTTGAAGGTAAACAAGCAGCCATCTAGCTCAGAAGCAACAAAGCCCACAGAGAAGAAGCACACCAGCCTGTGTGAACACGAGGTGTTGAAGGGATCAGGTAGCACATACCAAAGAACAAAAACCATCATTGTGTGCTCACCTTCCCCATATAAACGCTGAAGACTAATGTGTGTATAAGTAAGTGTGGATGAAGAAGGCTGATGGTGCCTGGCTATTGAGAGATATAGCCCAGAAGCAACAAAGCCCAGATGGAAGAAGTACACCAGCATGTATGATCATGAAGGGCTGAGGGGACCAGGTATCAAGCACCAAAGGGTGAAAAAAAAATCATACATCGTAAATGAGGGGAGAGCATGATGGGGATCCAATGTCCATCTGTTGACAACAGGACATCCCTTTCAGAAGGGTAGTGGGGAGGAGATGAGTCACTCAGGGTTCAGGGTAGCAATAATGAAACTCACAATCTTCCTCTAGCTCTTATACACTTTCTCCCCCTCACTATCATGATCCCAATTCTACCTTACAAACCTGGTTAGACTAGAGGATGCACAGCGGTGCAAATGGGAACTGGAAACACAGGGAATCCAGTACAGATGAACCCCTCAGGACCAGTGGTGACAGTGGTGATACGAGGAGGGAAGGTGGGAAGGGGGGTGGGTAGAAAAGGGGAGGCAATTACAAGGATCTACATATAACCTCCTCCCTGGGGGGTGGGCAACAGAAAAGTGGGTGAAGGGAGACGCGAGGCAATGTAAGATATGATAAAATAATAATTTATAAATTATCAAGGGTTCATGAGGGAGGGTGGAAGCGGAGACAGAGGGGGCTGGGAAAGAAAAATGAGTAGCTGATTCTAGGAGCCCAAGCGGAAAGCGAGAGTTTTGAGAATGATGAGGTCAACAAATGTATAAGTGTGCTTTACACAATTGATGTAAGTGTGGATTGTGATAAGAGTTGTATGAGCTCCAATAAAATGATTTAAAAAAGAAAAACATACACATAAGCAACCAACTGCCAGACTCTTTACGTGTAATAATTGAACAGTGAATCCAGTGCTGGCGGAACCTCTCTAAACTTGGAGATCTGGAATATGACCTTCTCCCTCATCCGGTTTCATGGTGGGGAATTCCCAAGGAATCCTTGAGTGGTGCAAATAGGAAAGCACCGAGCCACAAGGTGAAAGATTAATGGTTTTTGTTCTCCCAGAGATGCCTCAGGAAAAAGACCTGGTGATCGACTTCAGAAAACTCAGCCACTGCAATGCCTATGGCACATAATTCTACTGTCACCATGGGACAGAGTCAGCTCACCAGCAACAAGAACCAGTGAGTTCCCAAGTCCTGCTTCCCCCTATCCACTCAGGTCCCTGTGATGTGTGGCTGATCCTCATGCTCGAGGATCCGCCAGTCTCTGTCATTTTGGGACCTACTGACACACAAGCACCCAAGAATTCTAGACCTGTTATTATATATATATCATTTTTTTTAACTTGGATTTAAAAGCATAAAGTGGGTAAGAAAAGAAAGTGAGTCACTCTTCTTGTGAATCATGAAATGTTCACACAGAATAATGATTGAACTAGCTCTTAACGAGTCAGGAAGAGATTTGCAAATGTCAAATGCTATGCTTGAGAAGCACAAATCCCATTCTCCACCAAAGCACTGACATATTGCCACGCCATCCTCAAGCCTGGTGGCTAATACTAACAATCTAAAGGACTTTTTTTGGTTCTTGGGCATGAATAAAGATTTCTTTTCCTGAGCACTCCATCATGCTTCCATTACACAACCAACATTTCTTGACTTTCTTTTGTGGCTGGAGTTGTGATGGAGGTGTCTGTGTGTGCATGTACACACGTGTGAGTATGACACAGGGAAGGATCCGATATATTGCAAAGACAAATGTAAATAAGTTCATGTAAATGTTCTAACATCCACTATAGAATATAGGCAAATATATTATCTTTATAACAAAACAAAATATATTGAAAAAAATAAGGCATGTGGCACAGCATATTTTCAGGTCACTTTCTGGTGAATGCCAGACTGGGATTCAAACCCAGGTCTGTCTGATTTCTGAGACTGCTATCTTAACCACTTTCTTGCTGGGTGCTCTATGTATATCATTCACCTATTGCTACCCAAGAAATTCCAAGTCATAGCAACCCTATAGGGACAGAGGGCAGGGACAGATTTCCAAGCTGTAATCTTTACAGAAGCAGACTGCTGCATCTGTTCCCACAGAGGAGTTAGTGAGTTCGAACTGCCTATCGTTTAATCACTACACTACCACAGTTTCTTGAGATAATAATGGGACATAAAAATAGACACTGCTTACCTGATAACAAAAGCCAGAGATGATACGTGGTTGAAATTGGAGAGAAAGAATAGGGAGTCAGAGCATAGAGGTGAAAATAAACCGACAAAACCGGAATTCCTGTAGAGGAGAGAAGATAAGGATCCAGACCTGACCCTGAAGGCACATGAATAATTGAACACGAGGGAGAAGTGGAGGAGAGTTGTTTATTGTCAAGAAAGCCAAAGCAGGCTGGAATTTTACAAAGAGAGAGATGGTTGTCACTGTGAAATATTATAAAGGTCATACAGGATAAGGGTTATGAGTGTGTAAGTGTGCCTTGAATAAGATTGACCTTCAGTGTTGTAGCAGTGAGATCTTTTGGGATGGTGCATTGGCAAAATGCATTGAGTGCCTATGTGGATTACATAAGTAAAACATGTTCATTGTAAAAGGAGTTAAGTATTACTCATGATAGCAAAATATAAAATATCACTTAATTCAACAAGAAAGAGTGAATTAAGTAAACAATGAAAATCCATATGATCAAATGTTATATATATATTTATGAAGAATCATATTCTTAAGTGATTTTTAAAAGTAGAAATGTAACCTATAAATACAGAAAGGAAAGCAAATCACAGCCACACAGTTCTATGCTTATTTACAAAGTAAGTATACCCAGGAAACCACCTTCCAATTACACAAAAGATTGTTATCAGCATGCCAGAAACCTTTCTCATAGAGATTCTTGATCGTGATCTGCAGCAAAGGTAACAAAGATCCTAACTTTTGTCACTATAGACTGGTTTTGAATATTTTAAAATATATCCTATTGTTATCTAATCATTTTGACTCATAGTGACCTTATACAACCCAGAGTAGAACTGCCCTATAGACTTTCGAAGGTTATAAATCTTTATGGAAGCAGACTGCTACATCCTTCTCCAGCAGTGGTTGGTGCATTTGAACCACCTTTCCGTTAGCAGCAGTTTACTTTAATGACTGTGCCATAAAGGCTCCTTATATACACGTACACTTATCCACACACATATGTACATGGGCTTCAAAAAATTCCAATATCTTTTCATTTTTCCATGAACTTTTGGAAGCCCTCTCGTGTGTGTGTGTGTGTGTGTGTGTGTGTGTGTGTGTGTGTGTGTGCTGGCATATATGGAAGTGTTCAGTTTATACATTTTTGTGTATCTTTTTTGTTCAGAGAAATTATATTTATGAGGTTTGTTTTTTCTCTATATGGTAGCATACCACATACATTTTCGTAGTTGTGAACCACAATATATAATCCAAATGTTTGTTGGTGGGCTTTTGGATTGTTTCAAATTGTTTAATTTTTATAAATGATGTTTGTAAAAATAACTTTTTCATACATTTATTTGAAGCACATATATATTTATTTATGTTAGTCCATACCTAGTATATACCTAGGAGTGAAATGGGGCATGTTCGGTGAATCACGTGTGGTAAAATGGAGGGGATGTGACAACGAGGAAGGCCCTCTCTGAGATGGATCGACACAGTGACTACATCAATGGGCTGGGGCATAGGAACAATTGAGAGGATAGCGAAGGACCATGAAATCTTTCGTTCATTTGGGCATAGGGTTGCTTTGGGTCGGAACTGAGTCAGTGACATCTAACAACAAGAGTAAAGGTACGTATATAATTAAACTTTAGTCAATAGCATCAAATTATCTAAATTTAGGCGGTCTTAATCAGTACATGAGAATTTCAATTGTCAACTGTTGGCATTGTATAGTAGCATCTTGTGTGTTTTTTTCTTTATGATTAATGACTTATCATGACTAATACATATATATTTAATATATATTTTTACAATTTTTATTTCTGGTAAAAGGCTTATCTAGTTGTTTTGCCTATTTTATTATGCTGTCTTATTTTCTCTTATAATTTATGAACATTCCATATATATTCAGAGAATGACTCATCATTCATGTACGTGTGTGTGTGTGTGTGTGTGTGTGTGTGTGTGTGTGGTGGGGGGTCGGGGTGTCTGGGTATAGCAAACAGCCCTTACAATTTTGTAGTCTACTTTTTCACTTTCTTATGCGTGTACCTTGGTTAAAAAAATGTTCCTGCAATGATTAATTACAATATCTCAATATTATTTTTAGTTAATGTGTTTTCCCTATTTAATATTTCTGACTCCAAGATGGGGAAAGATTCCTTTATGTTATTTTCCAGAACCTTTAGTTTTACCTTATTGATTATGTCTGCTATTTCCCTGGAATTGGTTTTTTAAGGTAGCCTGTGGTAGAGATCCACCAGTCATTTGTTAGCTTGTCATCCCGGGCTGGCTTATGCGCTGCTCTGATGGTGGAAGCAAAGCCAACAGTAGTGCAAATACCTGCAAGGTCACCTATTGCGAACAGATTACAATGGCATTTCACTGTGGATCTACTTCTAAAAAGTTGGTATGTCAGAATTATGAATAGCAGTGGATCATTGTCTAATATAGTATCAGATGAACAGGTTGTAAGGCACTTAAAATACAACCAAGAAAGAGCTATTTTCTCAGACTCAATGAAGTGACATGGATGGAATAAAGCAGTTAAGACTTACATGAACTATATAGCATGACTTAAAATGAGAAGGAACAACTGAAAACACCCATTAAAAATTGGAATGAGGAATATATGTAGTATGAACATAGGAAAATAGAGAGTCCAAATGAAATGGAACACATAAAGGCCAATATCTTAAGCATTAGTGAGATAAAATGACCAGGTATTGGCCATTTTGAATCTGACAATCGTATGGTCTGCTATGCTGGAAACGACCAATTGTAGAGTAATGCCATCACATTCTTTAGGAAAAATAACATTTCAAGAGATGCTAAAGTACAATGCTGTCAGTGATAGAACAATATATTTACCTACATGGCAGACCAGTTAGTATGATTATAATTCAAATTTACACACCAATCACTAGAGGCAATGATGAAGAAAGTGCAGATTACTACTTAGTTCTGCAGGCTAAAATTGATCAAGCATTCTATCAAGATTCATTGATAATTACTAGCGACTGGAATGTGAAACTTAGAAGCAAAGAAAAATGCGTTTTGGAGAACTAGGCCTTGGTAATAAAAATGGTGCTAGAGATTCCAGGATAGAATTTTTCAAGATGAACAACTTACTTTCTGCCTACATTTGTGGAAGTAAATGATGGAGAAGCTTAATAGCATGAGTCAGAACAAAGCTGGGAGCCAATTGCAGGGGGGGAAAATCAATTACTCCCATTGCAAGTTCAAGTTAAAGCTGAAGAAAATTAAAACAAGTTAATGAAAGTCAAAACAAAACTGGAATATTTATGGCTGGAATTTAGAGACCATTTCAGGAATAAATTTGACATATTTAACACTAATGACTGAAGACCAGAAGAATTGTAAAATGATATCAAGTATATCATACATAAACCAAAAGGTCATTTAAAAGAGAGGAAAGAAAAAGACTCTGGAATTTGCTCTTGGATGTAAAATAGTGATATCAAAAGGAAGAGAGGATGCCTACCAAGTCACAGGGGGAGGATTTTCAGTTTAAAATGGGAAAATTTATATCTTAATAATAATGAGTCTTCTAATCCATGAACAAGGTATAGACCTGAATTTACTTTGGTCTTTTAAAATTTCTTCTATCATTAGCAATACTTTGTAATGGTAGCATGCAAAACTAGCTCTTATTT
This sequence comes from Tenrec ecaudatus, assembly GCF_050624435.1. Classification (NCBI taxonomy): domain Eukaryota; kingdom Metazoa; phylum Chordata; class Mammalia; order Afrosoricida; family Tenrecidae; genus Tenrec; species Tenrec ecaudatus. The sequence continues at coordinate 250,084,022 of NC_134530.1, read as the reverse complement.
TTAAATACACTGAAATATTTCATATTTTTTATTTCAAAAATTAAAATTTTAAATTTAATTTTCAATATCCAATTACATAGAAATAAAATTGATTAACATCATTGATTGGTCTTGCATACTGTAACTTTGCTAAACTTGATTACTAGCTCCAAAATTTTTTAGTAGATTTTTGAGAATTTTTAACATAGATCGCACTGACATCTACTAACAGATTTATATTCCTTCTTTTCCAGGCTACATAAACTTATTGCTTGTATTACTTCTGTATACTGTTGAAATGGTGATATGAGACAAACTGATTTTATTCCTGTTATTAGAGAAAGGTGTTTAAATTTCACTACATAATAAGGTCAAGGGTTTTCCTTTGATTTCTAGTTTGTTCTTGGATTTAATAACACATTGATTTTAAATTTTATCTAATTTATTTTTACATTTATTGCGATGGTTGTTTTTTCTTTCAGTTCTGTAGATATGGTAAATTATAATGTATTGATTTTTTTAATGTTGAACAGGCATTGCATTCTTGAGATAAACGGCGATTTTTAATATAATGCTATCTATTTTTATATTATTCAGTTCAATTCAGGGATCCTCAAACTATGGCCTGCGGACCACAGGTGGCACGCTGAGGACATTTATTTGGCCCACCGGGTGTTTTTGCTGCTATTGCCTGTCCTGCTTAGCAGCTGATTTGTCCGGGCCACAGTGCGCATGTGTGGAATGTGCGCCGCACTCTTCCGACTCCTCTTCCTCTACCGTCATCCAGAGGAGTCATGAGCGAGGTAAGAACAAGTTAGGATTTTTTTTTTTAAGTTAGGAGGTCTATTTTTTTTTTTTTTGCAGTTGGTAGAGCATTTTTTTTAGCGGTTAAGGGGAGCCTTTTTTCCCCCTGAAGTTAGGAGGTCTTTTTTTTAAAGTTGGTTAGTTGGTTGGAGATGGTTTCTGGGGGAGTTGCTTCACAGTGATAATGCAAATAGTCAGAGTTCAGTGCTAATGCAAATTGTCAGCGCTCAGTGGTAATGATAATTGTAAGTGCTCAGTATTACTGCAAATGGTCAGCGCTCAGTGTTACTGCAAATGGTCAGCGCTCAGTGTTACCATCGCATGGGGACCCCAAACTGGTAATCTGCCCCCATAGGCACTCAATCTGGCCCTGCAGACAACCAAGGGAGTAGGAAACCCAACTTAATTGACAGTAAGTGCATTTATAGTCTGATTGCTATTCAGTTGTGTATGGTCTTGTATGCTGTGTGAGCCCCGGTTCACACTGTTGCGATCTCTGAGCAAAGCGAGTTCAGCCATATGCTTGTACGACTGAACTCACTTTAGATTCGGAAGAAAAAAAAGGCATACGTACCTTCTTTTTTCCTTCAGTGGAATCTGATCGCATGGGTCTTCTCACCCATGGGATCAGATTCCTGTGAGAGTTCACAGATCGCAGAGCGGTTCACACAGGGTAGTGTGAGCCTGAGGTTAAACTAGAGTTCCACCAATATGGGCACTGGTGAGCCTAGCAATTTGGAATCCCTAGGAAAAAAATATATCAAGAGAGAAAAAATTGACTCGGAGTATAGGATATTCAAAGAACAGTGGACTTATGATTACTTTTTCATGCAGTACAAGGAAAGAGCTGTGTGTCTGATATGCCAGAATATAGTGTCTGTGTTCAAAGAATACAATTTGTGTCGACACTATGAAACTCAACATAAAGATAAATATGATTGTTTGGTCAGAGAAGTTAGAAAAGATACATATTAAAACTGAAAAATACATTGACAACTCAGCAAAATACTTTTGTGAAGCAGGAGCAGCTAAATATTTCATCTCTTCGAGCAGGTTTTCAAGTTGCCAAGCTAATAGCGTGCACTGGCAGACCATTCGTGGAGGGAGAATTTGTTAAAGAATGCCTTCTTTCTGTTACCAAAGAGATGTGTCCAGAGAAGGCTGATTTATTTAGTACAGCGAGTCTTTCAGGACCTACAATTACATGAAGGATTGAAGAAATGGGCGACAATTTGCATCAGCATTTGCAAAACTTGGCAAAAAATTTTCCTATTTTTCCTTGGCACTTGACGAAAGTAATGATGTTCATGATTCTGCACAACTTCTAATTTTTACTCATGGGACAAATGACTAGTTCGAAGTCTCAGAAGAGCTTGCTGCCCTGCAAAGCATCAAAGGAACAACTACAGGAGAGGAGATCTAAGAAAGGATTTGCCAAACTGTGAATGGTTTGGAATGGTTTGGGCTAAACTAGCCAGTGTGACAAATGATCGTGCTCCTAGCATGGTGGGGTCTAAGAAAGGAGTAACTGCTCGCATTCACCAAGACATGGACAAACATAACCATCCTCATCCAATAGCCATACACTGCCTCTTCCACCAACAAGCGCTGTGTAGTAAATCACTGAAGTGGGACTCTGTTCTGAAAACTGTGGTATCTTGTGTCAGCTTCATTAGAGCTAATGCACTAAACCACAGGCAATTTCAGGAATTTCTGTCTGAGTTAAATGTTGCCTATGAAGATGTTCTGCACCACACAGAAGTCCGTTGGCTGAGTCGAGAGAGAGTTTTGAAACATTTCTATGACTTACTTCCACAGATTACAGCTTTTCTGCTTTCAAAAAACAAAGAAGTACCAGAGTTCAATGATGCAGAATGGAAATGGCACCTTGCCTTTCTGACAGACATAAACAGAGCTACTCAACAGTTTCAATGTGCAGCTTCAAGGAAAGGGGAAGCTCATCTGTGATAGGCAATCCCACGTGAAAGCATTTGAAGTGAACTTAGGCCTCCTCATCCAACAAGTGAAGGAGGAAAATTTCTGCCATCTCCCCACAACGCAAAATCTGTTAGCGGAAAAACCGCTGGTTGCATTCCCAAACAAAACTTGTGTGGATTCACTGGAAAATTTGCAAAAGGAGTTCCAATTCAGATTTAAAGAGCTTCATCTCCATGAACAGGGCATACTGCTTTTCTGGAACCCATTTTCTATTGACATTGAAAATGTGGATGCAATTTACTAAATGGAACTGGCTGAACTGCAGAATTGTGACTCTGAAAGACGCATTCAAGTCAAGCAGCCTTCCTCATTTCTATGCAGCTCTCCCCTCTGAGACAGATCCTAATCTCAGCAACCATGTACTCAAATGGCAACTCTCCTTGGCAGCACTGATGTCTGTGAACAGACTTTTTCCAGAATGAAACATCTGAACTCTCCAACCAGATCTAGACTAACTGATGCACACTTGCATCGCTTGTTTCGACTAGCAGTGACAAATATGGAACCAGACATTGACCATCTCATTAGCAAAAGGCAGGCCCATTATTCCCATTGAAATACTGGTAAGTTTGTTGATTTAATTTTACTTGTTCTTTATTTTAAATATTGTATTTGTTCCCATTTTGTTTTTTACTTCAAAATAAGATATGTTCAGAATGCATAGGAATTTGTTCATAGTTTTTTTTTAAACTATAGTCCAGCCCTCCAGTGGTCTGAGGGACAGTGAACTGGCCCCCTGTTTAAAAAGTTTGAGGACCCCTGGTTTAATTAGTTAATGTTTTATTAATGACTTTTGCATGGATGTTAATGACAAGATTGATGTATAGTACTTTTCTCTTGCAATGTCTTATGGTCATGCTGGCCATGTAAAATTATTGGAGCAGTTTCTCTTTTATTTTCTGTGTTCCAGCAAAGGTGACACACTATTCTTCAGTCAGATTGTCATACTGTGGTGACTTGCATATTGCTGTTATGCTATACCACTAATATTTCACGTATCAGTGTAGTCACCTATGGTGAACAGGCTTCAGTGGAGTTCCAGACCAGGAACAAACTATAAAGAAGTAACAGGACGCCCATTTCTGAGGAATTAGCTACAGAAAGCCTTATAATTAGCAGTGTATAATTGTCAAATATAGTGCCAGAAAATGAGTCCCTAATGTTGGAAGGCACTCAAAATAACATGGAAAGAAATTCTTCCTCTAAGTAGAATGGACAATAATGACGTGTGTGGAAGAAAGCCTTTGGGACCTTCATGTACTGCTGAAAGTAGGACTTTCAGAATGAGAGAGAATAGCTGTAAATATTCATTAATCATCAGAATATAGAATGCATATGAATTTTAGAAAATTTAAAGTCATCAAAATTAAAGAGAAGACATAATTAGTGACCTGAAATGACCTGTGTTGGCTATTTTGGGCTGAGATATGATCTGATTTATTATGTCAAGAATGACAATTCAAGAGGAATGGTGTCACATTCATTGTTAAAAAGAGCCTTTCAATATCAATCTTGAGGTACAGTGCTGTCTGTGAAAAGATAATATCTATATGCCTACAAGACAAGAAAGTCGAGTTATTATAACTATTATTCACCTTTACGCACCAACCACTGACAGTGGTGATAGAAATTAAAGGTCATAAAAAATAAAAAGAAAGAAATTAAAAGTAGTGATAGAAATGGAAGAATTTTACTTCGGTCTCAAGTGATAAAACATGAAAGAAAGGTGCATTAATAATTACTGATGATTAGAATGAGAAAGTTGGAAGCAAAGAGGGAGAAAGAGTAGTTGTAAAATATGGGCTTGGTGAAAGAAATGAAACTGGAGACTGTATAATAGAATTTTACAAGACTAATACAGTCTTCATTTCAAATGTCCCCTTTTCAGCAAAATAAACAGCCAATATATTTGTGAACATCACCAGAGTAAATAGGAATCTAATTATATCTGTAGGAAGAAATGATGGAAAAGTGCAGTATAATTAGCCCAGAAAAGACCAGTGGCGAAATGTAGAGTAGATCAATTGTCTGTATACAGGCTCAGTTTGAAGCTGAAGAAAACTGCAAATCCACAGGAGTCAAAACGCCACTGCGAGTATATTTCAATTGAAGTTAGAGACCATCTCAGAAGCAGATTGATGCACTGTTTTCTAATGACTGAAGATCAGATGAGTTTGGGGTTAATATCAAGAAGATCATCCATATAGAAAGCAAAAGGTCATTACAATTTAATGCATGACACAGTAATGGCCATAGAACTGGTGAATTGAGGGATGACAAAGACCATCCTAAGTGAAGAGAACAAAAAGTCATTAAAAAGGCAGGAAAGAAAGAGAAGACTAAAGTGGATGTTAGAAGAGACTCTTGAATACAGAGTAGCTAAATCAAATGGAAGAAACGATGAAGTAAAAGAACCAAACAGAAGTTTTCAAAGAGCAGGCTGAGAAGACAAAGGATATTATAATGAAATATTCAAAGACCAGGAGTTAGAAAGCCAAAAAGTAACAACATGTTCACCACATCTCAAGCTGAAGAACTGAATAAAGAAAATCCAAGCCTCCAGTTACACTGTTGAAGGATTCCATGGACAAAAGATTGAACAATGCAGGATTCATTGAAAAAAGATGAAAGGAACACACAGAGTTACTGTACCATTCCAAGAGGTAGCATGTGGTTGGGAAAGAAGTGCAAGCTGCATTAAAGGAATTAGTGAAAAACAAGCCTCTGGGATTTGATGGACTACCCAAACTGAAGAGTTTCAACAAGCTGAGGAAACACTGGAAGCACTCAGTTGTCTATGCTAAGAAATTTGTAAGACAGCCCACTAACTGGAAGAGACTCATATTTGTGCTCATTACAAAGAAATGTCAAAGAGCTAGTTTGCCACTTTGAGGACTCACTTTTGCCATGCCACTTTCAATCACCTCATATGTATGTGAAAGCTGGACAACGAATAAGAAAAACAGAATGGTATTGGTGCATTTGAATCATCGTGGTACTGAAGGAAACGGAAAGTACAGTGGAAGATTAGAAGAACAAACGAATCTGTCTTGAAAGTACAGATGGAATGTTCCTTAGAGGCAAGGATGGTGAGACTTCATGTACTTTGGACGTGTTTTCAGGACAGACATGAGCCCATCAAAGAACATGATGCTTCCTAAAGTAGAGGGTCAGCCAAAAAAAACAAAAAAAGACTCTCAACAAAATGGATTGGCACAGTGCTGTCACTATGGACTCAAATGTAATAATTGTGGGACTGGTGTAAGGTCTGGTAGTGTTTCATAGTAGGATCGCTATGAGTGAGAGTCCACTTGCTGAAACCTAACAACATGGTAAATCTTTCACACACAGCTACTGAAACTTTTGTTTAGTTGTTGGAGTCAGTGTTTTAAGTGTGGGTTCCTCTGTGTGTGAATTATTCTAATTAAAAAAATACGTTACTAAAACCCTTTATTCTTTTTAAAAAACATTTTATTGAGGGTTCCTACAAATCCATCCATCCATCCATTGTGTCAAGCACATTTATACATTTGTTGCCATCATTTTGAAAACATTTGCTTTCTACTTGAGCCCTTGGTATCAGTTCCTCATTTTCCCTTTCCCTCCCCCAACCCTTCCTCACGAACCCTTGATAATTTATAGATTATTATTAATATATTTTTATTACTTGGAGCACTGAAAACCTTCCTTATTTTTATCAGTTAATGAGTGATATTTCAAAGTCTCTCACTTTTATTTTGAATTTGTTTTTTTTTCTTTTTAGCTATGTGATGCTTTGTTTATGTAATTTGAGATAATGTATTCAGATGCATAAAAATATAAAAGTATCTAGTCCTATTGATGCAAACATTTTATAATTATGAAATTTACCTGTTATTTCTGGTAGTGCTTACTGTCTTGAAGTCTACTTTGTTAGATGCTGGTAACAAAGCAATATACCTACATACATTTTCTTTTTATTAATGTCTGTGAGGTACATATTTTTCTATCCTTTTACTTAGAAGTTATCTGTGGCTTTATTTAAAGTGTGGCATTTGTGACTAGAGTAGCGTTTCCTTTTCTTGTTCCTGGTACTTCTAATCTTTTGCTTGGAGTGCACAGTCTGTTTTTCTTTTATATAATTGCCAATGCAGTCATGTTTTTTATCTACTAGCTTACGATTTACTTTCTGTTTCATTGATCTGATTCACTTGCCCCTTTTCCTTATTACTTTCTGCCTCCATCTGAGTTAATCACTTTAAAAAACATGTTTCATTTTCTCTTATGGCTACTCTAAAATCGAAATACATACCCAGTGCTAAACATTAGCATTTTCCAGAAAAGATATACTCTTCCTAATACTTTTATTTTTCCTCCTCTTTCTCTTTTCACTATTGTAATTCTACAGGTGTTTGAATTCCAGAAAATTGCTATCGTTCCTTTTTTTCAATCAATATTAATTGATACACACCCACCTTTATAGCATTTCAGTGACCTTCATTTGTCCCTGAAATTCTGTGCTTCAAAGTGGGATCAATTTTTGCATCCATCTGTTGATATATTTATAGTATTTATTTAAATATGGCTTTACTGAAAACACATTTTCTTAGATTATTTTTTGTTTGAAAATACCTTTGTTTCACTTCGATTTATGCAGGACATTTTTTGGATACCAAATTTAAAGAGGCAGTGTCTTTTAATGCAGGAGCCCTGGTTGTGTAGTGGTTACGTGTTGGTCTGTGATCATCATGCTCAGCAGTCGGAAACTCACCAGGAGCTTTCTCAGGAGAAAAGACTGGGCTTTTTACTCCTGTGAATACTTACAGTCTCAGAAACCCACAGGATCAGGATGAGTCAACATTGACCCTATGGCAGTGAGTTTGGCTTGGTTTGGTCTTTCAATTAGTGCTCTCCACCCACCATCAACAGCCATTTCTCAGCCAGCAGCTCCTCTATTCTTTTCTTCTGGACCCTCACCATCCACCATTTGTTTTCCGCCACTTCCTTGGTCTTTCCATTAGTGGGGTGTTTCCTAAGTGGGTGGTACCATCCCCTGAGAGTGCTGGAACGATTTAGGGGGGGCTGCAAAATCAGCTGTCTATACTTTATCTTGAATTTTAGACTATTTTACAAAGTTTTAACTGTCTGGCTGGCACTGATAATTTTTTTTCTTTTCTTAAAAGGGCCAAATATGCTTGGAAACCTATGAATTAGTCCTTAAGGATATTATTCTACTTTCATCTGGACTCCTTTTTTCTCTGCTGATTTCAAATTTTTCTTTGGATTTTTTGGTTTATATTTATGCGACTTGGTGTTTGTAATACTTGCAATATGTGTAGTTTGATGTCTTTCTTCATTCAGACAAAACACATTGGTCCTTTCCTCTTGGAATATTGCTTCACCCATTCTCCTTTATTGTCATTCTGGGACTCCAATGACATGCATGCTTACACCTTTCGTGTTGTTTCCTGCTGCTTTTACACTCTCCTCTGTGTTTCCTAACTTGTCTTTGTGTGCTTCAAAGTTTCTTATTTTCTACTTTCCCATATTTCTGTTGGCTAGTTCTCTCTTACAAAAAACCAAATCAACTTTGCTACCATAGAATCAATGCTGACTTTTTCGTGACCCCTTGCGAGTGAGTGAGACCCACTGTTGATAGGAATAAAAAGCCGAGTCTTTCTCCCATGGAGCTGATGGTGGTTTTGAACTGCCAACCATGTGGATGACAGCCCAAAGCATAACCACTACACCACCACGATTCCTCTCATTATCTTTAATCATTCTTAACTCCATATACTGTGTTCTTAATATCAATCATAAAGTTTTCTGTTACCGAATTCCCATCGAATTAATTTTTATAGTTTCCAATTATTTGTTGAAAACTGCATTTTCTCTAATTTGTTGGATATATTAATCAAGATTATTTAAAAATCCTTATGTCATAATTCTCCTATATGATTTCTTTATTTCTATTCATTTGATCCCACCTCCTATAACAGAGGTTCTCAACCTTCCTAATGCCACGACCCTTTAGTACAGTTCCTCATGTTGTGGTGAACCCCAACCATAAAATTATTTTTGTTGCTATTTCATAACTGTAATGTTGCTACTGTTATGAATCAGGCAACCCCTGTGAAAGGGTTGGTCGACCCTCAAAGAGGTAGAGACCCACAGGTTGAGAACCGCTGTCCTAGAATATCTGGTAATTTTTGAAATATAATATTATGTATCGACAATTATAGAGATTCTAGATGCTATTTTCTTCTTGAAATAGAAATTAATTCCCTGCTGACAGACAATTAATGTAAGGATCAATTTCCTTGACATAAGCAGGCATTTGAGATGAGTTTTCCATCTTTGGAATGACTGAGTTGTTTTGATCCCTGTTGTCCATTTGATTCTGACTCACAGTAATCCCAGTGCAGAGTAGAACTGCCCTATTGCTCACGGCCATCAAGTCGATTCAGACTCAGAGGAACGCTATAGAACAGCTGCTCCTGTGGGTTTCCAAGAGACTGCAATTCTTTAGGAGAGTAGATCGCCTCAATGTTTTCCTGAAGAGCAACTGGTGGTTTTGAACTGCTGACCTTGTGATTAACAGCCCAACACATCTCCACTACACATCAGGGCTCTGCAAGAACTGTCCTATAGGGATTTGTAAACATAATCTTTATGGAGACAGACTGACACATCTTTCTACCACAGAGTCGTTGGTGGCCTTGAACTACCTATCTTTTACTTAGCTGCCAAGTAATTCACCACTGTGCCATCAGGACTCTGTTTTTATTCTTAGATAGTAGGTGTTCCTGGTCTCCACTGAAGGCGTCCCGTAATTTGTTACCAATGACTCTGAAGCTCCATAGAGAACTCAGAGCTTCACTTTTTATCTCGAAATGTACTTAGTTCATTATGTTTTTATTTGCACTGCTAGTCTTCTCACAATGTAAGGAATTACATATGCCCTGAGCAGTATAGTGTTGGACTTGCTGCTTATAATTTTGCTTTTCTTTTAATTTTTTTCACCTTCTTGATCTTGACCCTTGAAGCTGGAGCTGAGTAAGTTTGCCTCCTTGTTTCCTGTTTGACCTATATAGGGATGAACAAATGTCTCATGGGAAATATGGGTCAACAATTCATCTTCTCTCTTTCTGGGATACTGGCCCCTCGTCTGGACTCTCTTGTTTGTTCTCCAATGCCTTCATATGCCTCTATATCTGATATCTTATCCAGCTTTTATTATGGCCTTCTGTAAAGGTCAATTTTATATCATTGACTCCATTATAGTGTGAAGAAGTCCCTAAAAAAATCATTTTTAAATAACATTTTCCTTCATAGGAATGGACTTCCAGCAGTTTTTTTCAGCAGTTTTAATTTTAAAAGAGTATATTAAAAATTCACAATTATTTTATTAAGTATGTGAAGCATATTATATAAACATACTGCATATTTTAAATATAAAATTGCAATTATACACATATGAAAAAAATCTATAATGGTTGGCTCCAGATGATGAGATTACACTTGCTTTCTCAGTGCCTTTCTCTAGTTTCCAAATGTTTTACAATGCTTTACTTTAGCAATCAATTTAAGAAAAAGATGTTTTGTTTTCTAAATAAATACTTTATGGAAGTATATGTAAGAGACTAATGGGAAGTTAAGTTGGCACACATTTTTATTCTCAAAAGAAAGACTGGGAACAGAATAGGTTTAGTTTAGACTGGTTTAACCACAATTGGCTGCCTCCTAGGGGACAGGTCACCTTTCAGGATCATATGCCAATGGCACAGGAACAGATTACATGTGTAAGCAGTGTGGAAGGAGAACAAGGATCATATTGGTCTTTTCAGCAAGTTTAGTGTGAGCTCAGAAATCAGATGAAATGGAACTTCCTTTAATTGTTCTTTATTGAGCTGTGCTGATACCTTGGACTCTCTTGTCCAGGGCATACACCTGGCACTGTTTCCCCTCTAGTAAATGCACTATCCCCTCAGGGATAGATCCACATATTTGAGGAAATAATTGAAGTTTCATCTAAATATTTTCCCTTTTCTAGGGGTAAAAGAAGAACACACTGTCCTACAGTATTGTGAAAATGTATTGGAATTATCCAATGTCTCTAAAGTATTCAACTTAAACAAAACTTTGTGTCATAAAAAAGACCATGCATGCTGGTCTGATAGAAATTGACGGAACCCTCAGTACTATGGCTCTTAAAACTCACTTCCATGGAGGCAACTCTGCCTCAGTGACCCTGTAGGACAGGATAGAACTGCCCTCTGGCTTTGGAGACTGTAGCAGAGTAGCTGGTGGTTTTGAACTGCTTACCTTGGGGTTAACAGTCCAACACATAACTGCCACACTACCAGGGCTCCTTAGTAATCTTTGATCCTGGAATGAACCCCCCACCGCCTACTCTCTCCCCAATCCATGGCTCACGTTCCAGTGAATAGATCAACCTGTAAGGTTGTCCTGAGGACAAGAAGGAACAATGACAACGCAGACAGGAAGTGAGAAGAATGCTCTTACATTGTGGGTAATGCATTCAACGTCACAAAACAAAATGTGCATGTTTTGCCCAAAAGTTTAAAAAATTAATTAAAAAAACTAAAGAGTCAAAATCACAAATGAATGAATAAACTACTTAACCCATCAAAAGTACTCTTATTCCGAAGTATTTCTCTGATGGAATAGGCCCTCAGGATTTGCTTATTGTGCTGATCGCTGCCTCCATTATTAAGCTGATACTAATTTCATAGAATTACCCAACTTCCTCTCCACTGCCAACCTGGGAGGCAAACAAAATACAGGATGCCAAGATGGTTAGCTTCTCAGATCCTAGGCCAGATTGCTGGGGTCCAAATTCCAGCTTATGTATTCATGCATCAAGAATAGTTGTGTTTTCTTTCCTTCTAGTATGCGTTGGGGAACTGTGGTGTCTAAGCGTTCTGAACTGCCCTGTTAAAAGTCAGCTGCTAACCCCGAGTTTGGCAGTTCAAACTCACCAGCGGCTTCTCAGAAGCAGGATGTGACAATCTGCCTCTGAAAAGATGGACAGCCTTGAAAAGCCTGTGGACCGATTCTACTCTGCCCGGCAGGGTCACTCGGTGCCTGAAAGAACTCAGTGGCAGCAGGTGTGGTTATTATGAATTGCGTTCTGTTTGAGGCAGTAAAGAAGAAAACGTAACGACATTATCTCAGACAATTCACGTAACTCTTATGTGGCTCCCTTGGGCAATAACAAGAAGAATGGTCATTTGACTAAGAATGTGTAATTTATAAAGCAATTTCACATCTTCTTTGAGTCTCCCAATGTAGTGACATTGTCAGGAGCGGTCTTATCTCAATTTGTTGTAAATGAGCAGCAGATTCGGGTGCATTTAAGAAGCTAAAATGATATCTAGCTCTCCCTAACAATTTTACAGATGGAGAACTGAAGCTCAACTTTTGGTTACATGTGCTCACATTGGTTCTGCCTCACGGTGACCCTATGTACAAGAACATGAAGCCTTGTCTGGTCCAGTACCTTCCTCACAAGTGTCATAAGGTTGGAACCCATGGCTGCGTGTCACTGTGTCCACCCATCTTTTCGAAGGCCTTTGTCTTTCTTGCTGACCACCTACTTTTCCCAACATGGTGACTTTTTTCCAGAGATTAATCTCTCCTGGTAACATATCCAAAGTCCATGACACAGAATCTCACTATCCTCCCTTCCCAGAAGTATTTTTATTTACTTATTTTTAAAATCATTTTATTGGGAGCTCATAGAAGTCTTATCACAGTCCATACATGCATCCATTGTGTCAAGCACATTTGTACATTTGTTGCCATCATCATTCTCAAAACATTTTCTTCTTACTTGAGCCCTTGGTATCAGCTCCTCATTTTCCCCCTCCTTCTCCCACCCTCCCTCCCTCACAAATCATTGATAATTTATAAATTATTACTATTTTTTCATGTCTTACCCTGTCCGATGTCTCCCTTCACTCACTTTTCTGTTGTCCATACCCCAGGGAGGTAGTTATATGTAGATCATTGTGATCAGTTCCCTATTTCTCCCCCACCATCCCCTCCTGGTATGGCTACTCTCAATATTGGTCCTGAGGGGTTTATCTGCCCTGGATTTCCTGTGTTTCCAGTTCTAATCTATACCAGTGTACATCCTATGGTCTAGCCGGATTTGTAAGACAGAATTGGGATCATGATAGTGGAGGGGAGGAAGCATTCAAGAACTAGAAGAAAGTTGCACATTTCATCAGTACTATACTGCATCCTGCCTGGCTCATCTCCTCCCTGCGACCCTTCTGCAAGGGAATATCCAGTTGCCCACAGATGGGCTTTGAGTCTCCACTCTGTGCCCCTCCTCATTCACAACTATATGATTTTTTTTTGTTCATTGATGCCTTATACCTAATCCTATGGACACCTCGTGGTCACACAGGGTGGTGTGCTTCTTCCATGTGGGCTTTGTTGCTTCTGAGCTAGATGGCCACTTGTTTATTTTCAAGCCTTTAAGACCCCACATGCTATATCTTTTGGTAGCCAGGCAACATCAGCTTTCTTCACCACATTTGCTTATGCACCCACTTTGTCTTCAGTGATCATGTTGGGAAGGTGAGCATCGTGGAATGACAGTTTAATATAACAAAGTATTCTTGCATTGAGGGAATACTTGAGTAGAGGCCCAGTGTCCATCTTCACCTTAAGTCTAAACCTATAAATATAGGCACATAGATCTATTTCCCCATTCTCATTTATAAATATATTTACATATGCACATGCTTGTATTTAGACCTCTATAAATGCCCTTTGCCTCCTACTTCTTTCTTCTATTTCCTTTTACTTTCCTCTTGTTCCACTATTATATCCAGCCTTCATTTGGGTTTCAGTAATTCCTCTCCTTAACATTGCCCTTGATCAAACCCTACCAGGCCTCCTACACCTTTCTCACCATTGATTTTGGATAACTTATTGTTCTCTTCTCCCTGGGTTTATTAACACCTACTTCCTTACCCCCACCTTCCTGCTCTCTCATGTCCCCTAGGACCTGGTCCCTTTGTTTTCTCTTCCAGCTTGTTTATATCCCACCTATCTTATCTAGCTAGACTTACAGAGATAATAATATACACACACAAAAAAAGACAAGGCAAAACAGAGCAACAAAAGAAAACAAAACAATAACCAAAAACCAGTTATAAAAAAAAGAAAAGCCTATAAATAGTTCAAGGTCTGTTTGTTGACCTTTAGGAGTGTTTTCTGGTCAAGTCTGATGGGGTGCCATGCCCTGGCTCCAAAGTCTATTTTTGGTGTTCACTGGGAACTTCATTACTCTGTTCCCTTTGCTGCTCTGTTGGACACCCTTAGTGTTTTGCCTTATGGTGGGGTCAGATCAAGCGGAATTCCTGCACTGTGTCTTCAGTGTTGTCTCCCGCAGCACGATGGGTCAGTGGGGGACATCATGTCTCATAGTGGGGTCGGCCCTGTGATCCTCTCCATGTTTTGGCTGTATTTTAGCTACACTTCTTCCCACACTGATTTGTTTGTTCTTTTGGAAATCCAGCTGATTGTCACAAAGTCCATAATACTGATGGGCATTGACTCCTAATACAAATTGCTTTGGGATAAAATGTACATTTACGTTCTCAGTTAGCATTACAGAAAGAAAGGTTCCGAATAGGAATAATTGAATTACTTTTGATTAAGCAGTTTCTGATTTAGTAAAAATACATAGAAGGTCAAAGAGTTGTGCTTTCCCCTCAGCCCTGAACTAGACACCAGGACGTGTATCAGAAGGAAGAGATGTCCTGGTGTCTAGTTCAGGGCCTTTGTACTACAGAGCTCAGTCCATCAGAGTTACTTCATCAGAAGACTTTCATTGGCATCAGCAAGCAACGCCACCTATTTCTGACCCCGAGGAGAAGTTAGTGGAATTCCAACCCCCTTCTGAAACAATACTTTGTCACTTCACTTTTAATCATTTACTTTTCTCCTAAGAGTCATGTTCTAGGTTGTTATCTTCCCTTTGTTTCTGAGGCTGTTATTGTTTGCTGTCAAGTGAGCTGCGATTCATGAAGGCATCGTGTATAACAGAACAGAAGATTGCCCAGATCTGTACCATCACCGTGATCATTCGTAAACTTCAGGTCATTGTGCAGGCTATTGCTAAGTACCTGTCAGCCAAGGCCACTTTTCTGTTAGCACTGAATGGAACAATGCTTTGTGGTGATCCATTCACATGTTCTTCATTAACTAATGAACTAATAGATGGATGCCCCGTAGCAGGCCTTCCTTCTTTATCTGAAAGCTCTGCTGACAGCTGACCCTATGAGTAACCTTTCTGGTCTCCAAAGCAACCTGGCATAACCTGTAGCATCAGAGAAACATGTAGTCACCACAATACAAGCAACTGACGGACGGATGGGGGTCACTGTCCTTTTGAGATACATGTTTTTATGGATGTCTGTAATTTAAGGGAAGAGTCTGTAATTTAAGGGAAGATATATGTTATTTGTGCATCATAGAACGATTTCTAGTGATAATACATTGTTTCCACAGAGACAAACGTGAGAATAGTGAGTCTGGAATTTAATGTTAAGTTGGCCAGTTCTTATGAGGGCAGCTCTCATATGATCGTGACAAATTTGAGTTTTCACCCAGAATCTTTTCATTTCCTGGTGAAACAAAGAGGAGGCAGATCAGCATGAAAGGTACACGTAATTAGATGACTCTCTACACCAGGGGAAACACCAGCGGGGAAATTAATTTTTCATCTTGCTTGACGAATCAAGTGATTTATTTGAAAGTAAGTAATGCTTGTTAAGTCAACACTGTTTGCCGGGGGTGGGTGGGCACTTATTCAACCAGCATTTTATTCCAGATTTAAAATAATTTAAAAAGCAAAGGACTAAATCAGAAGAATGAGAAGGAAGAAAGAATAAAAGTGCTTTTTCAAATGAAATGTGAAGGAAAGTGGGCAGTCAATCAAGAAGCTGATGTGGTGCTCTGAGGGAGGAAACTGCAGATGATTAGATGCTCAGTGTCTCCAGACTGGCTCACGTGCAAGTAGCACTTTGAACAAAGGCAAAGAAGCTCATAGAAAGACCGTCTACGTACAAACCTGTAATTCAGGAAAAGTCTAGTCTTTTACTAAGGTGTGTGTGCACTTGTAGACTCCATCCTCCATCAAAGTGTTTTAATACTCCTCGCTATCTTGCTGTGTAAATACATTTTCTATTTTAATAAAGCAGGACAGTGAAGAAACTGGGCCAAAGTCACAATGCTTGCATGTAGCAAAACCGAGTCTCTCATTGTGTGTATGTGTTTGCATGCACCCGTATCTAGATATTTCCAGCAGTTTGGCCTGTTAAGATTCTTAAAAACATATCACCTTGGGAGATGTGCCATGGATAACCTGAATGGGATAATGTCTACGGTCGATAAAAGTGAGCATTTCAGGGAAAATAAAATGACAAGGAGCAGTGTAGATGTCAGGTTGGATCCATTTATCGTGTCTCAGCAGAAGTGTAATATGATTAAAGGAGGAAAGAAACAGGAAAATATGTAAAGGTTTGACTTTCTACATTTATTTTAATTAATCAAAATTCAGGTCATTTCTATTTATAATGCTTGAAATGGATCATAAATGTGTATCCTATCAGAAAGCAATTAAAATCTAGATCTTATGTATAATTTAGAGATATTTCAGGCCCATCATCAATTATTTTCACATTTCTCAAGAAATATCATAAAAGTCTCAATACAAATATCAAAGGAAGAATATATATTCACCATTTAGCAACTATGAGTGTGGAGAAAATGTCCTATATTTAAATCTGAGACCTGATTAGAGTGACTACATTCACCATTCACAATTGTTGATTCTCCAAATGGGTGACTATGAGATTCACTTCATTCACTGTGAATGCAACCTCCACCAATCCCATTTTGCCGACAATATAAAATATAAAAATATTGTATATTTTATAAAGATATAAAATATTTATAAAAATATAAAAATTGCCTTAAAATATAAAAATAGCTATGTAGATTCCAACTTATGATGCCTCCACAGGGTTTTCAGTTGTTGAGATATCAGAGATAGATTAGGTCTTTCTTTCAAGGTCACTCTTAGCTATCTTGTTGTGTAGATGCATGTTTGAACTTACACATCCTACCTTTCAGCTTCCCATGTGCACCGTCAGGGAGTCCTTGAATCCACAGATCTGTTTCCAATGGACCTCATCTAATACTACCAGTTCCTTTGTGATTCACAGACCTTCCATTTGTTATGGTCAGCTTCTGACTTTGGGGTCATTTTCCCAGGTTCAAGAATGAGGTGACACCCTGATCTTCTCCATCTCTATTCATGGTGAATTCTACACCTACATGAGATGATCACAGGCTTTGACTCTCTTATCTCTCTCACCTTCATGAACTCTACTCTACATGACCTACCAGCACCCATTCTCTTAGGCGGTGTCATCACCATGACGTACACTATTGTTTTTTTTCCCTCTGCTAGAATATGCACTCCATGAGTGGAGAGTTTTTTATTTTTTGTTCAGTGTTAAAATCACGTCTCACACTCAGTAAACATACACTATTTTGCTCCCCATGTGCATGCATTTCTTCTTGAGCATATTAAAGCCTAAAAGAGTGCACCATCTCTTTATAGACAAGGCAAAAGACCTGGCAGAAAACAATACAAACAATATCTTTGTTAATTTTCAAAATGATGTATCTTTATATACTTCTTTTGCATTGTCATTTATGGAAGAAAAGTAGCAAGGAACTAGCAAAGGTAGTAAATAAAGTGAGATGGTTGTAGAAAATAGCTTAATTTTAGTCAAAAGAGCTCTAAAGCGTTATGGAATTCTACTTTAGATGCCTCTATTATAAATTAAGAATCTGTGCCTCAGAGTGGTTAAATAGTAACCAAGGTGATATAACAACTTAATGATACAACCCAAACTAGAGTGGGTTTTCTCATTTCTAGACCATCATGCTGTTGTGCAAATCCATTCGTGTGTGCTGACCTGCAGAACCTGATATATTTATTTTTTTCCACCTATCCAGTCAGGGGGATTTTCACATAACACATTACCCAGTTGTCACTTTTAAAATGACTATTGATTCTCAGAATCCATTCCTAGGGGGGGGAAATCTATCTACATGTGGAGCAGCATATCCGAACAAATGAATTCAGACTTGTGATAAGCACAGGCTCACCCCGAAGGGGTTTCAGAGTTAAGCACACAATTCTGGAACCTGCTATAAACTAAGATATGTACGCCTGCGCCGCAAGCGTATCTAGACATTCAGAGTTACCAACTGTTACTGATGATCGCCCATATGTCCTCTATCGAGAGTTGCCATTATAAGGTGCTGTTTGGTGCATTTTGATTCCTATCAGTCTCATGAGACATGGTGGAACTGACCCACAGGGGGGTTCAAGACTTCCATCTTTCTTGTGTAGAGCCACCGCGTGGGTTCCAATGACCACATTTCACTATTGTGAAACCATAGCTTCAACGGTCCTGAAGCACAAATGTATTCTTAATGAACTCATGTGAATATTTTTATTATCATTTCATTCAAATATCAAAATTTGGAAAATACTCATACATTTTCAGAAATAAAACGTGAATTTTATACTACAGTTCAGGAGCCAATTTCTGAATCTGGAAGCAGACTATAACGATCCCGATGATTTCCCTTCTCCTTTCCAGATGAGCCCTTTGAGTAGGAAGAAATGAAAGATTCTTTGCTGGAACTAATCCAAGACATTATTGATTGAATTTCAATCTCTATGTATCAGAATCTTAACAGCATAACCATAAGGGAACAAATAAATATAGGCATAGCAGGAGCTTTCTTCTTAATAAACACCAACAGAGCTAAAAATATGTAATAGAAAGACATGCTGACTGCACAGAAAGACAGTTTTATAGCTGAACTAATGTAAAAAACCGACAGTGGATAATTAAAGGTGCTGGCTTTCTGGGATTTCCCAGCTGCAACCTATCATTTATACAGAAATGTCCTCACTCAATGCTGATGGCTGTGCTCAGGAAGGGAAGACACAGACAGACGTTTCTCCTGTAGTGATCAGAGTATCAATGGCTGGTAAGAATCACCTCTTATCCTAGTGTGGAGAAACTTCCTCGGAGTAATGCACGTTTCCGCATAAAGTTTGCCTTTCTCCGAAAATGATTTTTGATCTAATTAGGCTATAGATTGGTAGAAATTTGAGTCTCACAGAATTTTAGCTTCATATTTTTTCAGATTGTTATGCTGCGATAAGAAGTCCCTAGTTGATATCGAGAATTAAAATGTTCGACCTCTAACCAACAGGTTGGAGTTTCAAGTCCACCCATAAGCCCCCCTCAGAAGAAAGGCCCAGTGAGCTAGCTTTGAAACCCTGTGGTCATCACCAGTCAGAGGTAACGTCACAGTCACTGTTTTTCAACCCATGCATTGATATATTTCCTTTTCTGATTTTCCCGTTGATGGAAAATACTGATTATTAGTGTCTCTTGGGTCTTCTTTATTGTGCATAATAGACATGAAAATACATGTGGATGAAATGTATGCATAAAATTAATTACACACAGACAAATATGTATAGAACACACACCGAACTTTCAATATTAAAAGAGGAATCAAATGAGTACTTAAAAAGGCATGCTATAGGAGTTCAGGTAAATATAAAAATAATGAAGAGAGGGTGATGGGAGAAGCTTTTGGAGAAAAGAAGTAGGACACTAACTGGGCCTTGAAGGATGCGTGTGGTAGGGTTTTGAGAATGAATAAGAGAGAGAAAGCCTCATGCCAGCCAAGGCACTGTGGGGGACGTGAAACCATGAACTTCTGTGTGCGGCTGTGCCCACTGAGTCATATCCCGAGGAAGATGAACATTGAGTGTAAACTTTCTTCCCAACTCTCCTGTAGTGACTTCACCCACTAGGTGGTCCACACACTCTTTTGAGCTTCCTCGGGAGACTGTGCGGGCCATTTTAGCCATGTCCTCTTCTTTAGCTGGGTACGTGGTTTTCTATCGATTGCACCAAAGAATATTTTGCTCACCTCACCACCTCCGTGACTTCATCTAACTGTAAAACAATGTAAAACATGTGCTTCATCTACCCTACTTAAGCTTTGTTTGTTCTATGTCCCTCGCTCAGTAATTGTCTTGCTTATAGAAAGGGGAATCCTAATAGCATTCAAAACTGCATTCTTTGTTTTTAAACATTTTATTAGGGGCTCATACAACTCTCATCACAATCCATACATATACATACATCAATTGTATAAAGAACATCCGCACATTCCCTGCCCCAATCATTCTCAAAGCATTTGCTCTCCACTTAAGCCTTTTGCATCAGGTCCTCTTTTTCCCCTCCCTCCCCGCTCCCCCCTCCCTCCTGAGCCCTTGATAATTTATAGATTATTATTTTGTCATATCTTGCCCTCCTGCTGGTCCATACTGCTTAGTAGAAACACAGGCATCCCAAAAGAAGTAACAAAGACAATGCCTGTTAATATAACTCTTCCAGAAGCTTACCTGCTACCTTGAGGAATACGAAGGAGGCCAATTACCTCAAAGGGTTCTCCAGGCACACCCTGGACGGTACTGGGCTCACCAGCAGGGGTGAAAAATAAAGAGCTGTCAATGACTTTAGTTTTGAGTGAAAGGCATTACAGCATATTACCCTGAGGTGATGCAGGAGGCCTGGGTGGAGGGAGGCTGCAAAGTGGCAAGACAGAAGAATTGGGTTGCATCTCGACATCGGCGCGAAAGAAAACCCTTGGTTTTTTTTGGTGGAATGATAAATCAGGGAATTATCCTACACAATTAGTTTCCAGGACTCTAAAACAGAGTGTATTTTCTGTCTTAGCAGATTATTTTCTTTTCCCTTCTTATTAGTTTAGCTTAATATAGTATCTCATATGCGTTATATAAAGCCATTAGTGACCACGTGGGCTACTTTTTTAAGCATCAGTCATTTAAGGGGGAAACTAAAAAAAAAGAAGGTCTGAGAATTTTCTGACTGAGCTCCTGGATTGGAGCCAGAGACCCAGAAGCATCTGTGGATGAGGACAGTTTGGGAGGAACTAAAATAAGCTCTCTTTGGTTTACTGCCAAGTGAACACTGCAGGCCGAGGCGCAGGAGATGGAGGGAGATCGTGTCTAGTCCTGGCCCTGCTTGGAACTCGCATCGTGAGTAGTAAACTGGACCTACCTTCTCGATGATGTTTCTGTAACAGTCTCCTGTGCTCACAGAGCTGTGGTGAAGATACCCTTCAGCAAAACTTTAGGAATCAGTGAACAGTAACAGGTAAAATTGTTACTAAGATTCCATCCACTCCGCAACCAAATATGAAAAAGTCTTACGTAAGGCTGTTGAGGGCAAAATTCAGTTTGTATGAAAGCCAATGCTTCTTGGCAATTGGGTCCAGAGGAAACAAATACTCCTCCTCTCCCCCCTCCAAAGCGATAGCTCATTTTTTTAACACATCGATTTAAGTCAAAATGTAAACAATCTATGGGTGTGTGGCTTCAGGTAAAGGAAACATTCATTTAAAATTTTCCATTCATTCAGTAATGTTTTCTTTTTATTTCTCTTTTTTAAAGCCTACCTCTTGCCCATAAGTCTCCTTTTGAATTAACTGAGCAGAGAGAGCAGACTGTGTAACCTTTGGCAGGCTGTTAGAGATAGGAGCACTTTTAGGCATTTGCTTTAAATATATTGACCTTGACTTTTCACTTGAAGTCCACACAAGGATTGTATGGTTTTGCTCTGCCCCTTGTAGGGGCAGGTTAATGCCAGACAGTGCCAGTATTTTCCCACTAGGGCATTTGTGGCAAATGGGCCCTTCTGATTGTACATAGCAAATGGGCCCGCCTGATTGTCTACTGTTGCTGCGGTCCAATGAATACAAAGTAATGAGTTAACATCGATCAGAGTTGTACTTAGAACCCCCTCCTTGCTCATGATCTCCCGAGCATGGCATTTTTCTCTGAGATGGAGCACATCCAGATGGCAACTTCTGAAGAACCAAGCCAAGCACCAGAATCAGCCTTGTTTTCCGCTCAAATGCTTGGTGCCAGGGCCTCTCTGTCAGATGCTGAATTGAGAAGGCTCAGCAGCTGTTGGCATAAGCCTACCCAGGTCTAACCTGCTGGCTTCAGTACTGAGAACACAATGCAAGACAAGGAGATCATTTGACTTTCTAAACACAGGGGAATCAAATGATGTATTACATTAGGCAAATCTGGGGCGCAAGACCTCTTTAAAGTATTAAAAAGTAAAAAGCATCACTTTGAGGACTAAAGTTCACATGACCCAAGTCATATAGTGGCTCTATATACAATCCAACAAAACATCGCCTGCTCCCATACAATCCTTACAATCCTAGCTATGTTTGAGACCATTATTTAACTACTGCATCAGTCCATCTCATTGAGAGCTTTCCTCTTTTTCTCTGCCCCTCTACGTTCCCAAGCATACATCCTCCTTCAGGCACTGGTCCCTCTGCATGACCTGTACAAAGGATGTGAGAAACAGTCTCTCCATCCTTGCTTCTAAAGAGCATTCTGGCTCTTCTAACACAAATTTGTTGGTTCTTCTGGCATTCCACATCCAGTGCAGAGAATTATTTAATATGCTCTTGCAATCATCCTCTTTGCAACTCCCACCAGAGGCCTTTTCCCTGATGGGTCTGGGTAACAGAATGTGGTGGAGACACTGATAGGATTTTATGATTTAGTGGTGAGTGATTGCTTAAAGGGCTAATTGCAATTGTGATCCTGCTGGGTATACAACTAGTCATCTCGAGTCTGGGCTCCCAGCCCAACTCGAGCCCCAGCCCAAGAACAGTTAGTTCTAATAACATGGATTTGCTCAATACTTGCCTTCATAAAATGATCACTAAAGATAAGGGTGCTACAGTGAAGTGTGGTGAAGAAAGCAGATGGTTCCCGGCTATCAATTGGAATAGTGTCTGGGTCTTAAAGACTGGTATTCAAACAAGCAACTCTCCAGGTTAGGCATCAGCTAAGTCCAGATGGAAGAAGCACAACAGTCTCTGTGATCCAAAGATGACAATAACAAAATCCATTTATGATGAAGGGGAACATATCAGAGCTTAAAGTAGTAAACATCCAATTTGCAGAAGGCTCTGGAGGACAGTGGGAGCCCCAAATCCCTCTGCAGAGTATCGAGTCTGATTAAGCCTTTGGCCAACCCCCTCTATCTACAAGCAAGGGACTTGAACAGCATTACTCTCAGACAGAGATTGTTGTAAACTTGACTATGGTGGATCAAATCATGCTATAATATTATACTGGGTCAGACCCAACCTGAGTTTGCTCTAGGCTTAAGAATTTCTTGCTTAGTTCACGACGGAAATTTCTTCTCTGGCTTTTTCAATATTGATGATGATATTTTCTTTATTACTCATCAGTATTTTAATCTTTATAATAATAATTATTATTTTATTCTTGCCATTTTGTTTTTTATTGTTTCTGTTGGGTTTCCCAGTTTGTGAAGCACAGAAGTGGATTCATAGAGACAATACTAATAAAATAGTTTATTGGGAATGTAGAGGGGGGTTGAATGGGGAAAATGAGGGAATTGGGGGAACAAACAATGAGTTAGGGAGGTGGGAAGGGAGCATCAGAACTGATTGTGATTGTAATGTATATACAACCTTTTAAAAATGATTGAACCATGGAAGTGTACGATATGTGAATACTATATCAAGAAAACTACTACAAAAAGAAAGAACAAAGCCAAACTTGACCGATAGTTACCATGGTGGAAGAAGAGTGGTTATTTAGGGAGCATTGAGCTTATGTTAATGGTGGTGGAATAATTTTGGAAAGGATATCAGTAATAGTTGTTCAACACTAAGAGTATAATCAGTGGCCCTGAGTTATACATATAGAAGTTGTTTAATTGAAGAATGTTCTATTGTGTATATTTTGCCACAATTATAAAAAATAGTTTCATGAATAACAATCAGTACAAGGAAGAAGAAAATGTCCTAGAATTGTGTTGGTAATTGCACAACTCATCTTTAAAGGACTGAATTATTGAATTATATGACATGCGGGTAAAGTGCTAATAAAATTGCTAAAAATGGCAACCATCTTGGAAGCAGGGGTGAGATCAGAGAGAAGAGCCAGGAGGGAAGCACATTCTTTGGACCCTGAGTTTTCTGCATGTTCAACCTCCTAAATCCAGGAACAGAAAGCTGTGATACTAGAGCTGTGATGCAGACAGCAGCCGAGCCAAAGCATAAGACAGCGAGGTAGGATTTGGGGCCCTAAGAGTGAAATGAGTGCCTTTGAGCAGGAGACTTCCTGCAGACTAGGGCGCCTCCGGGCACTTAATTGGACCCATGGAGCTAGAGCTGAATTCCTTTGGACTGAGACTTATGGTGGAGTGATTTTCCCTTTGAGCATTTATTGGCAACCCTAAAAGAGTTTGGTAACATTGTCCGAACTGGACAGAGGATAAAGGACAGTGTGATTTAGAGGTCAAAGATCAGAGGGAAGTCTGTGGGATGGCTGAGAAGAAGCTGTCCTGGTTGAATAATTGTATCTTGGGCATGTCCTGAGAAACCATATAGTCATGAATATGTTCTGTGTGGTTGTTGCTCTGAACTGCCCACCTCAGCTGAGAAGCAGAGTGCCTTGGGAGGTACCACTGGTTTCAGAATTGATGAAAAGCTTGCAGGGTGGAATGGTCTAAAGCAATGTTGATGTGGAATTTGATTCCCCTTCCTCCTTCTGAAATTAGAAGAGCTCAGGAGCCATGTCATTCTTATATGATGTTGTTGTTAGCCTCATGCATGTGAGATGATTGGAAATATCATAGCTTTGGTTTAGTGCATGTTAAGGTTACTAAAAGTAATATCTTTGCTTTTCAACCTTTTAAAGGGATCTTTTGCAGCAATTTTCCTAATATGATATATTGTTTGATTTCTTAAGGGAAATCCTTGATAGATTCAGTATTTTTGTTTGCTATATTATTGCTTATTGGTCCCCATGTATGAACTTTTTTGTGTGTGTGTTGAGGTGAAAATCCATGCTGAAGGCTATTATCTATGATCTTCATCTGTAAAAGCTTTAAGCCTCTTCATTTCCAGCAAACAAAAGTTGTGTCATCTTCATGTGGTAGGTTGTCAATGAGATTTCCTCCAACTTCCTCCAAAGCTACTCTTTCTTCATGTCGTCCAGTTTCTCAGATTATTTGCTTAGCATGCATATTGAATAAGCAAAGTGAAACAATATAACATCTTTCCTGATGTTAACCCATTCAGGATTCTGAATGGGTCTACCTGCTGGTTCTGCATGAGGACAACGAAGGGTTATGAACTTCTCACTCTTCACAATGTTATCCATCGTGTTGGTGATGGGCCATACAGTCCAATATCTGTGTAGAGTCAACAGAATGCAGACAAACCTTCTAGTATTAATCTGCTTTCAGCCAAGATCCACTTAGCATCAGTAATAATAGTCCTCATCCTCTTTCCCCTTCTGAATTCAGCTTGCATTTCTGGAAGTTTCTATCAATGTATTGCTACAATGGTTTTTAAATTATCTTTATCAGAATTTTACTTCTCTGTGATATTAATGATACTGTTTCATAATTTCTGCATCATTTAAAAGAGGTCATGGGCACAATTAGCCAATAATTATCTTCCAAACTCCTTGGCACAGATGAGTGAACACCCACCCCCACCACTGCACCCATTGGCCAACAATGTTTAATTACTCTTCTGTCAATGCCTGAAGATGTGCTTGCTGGTGGTGGAGGTGGTGGTGGTGGTGGTTATTTGTCAATGCATTCAGTGCAACTTGAACTTCTTCCTTCAATACAATTGATTCTTGATCATATGCTACCTCATGAAGTGTTTGTACATTTGCCCTTTTTGTGTGCAAATGTTATGTGGTTGTGCCCACGAAGGGGATTATATAGGGTGCTAAAACTGTAAATAATGTGCATGACACACTTTGAGAATGGAACCTTGCAAATAAGTTTTATGGAACTCTGTCTGGTCCACTTTTCCATGCCATTAGACTTACCATGAGCCATCATGAGGTGAGAAAGGGGGATCTTCTACCAAGGTAGAAGAACCAGGAGTGGAGTGCTGAACTCGATGCAGGAGACAGACTTGTGGCATGAGGGATGGCAAGATGGGAAGAGAAGCGGTGGCGGTGAAAAGGCAGCAGCAGAGGCAGCCAAACAAGAATGGAAGCCGAAGACATGGTGAGCTTAAGGGCCTACAGAGTAAGAAAGGTTAGTGCCTTTGGGCAGCAGGTTTGCTGACAAAGTGAAGTGCCTCTTAGCACTTATTGCAGCTAAGTTTGCTGACCCACAGAGCTGGAGCAGAATGTCTTTTGGCTGAAGCCACCTGCAGAATAGGATGCCTCTTGACACGTAATAGGTGGAGCTAAAAGAGATTTAAAACACTTGCACAAGCAGGCATAAGCCTAAGGTCCATGGTACAGAGAGACCAAGAGCCATAGAGAGGCATGCCTGTAGGCATGATTGAGAAGAGGCTATCCTGATTGAAGAACTGTATCCTAAGCATCCCTGAACCCAAATAGCATTGCAAATTGAACCTTGGGTCCATTGATGCTCTTTCACCAGTGCTAAACCATTTTCTGGGGAAGAAAAAAGCTGTTTAGTCAATAACACTGAAGTGAGGGCCTTGAGCTCAGAGGCCCTATCAGCCATTGGAATAATGCAGGATACATCACAAACATCCCAGGGCTGATCTCTCTTTCTATACAGTTTTATGTTCAGGAACCTATATTAATACTCAAATTTAAAAAGCTTATGATGGTGTTATGAGTTGGGCTGCTAACTGCAAGGTCCATAGTTCTAAATCACCAGCCACTCTGAGAGAGAAAGAAGAAGCTTTCTACTCCTGTAAAGAGTTACTGTTTTGGAAACTCACGAGAGCAGTTCTACCCTGTCCTATAGGGTCTCTATGAGTCACAATTGACTTGATGGCAGAGAGGGTATTTTGTTTGTTTGCTTGTTTTATTTTGTTTTAATACCTTTAAAGAACTGAACAAACCGAGTCTAATTGCCTATTGAAAGAAACACTAGAATTTTCTTTTTCCTTAAATATTGATCCTATGCATAACAATGAAGCACTGCCTGGTCCTACTGATCCCACTGTCTGAGCACATTGTGCAACCACAGTGTTAATCCATCTCATTGAGGCTCTTTCTCTTCTGCTGACCTTCTACTTTACCAAGTGTGATGTCCTTCTCCAGAGACTGGTCCCTCCTGAAAGCATGTGCAAAGGACATAAGACGGATAAAATTAAGCTAACCTGTTGCTCTCTTTTAGGAAAACTAAAGGACTCCTCTTTGGAATCTTAGATTATATTTTTCAGTAATGGTAACCACACCATCCTGGTCTCATGGCAGAGGAAGTAGTTGTTCATGGAGATAGCTGGTCCAACATTCCATATTCCATGTTATTGCTATCAATAAGTTGTACACCTATAAAAAGTTGAAATGGCAAAAGTTATGCAATAGAAATGATGCCAACAAAAGAGTACATCATTGGAGTTAGTTTCCTGGTTTAGAATTTTAGTCATAGGTAGGTACTTGGCCTAATAACTTGTTGGGTGCATCTGTTCTACCTCCGGGTTCATTGTGAAGTGCCTTGGATCTTAGAGGCTTATGAGCAGCCACCCAAGGCACAACAGTTGGTTGGTATTCACTTAGAGCAACAAAGGAAGAAAGTAAGTCAAGAACAGGAAGAGGTTATGGTTCCACAGTTCAAAGAGTATAACCAGTGTCACTAAATTGTCCATTTAGAAATTGTTGAATTGGTGTATGTTTATTGTGCATATTTTCAGCAACAACAAATGAAATATTATGGGAAAAGGAGGAAAACCAAATCAAATCCTGGAGCATAGTTCTACTCTCCCAGATAGGGTCCCCGGAGCCAGAACCAACTTGCCAGCAACGGGTTCTGCTTTTAGATGTATATTGTGCTTGAGAATGGATTCTCTTCTAAATAGAATGAGACAAAATGATGAAACAAGACCTTTGAGTCAGTCATGGGACACACTGCAACTTCCATTTTGCTTGTTCCTTTTTGACTGACTCACTCAGGAAAAAGGTAACCACTATGTTGTGAGGACACTCAAGTACCTGAGGAAGAGGTTTACTTAATAAGGATTTATTAAGTCTTCTGACAACAACCTAAGGAGTTATAGTATACATAGAGCTACCAACCACAAAGTCAGTAGCTCGAAACCACCAGTCACTCTATGGGAGAAAGATGAGGCTATCTAGTCATGTAAAGATCTATAGTCTCAGAAATCCACAGAATCTATTCTGTCCTAGAGGGTCACTGTGAGTCAGAATTGACTGAATGGCTATGGGATTTGGTTTGGGATTTTACCAATCACCTATATTACTTTGCTAGACCCAAGAGTGAGCTACATTAGAAGAGGATCCTCCATCTCCATTTAAGTCTTTAGAGGTCTGTAGTGCTGGCCAATAAGAGAACCACAACCTCAGGAAAGACCCAGGACCAAAGCTACCCAGCTAAGCCACTCCTTCATTCTTGACCCATAGAAACTATGTAAAATAAATATTTATTGTTTGGTGTTTTAATTAATTAGGAAGTGGTGAGTGTCCATTATGTATTTACTTGTGAAACACAGCAAGTCAATTGTTTTAAGTACTAATGACTGGAATCAAAGTGGAAAACAAAATTTAGAATTAACAATGAACAGCAAGCAGGGGAGTAGTTAATTAAAATTGATTTAGTGCTTTCTTTAACATTAACCAATATTTCTCTACCAGTGAGACAGGCATAAAACCATAGTCTTAGGGTTTACATTGAATACAAAATAAGCTTCAATAAATGAAGGAAGACTTTATTTTTAGCTGATCATAAATTTTGGCCTGAGGCTTAATGCTACAAACTTTCATTAAATTCTTTATAAGATTCACTACTTCATGCAAACTCTTAACAATAACCATGTGGTCAAAATCAATGCCCATGCAGGAAGCTGTTTTAGACATCTACTTACTCTTGCAACCTATATCCTCCCAAATGAGAACTCCCTTTTCTAGAAATGAAGTGAGTAAGCTAGAAAAACAATTGTTTCCCAGCTCAAATCTGCTGCATCGATTCTACTTTGGGTTATTTCTCTGAATGTGTGAGCTGCCTAAAAAGTTCAGCGAAATGACCAATTCAATGTTCAGCATACAAAATTTATATTACTTTCATTAAAAATGTATCTGTAAGTGTGTGTGGGTATGTATACATTTTCAGTGTGTGTGGATATATATAATCTCCCCAAAGGCCACTGCTATCCCGTCAATTCTGACTCAAAATGACCTAAGAGACTATAATAGAATTATATATACAAATACCTGATCAAACAAATGCAGTGCTCTTGTTAATTAAAGATTATATGTGCTTGGACAGAGGATTTATTTCATATTTTCTATTATCATGCCTTATATAAATAACCAGAAACAATGTAAAAAACGATTTTAAAATGTTAGGGCGATGTAAGCAGCTCCTTGTACTCAGTAAGCCAGGGAGTCACTCTGACTGCCGTGGTAATGGTGCTAAAAGGAGACTTTAAGCATTTGGAATATCCCCCTGAGAAGTGTTTGTGAGGCTACAAAGGTGAGTTCGCGCCTATGATCATCACAGCGTAGATTAGATCATTGCAGTTTGCTTAGGACTTAAAGTTGAATCATGTGTTTCTTTAAAGGACAGTTCTTTTATTTTATTGTATTTTAGAAATTATAAAACTAATCCATTATCATTCCAACTTTGCCTCTTTTTCACCTTTTACCAATACCCCCAACCCAATCACATTATATTTTATTCAATTGGCATCTTTCTATGTATTTACTTGTGAATACATAGAACTAATAACTCTTTTGTAATTTGGATTTCTTGGAGCTGAATCTTGTCCTCAGGTCTTTGGTCGATTTCAACCCCTAGAGGTATTAGGCGCTTGATAACATGATTCTCTGGCCATTCCTGGAGCATATCAGTTTGTGCCTGGTCTTTTCATGTTTCAGAATCCTAAACACTCGGAAAGGAGACCAGGTTTGCTGCAGGGCCACAGCCCATTCCGGTTGAAAGCACCTGCCTGTGCTCAGTCGTAGAGTCACATGCTTCCTCTGTCATCCTGCCTTAATACATGCTCGTTCTGTTCAAGCAGGAGAGCCAATAAATTAAGGTGCAGGGCTGGTTTCAAATCTCCTGCAATTCCATGCCAATCAGGCCAGACTGAACTTGGTTTTTTCCACACAAAAGTGCTATTTGATTGTTATCCAGTTGATAACAGCTCATAGGACTGCGTGACACAGGGTTTTCTGGAAGTGTAGTGGTCACGTTTTGGGATGCTGACCATGATTTTAGCAGTTAGAAACCACCAGCCTCTCATAGGGAGAAAGACAGGGCTTTCTATTCCTGTAAAGACTTATCGTTCCAAAACTCAGAGGAACAGTTCTACCCTGCCTATAGGGTCTCTCTGAGTAGAAGCTGATTCGATGGCACTAAATTTGGAGGGGTTTTAACTGATTAAAAATTGAATAAAATTAAGATTAGTTCCTTCTACACCTAAAGTACACACATTTTGCCATATGTAGCTTATTATTTTTGTTAGTTGTGTAAGAGTCAATTTCAAGACACGACAACTCCATGACTCCATAGGATTTTCTTGTCTGTAATCTTAACAAGCCTTTTCTTCCACCGTACTATTGGGTAGGTTTGAACCACTAATAGTTAGGTTACCAGTTGCTTGTCAACTAATTGCATCACCTAAAGACCTTCGATGTCACTCTCAACTCACTCATTGCCATCTAAGAGATTCTGCCTCAGAGTGAACCTCTAGGACAGGGTAGAACTTTCCCTGTGGGTTTCTGAGATTATAATTCTTCATGAGACTAGAAAGCCTCATCTTTTGTCCACAGAGGAACTGGTGATTTGAACTGCTGACCTTGTGGTTAGCAGCAAAATGCCACCAGGATTCCCGTGGCACTGCATCATACAGCACAGATCTCAAAACATTTCTGTCAGCAGAAAATTCTATTCTACAGTACTGGTTAAGAAATTTATTTTGACAAAGGTCTAGTGGGGCCAAGGCTTTGACAAGGTTTAGTCTTTTCAACAAATGGTGCTGGAATAATTGGATCGTGTATAAGAAGAAATGTAAAAAATCTTTGCCCATACTCCACATCATGGACAAAAGTTACTCATGTTGAATCATAGACCTAAAGACAAAAATTAAAATCATAAAACTTCTGGAAGAGACAATCCTCAGGATCTTGGGCTTGCCAAAGATTTTCTTAAGTAAGATATAATATATGAAACATATTAATTGAACTTCATCCAAATTAAAATACCTGTTCTTAAAATGTGAAAAAAAAATCGCCTAGCATCCAGATTTCTGGGGCTTCTTTAGGATCCCTTTGAACAATTAGCCTATAAAAATATAATTTCCCTAAATCAACTTTAAGTCAAACAATAGGCTAGTGAGCAGTTTAGCAAAAATTATTTTGCCTCTTTTAGTAGACAGCCAGCTTAGAGGACCAGTCTGAGAGTCTAATCGGAAAATGTATAGCATTTTCTTAGTGACTTTATTTCCACTACAAACTGACCAAAGAACCCTGCCCAGGTTCAGATGCCAGCTCCTTGGACGTTACCGTGACAATGGCCGGCACAACCGTTTTTACTCTTCACGCTTCCTAGGATCTTATTGATCATTTCTGGGTTGATGCGGTTTGGTTCAAATTGTATCTACTTGAAATAAATATATTCTGTGACACTGATTTGGGGCATGTTTAGTGGCTTTTTAAAAACATTTTTATTGTGAATTAGGTTAAAGTTTACAGAGCAGCTCATCAGTTGTGCATTCAACAATGCATACACATTTTGTTTCAACTCATTCATTACAATCCCTCCATCTACCGCTTCCACTTTCTCGCTGTGCTCTCCATTTCGGCTCCTCCTTCTCTCCTAAACCTGTCAACTTCAACGGTGGGTAAATACTTCCCTTTTGGTCTCGGATGGCTGATTTATTATGATTATTACTACAAGGACAGATTTAGTTCCAGACCTGAAGGGTGATTAAGGGCCATAGTCTCAGGAGTCCGTCCCCCTTGCTTTTTTTCTGACAAGCAATCCTATGTCCTTTAGGTTCATATGGGTTTTTGAAAAATGAAAAAGCAAGTCACAAACTGGAATGTCTGACAAACATTTTAGCAGTTATTAAAAATAGAACAAAAACCAAAAGACCTCTTTGCATTATATAATAGGATGATTCACAATCCTAGGATGATTAACACATTGATGATGAAGGGATAGTTAAGACAGCATTGAGCATATAAAAAGACATTTAACTTTACTGGGCTCAAAGAAATGCATATTAACCACAGTAAGATATTTCTTGGAGTTATGAACCTGTTGGACTTCTAACCACAAGGTCAGCAGTTCAAAACGACTAGTCACTACATGAAAGAAAGATGAGGCTTTCCGCTCATATATTTACAGTCTCAAAACCCTCCACGGATGTTCTCCGCCCTGTAAGGTTACTATGAGTCAGAAGTGACTCAGTGACAATGAGTTTGATTATTTGGATGACACTCCTTTGCACCTACTCTTGTTAATTGCTACGGAGCAGAGTTTGACTCGATGGAACGTTTATGTACAACAGAAATATGGTCCCCAGGCCTGCATCATCCTAACAAGAACCAGCCAATGTGGGCCCATTGTTGTCACTATTGTGCCAATCTACATCATTGATTGTCGCGTTTCAAGGGTCCTTTACTTCACCAAACATGCTGTTCTCCTCCGACTATTGATTGCTTCTGATGACATGTCCAAAGCAAGAGAACGGAATAGTGTTTTGTTGTGATCCACGAGGTTTTCACTGGCTTATTGCAAAAGTAGACTGCCAGGCTTTCTTCCTAGTTTGTGTTAGCCTGGGAATGCTGCTGAAGACCTGGCCATTCATGTATGATTTTGCTGGTATTTTCATTATTAGTGACATAGCTTCCAACATCACACAAAAATGCAAGTCAACACAGTATACAAACTGACATACAGATACACTCATTAAACTAAACGAACCCATTGAGTTAGTCTGGGATAACAAATCCACAGAAACTCATATGTATAAGAGAGAGTTGTATAGAAAGGGTAAGTACACATCAAGAAAACATCCCAACCCAGTGTTGCCCAAGCCCACAAGTGCAACATTAGCCTATATGTCCGACACCAATCCACAAAGTCCTCTTCCATCTCACAAAACACACACAACGACTCTGACTGCAGGAGGAAGGCTGAATCAGTAAACGTGTAAGCATCTCAGCACTGGCAGGGTCTCCACACCGCTATTCCAGCACCCAGGGCTGCATTGGGGTAGGTCCATGAGGCTTCTCCTTGGGGATGTCTTGCAGGAAGTGAACCTTGCCAGCTGAAGCAGGGAACTGGCTAAGGCAACTGCACCCTCCCTGGTCTGACCATCACAAAGCAAGAGACCCGAGAACTAGAAAGGTGAGGCTCACCGAGCCATTTATCTCTCCACCCTTCAATTAACCTCACATGTGTTTATCGGCCAGGTTGGCACAATAAACTTTAACTATCTCACCCATTTTTACTGGTTAACTGTGACTCTGACTCTCTTAGATATTGGCAGAGTTATAGAGGAACTGGAACTCTCATCCACTGCTGATATTACTCTCATCCAAGTTATAAACACCTCGAACCTAGTTTGGGTGTTTTTATGCAGCTCAACATATATGATAAGGCAATCCCACTCTTAGATATTTATCCAATTAAAATAAAACCATGTTCACCCATGGATATATATTGAATGTTCATAACAGCTTTTAATCACGAGTCAAAAACTTGAAAATAACCTAAAAGTTCATGAACTACTAAAAAAGTAAATTTTGGGATAGCTATATAATGAAATGCAACCTAGCAATAAAAAAATATATATACTATTAATATACATAGCAACATTGATGTGAATGTTGAAAACATTAGGATGAATAAAATATTCCCAACATGAATTCTATAGTAATAGAAAGGGAGTGATGTCTAAAACTGGGGTGGGGTGGAATAGGAATATTAATACCAATAGAATCTGGGAAATTTTTCATATAGCAATAACTTTATGTCAGCACACCTTAATAGAGGGTACACAGGTATATGAATTAATAAAAATTCATTGAACTGAACTTTTTAAATTAACACATTTTATTGGATGTAAATTATATATTTCAGTAAGATAGACTAAAAATATATACATATCATTCATTCTAGTAATACCAGTTGGGGAATTCCACTCAAAGATGAAAGCCCCTAAGAATATACCCATTATCTCGCTGCTTGGGTAACAAAATCCATTCATATTTGTATAGAAATAGTGACCTACATGATAATTACTTTAGTTTTCAAATAATTTCAATGTACAAAAATGTGCTTTGGAAAAGTCTTTATTAAGTATCATGAACATTTTCCTCCCTAGCTATTACGTTCGGATTTTGGTTAAGCATCTTTTACTTGGTTACTTCTTGTTTATATGTGGTAAGTAGATGAATAAGTAGTCATTGTTGAGTACTTCCTATTATTTATACAGTACTATTTTCCCCATATCAGCATGTGAGTGCTTAGTTAATTCCACAAAATAACATTTTAATTCATTCTATTAATGGACACACACGGATGGTTCTATATCAGATACAAGATAAACACCTACCTTCATAAAGAGCACATTTTAATTGGGACAGACAACTATCCCACACACACACCAGTGTGCAGAAATGGAGAACTCCCTTTGATACGGGTGTGGATGTTAAAAATGGCACAGGAGAGACTGTGCTCAGTTCCCAGGAGGGCATAGCCACATGAAGGGGGTGTGAAAAGTTAGTGGGAAAATGGTATATAAAAGATAATGGAATTTTTCCACCAATTTTTTAAAGTCCCCTGTAATCTCTTAGTGACCTCTCTTCTTCAGCACCAAAAATGGCTTGTGGAACTGAAGACTTGAGTCTCAAGAAAATGTACTGGTGTGGCTCAAGCAATAGGGGGAAAAGCAGAACTCCATCTGATTTACCGTGGCCATGCTTCCCAGACAAGTTCTGGCTGCTGTGCTACTGGGGAGAAACTCAGCCATTTCCAATGCTTCTCTCCTGCCCAGCTCTTCTACCTCTGCTCGCTTGCCAGGTTCCTCCTGCTGCTGCTCTTCTTGACGCTCAGCTGTTCTCAACATGCACACAGGGCAAGCACTGATAGGACTGCCCCGTATTTGATCTGTTTCTTTTCTTTTAATTTCATAGAGTTATGGGAGAAACTTGATGGTCTATGTCTCTTCAATTGAAGAGGTAAAAAATAGTTTAAAGCCCAAAATGAATTATAAAGCGATTTCCTGACTTTACAGCAAACCCAAGTCCTATAAGTCATAGACTCATCCTAATTGACAGCCCTGACTCTTCCTCATGCTGCAAGCAATAAGCCAAGCATCACACCATTTTTTTGTAATACCATTTCTGAGAAAATTATGTTCACAAGACCACTCTTCTCCAGCTCAGTTTAAAGTGCTAGATAAACAAAGCATTTGTTCTTGGCTCTCCTTGCTGAGATGGTCACTTGGGAAGATTGCCTTTTTGCTCTTTCTCCTTTTCTAGAAGTATCTAAGGTCATGTAGCTGATAGGAACAAAACTAAAAGGAGAGATTTTGAAAATAAGCCACTGGTGTCTGATATTTTTATATCTCTCTCCAAATTTTGTCAATCCTGAACACAGTATAATTACATAGTTGTCCCAGATTTTAAAAAGTACTACTTACTTAAAAATTCATTTGTATTTAAATACGCCATTCTTAAAGGTGTTCTTACCATAGACCATTCTTAAGGAGACAGGAGCATGTATTAGGAATTGCAGTTGACATATATTCTATTCTTCCTATAAATTTCATTATAATTTACTTGAAATTTACAGGAAATGAATAATTACAGCATAACTAGCATTGTTCCGTTGAGCCATTTGAGAGGAAGATGTGAACATGATGCCCATCGCTGCTGCCTACTTTTTACTGTGCACTCCTTACAAACACAGGCATGTTTTCTACATAACTATGATATAAAATCCTCACATCAGGACCAATAGGCAGCATCTTCATAAATGTGGAAAGGTTAAAGTTGTCAAGGACTTCATCTTGCTCGAATCCACAAACAATGCGCCCCCAGAAGCAGGAGTTGAAGAGATACAAAGATGCACTACATGAGTAAATCTGCATAAGACCTCTTTAGAGTGTTTCAAAGCAAGGATGTTACTTTGAGGACTAAGGTGCACCTGACACAGCCATGGTATTTTCAACCACCTACCCAGACATGTGAAAGTTGGGCCTAAGGAAGATTGTAAAAGAATGGATGCATTTGAATTATGGTACTGGCAAGGAATATTGAACGTATTACGAACTACCAAAAGGACAAACAAATCTGTCTTGAAATAAGTCAGGCTAGATAGAGTACGCCTTAGAGGCACTCGTGGCAAGTCTTTGTCTTACATACTTTGGGCATGTTGTCAGGAGCGACCAGCTCCTGGAGAAAAGCATTATATTTGGTAGATTAGAGGGACATCAAAAACCAGGAAGGCCCTCAAGAAGATGGATTGACACAGTGCTGCACAAATGGGCTCAAGCGTAGGACCATGCGGATGGTGCAGGGCCAGGCAGTGTTTGTGTTCTGTTGGGCACAGGGTCACTGTGAGTTGGCACTGACTCAATGGCACCTCACGGCAGCAACAATAAACGCCAGACAGCTATCCACACCATGAAGTTCACAGCCCCATGCAAGTTCTACCAATTGTTCCAATACTGCCCTTGACCCAAGGGTTTTAGTCCAGACTCACGTGCTACATTTGTTTGCCAAATCCTTTTAGCTTCCTTGAATGTAGAACAGTTTCTTAGTTTTTACCTTGGCTTTCATAGCCTTGACAGTGTTGAAGATTATAGGTCAGTTTGGTTTTTTTTAAAATGTACCTCACTTTGGAAGTGTGTAGGTGCAGGCATGTGTTCTTTCCATTTAATCCTTCCAGGTGGTAAAAGATTTAGATTTGTCCCATCCATGATGTACTCTGATCTGCTGAATGACATTAACGTGTTGCTCCATGGAACTTCTCCACTATAGTCATTTTCTCCCTTTGCAATTAATGGTGAGGGGGCTTGAAAGTATGTAACTCCCCTCTTGCCTTCAAATATTTAATAAGTTAATTAATTAATTGACAAGTCAGTGTCACAGAGTACTTACTGACACTTGCCCTAGTTGTGTGATTTGTCTGGGAAATAACAAACTGCAACTTGGGGTCAGGATCAACATGGCAGTAACAAAAAATGGAATTTTCCCCCAAAGTTATATACTTAATTTTTTTTACAAAACAACCTTATCACCTTCAAAGTACTCTCCATTATACTTAATACATTTGTCAAATCTGTGATTCCATTCTTGGAAACATTTTTCAAACTCATCTATTTGACTTGCTGACAGCACCTCCATGTTTTTTTCTTCATCTCTTCTACTTCGTCAAATTGCTGTCCTTTCATGGCCCTCTTCATTCACAGAAATAAAAAGGAGTTGCATGGAGTGAGGCCAGGTGAGTCAGGTGCGTGGGGCAAGAGAAGCATGCTGTTTTTTGCCAAAAACTGGTGCACTGAGATGAGCAGGTGCGTTGTTGTGGTAGCAAAACCACAAACCAGGCCTCTGTTATGCAATGTTTTCAGAACTTCTTAATAGAAAGCTTGTTTAAGTCTCACGTGGTGGAACAAACTCCAAATGCATTACGAGTCAACATTTTTAATACATTCGGGAAGTTGACAGATGTCCAGAAGGAGGTTTGTCATCAACATTTCTCCATTTTTTTAAAACAAGAAAACTACTCATCCACTTGAGTTTTTCCCATAATGCTGTTTTCAACATTACAACAGTTTCTTTGGCATTTTTCCCAAGCAGTAAACAAAAGTTCACAGCTACCGGCTGTTCTCTTAAATTGGCCATCACAAAAAACAAAATTCAAGTGAAACTGCTTTTATGAAAAAATTCAGTGTGACCAGAGAGAAGCTACCTAGGTGATGCCACTGGGTGCACTAACTCAGAGCTAGTTCCTTGATGGGAGGACTTGCATGACTTAACATTAAGGCATATTAGATGGCCACGGTTGTCAAAACAGCCTGGTACTGGTATAATGACAGATATACGGAATAATGGATAAGAACAGAAAATGCAGAAATAAAATCAGCAGCATACAGACAAGTGATCTTCTCAAGGGCCTAAAATATATCAAATGGGAAGTGGATGCCCCCTTTAACAAATGGTGCTGGGGGAAAAAAATGGATATCTACCTGCAGAAAAATGAAGCAAGGCCCTTTCCTCAAGGCTGATCACAGATGCCAAGGCAAAACTCCAAACTAACAGGACCACCAATGAGAGAACTGAGACACAGCTAAGAAGCTTAGTGCGGGGAATACATGGGCTATGAGATATTAGGAAGGATGCCCACTCATAGGAAGTTAAAATAGATGAGTGGGACACACTAAAGATAAAACACTTGTGTACATTAATGGACTTCATCAAGAGGTTAATTAGAGAGCCCACAAACTGGAAAAGACATTTATCAATGACATATCAGACAGACAGCTTATTACTAAAATCTACAGAATTCTGCAAGTTTCTAAAGAACAAAAATGAACTGACCCCTGAGGAGGTGAGCAAAAGGCTTGAACAGAAGAGTCACAGGGAGGAAACCAGAATGACCAATAACATATGAGAAAATGTTCCCAATCATTCGCCATCCAGGAAATACAAATTAAAACAGCTTTGATCTACCACCTAACACCTCAAAGATAGCCCAATTTTAAAAAAATCAGAAAACAAGAAATGTTGGGGGTCTATGGTGAGATAGGAACTCTCATCCAATGCTGGTGATCTTGTAGATACATACAGCTACTGTGAAAAGTGATTTGGCGATACCTAAAACAGATGGAAATCTAGTTACCTTACAACCCAGCAATCCCCCTACTGGGCATATACCCAGACCACGACCAGACAGCTGCACTCTAATTGCTGCGCAGTTCACAATTGCAAAGAAGTGAAAAAAGCCTAAATTACCACCAATAGAAAATGGATTTAAAAACTCTGGTATATACACACAATGGAGTCCTGTACATCCCTAAGAAATAGCGATGAAAAGATGAAGCCCCTTGGAAAGAGTTGGAGAATATTATGCTGAGTGAAGTTAGCCAAGCATAAAAAACAAGTACAACAGAAGTCTATTGAGGTCCATTCAAACAGCAGAATGTGCATGGGCTGAGGACCAGATACTCTGGCATGAGCCAGACTAAAGCCAAAGATGCATACGTCATCAAGAAAGAAAGAAAAGAGGGGGGGGGGGGGAAGCAGACAGTACCTGGGGTGAAAGATATCTTCTGCTCCCTTTTCATATGCCTTAAGGCCCACAGAGGGGTTGGGGAAGAAAAAAGACTGCAATGGGGAACAAGGGCACTAATCCACCCAAGGGGAGAGTGTTATTTACATCTCCACAGGGGGGAGAGAGAGTAGCCTCATTCCAGTGCTCCAATCTTTGAGGGTGATGTTCCTGCTCAGAGCAGCTCATTCACAGAGAGGACTGAAGTGCCCGCCCCAGCTTGAGACATGATGTCCCCTGCTGAGATGACAGTGCTAGAGGACAGCAGGGAAGACACAATTCAGGAGAGCTGCCAGTCTGACCCACCCACATGGAGCCAAACCAAGAGGGGGGTTCAACAGACTAGAAATGGGAACAAAGCCATGATGTCCCTGAGAAATCCCGACTGTCCCCATTTGTCTTGAGGGCAGCACTTGGCACCTCATCTGAACTGGTTGGGGGTTACTCACACGGAAGCCACATTCAAAATATGAAGGCATGAGGAGGGGGGTGAGTGTGGAGGACTAGATCGCTCCGTCCCTGACTGCACTGAGAGCAATGGGGACAGTTTAGTCACAAATGCTGAGGACGACAAGGGTCTAAGTGCTGTTGTATGATAAGCAGGCCTGGGGCATGGGGCCCTGAGAGAAATGGGGACTGGAATGATGGTGTGTAGCATGGCCTTCTCCAACTAACAGACAGACACTCATCTGCTCGGGCTCAGGATAACAGTTAGACTTGGAACTATTCGTCTGGTCTTTCTTTTTGTGGTTCTGGCTTATTTTTTTCCTTTTTCCTTTTGGATTTTATCTATTTAAGATAGGCAGGGTAAGCAAGCCCAAGGAGACAGTGATGGGACTGACTGCTCTGGGGTCCATGGGGGGAGGGGGGAAGTGGAGGGAAGGGAACAGTTAGTCAATAATGACAGGGACAGGAGAATAGCAAGGGTACTAAAATGATGGTAAGGTGGGTGTAGTGTTCCTGGTCGTGTTTAATCAATTGAAACATATCTAAGAGGATTACTGAGAGGTGAACCATAGATAACATGATGGTGGCACAGGAGGAAAGAAAAAGGATAGGAGAAGAAAGTAAAAATTATATATGTATATGTATAAACATAAATATTTAAGTATATAAATAAAAGTGTATTTATTCAAACACAGCAGGGAAGCATATGAACTTTGGGCCTCTACTCAAACCTTACCTCAGTGCAAGAATCATTTGTTCTAGTAATGTGGCACTCTATGTATGATACTCACTTTCCCAACACAGTCACTGAAGACAAAAGGGGTGTATAAATAAATGTGAAGCAAGCTGATGGACCAGCTATTAAATACATAGCATCTGGGGTCTTAAAGGCTTGAAATTAAACAAGCAGCAATCTAGCAGGGGAGTAACAAAGGCCACATGGAAGAATCACTGCAGCCTGTGTGATCATGAGGTATCGGTTGATGTGATCATGAAGTATCACAAGTTCAAAATCAAGCACTAAAATTGATGTAAAGGAGTGTGGACAAAGTGGAGACACAACACCCACCTGTAAGGTAATTGGACAGCCCCTTGCAGAAGGGCCACATAGAAGGGATGCTATATCTGGGGTGCAGTAATGCACTGAGGAAAACCACAATTATCCTCTGGTTCTTTCATATTTCCTTCCCTTACGACGATAGTCTTTGTTTGAGCTCATTAATCTTGTTAGACCTGCCTCATTCCATTTGTATAATTACTGGTAAGATCATTTGATGCATGAAAGCCAAGATAGATAACCCTTCAGAAACAGTACCGGGAGTAATTATTCCCTGAGGGTACAGGAAAAAAGGGTGGAGTGGGGGACGGGAGGACTGATAGCAATAATAACTGTGTAACTCAATGCAAAGGGCAACCAACAGCAGAATTGCAGATGAATGGATACATTGAAGGATGTAAGATATGCCCAAAACAATAGCAATCATCATAATAAAATATATAATATAATAATAAGGGTTCTTCAGGGGTAGGTGAAGGGGCAGGTTAAGGAGGAGATAAAGAGGAGCTGATGTCAAGGAGTTCAAGAAGAAAAAAATGTTTTGAAACTGATGGTAGCAGCAAATGTACATTTATGGTTGATCTAACTGAATTATGAATTGTTGCAATATCTGTAAGAGCTCCCAATAAAATTATATATATATTTACATATACATATATGTCTCAAAATGACACAAAACTCGAGACATTTCCCCCCTTCTCCTAACCTCTCTTCTCGTCCTCTCCAGAGAAACATGATTGTACTATTGCATTTCTACCTCAAACAGGCTTCAAGGTAGGAAGACTAAGTGGAATTATCCAAGTGTCCACATTTTCCTATCCTTCTAGCTCTTGTGCTTCACTGTGCCGCTGCCTCCAAGAACAAGTTCAGGTGACACATCAAATTGAGAACTGAGGTTACTTGGTGAGCTACCAGGTCTCACAGGAGTTTCTAGAGTAACTTGGACTCCATGACATGGTGTGTTAATCTGTGTTACGGGTTAAATTGTGTCCTACAAAAAATGCATTGGAATCCTGACCCCATACCTATGAATAAAGAGGAGCCCTGGTAGTGCCCTGGGTAAGAGTTCACTTGCCAGCCAACAGGTCAGCAGTTTGAACTCAGTAGCTGCTCCGCTGAGAAGGGGAAATGCGGCATCTGCCTACATGAAGACCACAGAGCCTGGTCACTCTGAGCAGTAGTGGATTTGATCCATATACCTGTGGATATAATCCTGGAAATATATTTTCTTTGTCATGTTAATGAAGACATCACTGTAGAGTGTGTCTTAAACCTAATGAGAGTTGATATGTAAAAAGAGCAGTTTGCATACAGAAAAAAACAATAAGAATAAAAAAAAACCTAGTCCACTTTCTATGGTTGATTCTGACTTACAACAACACTCTATGTACGTTTTCTGAGACCGTAAGAACAGAAAGTCTCATCTTTATCCCTGGGAGTAAGTAGTGGATTTGAGCTGCCAAACTTGTGATTAGTGCCCTGGTGCTTTAAGCACAACACTGCTTTAGACAGGCAAATGAGCACAAAGGAAGAGCGCTGAGGCTGAGAAGCTGAGCCAAAGCGTCCCCCACCCCTGCCCCCCAGTTGTGGTATTTCTGCCAGGCAGCTCAAGGAAACTAAGACAGTGGGTGAGTCTCTTCCACAAAACAGATTTTTTGACTCTCTCTTGGTCCTTGCCACTCAAACTGAACTTGGGGACAGGGAGCTATTTGGTTGGACAGAGGACACACACCCTGGTACCAGACACCAGCATTTCCTATCTCTATAAGAAAGAAATGCAACATAACTTAAGCTCTTCCCTTGAATTAGTGCCATTTTTATATTGAGATCCAAATATTTTGTATTGTAACCTAGATATGCCCACGAGGGTGTTGTCATATATAGATCCGTTGTCCTACGGTAATGAACCAGACTACTAAACAATCTTTGTTCGTATATTTATTTTAAACTTCCTGATTCATTTTCATTGACAGGCAGTTTGATAATGCATCTTCCTTATTAGTTGCTTTACCGTAACCATCATATGCTCTTATAGTTTTCTTTGGGAAAATAAACCAAATAAAACCATATTTTAGACATGAAATGCAACCTTATATTTTACTTGCTGTAAGCTCTGAGCATTTACCTTCATGACTATGTTTCCATAATTTAGGAAGAAGTTGTTAAAAGATAGGTTCATAGATATTCTACTGCTGTTCTTAGCTACCATTGAGTCGGCCGTGGCTCATGGCCAATGCACAATAGGAACACAATGCTCCCCATAGCACTGTTCCCATGATTAGTTGAGTGTCGTACTATTTTCATTGGCTAGGGCCTTTCTTCCCAGTCAATCTTAGTTTGAAAACTCTACTGTAATCCATTCAACATTATAGAGCCATGTAGACGACCACTGATAAGGGAATTACATCCAATATGAATTGCACATATGTGTGTGTGTGGGTGTCCCTACATACAGGACCACTGACAGGGAATTACACTTGGTCTCCAAACTCAAACCAAACCCACTGCCATCAAGTCAATTCTGAATCAAAGAAAGCCTATAGGACAGGGTGGAACTTCCCCTGCGGGTGTTCAAGGTCATAAATGTTTACAAGGAGAAGAAAGCTTCATCTTTCTCCCTCAGAGTGGTTGATGGTTTTGAACCGGTGATTTTGTGGCTAACAGTCCAATATGTAACCCACCACTCTATCAAGGGCTTCTATGCTTCATCTCCAGAGTGGAAGAAAAGAATCACAGGTATCCCCTTCAGATATTATGTTGCATAGTTACTGTGTCTTTATGTATTATAAACTAATTTTCCATCAGTGTAACTCTTAATCAGTAAACATACATACATTATGTTCTTCTTTGGGCCATAGATCCATTACAGACAACAGAAGCCATTTTAGCTAACATGAACAGAAAATATTCATCAGAGACTAATTGAAGAATTGCACAGCATTAGAAGGGCAGGAGGAGTAAGCTTTAGGCTGAACTTCCAGGAGCAACTCTAAGTCCCTGAACTATTATGCTTGTGCCACAAACAGGAAAACTGGCAAGTCGGGAAGCTATTACTTCCACTGTCGATTACAAAAGCACACTGTCTCCATGACAAGCGATGCCAATTGAACGGACATGCTACATTTACTTTGTTTCCTCTTCATATAAAGTTTCACATCAGCATTTCAAAGACGTAAGATCAAAAATACGTGCAGAAACTTAGCCGTGAGAGTCTGAATTGTGGTTTTACCTTTCCCCTATGCTACTACAGAAGATAATATTAGAGAAGGTTTAGTGACTATGCTGAGAAGCCAATCTGTAGAATGTCCCCCTTATATTCGACAATTACATCATACGCTTTATTTTAGCTAATCCAGAATTATCACGGAAAAAAAACTTTAAAAAATATCCAAACAATGTTCTAGTTGCTCAGGTCTGATAAAATGTTCATTCTTTTATGTTTATATATGTATTTCTATGTCAATATATACAAAACCAACTGCCATGCAATCTATTTAGGTTCATGGTGACCTCAAGGGTGTCAGAAGGAAACTATGCAATAGGATTTTTAATGGACACTTTTCCAAGGCACTTCTGGACTGATTTGAACTTTGAACCACTTGATGAATAGCTGGTGACTTTAACCATTGGCACCATCGAGGCGCTGTCTAGACAGACAGATACTTTTGTATATGTAACGCTCATGCACACATATACCCATAAGAGAGTTTCAAAAAGTGCATGGAAAAATAAAATGAAAAGATAATGGAATTTTCCCACAAACCTTTTAAAGATCATGTAGCTGCATACACACATCACATGCATACATATATACACATGTACATACACTCACATCTCAATTATCAACAAGGTTAGGTCATTATTTGACCGGGTCATTATTTGAAAATGGAGGATGACCACATCAAATCACAAATATCCTCACAGAACTGCTAAATTATATTATTATATAACTGCCAAATCACTGAGAATTGTGGTCCTGCCAAGTGGATAATAAAACCATCATAACAAGCTTTACTCTCTTCTTGAATCTCAGTGTTCATTGCTGTTACTTGTCATGAATATGAAAAGTTCAGATAGATTTTTCATGATTGCCATAAATATATAATGTTGAGATCGTTTATAAGTGAGGAGTGTGTGTGTATACACTCACTCACTGCCATCAAGTTGATTCTGAAGCACAGTAACCCTATAGCACACAACAGGACTGCCTCTGCGGGTTTCTAA
Organism: Tenrec ecaudatus; assembly: GCF_050624435.1. NCBI lineage: Eukaryota > Metazoa > Chordata > Mammalia > Afrosoricida > Tenrecidae > Tenrec > Tenrec ecaudatus. Next base: position 250,039,034 of record NC_134530.1, on the reverse strand, counting down.
GGTTCTAAATCTTGACAGCCTCATCTTTCCCCTGAAGAGCAGCTGGTAGTTTTGAATTGGAGACTTTGTGGCTACAGTCAATCAGTATAAGGTGATATTAACAAGGGGACTTCAAAAAAATTCATGGAAAATTTCCATTATATTTCAGCTCCATTTTCTCTTCGCTTTTTGAATCTCCCTCGTGTAAATAGGTAGCCCGTGGCTTATGCTTGATTCTATACTGACAGTTCCATTGTGTGCTTTCTGTCATAAGACAAAGACCTCCACTTTTCAGTTTTCATCATTAGCAATATCTTTGTAAATCCAATTATTAGTTGCCTCTGATGTTTGCATGATTATTATGGCATCAGCAAATTATTCAATGCTTCATTTTAGCAGCTTATCCAAACTCAAATACATCATAAGTCGGGGACTATATGTATATATGTATATACATATATATATATAGTTATGTGTATAGATGTATGTGTGTATAGAAACACAAATACAGATACATAGCGGGTAAAGTTCATGAAAAATTTGAATGAAAAGATAATGGAATTTTTCCACAAACTTTTTGAAGCTCGTGTGTGTGGGTGTGTGTGTGGGTGTGTTGAAAGAGACAGCTGTGATAGGAGACAGAGGCACATGGTGCCAAACGTGACTGATGACTGTTTAGGCACAGGCTAAGATTAGGGATGAAATACCCCAGTGCCGCAGGGTGAAGCGCTTGGCTAATAACTGGTAGGCTAACAGTGCAAACCCACTCAGCAGGTCCAGAGGAGAAAGACCTGGTAATCTGCTCCTGTAAATACTACAGCCCGGACGCCCCATGGGAGAGTTCTACTCTGTTATGTGGGGTTATGACCTGAGTCAAAATCCGTTCAATGGCACATAAAAGCAATAACAAGTATAGGACTATAACCTTTGAAATGAGCTGACTGTACACTAGAGTGTTTTAGCTGCTGGTTATAAAAAGCCTGTTGTCCTCAAGTCAATTCCAACTTTCTACTACCTTGTTGTAGAACTGCCTCATAGGGTTCACACAGCTATAAATCTTTACAGAACTAGACAGTCACAGCTTTCTTGCCCAAAGAGGGTGGCTGGATTCAAACTGACAAATTTAGGGATTGCAGTTGAACACTTTAACCACTGCATCATCAGGACTTCTAGCTGACTAACCAAAGAAAAATAAATTAGTCAGTGTTCTTGGGGGGATTCATATAAGAAGATAGTGGGCAAAATAATTATAAGACAATATGGTCAAGCTTATAGTGAAAAAATTCTGTTCCAATTTTTTTTATCAAATCTCCATGAGGTGCAGATAAAGGAAATCTAGAGATAAAGCTTAAAATGAGCCCGTGTAAAGAATGAAATGATATCTCCTATTCTATCTTTAAACTCTATGTGACTTTATAGTCTGCTTAATTATATATTTATAATTTTTAAAACACATAAGTATGTTAAATAGCTTGCCATCATGAAAAAAAAAGGTTTGTTTCTTTGGTTAATCGAACAACATATTGTTACATTGAATCCATATAAAATCCAAACGGGACAATTACATCCATAAATGGTGCTTAAAAGTGTTACAAACCAGGAAAATCCTTTTCTCTGCCTTGATGTCAGAATATTTCTAAAATCTAGGCCTACATATATATATATATATATATATATATATATATATATATACATATATATTTATCCATATTAAACACAAATTTTTTCACTACCCATCTGTCCATGGAAACTTGAGGTTCACCTTGATGCTGAACAAATTCCAAGGGAACAGCCCAACTGAGATGGGCTGGTAATATAAAGAGCTAGTTATTTGTTTCCAAATACATCAGCCAATGAAAACTTTATGGGTCACAAGGGTCTAATCCTCAAGTGATTCTGTGGATGGATAGGGCCTGACAGCATTCAGTGCCAGTGAATACGGGGTTGCCATTGAGTCTGACTGACTTGATAAAGGCTAATAATAGACGTCAGACAGAGTGGGTGTAAAGGGAAGAAAGAGAGCTCACCATGGCTAGAAAAATATACAAATGCAGGAGAGAACCTGACTGCGTAATGTCTTCCACACGGAGTGCCATCCACCAACAGGAGATACAGGAACGTAAGAAATTGCTGTTGTATGTCACTTTTGAAAAACATGAGACTGGGATTCGAATACCTTCCTAAAATTATTTTTAGAAAACTAATTGAAATACAGTAGAAATAGATCAATCAGATTGTATATTTCCTGCCAGGTTTCTAAAAGATTATTATGCTTTGATTATGCTGCTTGGAGATAAGCAATTAAAATAATAAATAATTACAGTAGGGCGACGTGATTGCATTCTGCCTAGAAATGGAAGGTCCTTTGCAACTCTTCCTAGAAGAGATACTTAAGTTATGCCCAAAAGTGTGATGGAAGAATAAAAATGTAAACAGTCGGAAGTCTGTCTGGACTGGATCTAACGTGTGGATCTAATAGTCATTTATACCTCAGACACCTTGTCTTTGGATATAAGGAACAGGGAGCCAGATAAGTCAGTTACACGTACAGTTGATCAGGGAACCTGAATGATAAATGCATGTGATCTCCTGCCACTCACTTTGGGATTATCATCTGCTAATGGAGATGGAGGTGTGTACAGTTATCCTACAAAATTGCAATCGTATCTACTCCCTTTCCATTAACAAGCAATTAAACACACATAGAAAACCTCAAAGACATTTCTGACAGATCTTTACTACATAGAATACAAATTACTCACAAAGACAATGTGTGTTCCATGGGGGAGCAGTAAACAGTTGCTACTGGAATTCCTTAGTTGAGTTTTCAAATATGAGCCTGGAACTTTTCTGCTAAGAACTTAAGGACTTCCATTCATGGATGTTCTTATCACCGCCCCTGTTCCTCATTATGCTACCTGTTTTCCAAGTCTTTAATATTCTCCCTGGAATACTTGACTTTCTTGGGTGTCTGAGTCTCCTAGTGCTATCGAGTGGTATAGAGAAAATGCCACAAGTGGGTTACTTTCACAAAGAGAAATGTATTTCGTCACAGTGGAGGACCCTAGAAGTTTGAATCCAGCGCAGTGGTTTTAGGGACTTTCGCTTTATCAGCAGTGCAGGCATGTCTTGTCTCTTTTCAGATTCTGGACTATAACTTTGTCCCTTGTTAACCGTCATGTAGCTTCACATCTATCGCCCTCCACCCCCATTCAGCCATGTTTCCTTGCTTCATTGTTGAATCTGCTCCTTTTATATCTAAAAGAAATTAAGTTAAGATACACCCTGTATTAACACTGCTTCATTAATATAACAAACAAAACTTCGGTCTTCCCAAATGGAATTATGACAACAGATATAGACTTTGGTACATTTAGCACTGTATTGGGATGGGGCAGGGGGGCACAGGGAGACACAATTAAATCTCGATGGTGTCAATGTAACAGCCGAATTAGGTCTCTGCTCTTCTTCCTCCGATGCTGCTCAGAAAGGCAAGGGAAGCTTCAAATTGCAAGGTTGAGACAAAAGAGTGTCCAGTAATCATTTGCTCTCTCCTTTACCTCCACCTTTATTATATTTGGTTTGCCATATCTGGTTATTTAACAGATAATCCTATAAATCACCCTATGAGGGAATAATAACAATCTATACTTTATAGATTCATATGTGAAAAATTGACCATAATGACAGGGATGGAATAAAGATTTCAGAACCATAATTTGCTGATGGGGCACAACTCAAAATGAGAAGGAACAGCTTCAAATATCTATCAATAATCAGAACATGGAATGTACAATTTGTGAACTTAGGAAAATTCAAAGTCATTGAAAATTAAATGGAGCACATAGAGATTGATATGCTGACATTAGTGATCTAGTCTATTCTGAAATAGACTAATATCAACCATCCTGAATCAGACAATTATGCAGTTTGCTGTGCTGTAAATGCAATATTCAAGAACAATGGGGTCAGATGCATCATATAAAAGAATATTTCAAGATCTATCTTGAAGTGCAATGCTGTTTGTGATAGAATAATATCTAAACACATAAAAATTAGTCCGCCTATTATTTATGCACCAATCACTAAAACTACTGATGAAAAAAATTGAAGAACTCTAACAACTCTTTCAGTCTGGAATTGATCCACTATTCAATCAAATGCACTCATAACGATTGTCAATTGGAATGCAAAAGCTTGCAAGAAAAAGAAAGGAACAGTAGTTAGAAAGTATGGCTTAGATGATTAAAAAAAGAAACTAACGAGCTGAATAATTTCACAACACCAGTGACTTCTTCATTGTAAACACCTTTTTCCAGAAACATAAATAGCAAATCATACATGTGGACTTCACAAGAATACAATTAACTACATCTGTGGGAAAATATGAAGAAAAGTTCAATATCATCAGTCAACGCAAGGCTAGAGGATGAGTGTGGAACAAACCATAAATTTCTTATATGTATGTTTAAGTTGAAGTTGAAGAAAATTAAAACAAGTCCATGAAAGCCAAAGTCCATAAAACTAAATCCATGAAAAACAAGTCCAAGAAAATTAAAACAAGTCCATGAAGAAAATTAAAACAGTCCATATGACCTTGAATATATTCTACTTAAATTTCAAGAACACCTCAGATCAGATTTGATACATTGAACACTTGTTACAGGATACATGACAATCTGTGGGAATACATCAAGGACATCATAAATAGAGAAAGCAAAAAGTCAGTTAAAAGACAAGAAAGAAAAAAATGATCTAAAATGAAGAGAATCTGAAACTTGCTCTTGAACTTGGAGCAGCTATGGAAAATTGAAGAAATTAAGTTAAACAGTTGAAGAGAAGATTTCAAAAGTCAGCAGAGAAGACAAAATTAAGTTTATAATTTTTTTAACATTTTATTAGGAGCTCATACAATTCATCACAATCCATACATATACATACATCAATTGTATAAAGTACATCTGTACATTCTTTGCCCTAATCATTTCAAATCATTTGCTCTCCACTTAAGCCCTTTGCATCAAGTCCTCTTTTTCCCATCCCTCCCACTCCCCCCTCCCTCAAGAGCCCTTGATAATTTATAAATTATTATTTTGTCATATCTTGCCCTATCCGGCATATCCCTTCACCCCCTTTTCTATTGACTGTCCCCCAGGGAGGAGGTCACATGTAGATCCTTGTAATCGGTTCCCCCTTTCCAACCCACTCACCCTCTACCCTCCCAGTATCGCCACTCACACCCCTGGTCCTGAAGGTATCATCCACCCTGGATTCCCTGTGCCTCCAGCTCCTATCTGCACCAGTGTGCAACCTCTGCTTTATCCAGACTTGCAAGGTAGAATTCAGTATATCTCCACAGGGAAAGAGGGACCAGACTTCAACCCAGTGCCGCAAGGTGTGAACACAAAAAAGTTTATAATTTAATGTACCAAGTCCTGGAGAAAGAAAACCAATGAAGGAAGGTGGTGATCAGCAGACTCCAAGCTGAAAAAATTAAAGAAAAACTCAAGCCTTCAATTGAATTATACAAGAATTCTATGAGCAAAATATTGAATGGTATAGGAAGCATCAGAAGAAGATAGAATACAGTCAAAATGAACTATGCACCTCCAGTCATTTCAGGAAGTGCATATCACGGAGAATCAAACGGCACTGAAAACATAGGTGAAAAACAAAGCTCCATGATTTAATAGAAGTTCAATGGAAATGTTTCAACAAGTTGATGAAGTACTAGATGCAATCACTCGTTATGCCAAAAAATCTTGGAAGACAGACCTGGCCAATTGACTAAACAAGGTCCATATTAATACCCATTACCAAAACAAACAAAAAATCGACTCAAAAGAATGCAGAAATGATTGAACAATATTATGAATATCACATGCAGGTAAATTTTTGCTAAAGGATTGCAGCAGGACACTCACAGAAATCTTAAAGAACCTCCAGCTAGATTCAGAAGAGGACATGGAACAAGGGACGTCTTTACAATTTTTTACTAGTTCTCAAATATTGCTACCCATTTCTAAGTCACTGCAAAGCAAAGCATTTTGGGGTCTAATTTCCTTTCTTTTAACATATAAATCAACACTACTGGACTCCTTCCTTTTGATTCCCCTTTCCTTTCTTTCTCCCTCCTCTAATACTCTCTCTTCTAATTTTATAATCTTCCCCCAAAACCAATCAAACGACCTCCACCATATCACCAGATACTTAATATAATATAAATATAAACTATCAACCACTAATCTACTGCACAACCTAACAGAGTTAACCACCCCAAAATAACACCACTTCCCTAACCTTCCTAATAGCCACACCAAGATGTCAAGGAAACGATGGAAGACATCAGTTCACACACACACACACACACACACACACACACACACACACACAGAAAGAAAAGAACAAAGGAAAGAGGCATAAATAGCTGTACAACAACCAGACCTAAATAAAATGCATGAAATTGAACAGGCTGTGGGATTACCAGAAACCAAGTGTAAAAGAATAATGATTTCACTCATGCAACAGATGAAGGGAGAGTCTGAGAGGAAAAGTGAAACAATAGAAAAGCTAAAAACCTCATGACATACCTAAGAGAAAGAAACACAAAAGTCAAACACTACAACGGCAGAATTACACAATACTATAAAAGAACAGAGAAACAGATTTAAAGAGATAGAAACACAAAGTAGTGAGCTTCAAGACACATACATATAATTCAGTCAAAATGAAGAACAAATAACATACAGTGTAAAAGACACCAAGAAAAGCTTAAGAACAATCTGGGACACAATCACGAGGAACAACCTATGTCTTACAGGGATTCCAGAAGAGGAGGAAACCAAAAAAAATCCACATAAAGAATAGTCCAAGAACGTCTGCAAGAAAACTTTCCACAGTGCCTAAAGAATGGAAAGGTAATTATCCAGGAAGCCTACAGAGCCTCAATCAAGAGAGATTCCAGAAGGGGAATATTCCAGCATATTGTAGCCAAGATGTTTAACATCAAAGACAAAGAAAAAATTCTAAGACAGCCACAGGGAGGGGGGAAAGCCATTATATACAAAGGATTCGCAATTAGAATATTTCTAATTTTTTCAGCAGAAATTATGCAAGCAAGAAGAAAATTGAGTGATGTATACAAAGTCCTGAATGGAAAAACAAAACAAAACAAAACCTGTCAACCTAGAATCTTGTCACCAGCCAAAATATCATTCAAATATCATGTAGATGTATGGATAATGATAAGAGTTATGTGAGCCTAATAAAAGGTTTAAAAATCAACAAAAAACCCAAATATCATGTAGAAATAAAGCTATTCCAAGACAAGAAGAAAATAAAAGAATGTACAAAAGTAAGACTACCAGTACAAAAAATACTCAGTGAAGTACTGTTGTTAAAAAATCAAAAATAGCACAAAAACTTGAAACCAACATAAAATTCCTTACAAAAACAATTCACACAAAGAACCATCCAAAGCACTAATGTAATACTGGAAGAACAAAGGAACTAAACACAACATGCACTAACATAAAGCAAAATGACAGTAGAAGACACATACATATCAATAATCTCACTGAATTTTAATGGACTAAACGCACTAGTAAAAATAGAGTAGCAAAATGGATAAGAAAACTAAATCAATCAATATGCTGCCTACAAGAAACACACCTCCCAAACACATACACGGACACACTAAAATTATCAGGGGCTGGACAAAAGCATACCAAGCAAACAGTAAACAAAAGAAAACAGGGGGAATAAGATTAATCTCTGAGAAATAAAACTTCAAGGCAAACAATATAAGAGACAAGAACTAACACTACATAATGATCAAGGGAATGGTAACCCAAGAACAAATAACTATAATAAACACATATGCATCCAATGAAAGACCCTTGAAATACATCATTCAAAGCCATACAGAATTGGTATTGCCTCAGCAATAACAGGTGATTTATATATGCCACTCTCAAAGAAAGAAAGAACAAGAAAAATAACCCAATGAAGACACAAAAAATGCTCAATACCACAATCAAAACAACTGAATTCATAAATATATACAGAATACTCCACCCAACAAAAATACAGTGTATGGTTTTCTCTTTTTTTTTAAACGTTTTATTAGGGGCTCATACAACTCTTATCACAGTCCATACATATACATACATCAATTGTATAAAGCACATCTGTACATTCGTTGCCCTAATCGTATGGTTTTCTCTTAACACACATGGTACAGTATCAAGAATAGACCACATACTAGGCCACAAAGCATGCCTCAACAACTTTTAAAAATTTGAGATCCTATAACCTATCTTCTCAGACCATAACACTATAAAATTAGAAATCAAAACAAAAAAGAAATCAACAATAAAACACTCAGAAATATGAAGACAAGCACATGGAGGTTGAACAACATAATAGTAAAAAATGATTGGGTACTAAAACAAATGAGAGAGAAAAACAAAAATTCTTGAGACAAATGAAAATAATAGCACAACATATCAAACCCTTTGGGACACACCAAAAGCAGTAATCAGAGGTCAATTTACAGCAGTCTACACACACATGAAAAATGAGGAGAAATTCAAAATCAACATGTTAATACAGCATCTTAAAGAACTGTAACAAGGCATAAACCCTCCAAAGAAAAGGAAAGAAATCATAAGGATCAAATAAGAAATAAACAAAATGGGAAAAATCAACAAGACAAGAAGCTGCTTCTTTAAAGGGGTTAAGAAAATAGACAGACCACTGGCAAACTTAACAAAGTGTGGGGGGTTGAGAGGAGAAAATATGCAATATCCAGAATAAGAGATGGAAAAGATGACATTACAACAGATCCAAGTGAAATAAAAAGAATACTGACACACTATTATGAGAAACTGTACAGATACCTAGAAATTATCAGTCACTCAAATTAATGCAAACACATATTGGAAAACTCAACAGTCCCATAACAACAGAAGTAGAGAAGCTAATTAAGAAACTACCAGCCAAGTAGAGCCCCAAACCAGATGGTTTCACAGGGGAATTCTACCAACTATTCAGAGAAGATCTGATACAAATACTCCGCAAACTATTTCAGAACATAGAAAATGACAACAATCTCCCAAACTTATTCTATGAAGCTACCATAATACTGATACACAAACCAGGCAAAGCCCCCCAAAGAGAGAAAATTATAGACTAATATCTCTTATGAACAGAGATGCTAAATCTTTTTAAAATCATTTTATTTGGGACTCATACAACTCATCACAATCAATACATACATCAATTGTGTAAAGCACATTTGTACATTTGTTACCCTCATCATTCTCAAGACATTTGCTCTCCAAATAAGCTCCTGGAGATGCTAAAATCCTTAATAAAATCCTGGCCTACAGAATCCAACATCAAAAATAGATGATAGATAGATAGGTGAATTAAAAAATCATTAGGCCAAGTGGTATTCATTCCAACTACCACATAAACAAGTGAAGAATAAAAGCCACATTACCATATCAATACATTACCAAAAAAGCATTTGACAATATCCAATACACATTTTTTATCAAAACACTCAACAAAATGAAATAAAAGGGAAATTCCTCAACATATAAGAGCCAACATATCACACTCAATGAGGAAAAGCTAGAGCTATTGCTACTGAAAACAGACCAGACAAGGATGCCCCTTTTCACCACTTTTATTCAACATCATGCTGGAAGTCTTAGCTAATGCCATCAGACAGCAAAAATGGAATCAAGGGAATACAAATAGGAAAAGAAGAAGTGAAACTCTTACTATTTTCAGGTGATATCCTATATATAGAAAACCCAAAACTAAAAAAAAAATGCCTACTGGAAACAATTAAGGGATTCAGCAAAGTAGCAACATACAAACTTAACAACCAGAAATCAATTGGATTCCTGTATACCAGTGAAGAGCACTATGGAAAAAAAAGACATTAAAAAACAATACGATTTGCAGTAACCATACAACAGATTAAATACTTAGAATAAATCTAACTAAAGAAACAAAAGACTTATACAGAGAAAGCTACAGAACTTTACTACAGGAAACCAAAGAAGACCTATGTACATGAAAGAATATCCCATCCCCATGAATAGGCACTTAATATTATGAAGATGTCAATATTACCTATAAAAATGGACAGATACAATGCAATGCAAATCCAAATTCCAAATACATTCGTTAAAGAAACAGAAAAACTAATTACCAATTTCATGTGGGTAGGCAAAAGACCCATAAGCAAAGAACTTCTTTAAAAGAATGAATTAGGAGCCCTTGCACTGCCTGACATAAAAACCTACTACACAGCCACAGGAGTCAAAACAGCATGGTACTGGTATAAAGAGAGGATGCTTTGAAAATGATTAGGGCAAAAAACGTACGGATGTGCTTTATACAATTGATGTATGTATATGTATGGATTGTGATAAGAGTTGTGTGAGCCCCTAATAAAATGTAAAGAAAAAGAGAGAGAGAGATGTATAGACCAATGGATCAGAATAAAATACCCAGACATAAATTCATCAGCTTTCAGGCAACTGATTTGGACAAAGTACCTAGAAATATCCAATATGACAAAACCTCTTCAACATATGGTGTTGGACAAAGTGGGTTTCCAGACGCAGAAGAATGAAACAAGACCCAATCTCTCCCCATGCAAAAAACAAACTCAAGATGGATCAAAGACCTAAATTTAAACTCCAAAGCTCTCAGAATCATCAAGGAGAAGGCTGGAACAAACTTAGGGGCCCTATTGCAGGGCACACATAGACTACCAAGTATGATGGAGGAGGCAAATTCAGGCTAAGACAAGATAGATGACTGAGACGTGCTGAAATGGCATCACTTATCAGGACAGTAAAAGGAGAACCCACAGACTGATAGAAAATTTTACCAAGGACACGTCAGACAAGGGTCTAATTACCAAACTATACAGAATTCTACAACAGCTCAATAAAAAATATAACAAAAGACCCCTTTAAGAAGTGGGGGAAAGACATTAACAGACATTTCACCCAAAATGAACTACAATATGGCTAACAACCACATGAGAAATGGTTATGATCACTAGCAATCAGGGAGAGGCAAATTAAAGCCACAGTGAGATGCCACTTTACACCCACAGTGCTAGCCCATTTAAAAAAAACATGGCAGCAAATGTTGGAGAGGATGTGGAGAGAGTCGAACTCATATACAGTGTGGATGGACTATAGAGAGTCACGGAATGTTACTGGTGACTCTCTGGGATATTTGGGGACACTGTGTAATCTGGAACGCTGGGACGATGGTCATATGTTTTCCCACATTCCAAGATGTGCTGTGTACACTGAGAACACAGCTGCATTTGTTAAGATAAGATTAGTCCCAGGAATTGTTTGTGCTTAGAACAATTTTATCAAAATGTTATTGTTACACTATGCACCCTTGCCTCATTATATATAAAGCTGTACTTTGGAAATAAATGTGCCTTTGGATCGTCAGCCCACTGGCCACTCTTTATCTTCAGGTCGTCACTCGCTGCAGGTCTATACAACTGGACGGTGACAGTGGACTTGTAAATATATACAACCACGATGGAAGGCGATATGGCGATACTTAAAGCAACTGGGAATTGAAATCCCATAAGATCCAGCAATACCACTGTTAGGAATATACCCCAAAGAAATAAGAGGCACTACACAAATGCATTTATGCCCTCCCATGTTCGAAACAGCACAGTTCACAATAGCAAGAAACTAGAAACAGCTCAAATTCCCAAGTGGAAGACTGGATAAATTATGGCACATACACACAATGGAATAAATACTATGCTTCCCTAAACAAAAATGATGAAAGCATGAAACATTGCATGCCATGGGAGGATCTGGAAATCATAATGCTGAGTGACGAAAGTGAATCATAAAAAGACAAATAGGCATGGGTCTACTACTATAAGGAGAAACACTAATCCATCCGATCTTAGGGACCAATTCCCCAAAAAGGGGGTAGAACATACATCACCACCCTTATGTGTACTTCATAAGAACCACCTCAAGGGAGGAGCCGTCACATTGGCTGGGGTCATTTCTTCAAGAAGGGGAAAGAAAGAAGACCATCCACTTGATGCTGTGCAACATTGAGACAAGATCAACAAACCCTCCACGGAATGAGAGGAGAATCTTACTGGAAAGTCAGGTGAAAATGAGGGAACGGGAATGTGTACATTTCAGAGGAGGCACTGACGTTTCTGTTGGTGGGTATGCTAGGTAAATGGGAAAGACCAACCTCACGTGTGTAAGGGATGCTGAAGGATAATTGTAGAAAACCTAAGGGGAGAATAGATCCTGTTCTATGGTCCTGGGTAGACACATCAAATATGTTCCTACCCAGCACTTGGTGACCCGTGTCATGGATTGGGCACTATAATGAGCTTAGACAATGGCTTTACAGGGAACATGGCATCCCCCAAGGGTCACACCAGAAGGACTACATCAAAATTACTTATATCTTTGGATTTAGGACTGATGGGAGCAGATGTAAGGGATGATCACCCCAAGACTATGAACATAGCAGTCATTGGACCTTGGGTGGGACCCCTGGTTTAGTGGGTGTTCAATGAAAGGAGACCCCAAACCACAATATATTTGGGGTCTCAATGGTCCCCTTGACAGGTCTGAGAGGCAAGGGTCTTCCCTTGGAAGAGATGATGCAGGAAAATTTCCCCTAACTCAAATCCCAATGCTCACTACAAATAGAGCTCAATCAAGAAATTAATCTGTACAAAGTAACATCTCATGGATTTCAGCTCTCAGTTAGACCAAACTGGCATGAACTCCTCATTATCAACAGTACCTTAAATTCAATGTTATTGGATTCATTGTTGATGTTATCAGTATAATTGACTTAGACCCTAAGGGGATGATCGACAATATTTTTCCTTTTTGTTTCTTTGGTTTGTTAGTTTGTTGTTAATGTTTGTTTTTGTGTATTTAGTGTTGATCTTGCTGATTCTGGTTTTGTTTATCGTTTATCTCATAAGATGACCACCACAATAAACTAGAGTAATTCCTAACCTGGGGACATGCAGATAGATTCTGCACTACCACGTAATTCTAGCCCTAATCCAAGAACAGTTAGTTATTACATGGCCTTGCTTGATCATTGCCTTCACAAAGAGATCAGAAAGTAAGTACGCTGCATCAAGTGTGGTGAAGAGAGCAGGTGGTGCCCGGCGATCAGTTGGAGTAGTGTCTGGGGTCTTAAAGGCTTGTATTCAAAGAGCCATCTAAGGGAAGCATCACGCCCACATGGAAGAGAGAGGCACACCAGCCTGTGTGATCCAAAGATGGCTATAACAAAATCCAAATATGATGAAGGAAAATATATCAGAGCTTACATTGTGAACACCCAATTTGCAGAGGTCTATAGCAGATGGAGTGGGTTGGATTGGGCCTCTGGCAAATTCCCTTTAGTCATAAGTGAGGGACTTAAACAACTTTACTATAAGAGAGCTATTACTGTAAACTCTGATGAATGTTTTGTTATGTACATTTTTGCCAAGGTGGAAAAAAATTACACGAGTGACAATGAGTATGGGGAAAAAGAAAATGTTCTAAAATTGATTGTGGTAAAGATTGTACAACTCTTCTTGATATGGTTGAACTATTGGAGTGTATGCTATGTGAAAGAAGTGCCAATAAAATTGTTTTTAAAAATCCTCACAACTGGACCAATACAAATTGAAGTTGTCAATGATTTAATTTTGCTTGTGTTCATAATTAGTTCTTATGAAAACAGTAGTCAAGAAATGAAATGCTATATTGTGTTCGGCAAATCTATTGCACAAGACATCTTTATAGTGTTGAAAAGCAAGATGTCACATTGAGGAAAAAGGTATGCCTGATCCAAACCATGGTAGTTTCAAATCCTCAAATGTAGAGGAAAGGTGGAAAATGAATACAGAAGACTGAAAAATAATCAATGCATTTGAGTTAAAATGCTGATGATGGATACCGACTGCTCCATGGATCACCAGAACAAATAAACCTGTCTTGGAAGAAGAACGACCAGAATGCTCTTTAGAAGAGAGAGTGATAGCACCTTGTCTAATGTACTGTAGACACATCATAAGGAGAGACCAATCTCTGAAAGAGGACATCATGCTTGGTAAAGTAGAAGGTGAGTGGAAAAGGGAAGGCTTTCAAGGATTCACACAGCGGCTGCAACAAGGAGCCCAAACATCACATCGATTGTGGGCATGGTGTAGGACCGGGCAGTGTTCTGTTCTGCGGTAGATAAGGTTGGAACGGACTCAAGGACATTTAATAACAGCAACAACATGTAAGGAGTACAAATAAGGCCTCAGAAATCAGTATTGAAAACCTGGTGAATCACAGTTGTTCATTCCCCAACTAGTCAAGGAGATGATGGCATAGGACCATGCAGCAATTTCTTCCATTGTTGATGGGGTTTCGAGTTGGAGGTCTACTCAGTAGAAGATAAGACCAGCAGCATTTGAGGAATGAATGGATAAGTATATCTAAAAGCAACTGAAACAAGGCCTCGCACATAGTAAGTGTTCAATATTTGTTAGCTGTATTTATTGTTATCCAAGTACTTAGACTGGAATCCCAGCTACTGCTGGGCAGTAGACATTTGCTACACATGGTTCCATGGAGAATGTTCTGCACATTCTGCTGCTCTTTGGGATAGAACTCAAGTGTTATCCACTGTGTGGGGGAAGCCTTCAGAACCTAATTTGAAGACTTTACCCATTATTCTGAGCCAGAAGTACATGTCTTATATGAGAAGCAAAGGCCTATAAAGACATGGGATGTTTCAGATCTCTTTTTCCCTTTGTCTGTGACTCTTGTTTGCCTATCTTTAAAATAATTAGCAAGGCTTGCTACTGGACAAGAGTCTGAATTGAAAATCCAATCCTTGAGTTAGCTCAGTGACCAAAACAAAAAACAATTCTAGTTCTTGATGGAGTTTACATCTTATGAATCCTTCTTTCTCTGGATGCTTTAGGCTATCCTACTGGATCCAGGTCAAAATATAATAGTACACTGCTTAAAAGCAAGATTCTGATGCTAAAATCCTGGATTCAACCCTAGGCCTGCCACGTATTAGGTGTATGACTTCAGGCAAACTATTTTAGCTTTCAGAACCTATGTTTCCCCATGGCGATGCCTGCTGAATAAAGCTGAATGAATACACAAAGCATGATTAGACAAGCTCGGGTGCATTCAAAGTGATAGACTAGACCATGTGCTGCAACATCAAGAAGCTACATAAGAACTCGCTGGTATTATTTCATGAAGATGTTGTTCCCAGGGGACTGGCAACTCTGTGGTGTAAAGGAAGCCTGGCCAGCTGCCCTCCAGACCTGTTAACTGCAGCACTTCAAACCCATCCGTTTCTCTGCTGGAGAAGGAGGATACAGTCTGCTCCCATAAAGCTTTTGACGGTTCAGAAACCCAAAGGGGCAATTCTATTGTTTTATAGGGTTGCCACGAGTCAGAATCAATTCCATGGCAGTGAATTTGTTTGGGGTTTTGATTTGAGCTGCTCTACAGGAGTCCTGGTGGCAAATTGGCTAAGCGCTTGGCAGCTACCCAGCCACTGTGTGTGGCAATGTGCTTCTGTCAAGATGTATAGCCTTATACTCTCCATGGGCCAGCTCTGCTGTGCTCAGTCGGGTCTCTGTGAGGGGATGGCCGTGAAGAGAGTGAATACGCAGCTGCTATGTAGCTTAGTAGATCTGCCTGAACGCCACTCGTCGACACACTTAGATGTGAACAAAAGCCTTACACTTGTGCATGTATATTTCACCAACTGGGAGTATTTTGAGTGGAAATCATTTATGTAGGCATTGTTTTAACACCTTACCGGCTGAAATTTCATGGGATGTTTTTTTATTGTGCTTTTTCACCAAACCCAATTATTAAAACCTTGTTGTAAGAGTAGATTATAATGCAGAGACAAATTTAGACTGGGAATGATTATACAACTCATTTGTGTGTATATTTTAAAATAGTATAACTGAATTCCCTGCAAGTTGAATTGTCCAGGTGGGTAAAGTGATATAAAATTATATTGTGAATTATTTATCAAAGTTCAAAATCCTTACAGCAACCTATGGGAGATTAATTTAAATGTGTCCCCAGGGGATTTTTGAAGTGCAAATACAGCTCAATTAGGCTCCACAGCTGTGTTATACATACTGTATGCTTACTAAGAAGAACTGATTTGTCAGTGTGTGTGCCTTCTAGACTCAATGTTGTTTCTCTTCCCAAGTCCCTGAATTGAAAGGTTTTCACGTGGAGTCCTCTTTTGTGCATTTTTAAATCTTGCTCTTTGAAAGGAGAGACCTGGTCTTTCACATCAGTCTCCCGACACAACTAGCACATAGTAGATATTCTTCTAGAATGTTGAATAAATATTGGAGTGACTTAAATGCACATTTCTAAAATGTTAATTTGTCCAAATTATCTCTCTATAATGATTTTTGTAAAATTACTTTTTATTTCTCTACAATGAAACTGTTCTCTTTATCTCTGGGAATATATCGTCTCATTCTGTTTAAATGTGTTTTACCCAGTTACAATGTCACATTGGCCCAACATTCCTGAGAGGTTAGGCCAAGCTGATGACCTGCATTTTATGGGCAAGGCGACTGAAGTTGAGGGTGCTTTAATGATGTGCCTCAGATTCCTAAGCCAGTGTCCAGGGAGCTGCAGAGTCTGTGTTTTTCTTTAACTTCAGGACGTTGAGACAAATTACAGGCAATACTACTTCATCAGCAAACATCTTACACCTAGAAATGAATGGAGGAGGAGAATCTGGGGCAATTTAGAAAATGTCAGGGAGACCACTGATTGGAAAATGTAGTGACAAACTCTTCTGATAAGCAAGCTCATTCTTGGCATTTTCCCTCTGCAGAAAATCAGTAAACATTCTACCATGCAGTACACACAAAGCCACTTACAAACTTGTAGATATTTAAGATCATTATTCTTCAAGAGGTCATACAATCCCAATTTTCCAACTACCTAGGGCAGGCCTTCTCCTAAATGAACCTTGTCTGAAAGGGCGCCTACTGGAAACGGGTCTACACAAGTTTATGGACGCCTCCAGATGAAGCATGTTTGGGTATTACACAGCATTGCAGCAGACGAGGGACCTGCCAAGGGACAATAGTGCATCCCATGAAGAGAGCGCACACGCTCTCTGCCCTATAACATCTTTATTCTAATTTACTTTATTCTAATAGCTCTATTCCAATAACTACCTCTCTGTCTAGATGTTTGCTCTGTTAAAAAACCAAAGGCTAATTTCATTCACACAACAGAACCCTCTGCTCCAGGACCAGAATAAATAATAATAATATGATAATTTGATAATATGTGGTACCCCTCTGATGCTTACCCATTCAAGTGAAATATGTGCATTACACATGTACACAAATGTGTGTGTTAGCTATCCATGGTATAATTTCTTTTTAATGCAACTAAATATAATATTAGCAATTGGCTGTAAAAGTGGCTAGCACCATTTTAGCATAATGAGAAGAAATGAGTTATAAAATTTTCAGTAGAAGCAGAATTCTAGGATTTTAATATACATTACATTTTCTACAAAAAGAATACTCTGCATATTGAGTGTTCATAAAAACTTGGTCAGTAGATCCCCCTGCAATACATGATGGACCTGATCTGGTGTCCAAAATTTTCTGTATTTTTGGTTTTTACTGTTTAATTTGGTTTTTGTTCATTCCTATTAGGGTGTGTCTCAGAGGCATCATGTCTTTGGAGGTCACCCTCTTGAAGTTGAGTTATATGTTTTTCTGCTCTTTGACATATGAAACCCAGGATTGATGAACCTATATAGACAGCAAGTAGGAACATGGTTTTGGGGGAGGGGAAAGATATTTTAAAAGAAGCCGCAGGGAGGCTAAGACCTGCCTGAGTCATTAGGTTTAAAAGCTGCAGAATCCTTTTGCTTCACTCCCAAGTTTACATTGTTAACGATTGCGTTGTTTGAAAGGCCTCATCCTTTCTCACAAGGGAGTTATTGAATGAATTGTCTGTACTGACATGAATTTTCTTTAAAATGACTGAATTCATTGCAATTTGACTGAATTCATTGCAATGTTTGACTTTTTCAAGTTCCCTCAGTTTTTGTGCATCACCTGGGCCTGAAGATTCCACTGGTGTTTTTACCTGAATGCATAGTAGAGCGTACCCTCTGTTTGTATGTATCAAGGCACAGAGCACTGCTGGCCCTCCTGGCTTGAGTTATTGGATTAGCAGTCATGGGCATACAGGACACTTCTATCCAATTGGATCAGCGATAATACAGCACATCCTTGCCCAGTGAGCACTTATGTTAGTTCCAGTTACATATTCGGTGATTGTAGTGGAACCACCATAAGAATGGATTTACAATATATGTTCTCTATTTTTACTGTTCATATTCATATTTTGAGGGTTTTTTCTTATTTTAATAGGATCCCTCGTGGTGTAGTGGTTATGAGTTGGGCGGAGATCTGCGTGGTTCACAGTTTAAACCACTAGCACCTCGCAGGAGAAAGACTGGGCTTTCTTCTCTTATAAAAATTGAAGTCTTGGAAATCCACAGGGGGTTCAGCAGATGTAAACAATCCACCCTCACCTCTTGTTTATTAGAAAATAATTAGCTTAATCTCAAGAGACTCACCAAAATAAGGAGCTTCCATTACACAGGAAGGGAACGAACCTAGGAAACAACTATCAATGAAGGTGTTGAAGCTGTCAGGTCCCAGCTTAAAAAACCTTGCATGGGGCACCTTTATGATGCTGCATGAACTGTATTTCTGGTGGGCTCATTCTCATGTCCTGGATTTTGTGCTCTACCAGTTCCCTTCCACTGAGACACTAGTGTTTCTTTGTGCCCTGTCTGCTTTGTATCTGTGGGTCTTTGCTTTGGACAACTAGTGTTCTTATTTTGTTGATGCCCTAAGCATGTGCTTACCTTAGTTATTGGGCAATCTTTTCCTGTTTGCTAGTGACATGCAGTCAGTGAGTTATTTAATGTGGCTCTTCCAGCCATAGCCTATGTAACTCCTTTCCCCAAATCTTTTGCTGATGGGTCTGGGCAAAACAAAAAGGTGTGTAATTCAATGGTGAATGATTACCATGCTGCAGGATATAAAAGAAGCCATCTCAGAAGCAGGGAAGGGATCTAACTACCAGTAAGAGCCAAGTCAGGAGTGCAGTGTGTCCTTTAGCCACCAAGATCCCTTTGCATTGAAACTCCTTGATCCAGGAGACAGCTGTGACACCAGTGAAGTGGCAGAGAATCAGCAACAGCAGAACCAAGAGCTAGAGCAAAGGCAGAGTGGTGGACTTCCCAGCCAAATGCTTTGAGTAGGAGAAGAGTTTGTGGAGTGGGATGCCCCTGGGCATTTAATTGGGAGGGCTGGGTTTTGCAGACCCATAAAGTTGAAACCAAGCACCTTCAAGTTGGAGCTTACAGTGGAGTGGCATGCCTTTTAGGTATGCATTAACAGCCCTAAAAGAGCTTTGTAACATTATCCTAGCATGGCAGAGAGGCCTGCCCGTGGGCATGGTAGAGAAGAAACTATCCTGATTGAACAACTACAGCCTGAGTATTTCTCACCTGAATTGTCACCTGCCAAATTCTCTATTAACGCCATAATAATGAACACCATCTGGGATTTCTGGGTTGCTGTTGCAATGAATTCTTGAATCCAGCTGAAAAGTGCAAAGAACTATGGGAGGAATGGGTGGTGTCAGAATTGGTTGGAAGTTTGGAGGGCAGAGGTATGTCTGACCTCTGGCTCGCTGCAATCAGCCTTGGGAGTCAGAGGAGGTCAGAGGTAGCTTGATCCCATTTCTTCCCTAGGGAACAAGGGCTAGGAGGGTGACTCCATGACTCCAATCAGCAGGTCCCAAGTTGGTTCAAGCTCCAGCAGCACATCAGCTACATCACCTCGAACTTACCTAAGGCTTTGTTTTGGTTTCTAACAACTGTTCTCTTGAGAGGATGGGAAATGTGTGGGTTGGTTAGGAGGTGCAGTAAAGGGAACATTTTCTTCACATCAGGAGGTAGCATGAATGGTATCTACTTCTCCAAAGAGATCAAACGCTGCAAAGTTAATGCCTGCAGCGGGAATTGTGCACAAGGCCAACAAAGATGCTCCTTTAAATATCGATAACGATGGGGTAGTAGAGATATATGTTTGAAAACAAAGAAGCACTTGGCAGATATTTGCAGTTGAATAGTTGGCAGTGGAAAGCAACTAGCCTCTCAGTGAGAGAAAGTTTGTCCGTCTGCTTGCATGGTTTCAGGGTGCTGTGACTTGGAATTGATGTAATGACCACAAGATTACTGAAAGTGTTGTTTTCTTTTATATATTTTGGTCTGAATGGTATTTTTCCATCACCTCACCATCCCTAAAGCTCAAGGAAAGTTAAAAAGAAACACTATTTGCATCCCTTGAAGCTGCTCAAACTACCATTTTTACACAGAATTCTTCTAGGAAGGGTTAGAGAGATGAAAATACTATCTCCAAATATATAGAGACCTAAATGGAGGATATGTTGAGAAACAATAGATTCACATTTTAATAATTTTATTAAGGTATTGTCTATTATTTTATAGCAATACTTTTTTATTTACCCTCAGGTGCATGTGTGTACACTGGTACATGCCTGCATATGTATGTGTATGTGCTGAAAAGGAAAGAAATGAAGAATCCAGAAATTAGAAAACTGCCTGATGCCTGGTAAGCATTCTAAATATTTATTAAAGGAAATATTTCTTTAAATTATGGAAGTATGTTCCTACAGAGAACCTCACATGCTTGAATACTCACACACTAGAAATTTACATAATACAATGATGCCTCCTTAGTACCTAGTAGTTGCTCAATAATATATGCTGCATTCATGCATGAATAAAGACAGAGGACACGTGACTAAAGAAGAAATGGGAGAAAGAAGTGACACAAGAAGGAGAACATACAGTTCACCCAACCATGCAGAGAATTGAGCATGTTAATCTTAATATTTACAAGGAGGTAAGATGTCATATCATCAGACTTCTCCACTTAAATGGACATGTTATGGATTGCCTTGTGTCTGCTCAGAAGGCATTGAAACACTAACCCATGTACTCATTTGGAAATAGGGGGTTGTGCTAGGCTGCATTCTCTAGAGAAGCAAAACAAGTGATGCTTATGTGTAATGCAGATAGATACAGAGAGAGGGAGGGAGGGAGAAAAGGAGAGAGAGAGGGAGAGAGAGAGAGAGAGAGAGAGAAAGAGAGAGAGAGAGAGATATTTATATCAAGAAATGGTTCACACAGTTGTAGAAATGGGTAAGTCCAGTCCAGTTCAAGTCCATGGTTCAGATGTAAGCCGAAGGTTTCTGACAAACTCCTAATGGCTCCTGGGATAGGCAGGGGGTCTATCAACAAACAGGAACTCAATGAACCAGGTGGAGAATCCAAATCAGCAGTGGAAGCTTCCACATACTGTCAATTCATATTAAGACTAGGCTTTATTATAAGATTAAACATTTATTATAAGAGTAGCATTAAACTAAGAATTAAAACTCCCTCAATCATATCAAGGCTGTGACCAGATTAAGGTCTCTTTTCCCCACAATTGCTTGGATGCATCACAGAAGACCCCATCATGGTATTGACCACACTCTGTTAGAGCATATCCTGGAAGAATCCTGGTCCATGCAACTTGTAAAGTTAATAAGGTCATACCAGTGTAGGGTGGATCCTAAATCTAATCACTTCTGAGTTCAAAAAAGACAAGAATATATAGACGGGCACACACACTCAGGACAAGATGGACACCATGTGAGGATTATCTAGAAAGAGCCAAGGAAGGAGTCAACATGACCAAGATCCTAACTTGGACTCTTAATCTCCAGGACTGTCAGAAAATAAATGCTCATTTTAAGGCCACTCACTTACTGTCTTTAACAATACTAAAAAATTATGTACTCTGTGAAAGTCAGAAAAACATCAAATTATTAATTTTTTAATTGATTCTGGCCATAATTTCATGTCTCAGTTCGCAGGAAATGGTAGGAAAGCTTTTATTTTATACCTAAGTTCCTTTTCTATTTATCAAATTATACTTAACCTGAGATTTTTTAAAAAAATAAAAACCTTAGAGAAAAATGTTTTTCAAATGCATCCTATAAGGAGTTGAGAACATGAAAGACAGGGAATTCAAAATACAAGGAGGCTTTAAAAAATTCTTGAGGGGGGGGTCTCGAAAAAAAAAAAAATTCTTGAAAAACCCAAATAAACAGATCAGGTACTTTTCCTACATACTTTTAGAAGCCCTCTCATATATCTAGATATTGGGAAGACAGACATCAAAACTACTCAGAAAAAATAAAATTTCATTCTAGGATCAAATTTTTGATAAATTACCATTACCATTACCAAAAAATATATGCATCTGATCATCAATAGAACTCAGTTGGGCCATCCATCAGAGCTCTATGATGGTGAACTAGTACTAATGATAGTGTCAAGGTTATCTGTATCCAAAGAAGCACACATTTTTAAGCATCATGAAGGTCAAAGCTATGAATGAATCAAAATCCACAATAAAATCTAAATCTGAAAGTAGGCATTTTGTAAAAAATAAACATATGTATTAAGAGAAAACAAAAGTCAAAATACTCCCTACTAGACAGTGAAATATCACATTCCACCCAGAGAGTACCGAGCCGCTTAGCTACTGTTTTCTTTCATTTTAGCTGCAGTTGAGATGGGTGACATTGTAGGGAAAGATGGGAGAACAAAATAACAATAAAGGTGAACCATTAGCCCAGAGTCAGTTACGCGTATCAATTACTCTGTGTTAATTAGCACTTAGTGTTTGCCATCAAAACAAGATTGAGAAACCCCCACTACATTTCCATTTAAACCTAAGAAAAATAAACAAATTATTTGATTTGATATAAAGGATTTTAAATGGGAAGTTCACTAATTGTTCTTTCATGTCATGAACATTAACCTGTGTGTGTCTCTGTGTGTAATTATCCAAACATTCCTTAATTAATCTTTACTGCTTTTCTAGGATTAAGCCAGGATTTTCAAGCATAAAAATAATGTTGCAAAGAAATGGACTCAATTAAGGGAGATGTATAAAAATTGCCCTTATTGTATCTTGCAATCTTAGATTAATCACAGGCACAAAAAAGTGCTATCTTAATTGAGATGATTAATTTTGATTAGGATTAGCTTAATTGAGATTCCCACTCGCTTTTCATGTGTAAATCAAACTACAGGGCGCTCGGAAGATATTAATTTGTGACTATATTCATTATCCCTTTGGGTTCCATTCTCTGGTTATTAGGCCCCTTCATGAGATATTGGGAGAGGGTCAAGAAGCCCCGTTCCCCATTTATTATGAAGTTAACTTAGAGTTCCTTATTGACCACCAGGGGTGGAAAGAAAGAATAAAGTAAAGATGGTATTGTGCTTGTGTGAAAATTTATCTCTCTTCCATTACCAAGTTCTCGGGTATAAAAATGGATTGTTACACTAAGCTTTAGTCTTTCTTGGTGTCTTGATTGTCTAGTGTTATTATAGCAGAAGTATCATAGCAATTGCTTCTTCATGATCTCTCAAAAAACAAAACCAAAAAAATTCTCCAAAGACCTGGGGCTGACTGGCTACATGTTGGGGTGCTAACTGCCAGGGCGATGTTCAAACACACCAGCCAATTTGTAGGAGGAAGAGGAGGCTTTCAACTCCCTTAAAGTGTTAGAGTCTCAGAAACC
This sequence comes from Tenrec ecaudatus, assembly GCF_050624435.1. Classification (NCBI taxonomy): domain Eukaryota; kingdom Metazoa; phylum Chordata; class Mammalia; order Afrosoricida; family Tenrecidae; genus Tenrec; species Tenrec ecaudatus. Next base: position 250,015,230 of record NC_134530.1, on the reverse strand, counting down.
CACAGGAGCAGTTCAACCTGCCCTACGCCATATTGTAAAGACTCTTTATCTCTCATTTCTTAGTTGTCAGTTCAAACATGGATCAAGTTGCAGTGAGTTTTATTCTCTTGGTGTTTTGACTATCTAGTGTTGTTGTAACAGAAATACCATAGAAATGATTTCTTCACAATTCAGTCCAAATTCCTCACTAAACGTCCAAATTCAGGTGGCTGGTTCTAGAGGATGGCTGACTCTATCGCTGTCTGCCTTTCTCAGAAGGTTTTGTTGAGTTTAGGCATCTGGGCAACTTCCCTGTGCTTGGCATCTCTCTTCGCCGCCCCCCCCTTCTTTTTCATGCTTGTGATTTAATCTTGTTTCAGTCTGAAAAAGAAGCTTTGATGGCCCTGTGAGTTAGAAACTGCAAAGTCAATAGTTCAAATCCATCAACCCTTCTGAAGAAAGATGAGGCTTTATAGTGTCAAGAAAATACCTGTAGGAATGCTATAAGTTCAAATTGACTTAATAGCTGTGGGTTTGTTTTTTGAGGGTTTTTTTGTTTGTGTGTTTTATATCTCAAAAGAGATCAATTACACCCTTCACTAATCCTGCCTCAGTAACAGAGCAAAGAAAAACCCTTTCCCGAACTGCATTATAACCAAAGGAATACTACTGTTCTTAGGTGTTTTGGAGTCAGTTACAACTCATAGAGACCCTATGTCACTCATTGCCATTGAGTCAATGTCAACTCATAGCAATCTTGTAAGACAGGCCGCTTTGCCCCATTGTGTTTCCAAGACGTAACTCTTCAGAGAAGTATAAAGCCTCATCTTTCTCCCGAGGAGTGGCTGGAGGTTCCAAACAGCTAACCTTGGAGTTAACAGCCCATCATGTCACCACTAAGCCACTAGGGCTCCCAGTGACCCTAGTACAAGAGAACAAACACTGCCTGACCTTGCACAATCATCACAATTAATGCTAAATTTGAGCCCATTGTTGTAGCCACTGTATCAATCCAGCTCATTCAGGGTCTTCCTCTCTTTCGCTGACCCTGCCTGATGTCCTTTTTCTAGGAACTGTTCTTTCTTCATAATATGTCCAAAATAATTAAGACAAATTCTCATCATCCTCACTTTCAAGGAGCATTCTGGCTCTACTTCTTCCAAGGCAGATTTATTTGTTCTTCTGGAAAACCATGGAACTTCAAATATTTTTCACCAACACCATAATTCAAATGCTTCAATTCATCTTTGTTCTTCCCTATTCATTGTTCAACATTCAGATGCATAAAAGGTGATTGAAAATACACTTGTTCTCAGAGCTATATTCTTGCTCTTCCACTTTTTAAAGAGGTCTTGTGCAGCAGATCTGTCCAAAACAATATGTCTTTTGATTTCTTACCTGCTACATCTATCTTTCCTCCATTTGTCATGTTGGTCCAGTTGTGAGGATTTGAATTTTCTTCACAATGAATTGCAAACCATTCTAAAGAATGCAGTCTTTGATTTTGATCATCAAGTAGTTCAGTTTCTCCTCAATTTCAGCAATCAAGATTGTCATCAGCACAATCTTGGGTTGTTAATAAACCTTCCTTCCATCCCAATGTTGTGTTCAACAAAATGTTACTTGTGTGGGATGTTAATGATATTGTTTGATATTTTCTACATTCTGTTGAATCGCCTTTCTTTGGGAGGAGGGAAAATATGGATCTCTTCCAGTCAGTTTGCCAGGTAGCTGTCTTCCAAATTTCCTGGCATCGGTAAGTGAATGCTTCTAGAGCTTCACTAACTTGTTTACACATTTCAATTGGTGTTTATTTTGACAAATTGTGGGGTCTTGTTTTTGGCTAAGGCTTTCAGTGCAGCTTGGACTTTTTCTTTGAATACCATTGGTTCTTAGTCATGTTATCTCGTGAAATAATTGAACATCGACTAATTATTTCTAGTAAGGTGACTTTGTGTATTCATTTTATCTTTGTTGATGTTTCCTGCATCTGTGATAGAGGTTAAGATTTTGGGGGGCGAGGCATAATTCAATTCATAATGGCTTGGTTTAGGAATGTTGTCCAGATTACTTATACTTGAATTTTAGGCAGTGAAACTCTCCCAGGTTCTGTAGGTCAATCTAGATCAATCTTGCTGATCCCATTACAAATTGTCCCCAAAGTTACAGTCCTGTAAATGTGATGCTCATCATTGGACACCACATGTGACAAACATCTCACTTTGCTCCTACAGCAGGACAAATTTGGGCAATGGCACAGATGCTCCCCTAGAGAAAGACCCAGCGGTCTGTGCCCATGAGGATTACAGCCAAGAAACTCCTATGGGCAGTTTCACGCTGTCACATTGGGTCCTCAGAAGTTGGAACGAACTACAGAGCAGCCAATAATAACCCTTCTAGCAAGTACTAGAAGGGCATTGAAAAGGCACGGTGCTTTCTTTTCTGCTCTACATGCACTCGAGTTAACGCTCTGCTACATTAGCAAACTCTCTCAGGCTCATCCCCATGGCGGAGAAGACCAGCCTGCACCAAAGAACTCCTGTGCAGCAGGAGACAACCAGTGTTTACTGCTAAACAAAAGACACCAACCATGGAACGGCTCACAGAGCAGTGGTCGTCTACCTAGAAATCTGATTTAGCCATGCTTACAAGCCACTGAAAAGGATGGAAACACAGGGGACTAATCGTTCGTGTGTTAACTAATGTAGTCTTCTGGGATGGGGCAACCTAGGTCACATGAGAGAGAATTCAGGAAGCAGAAATTATTTTCATTGCGAAATAGCAGTCCTTTAGATGTGTTTGCATTGCTAGACTAAACAGCTATAGAGGTAAAAATTGACCAAAGTAATAACAGTGCTTTCATGAATATGTGTGAACTCTGTTGTTGTGGGTGCTGTCTACACAGTTCTAACTCATAGCCCTAGGTAAAAGAACAAAACATTGCCTGGTCCTGATGCATCCTCACAATTGTTGCTATGTTTTAGTGTATTGTTGCAACTACTGTGTCAATTCACTGTGTCCACAGTCATCCTATTTTTTAATTTCCTCTACTTTGCCAAGTGTGATGTCCTTTTCCAGGGACTTGTCTCTTATGAAAACATGTCCACAGTCCTTGAGACAGAGTCCTGCAATTCACACTTCCACAGAGCATTCTGCCTTTACTTCCCGGACAGATTTCTTTGTCCTTCTGTAGTCCACTGCATCTTGAATATGCTCCACCAGTATCATAATTCAAATGTATATGGGGCAATGGAAATTATGATGGCTCAGGTCAGGCACCTCTCACTTGTCAATGCTTTAAAGAGGTCTTGTGCAACTGATTTCCCCAATGCAATATGCTATTTGATTTCTTGACGACTGCTTCTATGAATGTTCATTGTTGATCAAAGCAAGATGAAATTCCTGACAACAGCAATCTTTTCTCCACTCATCACGAAGCTATCTACTGGCCCAGTTGTGCAGATTTTTGTTTTCTTTGCATTGAGTTGCATCCATACCCGTCAGCGAGTACTTCCAATCCTCCTCACTTTTAGCAAGCCAGGTTGTGTTGTCTGCATATTGAAGGTTATTACTATGGCTTCCTCCAATTCCAATGCTGAGTTCTTCTTCATATACACCAACTTCTCAGTTTATCTGCTCAGCCTACAGATTGAGTAAGTGTGATTAACTCTACATGATACAGTAAACTAGCTATTACTCTGATTCTTAAACACTTTTAAAGAATAAGGTAAAACCAAATGTTTTCCAGCTGCTATAGACCAACATCACAGAATCTGCCTAAAGTAAAAACATCAGAATTGTATTAAAGGATAAAGACAGCCCAGACTTGGGAAGACATTCAAATTCAGAGAATGAAGATGACTATTCTGCTGGGTAAAGGAGCAAAAATATTTTTGTACAGTTAGAGCATAAACTAAAAGCTACAAAATTATATTGGCTAATAGACAATCAGGGGAATCAAAAGTAGGCTATCTAAAAGCAGAGCTGTAGCAGAATATATATAACATGTTAGGGAATAAATGATTTGTTAAGGATAGGCAATTTCAAATATATGGGTTCTTCCATTTATTGTAGGTTGGTTACAGGACAATGACAGGACAGATTTGTGTGTGGGGAAGGATCTACTTTAAGAGTTTCGGTTTCAATTATGTCTATTTCTGATGGTCCATGATAAAAACTTGTCAATAATATTACACATCAAAATTGCTTCAGTATAAGCTATCACATCTAATATCTACTTGCCCCTAGAGGAAAGATCCTCTGGGGATTGATTATGATATTCTGCACCTGCTAATTATGTCAGCATGAGGTTAAAAAAATCAGCTTTTAAAATCCAATATGTTTTCTAGACTCATGCCATGACTTAATACTAGAGAAAGGTTGTTATTAGACTTGTCTATTTATACCATACCAAGTGCCTCTGACTTTAAGTTCACATAGACATCTCTAAGTGTGTAAGGCCTTGTTGACTAGAGAAACAAAGCCAGTGACATTCATATATGTGTAAGAGAGAAAAAAAGAGAGAGAGAGAGAGAGTGAGCTTTATATCAAGAAGTAATTATATATCGAGCAAACATCCCAGCCCAGTCCAAATCAAATCCACAAGTCTGATGCTAGTCCATAAATCTGATGCTAGTTCATAAATCCCACTTTAGACTCACAGCCACATGCAATGATGTTGAATGCAGAAGGATCACAGGCTGGTGGGTACAAAGTCTTGTGGATCCAACAACAGTGGATACATCTCTGGGAGTCTGACAGGTCTCTGAGTGATTTGCCAGCAGGAGTGTGAAGCATAGAGAGAGTGAGGTTCCCAGGACCCTCCTTATGAGGCGATACCATCTGGCTGTGACCTGATTGACAGGCTGGACTCTACCCCTACACTTTTTTATCTTCAAATTGACAAAAAATTATATAATGACCACAAACCACCCCTTATCAACTTGACACTTTTACACAACTTTTTAGCCATGCATAATTTTTAAAACAAAGACAACAGTCAAATCACATTTGTGCCTAAAAGGATAAAATTAAAATGCATACAACCTCAAAATGTGCCAGCCTCATTTAAATATAATATTCTATAAATGAACAAAACAAACATATTCTAATGCCCAGCATTAGCAATTATATTAATACCTACACCTTAATCCTATAATCCTATGAATACATTCACCCACCCATGAAAGTTTGTAAGCCGGTCACTTCATGTCTTTATACCCCTCATTTGGGTTATCTAATGTCTATACTGCCCATTTATATCCACTCAGTGCTCTGAGAAGACAAGCATGTTCTTTGATGTGAAGCCTCTTCAGTCCAGTTGGAGCTTTGTCAGTCCGCATCCATAAGCAAAGTCAAATCAAGACAGGCCATCCATAAAATCAGCAATATGTACTAATTCACAGGCTCAAAAATTTTATATTTATCTGATAGGGTTCTGGTCAACTCAATGTGGGCTGCCTCACTTAGCCTCACCAGGTTGCCCTTTGGCCACCTCCCCTTTCCATCATGGGCCTTGTCACAAGTTCTTAACAACCCCAGGCCCCTTGGGATAGGTAATAACATAGGCTCAGATTCTGCACAACCCTTTAAACTTCAGAGCAGCCAATCCGCTCTCATCTTACCTTTAGTCCCTTTGAACCAGGTCCACATTTGTCAGTGGCCAGACTCACCCCATCTCCCACTTTTGCTGCTTTACTCCCACTTCCACTGAACAAGTGGATCCAGGTGGTCATCTAGCAAGTTTTTCGTGCTGCCCACAGGCTTTCTTTAACATCCAGTTGTAGAGAGGGGAGTTTCTTCCTGGCTCCAAAGTTTCCTAGCTTCAGGGGCAAACCAGTAGTTCAAAATTCAAAAAGCCAAAGAGCTCCATTTTCTTCAGTCTCTCAACAGCCTCTCAGCAAGTCTTTTCAAATGCAAATGTACAGAGTACTCAAGGCACTGGGTGGGGCTGATCTTTTCAGAGCCTTCTTTAACTACCACACTAAGTTATGTGATTTTGCCCTTTGTTATGGATTGAATTGTGTCCCTGGTTGAAAATTAATTAAAGCTCAAAGGAATTAAGTGATAGAAAGATTATTTAAGCAATTACTTCATAGGTATATAGGGGAAAACTATTTAGAGAAATTAAACATTCCATCTTAAAGAGTTGTAAAGAGAAAGGAAGGAAATACAGAGTAGACTATCAATTGCTGTTCAACTTCGACAAATTAAAGCCTGCTCTCCGCCCTTTGTGAGAGGGCCAGGTGGGCTTTGTGACCTGGCTGAGATATCTGTATCAGGCAGGAAACTCCAAAATGTTAGACTTGTCTTTTTAGGAAACAATGACAGACGATTATTTCATTTTTTGGAAAAGCTAAATTCTTTACATTAAATAAAGTTTAATTGGATTGTTAGCCAAACTGGGTGCACTCCACATTAGCCAGTATTCTTTGTGAATTTTCTATGTATTCAAATAAATCCATCAATTAGAGGCTTCAGTTTCCATTTTTATTAAGAATCCTAAGTGATATATTGAAGTCTTTTACTTTTACACTCCAGAATGTGGCCTTGTGTGGGGAGAGAGGGGTGTTCTTGGCAAATGTTATCAGTTAAATGAAAGGCATCATGTTAGGTAGCTTAGCCTAGGTAATTGGGAAGTCCATTTACGCATGCCCAGGAGAGCCAGCAAAGGACAAAGCTGGATTCCCCCACCCCCCACCCCCCTGGGGGCGCAGATGGGCATTACACCTGGAGCAGCCCACCTGGGCCAGGTGACTGCAATTCAGCCAATGGGATCGACCTGGGATCAATCACCACGCCTCCCCCGGGAACCCTTAAAAAGGCTGGAACCGAGAGGGAGAGGGTCTTGCTTGGCTGGTCTGGTCGTCTTTGTGGGAGGAGAGAGATCCTTGCGTGACCTGGGGCAGTCTCTGCCAGGTCGCGTGGTCAAAGGAATCCTATGGGTGCCGCGTAAAACCTGAAACTTCTCTTAACTCTCATTAAATTCACTTGGATCACGAGCCCAGCTTCGGCACGAAATCTTTCTCGCCCGGAGTCAAGGACCAAGGCTGAAATCTAGCCAGGAGAGAGAGACCTAACAGTCGTACTGGACTAGAGTCTTAATCCCTTTTGAGTGGCATTTATAAAAGAGAAAAATAGATACACTAGGCACCCTTATATGGAGGGAAAACAGCATGTGAAGATCTGGCCAAGAGCAAAGGAAAACCAAGAAATTTCCAGAAACTGAGGACACAAGAAAGAATTTTTTTTTTTCCCAACCTGGGACTTGGGGTGGAAGGGAAAGCGAGAGAGATTTTTAGTCACCAGACTACTAGAGCATAAATGTTCTTTCTTTAAGGCCACCCACTTTGTGATATTTTGCTGTGGTAGCCCTGGAAAGCTAAGACATATAAATATATTGTTAAAATGTCACATCCATAAGCAAAAACACAATAAAAATTCAGTGGCATTAAATTTATTCAATGACTCTATAGGACAGAAAAGAACTGCCCCATAGCGTTTCCGAGACGAGAACCTTCACAGAAATAGACGACCACATCTCTCTCCTCTGGAGCCGCAGCTGAGTACCTAACCACTGCACCACAGGGGGGCTCTTAGTTGTATAATCTTAATTGTCTACTTTCGTAACTAGGTTTCAACCAGGCAGTCAATAGGCAAGAAGTCAAGGGACAAAAATAAATAAAAAAAGACAGGGTAAAAGTCAGAATCTGTACTTATTTTTTAAAGGCTGGTCTATTAGAGAGGTGGCTGGGGAGAGACACAAGATGAGCCCCACTGTGTTCAGGCAAGTCCTCAGATGTATCGTACACCAAGAAAAGCCGAGAACTCTTGGCTACTTCAACTTTCGATGTAGCTGTTTAATTCAACGGTTATCACCAATGGCTTAGATGATTTCTCTCAGTTCTAATTATCTGGAACCTATCACTTCTCTGTTCGGGATCCTAGAAATGAAGACCAATACTTACTGGGGCCTCTCAGAGTAGGTTAGTGAAAACTACTACAGATTCCCATACCCATTAAGCCCCAGTGGGCTTCAGGGAGAGTCAAGACCTCCTTGAAAATTGGGGCGGTCCTGTATGAAAGTAAGCTTGTACAATGCGGATAGGGAGATTTTCTAGGAGATTAATCATAGCTTTTGAATTGTCAGCTTTTAATGTGTTAGTGGCTCTAATAAGTTCTAAACGTACAGCATATCAACTCTCCTGGTATAAATCGAAAAAGTAAATGGGAACAAAGGACTAAGAAGAGTATCCAACGTCAGTCAGTGGTTTGAACCCATCAGCTGCTCCAAAGGAGGAAACGTGATGACCTGCTTCCATAGAGATTACAGCCTAAAAACCCCTATGAGGGTGATTCTACTCTATCTTGCAGACTCACTTTTGGTTGGAATCACTTTGATGGCAATGGACTTGATGTTTTGGTCAGGAGTTATAAATTGACAATAAATACCTATTGCGTGGAAATGTAATTTTTGATCATTATTGTCTCAGACAGTGCTAGACACTACACAGAAAGTAGTGATGCCTAATAAGAAGAATTTGAAAGATTAATGGTATGGCAAGTAGGAAACCATATATTTGGGAAGAATAATGAGGTAGCCCTGAATGAAAGAATGCCATAGACTCCCTGCATGCAGATAAAATTAGGGGAATACTCTATCAATATTTTCCGGATTTTTATTCTGCTGAGCCCTGAAAAACAGCCAATTGAAGTTGATGACTTCATCACTAATCAAGCATCAATACAACATTTTATCTGAGCTAATTTGCTTGCTGAGAATCAAGTTCTCTGCCTGGTTCATTCTGCATAAAATCATTTGATCTGTACTCGCTATAGATAATTGGTTCTTGGCAGCAAAACTTAAACTATTTACAGTTCAAGTCTCCTAAAATGACATTGAGAATTCCACTTAAACAAACAGATTGCAAGTCATGGTCTATTTTTCTAATGCTGCTTGTTAAACCTTTAAGATTTGACTTTAAGATAGCTGAATTTTTATTATGGAAATACAAAAGAGTAGCTTCAAATTTTAATTTAAGGCGGCACTTTTCTTTGGTCTTTAGATCATGCTTTGGAGACTGGATTGTCCTCACAGGGAACAAAGAGAACTCTGAGGATTGTCCTTCTTTGAAGAGACTTTGAAATGTGCTGAGCTTTTCCTGTGTGCTAGGAGGCACATGGTATAATTTGAGGATGCTCATATCCCAACATTGATATTCAGCGGCAATATGTCAATGGCTCCTATAAATAAAGGAAGTGTCTTGTTTAAGCAGCAACAAGGCAGTTATAAGAAGGCAGTTAGTCTATAGCTTCATATATCCTATGGACAGAAGTAATTATGTCCCAGAAGCACTCTTAGTCTGAGAGGAATAGGTGAGCTCCATCTTCCAATTAACTCTCCATATGAAGACTGGCATTTTCTTCTGTAAGTGTTCGTTTCCCAAGTGAGGTGATTACTGTGTAACCACCAGAGCACCGTGTTGCCATATCTACAGGCATGCTCGTTTACAGGTTTGTGTCTCTCCAACTAAATCTGAAGGGTGGAGGAAAGGCCTTGAAAAACTTTGCGGAGCATCTGGGAGACCGGGAATGTTCAAATCTGAGAAGCAGAAAAGTCTAAAGGACAAATGCAGTCTATGAGTCATCATCAACTCAATGGCAATGAGTTTGCTTTTGCCGTATATAACCCGAAGGCAGTGAAAATCCAAAGCCAAAAGCTGGGCCTGTGACACAGGGTTCAAAGAAAGGCTGAACTTGGAGGTAGGAGACCCTATGAACATCCAGATCAGGAAGATAGAAGAGTATGGCGCAAAGAACAAGAAAAGCGAAAACAATGGACCTGGACCTGAGACTCGTTGATACTGGACCCCATCAAAAGTTCTCAGATAGCCCGAGACCCTGAATGCTCCCATCTTTTGAAAATCCCAATATATCACACAGATACATGCCCTGAAAAATCAAAATCATTGTGAAAATGATATGTTTACATGTTTTACTTGAGCAAGCTAGCATCTTCGATTAAAAAGTGTGATGCATTTGTGGATTATAAGACAAGTATGAATGATCTTATTCTTAAAAATAGTAACCAAACCGTAACTCAAAAGCCCCTAGTGAGTGCGGGAGCAAGTCCGATGACTCAGCTGGCTCACCCCACTGCACCAAGTCACAGGTACCATCGTATGATGTGTGGGGACGCTAGTTGCACGTAAAGGCAGAAGATGGAAGCTGCAAGAGCACAGGTCTTGGGGAAGTAGGCACAGAGAGGGTAAGAGGGCAGCAAAAATGATGAAGTTTCCAGTGCTCCTGGGCAGGAATCACTTCAGTAAAGGAGATTCTGATTTTACCCCAATTGACTTCATATATAGTACTTTAGAAGACGAACAGAATCTCTTTCTGCATCTATTGCTTTTCTCATTTGAAAATGAGATACATTTTAGCCACTCCTGTAAAGAAATTCACAGCCAAAAGCCAACAAATAGCTGGACTTTTACTCACAGGTACAATTCAAAGTCATGATAGCTGTCAGCACTTGCTTTAGCTAAAACCTATAATCTACTGCCATTGGGTTGCTTCTGACTCAGTGATCCTGTATAGGTTTTCCTAGGCTGTAAAACTTTGCAGAAGCAGCTAGCCTCATCTTTTTCCCATGGAGCAGTCAGTGGGTTTGAACGACTGGCTTTGTGGTTAGTAGTCTGATATTCACCCGACAGCACGACCAGGGCTTCCTAAGCTAAAGCTTAATGAAAATCAACTCTGCCCTTTAAAGAATGGCTTCTGCTGAGAGTTACAGAAACAATAATATTTTCAAATAATCTCATGGAGATAGGTATTTTTCTCAGTTCACATTAGCGACAGTAAGATGTTTGAATAACTCAGCGTAGGCAGGTCAGTATTCCTGAATGCCTGAACAGAATAGGTCTCCCATTTGATGAGGATCCACTGTTGCTTACACTCAGGTAGGCCCTGTTTGCAAAAGGAGGAGCCAGTGTTGATGGTCAGAGCTCTCTCAATAAACACCTAGGGAAAATGGCACTTTGCTTTCTAAGGTCTTTTACAAAGGACAATAATTGTCTGATGACATTAGCCAAGAACAGCTAAAAGACAAAATGCAATAAATACGTTGGATTAGCAAAATAATGTTAAAATCTTTACCATTTGAATTATTTAATCTGAATGAATTTATATAGCTAGTTATTTCCTGTGTTTTCCCTATTGAGATTTTGCAGAATAGTGCTGATGTGATTTGGAGAATACAAAGTATTTATTCATTTGTATCACAATTCTTTTAACCCACACTTTATTTGTTGTCATTGTCTAGATGGCTTATCCACACACCTACATACCTATCTCTGTCACACCGGTCACCTCTGACTTTTTACACCTTGTTAATTGTGAGGATTTCTTATTGCTCACCAAAGAGGAAGCTGGAGTCTGGAGTCCTATAGAGGGAAAGTTCTTGAAGTAGTTTTCGGACACCTTTGCTATGTGAAAATTGGACCATCTTTTCGTCTGGTGACAGTAATCTATGGATGCATCTCTTCCTTAATCCCATCATGCTATGTTCAAGGCTCATCTGCCTTTTCCCTGCATTTCACAACATGTATCATTGTACTGTCAACCTGCAGTATGATGTTTTTATGTTTTCAAATCAGTTTGACTACTGGTTACTTTTCCTGGTCCTGGTGCTTCTTTACCACGCCACATGGGCATCCAATCCCTGAATTAGTCTTCAACTAACTTCTGAAAATTAGGCTTAATTTGTTTGAATGGGCGGATTTTATAAGAGAATGCTCACATATAAATATTCTTCATGTTTTCTAGCCTACCTTAAGTTGTTGTTTTGTTCCGTTGGGTCGGTTCTAACTCAGAGTGACCCTCTGTACAACAGAATGAAGCACTGCTCATTCCTACACCATCCTTACAATTATTTGAGCCCATTGTTGCAGTCACTGTGTCCCAAGTAGGTGACAACAAATCCTTGATTCTGAAGGCATAAAGCAGCTAAGTTCTGAGAAGCCCCAGTGAAGCAGTGGATTATGAGTTGGGCTGCTAGCTGCAAAATCAGTGGTTCAAACCTTTGAGCTGTTCCCTGGACAAAGGTGAGGCTTTCTGCTCCCATAAAGATGCACAGCCTGAGAAACTCTAGTAAGCCATCCTACTCTGTCCTGTAGTTTTACTATGAGGTAGAATCACCTCAATGGCAATGGGGTAGCATTTTTGGTAGTTTAATTCTAGATGCTAAGGGAGTCTGAAGAGATGGCTAAAGTACATGTGAAGCCAACATCAGGGCTATTGATCCTGTATGCGGAAATTAAAGGCATTCTGTTTTAAAAGCTTGATGACTCTTCATTACATTTTTTCCAGGAACACCCAAGAGAAAAAGAATGACAACACTTCCAATTGTCAAGTTAAGTCACTTTGTATTATGCAATGACTCTATTCCTCTAAGTCTTAAAATAACTTTCTGGGCATTATATATCAAACTTTATTTATGAGTGAGGGGGAAGAAAGTGCACTGCATCTTTAGTGCATAAGGTGATTCTGAGAAGTAAATGAGGAAATGTTTAGTGAGCACTTTTCATAGAATCTGACACAGAGCAAACATTAAATCAGTGTTAACTTTGCCCATTGGTATTTCATCTAAAATAAAGATGAGGAAGCCAGAATGTCCAGTCATCCTTATATTCCTACCTTCTGAAACTCCCCATGGCTGTCCAATCTCTTCTCCATCTACTGTCCTTTCAGGTGTGTCCCATTGTACTTTGCATTGTGCTCAATGCTACGGGGCTCTGTTTGTTTTCAATAGCTGAATATCTATTCATATATCAAATATGAAATTGGCACTGTGATATGTAGGTTTATTTTGTCAATCTGGCCAATAGGAGCATGTGATATTAATCAGGTCACAATTTGATTGGAGGGCAAAGAGGGCTTGGCAAGGCCCACCCCCACTCTCTTGTTCTCTGGTGACTGAGCATGCTGGAGCATGTGTACTGCTGCTGGAGCTAGTTCTCTGCCTCAACCTGTGAACTACACTACCTGTGGGCCAGGCCAATCCATGGATTGTATCGCTTGAGCTTGAGGCTCCTTCAAGACTTGCTTCACCATGCTGCTGGTGTGTATATCACTTGAACTTAATGCTGGTGGATTGTGTCACCTTGCATTGCCTGTGTTCGATATCCCATCTGGGCCTGCTTCACTAGGCTCCTGAACTACTGACTGTTGGTGACCCTCCCTGCTGCTTGCTGCCGGTGGGCAGACTCTGCTGGCCTTGCCCAAGGGAGCACTCTGCTGTCTGCTTCCTTGACCTTGGAACCAGCAGCCCAAGTGAGTTGAGGGACTTCCAGTATATTAACTGTTCCACAGAAGTGAGTTGAACTGAACCCTCTCTACTGCTGTGTGGAATAATTAGCTGTTATATTCTTTATCACTGTATATATATATATATATATATATATATATATATATATATATATATATATATATATATATATATATATATACACATATACACACACACATATATATATACACATAAGCATAAGTGTCCTGGTTTCATTTCTCTAGAGAACCTTGCCTAAGACTATCTGCTAGGTCCTTAGTAGTAAAATGATGAAATTGAATAGTCTTTGCTCATAGACACTTAAAGAGAATTCTGACATGAGGGTAACAACTTAGAACAGTCTGATACTGGTTTTGGAAGAGGGAAACACAGGTAGTTAGGGGAGAATGCCTATGAGGGACCCTTCACCAAATGGCAATGTCAAAGGACCACCGTCCAAAGACACCTGACTCAGTATCGAGAGAAGATTAAAAGAAAGCTTGGGGGAGGCAGACCCAAGGGCTATGACTCGGGATTGATAGAATGTGTAAAACATCAGAGAACTGTGATCTGATGAGTATTCTACATATTAGTTGGATTCAGCAAGAATGGTGTCCCTTGCTAGTGTTAATGCAGTCACTGTTAATTGAAAGTTTGGGGGATTTAGTGAGGTATTGTTGCTGATTCAATTTGTTGAGACGGGCTGTATAAATACAGTGTGCTTTTTAAAACACCAAAATTTGAAATAACAAAGTTGGAGGCTCTCAGACTTTTAAAACTCCCTCAGATTCCTTACCCCTGGGACTTAAATATTGTTCTGAGTGTCTGAGAAAAGGGAGGAAAAGTAAACTGAAGTGGACTTATAGTCTTTCATGATTTATAAGTTCATTTTTAACCTATGGGGGAAAAAGAAAGTTTGGAGGTGTGAGTCCTTCCACCTCATAAGAAAGGCCTGATAGTCAACTTCTCTGATACACTTACCTGGCAGTCCAAATAAGAAGTCGTTGAACCCCCTGTAGAGCAGTTATATTGTGGTACACATGGACTCACCTGGGCGCTGGTTGATTTGTCAGTAGTTGTTTTCGTTTTGTTTCCTCAGAGCACTGGGTTGGTTCTGACTCCTAGTGACTCTCTGTGAAACAGGCATTGTCCAGTCCTGAGCTGTTCTCAAAATTGTTTCTACTTTTGAGCACGTCACTACAGCCATAGTATCAATCCATCTCCTTGAGAGTTTCCCCCTTTGTCCCAGCCCTTCTACTACCACAACTACACCACAAAAATCAACCAATCTACAAGGACAATAAGTGCAATCGCTCATCTTATGTTCACACACTCATGTTTTTATTATGCCAGTAAAATCTGGGGCACAGGTCCAACTCCTCCTCTTCCCTGTGGTTCTCTTGGAGTCATAAGCATTCCTGACTTTCTAGTCTGGATGAACATTGGAGCACTTTCCATGTGCTTCCATTACCTTGCAAAACATTTGTCAAATTAAAAAGAAATCTTGTTTTATATCCTTTATCTTAATTAAATGCTGCTTCCATGAAAATAAGAACTCTGCTTTGCTTGTTGATTGCCATATGCCCAGGACTCAGCAGATTCACATAGAAGGAACTCAATACATTTTAAATTAATTAACAGAATGAATGAAAGTCCTTGTTAATAATTCTTTCATTCTTAAAAGAAATGTGGTCATTTAAATTCTCCATGCTCCCAGAAATCAGGAACCCTGGGGATGGATATAATAGCTACTCCCAAGACCTGGACCCTATGAAGTACTTTCCATATCTCTCTTGAGTGACATACCACATACGTTGTGTCAGCTTGCCTTGAGGGTGGGATGCACCTGATTCGTTTTGCATCAAAAATATCTAAGGACAGTGCTCTATATGTAGTGAATAAGCAGAAAATGGTCATTGAATGAATTTTAAAGAAACACAATGGCCATTAAGTTGACATTAACTCATGACAACCGACATGCATGAGAGTAGGACTATTCTCAGTGGGGTTTTCAGGGTTGATTTTAAAATTTTTGTATTTTCTTTTAAGGAAAACTACTAGACCTTTTATCTGGGATACCTTGGACTGAACTTGAACCACCAACCTTTTGATTAGCAGTTAATATAATAGCAGTTTTGTGAGAGACTCACAAGTCATCCCTATTTCTAAATAGCCAGGTAACCATTAGAAACAGAGGGCCGGCGAGGGAATCGACAGAGCTGGCATTTGGGCCAGCCCCAAAGACCTCTGTTAGTTCGTTGTTCCATGTCGGTATGTTGCCCTTAAGGCTGATGTTCCAGGTTGAGATCTGGTCCAACTCGAGTCTCTAAGTCAGAAACTATCCATATGCAATGAGGCAGAATGCAGGAAAATCACTGGCCAGTGAGAGAAAATCTGATGGATCCAGTGGCAGCAGTGGTGGCATCACACAGCTCTGGCTCCTCTCCGGCAGGTCTCCAAGAGGCTCACCAGCAGGAGGCACCAAGAGCGGGGAAGGATCCAAGGTCCTTCCTTATGAGGAAGTCACACCCAAAAGGAGGTACCATCAGACTGTGACCTGATTGACAGGTTAGACTCCAACTCTACATTTCAAGTTGACACAAAATTATGTAACTACTACAGGCTTCAATCAACATAGACAGAATATTAGTTCTGAACTTTAGGTAAAGGTAAAAGATAAAGAAGTTCAAGAAATCTTAATGAGTTCTGCAGACAAACACTTAAAGATGTTGATCAGAACAAGAAGAAAATCTAATTGATTTGATTTGCTGAATACTTGCTACCTACTTTAATGCACATTTTGGGTAATCAGAGATTGCCTTCATAATAGGTGACATCCATTGCCACTGAAGAATTATTTAGAACTGGAACATTTCAGCAAGATTACTACACATTTGAGAAAAGGTTGAGGTTGGGTTATGCTGAAGCAGTTTCCTGGAAGACTGCAGTGAAGAGGAGGGATGGGCCTGTGTTTGCTTTTCTCAGAAAAGGTCTATGTGTCTTTTCAGGTATTAACAATGGAAGGAGTCTTGCAGGCTTATGGCTATCTGTTACAGAGGTGCAAAATATAGATGGAAATCATCAAAGTGCTGCAAACTTTCCTCTGTCTTTCTATAGAAATCATTGATCTGAATCTTAAAACTGTTGAGTTGGGGAGGAATACACTAGGTTTATTTAGAAGGTTTTGACATTTATAAATGGAAAGTTAGAAACAGGTTTTTAATTCCATGAAGGCACTGGACATGCAAACAGGATAGGAAGAAGATGCTGGAGACTGCTCACCTGCCTGAGAGCTCAAAAAATCTGAGTTGCAGATCCAAAACCGGAGATGTCCATTTGAAACAAAGATATACCTGTTGTTATACATGTTAATAATACTATAAAGCAAAAATTCACATGTATGAGGAGGCTTAAGGCTTTGAAAAGATGTAATTTCCTCTCTCATTAATAAACTAATAATACTTAGGGGAAGAAATGATATGCTAAACTAGATATATAGATATTGGAGAGAGTTTTGATGGAAATTTGGAATGAGTATATTGTGTTAGTCTGGGATGACTAGAGAAACAAAATCATAGATACTCATATGTGCGTAAGAAAGATCTTTATATAAAAGAGCAATTTATATTGAGAAAACATCCCAGCCCAGTCCAGATCAAGTCCATAAGTCCTATATTAGCCCCTGTGTCCAATACCAGTGTATAAATTCCTTTTCAGACTCACGCAACACATGCAATGACACTGAATGCAGGAAGATCACAGGCCAATGGGCGGAAAGTCTGGTTGATCCAGTGGCAGTGGAAGCATCTGCACACTGGCATAGGTCTCCATGTGGCTCTTCCAGCTCTAGGGCTCTGGATCTATCAGCTTGGCTCCATGTGTCTTGTCAGCAGGAAGATGAAGGAGAGAGCGTATCTGGCCTCCAGTGACTTATTTATCTCCTTCACACCTCCAAATAAGCTCATCAAGCTGTGACCAGATTGACAGGCTAGCCTCCACCCCTTCGCAGGTTGACATGAGATTATGTAACTGCCACATGCATACAGCACAGTAAGGATGATTATTCAGTTATACATGAAAGCAATTCCTTGGAGCTGCTGAATAAGAAGTTCCTTGGTACTACAGGCCTATTGTATTCTTGTGGGTGCTACAGTAGATGAGCCAAAGGTTGATGAAATTGCCTCAACAAACCTATGGGGCTCTACATCTTCAGGAATGAACATATAGATAGTACATATGGAAGATAGTAGAGCTTGTGGCATGGTGGTCTTTTTTAAAAAAGCTAGAATCTCTTGCAGTTGGAATACTTTATAATCTGGAGTATTTTCACTATTCCACGACTTCCAAGAAGATCCAAGACCAACTGAAGTAAACCTTTACTAGGTGACAATGTAAAGAATTATAGTGAACAAACCAGAAAGCATAAAAGTAAAATATAAGGAATACATGGAATCACTGTACCCACAAGAATTAGTTGATATTTAACTATTTGTAGATATATCATAGGATCAAGAACCAATGGTACTGAGGAAGAAGCCTAAGCTGAACTGAAGAAATTCTGAAAGCAAAAGTTTATGAAATGCCAACTAAAATATTTCAATAAGCTGATGAAGCCCTGGAAGCACTCACTCACTTATGAAATTTGGAAGACAGCTAGCTACCCAATGAACCAACCAGAAGAGATGCATATTACACCCATCCCAAATAAGATGACTCAACATAATGTGAAAATTATAGAACAATATCATTAATAGCACATCCAGTAAAATGTTGCTGAAGAACATTTCAACACTGGTAGCAGCAGTACATCAACAGGGAGCTTCCGGATTCAGAAAAGGCATGAAGCAAAGGATATCCTTGCTGACTTCAGATGGATCATCTCTGAAAGCAGAGACTACCAGAACGCTATTTACTTGTGCTTTATTAACCACGCCAAGGCATTCAACTGTGTGGACCATCACAAACTATGGACAGCCTTGAGAAGAATGGAAATTCTAGAACACTTCATTGTGCTCATATGAAACCTGTACCTGGATTAAAAGTCAGTCATACAAATAGAACAAGGGGATACTGATAAACTGAGAACAGCTAGAAGTTGTCAAGGATTTTGTCTTGATTGTAGCTACAACTAATGCTCATGGAAGCAACAACCAAGTGTTATATAGGGTAAATCTGCTGCAGACTACCCTTTTAAAATGTTGAAGAATATGTCACTTTGAGGATCAGGGTGTGCCTGTTCCACACCGTGGCATTTTCAATTACCTTATATGTGTGTGAAAGTTTGACATAGAATAAGGAATGCCAGGGAAAGCTCCTGCATTGGAATTGTGGTTCTGGTGGGGGAAAAAAATGACATTACCATGAACTGTTAAAAGAACAAACACATCAGTCATAAAAGAAGAACATTCAGAATACTCCTTAGAAAAGAGAAAGGAGCAAGACTTGATCTCACATATTTTGGACAAGTCCTTGGAAAAGGAGACCCAGTCCCTGGACAAAGACATCTGCTTGGTAAAGTGCAAGGGCAGTGAATAAGAGACCACCCTCAATGAGACAGATTGACACAGAGGCCGTACTGATAGGCTTAAGTATAACAAGTGTGAGCATAGTACAGGACCAGGCAGTATTTCTTTCTGTTGTCCACCGTCAAACTCATGTACAGAGCACAGGAGTGCTATGAGTTAAAACTGACTGGAGGGCACCTAAGAGCAGCAACAGGTGAAGGGATGCCTTGCATGACAATGTAAAGCTTAACGCAAATAAGAAAGACTTCGCAAATACTTGAATACATGTATTTATTCAAATACATTCAAATACCAAATGACAATGCTATCTATACAGTTTGGACATATCAAATATATGGGTATATTGAGATGAAAGCTACAATTCCATAGGCAATTTTTCTTTCATTGGCCAGTGAAGTAGGAGATGAAAAGTAAAGTTATTTCTACAAGCAAGCTCTCGTCTGCCCTCTTCTTCTATTATCCAGTGCATGGAGGTTTGATTCCTATGAATATAATTTTGAAATATACAGATTATACCTGCCTTCTCTTGAAAACAAATAGTAAAATATGAGCAAGAGACTAAAAATCATCCAGATATCCCCCACTTACAGATTAATGCTTTTCTTTTTTGGTGTATACATTTCTAGATTCTTTGTCTCTCTTTTTAAACTTCTTTCACTGTGATTTAGTTGATGATTTAAAAAGAGAAATTTGGTTTTTCATGCAACATCTTGAACACTTACTTTCTAGTTAGTGATTACAATCCCCACATTGTAATATCACTGTTGCACTTCCTTCCTATGTTTCCCATTTCCATCCTGTTTCTTTCCTAGCCCATTCTGCCTTCTGAAATTTGTCCTTGGGCAAATGCTACCCTTTTGATCACAAAGGTTGATTATTTTAGGGGTGCCTTTCTAAGTAGTGATTACTCACTTTGTTGTCCCACTATTGTTTGATTGAAAGTTGAGCCATGGGTGTGACTTCAGAGTGAGTGAGCGTGAGTCCTGGGGCTCCACCAGTCACAATATGACCAGTACACCCGGTCTTCTTTTATGATTTTGAATTTTGTTCCACATTGTTCTCCTTCTCTGTTCATGAGTCTCTAATGTCAGCCCTTTCAGTGCAGTCAGTAGTGGAAAATTGGCACTATGTAGCTTTTCTGGTCTCAGCATTTTGGAGGCTGATATTAGAATGATCCATTGTTCCACTAGACAAGTTGTTTCTGAGTATTTTCAATGTTCTTTACTCTCTTTTTTTTTTTTGCTCTGGAGAGACCAATATTTACAGCTTAGATGGAAAATCAAAAGGTTAAAACCTTATAGTAGCGATTAGTCACTTTCAGTAATCACCAAAGTATGGTGCAGTCCTTGTAGACTACTCTAGGCCAATTGATGTAAGTACCCATCAAGACTATGGTACTGAGCTTCAAGGTCTACCAACTCATCCTCTCAAAGTCTTTATTTATGCCTAAGAAGTTTTCATAACTCTGCTCCTTGTATGGCTCTACTATATTCCTGGATATATTTGTAGTGTATATATATATTATATATATATATTTCTGTCAATCCTATCTATATTAATTTATATAGCCACATTATCCTTCCAATGTTTGTTTAGCAACAATGTCCAATATATGCAATGTCTAATATATTCATCAACTCATATATTATTGTTATTGTAGGATTGTGTATATAATTTACCTTTGTTTATCTTACTTTTGTACTCCCTCCAAACTCTTTTCAAAAATCTGATCTCAACATAAATGTATCTTATAATACTGTAAAGTAAGTGATAAATTATAGTGGAGAAATGCAATGTCATCAATTAGAATAAGGTCAAGGTCAGAATGCTGAAAGAGCCTCAATTATTCACGAGAGTTTTAATCAAAGCTGAATAAAATTAAGTAAAATCCATGAGAACCCCAGTACAACTCTGAGTATATCTCATCTGAATTTAGAGCATACCTGAAGAATAAATGCAATGCATTAAACACTAATGATCAATGCCTATATGAGTTGTAGGATGACACCACGGAAATCATGACATCAAGAAATGAAAAACCAAAAGTCAACTGCCATTGAGTTGATTCAGATCTTTCCAAACACTAGAAAAAGAGGGGAAAAAAAAGACTGTAAGAAGAAACTCTGAAACGTGCTCTTGCATGCATAGTTAAAGGATATAAGAGAATTAATGAGGTAAGAGAGCTGAACAGAATACCATAAAGAACTATACTGCAACAAATTTGGAAAACTATAAGAAATAAAATTCATAGACTCATGCTATCTACACAAACATTCACCGAAGTCAAGAGTTTTAACAAACCCAAAGCAACTATAGTAACAAAATCAATCAGGTCATTGAAAAAATTCCAACAAAAAAATGTCCAGGCCCAGATATGTTCACTACCAAACATTCAGAAAAGAGCTGATACCAAATCTAATCAAACTATTCCAGAGCATACAAAAGGATGAGACATTGCCAAATTTATTTTGTGAAGGGAACATACTAAAACCAAGCAAAGACCTCACTTAAAAAAATAGACCAATATCCTAAAATTCTCAGCAAAATCTTAGCCAAAAGAATCCAATAACACATTGTCTTAGACTTGGTTCTCTAGAGAAGCAAAATTATTGAAACTTATATGTGTGTATATACAGAGATATTTATATCATGAAAATAACTGACAAGTCACGCAGACAAGCAGATTTTAAGTCTGTAGCTCATTTTTCCATTTGCAGACTTCTCTTGACTCACATAGCTACAGGCAGGGACTCATGAACTCAAAGTGGGCAGGTAAGATGGTAGGCTGTTGAAGATGCCCAGAATTAGATAGCAACATCACAGGAAGCTATAGATCAAGTCCAAAGAACCAAATTTCAGATTATAGCCAGCTGTAGGATCCAGACTTGGAAAAATATATGCACTTGTATTGGTTACACATCTAGATGCTCTTACACCAAAAGAAGATCATCCAATGGGAACGAGTAGGTCTGACCTACCAAAAGGTCAAAAAGAACAAGGTTAAAGTTCTCAAGAATTTTGTCTTGCTTGGATCCCCAATAAATGTCCATGGAAGCAGCAGTAAAGAAATCAAAGGGCACATTCTTTGAGTAAAAATACTGCACAAGACCTCTTCAGAGCCTTGAAAAGCAAGGATGTGACTTTTAGGACTAAGGTGCACCTGATCCAAGTCCTGGTATTTTCAATCACCTCATATGTATGTGAAAGTTGGACACTGAGTAAGGAATACTGAACAAGAATCAATGCATTTGAATTGTGGCGCTGACTAAGAATATTGAAAGTGTCATATACAAAGAAGACTCAGATCTATCTTGGAATAAATAGGGCCAGAGTGTTCCTTCGATGCTAGGATGGTGAGACTTCATCTTATGTACTTTAGAAATGTTGTCAGCAAAAAGCACTCCCTGGGAAAAGACATCATGCTTGGTAAAGCAGAGGAGCAGCAAAAAAGAGGAAGGCCTTCAAGAAGATGGATTGACACTGGGTGTGCAGCAATTGGCTCAAGCACGGGAACAATTGTGAGGGTGGTAGAGGACTGCGCAGTGTTTCAGTGTGTTCTGCAGAAGATTGCTATGGATCCAAACCAACTCAACAGCACCTAAAAACAACAACCACCGAATGAACCGCTGACACAAAAAGTTAGCTATCACGCATATCAAAAAGAGTACTCACTACATGATAACCAAGTGAGATTTTTAGCTGGTTTGCAAGGATGATTTAACTTTAGAAAATCAATCAACATAATCCATGACAAAAATAAAACAAAGCAAAAGAGCCACATGATCATATCCATGGACACAAATAAAGGCATTTGACAAAATTCAGCACACATTTCCGATTTAAAAAAACAGACTAGGAATATAATGGCGATTATTAAACATAATCAAGGGCAAATATACAGAACCAAGAATGAGCAGACTCTCAGAGGGAGAAATAATAATAAAAAATTGCCCTTGCACATAGAAACCAGACAACGACGCCCTTGAGCACCACTCTCATTCAGTAGGCTTGGAATCTAAGGCAGAGCTCTCAGGCAACAATGAGAAAGTAAAGACAGTATCCAAACTGGCAAAGACACAAACCTCATTTTGTTTGCAGAAAAAAATAATCCTATACATAGAAAATTACAAAGAGTGAGCAAGAAAATTTGGGAATTAATGGAAAGATTCAACAAAGTAGCAGGATGTCGGATACAAAACTCAGTCGGATTTGGTTACTCTAACAAATGGAGCCGTGAGAAGGAAATGGGGGAAATGGCATGAACAATTTGTCGTTGGGTGTCACCGAGTCAGTTCCATCATATACCAGCCTTTTTGTATGATTTTAAATGGTGTTCCACATTTTTATCTCACTTTAATCAGAAGCCTCTAATGCAGTGGTTCTCAATCTGTGGGTCGCGACCCCTTTGGGGATTGAATGATCCTTTCACAGGACACCTAAGACCATCAGAAAACACATATTTCCCATGGTCTTAGGAACCAAGACACTGCTCCTCTATCCGTCTCCAGGCGGGTCTGCCCACATGCAGATACACCCACATACATGTACCAGGCATGAAGACTGTTACCCATGCTACACCATGCTTCAAGACAAAGTTTCATTTATTTGTAATTAGAAATAAATATTTCACAATATATGATTACATATTGTTTTGTTATGAATCACTATGCTTTAATTATGTCCAATTTGTAACCACGAAAATACATCCAGCATATCAGACATTTACATTATGATTCATAACTAGCAAAATTACAGTTATGAAGTAGCAATGAAAGTAATTTGATGGTTGGGGTCACCATGAAAGGGCCGCGGCATTAGGAAGGTTGAGAACCGCTGCTCTAATGTGATCCCTTTCAGAACAGTCCAAAGTGGTATCTTGCTACGATCTACTTTTTCCCATCTCAGCATCATGGAGACTCCTACTGTCCATTGGTCCACAGGCAAGTTGTTTCCCTGTATTCTCAGTTTCCTTGACTTTTTTTTTTTACCGCCCTCTGAATGAGTACAACTGGATGAAACACAGCCACATCTTGGGCCGTCCTGGCAATTGTTGCTAACTTTGAACCTACTGCTGCCGTCACTGCATCCCTCCATCTCATCATAGGGCGTCCTCTTTTTCGTTGCCATGACTTTACTAAGCATAATGTCTTTTTTCAGGGACTGGTCCCTCAGGATTACATGCCCACAGTACTGGAGATGATGGTTTATCATCTTCTTTTCGAAGGAACATTCTGGATGTACTTCCTCCATGAAAGATGTGTTTGTTCCTTTGGCAGTCCATGGTAAGGTGTCATCATTTTACATCAGAACCATAATGCAAATGCATCAATTTTACTGTGGTTTTTCTTATTCAATGTGCAACTTTCACATGAATACAAAGCAATTGAACATGCCACGGCTTGGGTCAGACACACGTTAGTCTCCAAAGTGACATCCTTGCTCTTCAACATTTTAAGGGGCTCTTGTGCTGCCGATTTACCCAGTGCAAATCTTGTGATTTCTAGACTGCTGCTTCCATCAGCACGGATTGGAGATGCAAGCAAATGAAACCTTGATGACGTCAATCTTTTCTCTGTTTATCATGGGGTGACCTATTGTTCTAGTCAGGAGGACGCTGACTTTCTTTACATTGAGTTATAGTCTATATTGGGGCTGCAATCAGCAAGTATTTTAAGTCCTCATCACTTTTAGCGAGTAAGGTTGTGTCATCTGCATAACTCAAGTTGCTAATAAACCCGATGCCAAGTTCTTCATCAGATAATTCAGCATCTCTGATTATTTGCTGAGCATACAGATTGAATATGTATGGTGAGAGGATACAATGCTGGCACACATCTTTCTTGATTTAAAAACATGAGAACAGTCTCTCGATCTTTTCAGCCCACTCCAACTTGATCCAGGTAGAGATTCTATACGAGCACAACAAATTGTTCTGGAATTTCCATTCTTCTCAAGGCTATCCATAGTTTGTGATGGTCCACACAGTCGAATGCCTTGGCATGGTTAATAAAGCACAAGTAAATAGCTTTCTGGTAGTCTCTGCTTTCAGAGAGGATCCATCTGAAGTCAGCAAGGATATCCTTTGTTTCATGCCTTTTCTGAATTCGGAAGCTCCCTGTTGATGTACTGCTGTTACCAGTGTTGAATGTTCTTCAGCAACATTTTACTGGATGTGCTATTAATGATATTGTTCTTGCACATTCTGGTGGGTCACCTTTATTTGGAATGGGTGCAAATATAAATCTCTTCTGGTTGGTTCATTGGGTAGCTAGTTGTCTTCCAAATTTCATAAGTGAGTGAGTACTTCCAGGGCTCCATCAGCTTATTGAAACATCTCAGTTGGCATTTCATAAACTCTTGGACAGTTGCTTTTCAGAATGCCTTCAGTTCAGCTTGGGATTCTTCCTCCGTTCCATTGGTTCTTGATGATATGGTACCTTTTGAAATAGTTGAACATACTAGTTCTTTTTGGTACAGTGAATTTGTTTATTTCTTCCAATTTATTTTGATGCTTTCTGCATCATTCAATAGTTGGTCCATAGAATCTTTTAATATTACACCTTGAGGCTTGGGTTGTTTTCTTTTTCCGTTCTTTCAGCTTAATATGTGCTGAGTTTGTTTTTCTTTTTTGATCTTACTCTTGGTCTTTGCACCTTTGTTGTAATATTTGGCTTTGTCTTCTGGAGCTTCCCTTTGAAATTTTCTGTTTAGCTATTTGAGTTCATCATTTCTTACATTTGCTTTAGCAATGCTACGATTAAAAGCAAGTTTTAGTTTCACTTCTGACAGCCACCTTGTTTCTTTCTTTCTTATCTCTTAAATAATCTTCATGATCTACTCAGGTATGATATTCTTGATGTGATTCCACAGCTTAAGTTTTCTGTCATTAGCATTCAATGAGTCAAATTTTTTCTTGAGGTGTTCTTGAAATTCAGGTGGTCAACCTGAAAGTAATAGTTTATCTCTCATGGAAATGCTTTATTTTTCTTTAGCTTCAGACAATTGATAGTCTCCTCTACCCCTGGTCTTGTTTTAGTTTCTGATATTGAGCTTCTCCGTGGTCTCTTCCAACAGATGTAGTCAATTTGATTTCTGTGCATTCCATCTGAAGAAGTTCCCATGTACAATCAAAATTTATGTTGTTAAAATGTGCATTTGCAATAAAGAAGTCATTGGTCTTTAAAAAAAATCAATCATGTGATCACCAGCTTTATTTCTGTCAGCAAAGACATGTTTTCCAACCACTGTTTCCAACTCTTGCAATCAAATCACAAATAATTATCAATGCATCTTGATCAATTTCAAACTGAAGATGTTGGTATCCATTTCCTCATCACTAGCATTAGTGGTTGGTGCAAAATTTGAATAATACTTGTAGTAATGGTATCTCTTTGTATGTAGATAAATATTATCCTATTACAGACGGCATTGTACTTCAAGACAGATCTTGAAATGTCCTTCTGATGATAAATGTGACTCCATTCCTCCATTTTTAAATAGATATTTCCAGCTATTTCTTCCCATTTTGAGTTGTGTGCCAACAGCCAATGAACATCTCCTAAAACTTTAGTACATCCAAGTTATTGCTGTCAACTCCTCAGAAGTAGACAACCAACTTCTTCTTAGTTTATTCTTAGTGCAGAAACTGCTAAAATCAGTGTACTTGGTGTGACCTTGCTGGCATTTGAAACACCAGGAGCATAGCTTCCAGCGTCACAGCAGCAAGCAAGCCACCACACTGCAACAAACTGACAGAAAATGGTGCCAATCATAATACCCTCTCCAAATATGAAAGACTGAAGAGAAAGTCTAAGTAGAGAAGCAAAAAGACGCTCTGGTTGGGTGGTGGGTTGCACACTGACCTGCTAACCAAAAGGCTAGTAGTGTGAACTCAGTAGTGGCTTATCAGGAGAAAGATGAGACTTCATGCACCCATAAAGATGACAGCCTCAGAAGCTCCTCAGAAACCCTGTCCTTTAAGGCTGCAATGAGTTTTAATCCACTTGTTAGTAGTGAATTTGGTTTGGGTTGGGTTTGAGAGTTACCAAAGACCTATACAAAGCCAAGGAGCAAGCACTAATACTAAAAAAACCTAAGGAGACCTACATAAATGGAAGACTATACAGAACCATGGATAGAAAGACTCAACATTGTGAAAATGTCAATACTATCCAATGTGATCTACCGATATAATGCAATCCTAATTCGGATTCTAATTTCATTCTTTAAGGAGGTGGAAAAACTAATCACCAACTTTATGGAGACATTTGATAGGTATCACGAAAGAACAAAGACAGAGGAGGAGATCTCTCGCTTTCCAATCTCAAAGCCCACCATACCGCCTCAGCAGTCAAAAGTCTGCTACAGGTGTTATTATTTTTAAGTGCCATTGAGTCAGTTCTGACTCATAGTGACCTTATGCACAACAAAACTAAGCACTGCTCAGTCCTGTGCCATCCTCACAATTGTGTCTGTCTTTACGCTCATTGTTACAACCACTGTGTCAATCCATCTCCTGAGGGTCTTCTTTCTGTCTTTCTCCAGGTGTTGGTCTCTCCTGGCAACATGTAAGATGAAGTCCTACTTGCTTCTATGGAGCACTCTGGACTTACTTCTTTCAAGACAGATTGGTGGCATGTCCTTTTAGCAGTCCATGGTATTATTTCAATTCATAGTAATCCTATATAAGGTTTTTGAGGTAATGAATCTTTTCAGGAGTAGAAATCCTCATCTATGTCCCACAGAGCACTGGTGGGAACTCCAGAGCACTTCATTGTGCTCGTGTGGAACCCGTACATAGACAAGAGACAGTCATTTGAATAAGACAAGGAGATAGTGTATCTTTTGAAATCAGGAAATGTGTGTGTCAGAGTTGTATCCTTTCACCATACATACTTGATTTTATGCTGAACCAACAATCTGAGAAGCTGTGTGGTAGTTACATAATCTGGTGTCAACTTACAAAGGGGCGGAGTCTAGTCTGTCAATCAGGTCTCAGCTTGAAGACCTCATTTGGAGGCATCACAGAGATAAATAGCTCACTGTAGGCTATGTACACACAGACTCTCTGCTTCGTCTTCCTGCTAGCAAGCCACATGGGCTACACTGATGCAGCCAGAGCCCAGGAGCTGGAGGAGCCACGTGGAGACCCATACCAGTGCTGAGATGCTTCCATCACCATTGGATCCATAAGACTTTCTAAACACTGACCTGTGATCTTCCTGCATTCAGCATCATTTCATGGTTGTGTGAGTCTGAGGAGCAATTTGTAGACTGGTAGCGGGTATATGGGCTAATATAAGACTTATGGACTTGATCTGGATTGGGTTGGGATGTTTTCTTACTATTATACGATTACTCTTTTATATAAAGCTCTTGTACACATATTCTATGAGTTTGTTTCTCTAGAGAACCTAGGCTAACACAAGCTCAATGAAAGTGAAGAGAATTTGAAGCACTTACGTATGAAAATCAAAGACTAGAGCCTTCAATGTGAATTACACCTCAATATAATGGGGGAGGGGGGAAATCCTCACAACTGTACCAAGAGAAAGTGCATGATAAATGCCGAAAAAATGATTGCATTTTATTTGGATTCATAATCAATGCCCATGAAAGCAACCATCTAGAAGTAATTTGAAGCCCTTCATATAATGCTTTTAGAAGTGTAAAATGGTACAATCACTGTGGAAAATAGTTTGGCCGTATAAAAAAGAGATTTATGAATCACCTGAGGTTCTTGTTAAAATGTAGATTTTGTTTCAGGATATCTGGGGTGTAAATGCAAATTCTCAATGGGAGGTCAAATAGAAATGAACCAATTTAAAATCCCTTTTCCAACTGTTCGCCTTTTGGTTCGCAGCCAAGTACTTTACTCCTGTGCCGCTACAGCTCATTCACAAAAGACTGCAGCCTTTGATTTTATTTATATGAATTACAAGAAAAGCTAAGTCAGTAGTTGGTTGGAATCAGTGGTCATGGAATGAGATGTTTGTTCCATGATTGTATACAAGCCATATATTTGGAAAGGCTAGATTTTCTTGTAAATAAATCGAATCTGAGTAAACTAGAAAATGAAAATGACTATAAAGAAAAGAGCCATTGTTTGAATGCCTTGACAGTGTCAAATCCACAATGTCAGAGGGAGACTTGATCAGAAACAGCAGTGTCACTTTTGATAGCGAGGCGTCCAGAAAGGATACATTTTGATTGTTTTCCTTAATCATCCGTTAGTGATTTGTCGTTTGAGTTTATATACTAACATCCTATGGAGCACTCAAGCTTGTTTTGTTTTTACTCAGAATCAGAACCTTGTCTGTCTTCAATATGTGTCAAGTGAAACAACAAAGGGAATAGGAATAATGATTAAAGGGTAGAAAGTGGGGGGAATGTGGAATCAGAAGATTTAGTGACATCAAGCTAAAATGAATCTAATCAGCCACGATTCCCTAGTTGGAGCCCCAGTGAAAATGCCTGAAAGATGTATCAATTGCTGCTTGACTAATGGGAAAAGATACACAATTCAACTCATCGACATTCATGGAGTCCCCAGAACTTGAGTTCAAAGATAGCGAAACATGCCATTGTTGCCCTTAAGAAAGCACAGCTCCAGCGAATGCCTGCATTTCAATGATATTACAAGCCTATACACAACTTCCATGTGTAGTGATTACAGCCCAGCTCAGAAGTTCCAAGTGTGACATGTAGCTGAAATATTTCAGGTGAGCAGAAACAGAATACCCTATAGGGGGAACAGAATTGGAACTCAGGAGTGAGTTATAGGCTAGCAATATGGATTTGAGAGCCACCAGCTTTTGAAAGGCAATTGAAGTTATAAACATGGGTAGAGAAAGTGAGTTATAGATACTCTGAAGAAGTACATTTGAGAAAGTGTTGGAATAGAGAAACCAGTCGGAGGAATAGAAAAAAGAATGCTCCACTGGAAAAGAGGAGAATTTAGAAAGATAGTGTCTTGGTGATATAATGGGTTACACATTGAGCTGTTAACTGCAC
This sequence comes from Tenrec ecaudatus, assembly GCF_050624435.1. NCBI lineage: Eukaryota > Metazoa > Chordata > Mammalia > Afrosoricida > Tenrecidae > Tenrec > Tenrec ecaudatus. The sequence goes on along the minus strand of NC_134530.1, from coordinate 249,985,389 downwards.
AGTCAGCAGATCGAAGCCACTATCTACTACTCAAAAGAACAATGAGCTTTCTACTCCCACAAAGATTTACAGTCTCAGAACTTCACAGGAATAGGTAGGTATACTCTGTCACATACGGCCACCATGAGTCTGAATTGACTCAATGTCAGTGAGATTTTGAGAATGTCCAAATATGAGAAAAGAAACTTTAAGAAAAGGATGGTTAGAGAAAAAAAATGGAATGGACTGAGTTGAAATAGATAGATACTAGGAATAGGTCCCTAGTACTTATCTATTTCTAATATATTGAAAGTACTGTGGACTGCTAAAAGTACACACAGTTCTGTCTTGGGAGAAATACAGCCAGCGTGCTCCTGAGAGGAGAGAGACCAGTCCCTGGAGAAGGTCATTTGTTAGGTCATGTGGAAGGACAGAGAAGGAGAGGAAACTCTCAGTGAGATGGAGTGACAGCAGGGCTACAGCAATGGGCTCAGGCAGAGGAACAATTCTGAAGAAGGTGAAGTACCAGGCAGTGTTTCATGCTCTTGTGCAGGGGCCCTATGGGTTGGAACCAACTCAATGACATCTAACAAGAAGACCCACCACCATTTGGATTGCTGGCTGCTGCGATGTTGAAAGCAACGCCATTGGTATTTCAAACACCAGTAGGGTCATTAGCGGTGAATAGGATTTAGTAGCGCTCCAGGACTCAGAGTGGAGTCGAAAGAAGGGAGAGGCAGCCTACTTCGGAGGTCTTAGCGTTTCAAACCCTTATGAATAGTAGGAGAACCCTGTCAGCTACAGTCCCAGAAGATGAGCCCCTCCGTTTGGAAGGCACAGACAGCTGGGAAACTCTTCAAAGTCCAGTTGGCCTTAATCATGCAGACAGAGGAGAGCTTTCGGGACCTCATCTGATGATGAGGCAGCTCTCAAAGTGAGAAGAAACAGCTGTAAACATTCTCAATAGTTGGAACATGGAATGCATGAAATATAAATTTATAAAAAGTGCAAGTCATCAAAAATGAAATGGAAAGCATAAAGATCTGTGCCCTAGGCACCCATGGGTTAAAATAGATTAATATTTGTCATATTGAATCCATCACATTGTCCACGATGCCAGAAATGGCAAATTCAAAAGGAGTGACATCACATTCATCATCAGAAAGAGCATTTCAAGATCTATCTTAAATTACATGATCTGTCTTAAAACGTATGGCAGTTACATCATTTCATGTCAACTTGGTAAGTGAGTGTAGGGGTGGAGTCTATCCCAATGATGCCTCCTTGTGGACGTGGCCTTCTCAAATGAATTCGGGGATTCCTCCCTTTCACCCTGGAGGCGGGACACACACTCTTTTCTCTGCCTTCCTCTTCCTGTTGATAACTCACGTGGAAACTTCCTGAGCCCAGTGACAGCCTAGCTCTTTCTGCTTCACCTTCCTGCTGTTGAGTCACTTGGAGAGCAGGGGGAGCCCCATTGAGACCCCTGACAGCGCTGAGATGTTTCCACCACCATTGGATCCACAAGACTTTGCACCCACTGGCCTATGATCTTCCTGAATTTTGCATCATTGTATGTGCTGTGTGAGTCTGAAGAGGGATGTATGGACTTGTATAGGATTTATGGGCTAATATCCTGTTTATCGACTTGATCTGGACTTGGCTTGGATGTTTTCTTAGCATACAATTACTCTTTGATATAAAGCTCTTTCTTATACATGTAAGAGTGCCTCTAGATTTGTTTCTCTAGTCAACCTGGTCTAACACAAATGTATATGATAGGATTATATCTATACACACATGGAAACTCAATTTATACAACTGTTATTCAGCTTTACACACTAACCTCTAAAGTCAATGCTGAGGAAACTGAAGAAATCTGTCAACTTCTTCAGTCTGAAATTGATAAAACATGCAAGGTGGGTTTATAAGGACTGGTGATTGCACAGTGAAAACAGAAAGCAAAAAAGAAGGATTGGTAATAGAAAAATACGGCTTTGGTGATAGAGATGAAGTTGGATATTGAATGACAAAATTTTGCACGTCCAATGACTTCTTCATTGCAAATATTTTTGTCCAACAACATAGACAGTGACTCTGTATACACAAGAGGAGCCCTGGTGGTGGAGCGGTTATGCTTTGGGCTGCGATCTGCATGGTCTGCAGTTTCAATTAACCGGCAGCTCCATGGGAGAAAGACTGGGGTTTCTGTTATGGTTGCAGTCTCAGAAACTGCGGGGGCTCACGGAGTCAGCACGGAGCCAATGGCAGTGAGTTTGGTCGGCAGGGCACCATGTTCTGCCAAAAGAGCAAACAAATCTGCTATGGAAGGAGCACGGCCAGCGTGGTCTTAGGGGCAAGGATGGGGAGTTATCTCACGTATGTTAGATATGATTACTGCCACAAGCAAGTACATTTTTGCTGAGGCAATTAAAAATGGTTGCAGCAGTGCATCGACAGGAAGCTGCCAGAAAACTCAAGCCAGACTCAGAAGAGGATGCGGAATGACAGATATCATAAATAATGTTATTAGCTGAGTAAAGAATATTTTAAAGTGGTTACTTTTAGCTTATTAGCTATGGAAAATATTGTTGTGTGTATATCATAATTAACTATGGATAACATTGCAAAGAATGGGAAGTCTAGAACACTTACTTGTGCTCTTGCAAGACCTGCACACAGATCAAGTAACCATCACTCGAATGGAACAAGGGGCTGTATCATGGTTTAAAATAAGGAATTGTGTGAGTCCGAGTTGCATCCTTTCATCATATTTATTCAATCTGTGTGCTGAACAAATTGTCCAAGAAGCTGGACTATACAAAGAAGACCTCAACATCAGGACTGGAGAAAACTCCTTAATAACTGTGATATGCAGATGGCACAGCCTGCTGGATGCTAGAACTCGAAGCTGATGAAAATCAAAGCCTGTAGCCATCAGTAGGAACTGCAATTCAGTGTAAAACCAAGCTCGATCTTTGCTTGCTGGACGTGAAGAGAACAAATGAAGATAAGGCAATAGGGCCTTACATATAGATTACAATCAATGTGAAAAATCCTCACATCTGAACCAATGGACAACAACAGGATACATTAAAATTGTCACGGGTCTCACTTCACTTGGAGCCACAACCAACACTCATAAAGGCAGAATTCAAATGACAGATGATAGCATTGGGCAACTCAAGTGACAGATAGCACTGGGCAAATCTGCTTCCTTACAATGAAGAGCATCTGACCCAGCCAAGGTATTTTCAATTGCCTCATACGTACGTGAAAGCCTGACAAGGAATAAGAAAGACCACAGAAGTGAGATATACTTGAATCATAATGTTGGTAAAGAATATTGGAAGTACCATGAGCTGCAAGAATGAAAAAAATCTTTTGAACTAAGTATAGCTATTATGCTTCTTAGAAGGGAGGGTGGCAAGACTTCATTTGGGGCATGGAGCCCAATCCTGGAAGCACAGTCAGAATTCACCAACGAGCCCTGGTGGTGTTTCACAACTCAACACCTCCAGGCACTGAAGCTCACAGGCCACCTTGGGATGAAATGCATCACTTTTAGCATCTCTTCTACTTTGCATTCAGGGGGTGATGGAGAAGACTGAAGAGAATCAAGCTGTGATTCCCAAACTGGTGATCTATATTTTAAAGCTTTTTCTGGCTCGGTACTGTAATTATTTTTCTAAAGTTTTCAATCTTTGTGGTTTGATTAATTATTATTTTCCCCATGTTTTTCTGCTTTGTAGTATATTTTTTAAGATTTAATCTTAAACTTAAGAGGGTATGTGAGCTGAACATAGGCACTGAGACAGACAGCACAGGCTTCTGGACCTGTTTATGTGCCTTCTCAGACTTGCTTGACTTCCTTGGCTCCCAGGATTGGACCACTGCTCAATACAGAGCCCTGACTTTTGTCACTCTTGCTTCATCACCTAACATCTCAGGCATTCTCAATTTCCCGTGGGGATAAGGACCACATGTGGAAAAGCTCATGCTCATCTGACCTCACTTGACCAGAGAAGGTCTGGCCCCTCCACCAGCCACTTCTGGATGCAGGGAAAAGTGATACCACAAGGTATGGACCTAGTTTCTGGATGAGACAGCGGCTGACACACTAAAGCACTAACTGAAAGACGAGGTTTGAGCGTACCATGAGGCACTGTGGGGGAAAGGCTACATCTACTTTTGAAAAAAGTAGTTACTTACAGCCCCCATGGAGAATGGTTCTCCTCTGACATATATGAGATTACCACCAATCAGAATTTATTCCACAACATTTTTTTTAGTCAACAAGGGCCAGGCAGCACAACCCTGACACATCAGAGAATTAATATGCCCTGGACATACTTTGACTAAAAATAGGAAAGGGGTCATCCCTAGAAGATAAATGTCTATTCCTCCCTCCCTGCATTCAGCTTCAGGGAGACATGGTATTCTTCAAAGTGAAGGCACAGCTCTGTTTCATTGTGGTGTTGTAGCCAGCTGGGTAGGAAACAACCTTGAATTTGTCTTCCTTCTCTCTTTCACGAAGTACCTTGTCCTTTTGCAGTAGCTGCCCTGAAAAGGCACCTTCCAGTAAAGCCTTAACAAATAGGCTTTGTCTCAAATTGTGTTCTCTGCGAAGGACAGGCTAAGCTAAGACTTGCACACAGTACTTGGAGTTTAAAGGAACTTGAAAGGCCATCAGGATCAGACTCCCGCCCAGCAGAGGTGATTTTCTTGCACCTGTTTGGCCACATCTATAAAGGAAGACTCACTTTCTGGACAATGTCTACTTCTTTGAGGAGAACTAAGGATATGGGACGCTCTTTACATCGGGATAAACCCATCTTTTTAATGTAACATCCACCCTATGGCCTTGAGTTGTAGTGCTCAAGTTCTAATAGCCTGACTCCGGTATCCTATTCATAATAGCCTGACTCCGGTAGCTGTAGGGTCTCATAATCCTGAAATCAGCAGAAAGATGATAAGCTCTGGCTCTAGAGGCAAATGAACCCAAGTCAGCAGGTCAGACTTGTGACTTTAGAGGTTAATGAATACAAGGTCAGCAGGTAAGACTGAAAATCACTGGTGATCCCAGGAGTGGCAGGCAATATGGCAGGCCATTGGCTCGAGTTCAAAGAACCAGAAGTTAACAAGCCAAATGCAGGATCCAGACCCAGCAAAAAATAAACAAGTTTCACTCTATCTATTTATATAGGAAGCAGGCTATGCCTTCCAGATCTCTTCATGGGGGGTTACTAGGTTTTAACTGCCAAACCAAAGAAAAATCCTGGTGCTGGCAAAGAATATTGACAGTGCCAAGGTACTGTGGAATGCCAGAGAACAAGTAAATATGTCTTGTAGGAAGTATAATCAGGACACTCTTTAGAAACAGGGATGGGGACCCTTCTGTCGTGTACTTTGGACCGATTTATCAGGGGTGTGGGCGGTCCTTAGAAAAAGACAACATGTTTTTCAAGTAAAGGGTCAGTGGACAAGAGGAAGACTCTCAATTAGATAGATAATCACAGTGACTGCAATAGGCTGAAGTGTAGAAGCAATTAAGAGGGTGACAAAGGAACTCACAGTAGTTCATTCTGCTATACATAGGATGACTACCAATTGGAACATTAAAAAATCATTTTATTGGGGGCTCATAGAGCTCTTATCACAATCCAAACATACATCCATTGTGTCAAGCACACTTGTACACTTGTTGCCACCACTGTTTTCAAAACATTTTCTTCCTACTTGAGCCCTTGGTGTCACCTCCCATTTTTCCCCTCTTTCCTCCACCCTCCCTCTCTCCTGAACCCTTGATAATTTATTAAAGAATTGTTCATGTCTTACACTGACCGATGTCTCCCTTCACTCAATTTTCTGTTGTCTGTCCCACAGGAGGGGGTTATAAGTAGATCATTGTGATTGGCTCCTCCTTTAATCCCCCACCTTCTATTTACCTTTCTGGTATGGCTACTCTCATTATTGGTCCTGAGGTGTTCATCTGTCCTGGATTCCCTGTGTTTCCAGCTCTTATCTGTACCAGTGTACATGCTCTGGTCTAGCCTTGTAAGGTAGAATTGGGATCATGATAGTGGGGAGGGGAGCAAGCATTAAAGAGCTAGAGTAGAGTTGTATGTTTCATTGGTGCTATACTGTACCCTGACTGGCTCATCTCTTCTCTGTGACCCTTCTCTAAGGAGATATTCAATTGTCTACAGATGGACTTTGGGTCTCCACTCTGCAGCCTCCCACTTATCCACATTGATATAATTTTTTGTTCTGGGTCTTTGATGCCTGACACCTGATCCCATTGATACCTCGGGATCACACAAGCTGGTGTGCTTCCTGTATTGGAACTAGTTTGAGGGGACCTACCAACCACAGGGTAAGAAAACAAAAGCAGATGTACCTGCTCTCATACCAAGGCGAAGTGATTACTACTGAGCATGCTAAAATATCTGAAAATTCTATGACATTCCTACAGACTAGAGAAAAAATATATATCGTATAAATATTTTGACATCCACAGTGGTATTTTGGTTAATGGTTTGAACTAAATATTTGGAAGCAAAGTTGTTTCTTATTTCTCTTCCTTTTAATATTAACATTGTGGTTCTTCTTCATTTTGGGAGTAGTAAAGTTATTTTTCCTCCAAACAGAGATCTTTGATTGATTTCCCAGTGTTCTAGAGAGGCCTCAGGGCCAAAACATTTGCATCTCGTCATAACATATAACTTGTGCAAATTGTACTTTTTAGAAAAAGCAAGCTAACAATTCAAATTCAATGATACTTCTATTTCCAGGGTTGTGTTTTGATTTATTTCCTAGAACCCAAACATGGCGTGTTTATAATTTTCCCTCTATTCTTGCAAACACTAAGTGAAAAAAAAACTTATGTTTGAAGAACACGCCACAATCTTCGCTAGAACATCGTTTGTGCTTCACTCTTGTTCTCTCGCAGTGTGAATGAGTTCTCTCTTTCATCCACCTTCTATCATCCCTCCCTTTTGTGATAAGTAATGTAGGCTTGTCAAAAGCTAGCTTAATTTAAGAGTGTGCTCTGTGGTCTTGGAATGAAGTCAAGGTACTGACTTCCTGCTAGAAAATTTCTACATGGTTGGCATGAAGACAGCTACCTAGCATGATTTCACACAAGCTAGGTTTCCCCTGAAGAAAACACATTCTTCCCCAACCAGAATCACATTTTAGGAACTTGCACTTCTGACCTTAAAAAAAAAAGTAATGATCACTCCCTAAAATGCAGAAAATTATCTGAGAAGTCTAACTTAGGTCTTCCCTCGTCAATGACATCTCTGTCCTCTTTCCTTCATCAACTTAACCAGTATTGAGGCAGGTTCCTAGGAAATTAGTTTGATGGGGCATAGGTACATTAATATATTTCTTAATGTATTGAACTTGGATATTGTTCAGGAAAACCCAAAGATATTGTTAGGTGCCATCAGGTTGGCCCTAATTCAACAGTAATCATAGGCACAACAAAAGGAAGTACTTCCATCAGAAGTAGACAGCCTATCCTTCTTCATAAGCTGTTCTTAGTCTGGAAGCTCTGCTGAAACCTGCTCACTCGATAATCCATTCTAGTGGCCACACAGAACTCACAGATAATACTCATCTCTATCTGGTCCTCAGTTTCTCAGCCAAGCTACCCCTTGGCCTCTGTCCAGCTCAAACAAGTATTACAAAACTCCTTTAGTGCTGATAAATGCCCAAAGGGTACCCTATTCTACAAGCCAATCTCTTGCCCGTAGTCACTCAGTTCTCCTTGTTCCATGGAGCAGAAATCTGCCACTCTGGCTCATGATCTCTCCTCTGTGGCCTCTGATGACCTTACTGCTGTCACTTTCTTCACATAGGAAATGGCTCACTTTATACCCAGCTGTTGAGAAAAACTGGCCAATCCCCAAGCAAGAGTCCTTCACTTATTTGCACTCTTCAACCCAGTCATTTGGTAAGAGTTATAAAGACTGTAGGTAGAAGAGCCGCATTAAGTAATTCCACTTCTCTGCAATATAACCCCCCCCCCCCATATGATATTTTATCTCTTAAATCATGGGGCTGTTTTAGGAATGAATGAAATGCCCTCTATAAACATTTTGTGCCTATACAACATACTCAATAATTGCTAATGTTGTTGTTACAGCATAATTGGAGGAACTGGAGAAGTTTTATGTGAAGAAAAAAATGAATAGTGGAATTTCCTTTCCAGATTTCCCCCCAGTTAGGATACCACACTGTTTTTGAGAGGTAATTGGTAAGTATGACAGTTACGGTTTTGTATCAATTTGCCTGGCCCAGGAATCTCAATGGTTTCATAGTTAAGATCTTGTAACCTCCCAAGACCTGACTTAATGCATCTAATCACAACCAGTTGATTGGTAGCCTCCATATGAGAGAAGATTAAGGTGGAGTGCCACTCTCTTATCCAGGTATGAGCCCTGATGCACTTAATTGCCCTGGGAGTGTGGCTTGCTTGCAGTAGAAGTGGATGATATGAAAAGAACTTCTTGCTTTTTGCTGGATTTGGATCTTGCATCTGACTCATCAACTTCTAGTTTTTTGGGATTTGAGCAATTGGCCTGCTAAGTCTGGGAGTCATCAGTGTCCTGTCATGTAACCTGCTGGCCTTGGGTTCATTTACCTCTCCACTCACAGGTCTGACCTACTGATCTTGGACTCATCCATCTCGGTAGCCACCAACCTGTGATCTTCCTACAGATCTTGTGATCACAGAACTATGTGAGCCAGGAGAAACCTCCAACTTAACATCTGATCCCTTGGGACCTTCTTGGACTCACGCTTGCTCATAGTGTGAGTAATTTTCTTGACATAAATCTATTTCTACATCTATTACTACATAAGTCAATGGTTTTAAATCTGTAGAGAACCCAGCCTAAGATAGTACTCTCCTTGGGTATTGAATTGGAAGTGACAAACATCAGTTTGGGCACTAGCTCAAAAGTGCCTAATTATAAATATAACACCCACCTTATTCTCCCATTGTGGGTCTATATAAGTAATGCTAAGTCACACACAGACATCTAATAAAAAGTTTGTACCTAATAGGTACCCTAAAGTAGCTCCTTTCTATGTATAGATATGTTGAAGAAGGGTCAACTGGATTTTTCTATGGCCAGACTTCATCCTTCTTGGTGTTCAAATGCTGTATGATAATGTCTTTCCTTATATCCATGTGGTTCTCTATTGGGATTCATATTTCTGCAACATATAAGCTGCATGATTTGGGGCAAGTTACTTATTCTTATTAAGGCTAAAGTTATTTTCTCTACAAAGTGAAAATAATACGATCTATCTTTGGATGGGTTCTCTATGAAGATAAAAATCAGTGAATCTTATAAATGTGTATAAAAGAGAGTTTTATATCAAAGAAATTACTCACAGTGTTATTGAAGTGGCTTCTCTTGATTCACACAGCTGCAAGGGTGGATGGACACAAAATCAGCCGGTCAGATGGCAGGCTCCAATGTCAGCAGGTAGATGGCAGATGGTTGATGACTCCCAGGTTTGTCAGACAGTTTGCAGCCATGGGCACAAATCATGAGAATGAATGATGAGCCAGGTGCAAAATCTAGACACAGAAAAAATCAAACAAGCTTTTCCACAGCACCCACTTACTTTGGAAGCTGGCCATCCCCCTAAGGAAATGTTCTTCCAATTGTTTGGCTGCTCGTAGCAGATCTCACCGTGGAGGGCATTGTGTCATGGGGGATAAACCCCAAACCAAACCTTCTGTCATTAAGCCAAATCCTAATTATAAAGTTTCTGAGGCTGTAAAACTTTCTAGGAGCAGATAATTTAATCTTTTTTTCCCCATGAAATGGCTGGTAAATTTGAACCAGTCTAACTGTGAAAACACTGGGAATCCTGGCTCAGCCAAGTTGACATAAACCCTTAACTATCAAAGTATATCAGCACGATTAAATGAGTGGATGTTTACAAACCCTTAGTAAGATACTAAAACAATTGAGCAATCATGATTTGTGCTATTATCTACAGATTTTGCTCTAGAAAATGGGTCACCCTACATTCTTAAAAATGAATCATTCACAAAGACACTTCATCAGTGTTCTAATTAGCAATAGTTTGCAGATTGTAAATAGTCTCCTGACTTAAGGTACCTACGAATTAACTTCACGTATAAAAATGTCCATGAATCACTCAGATGTATAATAAAAGTAAGTTGTCTAGAAAAATGAATGATTCAAATTGAAGACTTGAATTTGGAAATCTGAATTAGAAAATACCAAGGGAATTAACTGTCAGAAGTGAAATAACAACCAAGAAATGTAATGAGATAGGTCACAAGAGATCCTGAAGGATTCAAATTACAAGTAAGCAAAAACTCTCATCGCGTGGAAAGATAGACAGATGGTTCTCTGTATCCAAAGATTCCAAATGCATAGATCCAACCAAGTGCTAATAAAAAATATTTGATATAATATATATATACACATACATATATACATATACACATAAATACACATAAATACACACACTTATATCTTTTTTTTTATTAAATGAAGGGGGAAGTGCAGAGTGGAGACCCAAGGCCCAAGTGTCAGCCAATGGAGATCCCCTCACAGAGGGGCTTAGGAGAGGAGATGGGTTAATTAGGGTGTGAGGTAGTATCGATGAAGAACACAGCTTTCCCCCAGATCCTGGATGCTTCCTCCCCCCAACTACCATGATCCGAATTCTACCTTGCAGGGTTGGATAGGACAGAGGCTGTACACTGGTACATAGGAGGGTTGGAGATACAGGGAATCCAGGGTGGATGATACCTCCAGGACCAAGGGCGTGAGGGACGATGCTGGGAGAGTGGAGGGTGAGTGGGTTGGAAAGGGGGAACTGATTACAAGGAGCCACATGTGACCTCTTCCCTGGGAGAGGGACAGCAGAGAAGGGGGGAAGGGAGACCCCGAATAGGGCAAGATATGACAAAATAACGAGGTATAAATTACCAAGGGCATATGAGGGAGGGGGGAAAAGGGAGGGAGGGGGGGAAAAAAAGGAGGACCTGATGCAAGGGGCTTAGGTGAAGAGCAAATGCATTGAGAGTGATTGGGACAGGGAGTGTATGGGTGTGCTTTGTACAATTGATGTATGTATATGTATGGATTGTGGTAAGAGTTGTTGGAGTCCCTAATAAAATGTAAAAGAAGAAAAAAAAAAATGCTTCCACAATGGTATTCAAAACAAAAAAAAAAAAATATTTGAAAAACAAAAACAAGCGATTACATGATCAAAGCTAAGAAGTATACTAGCATTTACATTGCATTGGGTATTATAAATAATATAGAGATGTCTTTCTTGATGTGTTTTGTTTTGTTCTTTGTCAGTGGTTTGTTGTTGTTTTGTTGTATACTGTTGCTTTGCTTTCCTCTGTCTTGTTTTTGTGCATGTTATTATCTCCACAGGTCTGTCTAAATAAGACAGGCTGGATGAACTATCTGGAGGAAAAACAACGGGACCAACAGTTCCAGAGGGACTTGGGATAGAGGGAGGTGGCGGGTAAAGAAGTGATGTTAACAAACCCAGGGACAAGGAAACAACATGGGATCCAAATTAGTAGTGAGGTGGGAGTGGCAGGCCTGGTGGGGAATGATCAAGGGTAAGGTAATGTAAAGAAGAGGTATAGCTGTAACCCAGGTGGGGATGGAGCATGGTAGTGGGCCAGGAGGAAAGTCAAGGAAAATGGAGGAAAGAGCTTGGAGGCAAAGGGCATTAGACAAAGACATGTACATGCAAATATATATAGGAGGATGGGGAAATAGATCTATGTGCCTATATTTGTAGGTTTATTATTAAGGTGGCAGAAAGACCTTGGGCCTCTACTCAAGTACTCCCTCAATGCATGAATACTTTCTTCTATTAAATTGGCATTCTATGATGCTCACCCTCCCAACACAACCACTGAAGCCAAAGCAGGTGAACAAGTAAATGTGGTGAAGAAAGCTGATGGTGCCCGGCTATCAAAAGAGACAGCATCTGGGGTCTTAAAGGCTTGAAGAAAAACAAGCGGCTGTCTAGATCAGAAACAACAAAGCCCACATGGAAGAACACACCAGCTCGTGTGATCACGTGGTTCCGAAGGGATCAGTTATCATGCATTAAAGAACAAAAAATCATATCATTGGCTGCACACCTCCATTATACGATCGCTGAGGACAAAAGGGTGCATAAGCAAATGTGGCAAAGAAAGCTGATGGTGCCCGGCTATCAAAAGAGATAATGCCGGGGTCTTAAAGGCTTGAAGATGAACAAGCGGCCATCTAGCTCAGAAGCAACAAAACCCACATGGAAGAAGCACACCAGCCTGTGCGATCACGAAGTGTCGAAAGGATCAGGTATAAGGCATCATGAAAAAAAAAAATCTTACCATAGTGAATGAAGGGGGAAGTGCAGAGTGGAGACTCAAAGCCTATTTGTCGGCCACTGGAGATCTCCTCCCAGAGGTGTCTAGAGGAGGAGATGAGTCAGTCAGGGTGTGATGTAGCACCAGTGAAGAATACAGCTTTCCTCCAGTTCCTAAATGCTTCCCCACCCCCTTACCATGATCCAAATTCTACCTTGCAAGTCTGGTTAGAGCAGAGGAGGCACAGGGAATCCGGGGTGGATGATACCTTCAGGACCAGGGATGTGAGGGGCAATACTGGGAGGGTAGAGGGTGAGAGGGTTGGAAAGAGGGAATCGATTACAAGGCTCTACATGTGACCTCTTCCCTGGGGAACGGACAACAGAAAAGGGGGTGAAGGAAGATGCCGGATAGGACAAGATATGACAAAATAATAATTTATAAATTATCAAGGGCTCATGAGGGAGGGGGGAATGGGGAGGGAGGGGAAAAAAGAGGACTTGATGCAAAGGGCTTAAGTGGAGAGCAAATGCATTGAAAATGATTAGGGGAAAGAATGTGTTTTATACAATTGATATATGTATATATATGGATTGCGATAAGAGTTGTATGAGTCCCTAATAAAATGTTAAAAAAAAGTGTACAGGAGGATGTGAGTAAGTTATAGGTAAATACTATACTATACCATTTTTTGCTTTTTAAAATAGTTTTAATGACATATAATTCACATATGCAATTCATTGGTTTAATCATATTAAAAAGTTATACAATTGTCACCATAATTAATTTTAAAATATTTTCTCCTTTCTTGGACTGATTATTATTAGTTCCCCATCCCTCCTCAACCTCCCCTGGCATCACCCTAAGAAACTACTATTCCAGTTACTGTCTCTAGAAATTTACCTATCCTGGATTTTATATACAGAAAAGCAGAACAGAAATAAATTAAAATTCAGCAACAATAACAAAATAAAACAGAGAAAAACCTCAATCAAAAAGAGAAAAGAACTTATGAAAAATTAGGACAAATTTAAAATGTTATCAATAGGTAGAACAAATAATGAAGTATTAAATTTATCTTAACTGTTGTTGTTATATGCCATCGAGTCTGGTCTAACTTAAAGCACCCCTAAGCACAACATAAAGGGACACTGCCTAGTCCTGCACTAATCTCACAATTGTCCTTATGTCTGAGCCATTGTTGCAGCCACTGTGTCCATCTATCTATCTATTTTGATGCCCTTCCAGTTTACCAAACATGATGTCCTTTTCCAGGGATTGATCTCTCCTGACAACATGTCCCAAGTGCGTAGACAAAGGCTCGCCATTCTTGCTTCTAAAGAGCACTCTGGCCTTAGTTCTTGATTAGTTTGCCCTTTTAGCAGTCCATGCTACTTTCAGTATTCTTCTCCAGCACCACAATTCAAATATATCTATTCTTCTCTGGTCTTCATTAATCAATGCCAACTTTCACTGAAGCCATTGAAAATGCCATGGTTACATGTGCATCAGTCCACTTCCCAATGCACTCTGTCTGGTAGCAAAGCAATTCACATCCCTGGTAAATGATCAGAGAGGATTATCTGGAGGCTTAATCAATGTGGGCACCCTGAAGACAGATTGTGGACAGTTTTCCCTGTCATCATAGCCTTCTTCAAACAAGATGCTCAGAATTTAAATCCTCTCCTAAATTCTTGAATACTGGTTCCTCCTCTGTACCTGAATTTTATTCTTTACAGTCTTTAGATAACATAGTCTGGTGTGCTTCTTCTTTGTGGACTTAACTGATACCTCACTTAGATGGCTGCTTGTTTTAAGACAAGATTTTAAGACCCCAGACACTGATCTTTCTGATAGTCAGGTACTATCTTATTTCGTCAACATACTTCATTGTAGCACACATATCTTCAGTGATAGCTTCATGAAGGCAAGTATTGAGTAAGGAAAAATCATAAGAACTAATTGCTTTCAGATTAGGACTATAATTTAAGGGAAACTAAGAAGCCATTCATATACCTATGGCTTACATATGTCCCTGGTACAATTTAGAGACACCCTTATCATTTTATTGGAGAATATTATAAATCTACTCATGGCACATATGGTTATTCTATTGATAGTACTGCTAATTTATCCAGTGATATATAATTTCAAATAGTGTTTAGAAAAGGAAAGGATGCATGTATAGGACAGCTTTTCAGATTAAATTTCATGGTTTGTAGAATTGTGCTGATTAAAAACTTAAGCAACTGGACACTTTTTACACAAACAGTGAGAACTGGGAAAGGACAAAACTTTCAATGATGCTCATTGGCAAAGGCAGAACTATGCCTGCTGGACTGAGACGTGTCTTTTAAAAAAAGATCATTAAAAAGCAAATATATGAAAGTCTTGAGTTTCTATTTATTAGGCACCTCAAAGCAAGAGATTCGAATTAAAGTCCAATGACTTCAAATCCATACCCTTGAGATAGGAGTCTCCTGCTTCCACTCATACTAAAATGTTTCAGCCTTAAGTCAAAAGGATTTCAGTTCCTTTAATCTGCTAAAAGTGTGTTTAAGTTAAAGTCCAGTTCCATTAATTGGATTTCCAAATCAGAGCCTTCTTGGGTAGCCTGTGAAGGATGTTGTGCACCTCAAAAATGTCTAAAGTCCCAGTTGTGTATAGCACACAGCCTGGGTCACAATAGGCTGGATAGAAACTAGCTCAGAAGTGACTGATTATAAATATAATACCCACCTTATTCTCCCGTGGGGGTCTATATAAATAACGCTAAGCATTTTTCCCCAATAGCATGTTCTCCCATCTGGTTTACCCACCAAGAGAAGTGAAATCACTGTCTCCTAGACACACATGTCTTTGCCCACCTCTGCACTTAAGTTTCCATTGTGGTTCTCCAAGCACCTGCTAATTTGGGGTGACAATGAAGCAATGATACATGGAAGGAGCTGATGGGTCTTTACCCTCTCTTCCCAAAATGAGCCACTGACCCTTGCTGAAGTAAGGCCTCCTCTGTTCAAGTGGGTTTTAAGATGTACAAAATAGTGGGTGGTACACGGTTCATAAGCATTAGGCAGTCGTATCACATCATTGCTTGGGAGACCTGATTAAAGGATTACATGGCCTGAGAACAGATGCTTGCCTTTGTCTTGGTGTTTATTCTTACTGCAGTAGTCTAATACAATATGTGTCCTTCTGTGATTGACTAATGTCTCTTAGCATAATGGTTTCCAGGTTCTTCCATGCCATGAGATGTTTCCTAGTTTCATCACAGTTATACAAGCAAGCAGAATGGTGCCACACTCCTCATCAAAAAATGACATTTCAAGATCTAGGTTGAAATACAATGCTGTCTGTGATAGGATAATATTTATCTGCATACAAGGAATTCCAATCAGTACAATTATTGTTCAAAATTTTAATTTGAATACCAACCACTAAAGCTAGTAAGAAAGAAATTGAAGAATTCTACCAATTTCTTCATTCTGAAATTGATCAATCACGCAATCAAGATGCATTGATTATTGGCAATTGGAATGCAAAAGTTGAAAGCAAAGAAGGAGGAGGAGTTTGAAAATATGGTCTTGGTGATAGAAACAAAACTGAAGATCACATGATGAAATTTTGCAAGACCAATGACTTAGTCATAGCAAATAACTTTTCCCAACAACACAAATGACAACTATACACATGGACTTCTCCAGCTGAAATATACAGAAATAAAATCGACTATATTTGTGGGAAGAGATGATGGAGAAGCTCTACATCAGCACCTAAACCCAGACCAGGTTGACTGTGGAACCAACAATCATTTTCTCATGTGTAAGCTCAGGTTAACATTGAAGAAAAATTGAAACAAGTCCCTGAGAGCCAAAGTACAACCTTGAGCTTTCCCATTTGAATTTTGAGACCATCTCAAACACAAATATAATGGAATAGCACTAATAACAGAAGACTTGATCAGATGTGGGATGACATCAAGAACACCAGTGTGAGAATTGTGCCCGATCTGACCCCACCACCCTTGGGGCCAAACGCTAAGGGCATGCACCAGAGCAGCAAGAGGAGCAAAGCAATGAAGTCCCTGGGGAATGCCAAAATATACTGTGGGGCCAGGCATGGCACCCCATCAGACTGGACTGGAAGACACTCTTAAAGGTCAACAAACAGACCTGGAACACTTTATACACTTTTCTCTTTTTTTGTCATTGGTTTTCTTGTTGTTGGGTTTTTCTGTTTTATTTTGCTTTGCCTTGTTTTTATGCTTATTATTGTCTCTGCATATCTATCTAGATATGATGGGCAGGATAAACAATCTGAAGGAGAAAACAATGGGACTGATAGTTCCAGGGGGATATGGGACAAGGGGAGTCAGGGGAAAGGAAGTGGGTGTTAACAAGCTCAGGGACAAGGGAACAATGAGTGATCTAAAATCGATGGCAACGAGGGCATAGGATGTCTGGTAGGGCTTGATCAAGGGTAATGTAACCGAGAGGAATTACTGAAACCCGAATGAAGGCTGAACATGAGAGTAGGACAAGAGGAAAGTAAAAGGAAATAGAGAAAAGAACTAGGAGGCAAATCGGCATTTATAGAGGTCTAAATGCAGACATGTATATATGTAAATATATTTATATATAACGATAGGGAAATCAATCTATGTACATATGTTAAGTATCAAGGTCGCAGATGGACATTGGGCCTCTATTCAAGTACTTCACAACACAAAAACACTTTGTTCTAATAACCTGGCATGCATTTGACACCTAAGATTGCATCTGATTGGCTGCACTGTATATCAATTAAGTGACGGGATTGATGATAAGCTACTTTTTTAATGCCATGTGATCTACCCACACTACATTTGTGATCGACTAGTAGATCATGTATGACGTTTTGAGCACCCCTGCTTTATAAGCAAAATGTTGAATGATGCAGGAAGCATCAAGATTAAAGAATGCACAGAGTCTCTGTACCAAAAAGAACTAGTCAACATTCCACCATTTCACGAGGTAGCACATGCGAAAGAACCAATGGTGCTGAAGGAAGTTCCAACTGTACTGAGTGCATTAGCCAGAAAAAGGCTCCAGGAATTGGTGGAATACCCTTGAAATGGTTCAGAAAGCTGAAGAAGCACAAAACGCAATCACTCTTCTATGCTTGGAAATTGGGAAGATAGCTACTTGGCCAACGAACTGGAAGAGATCTATATTTGTGTCCATTTCAAAGAAAGGTGACCCAACAGAAAGCTCAAACTTACAACGATATCATTGATATCCCACACGCGTGACATTGACAGGTACCTGCCAGAAGTTTAGGACAGACTCAGAAGAGGACATGGAACAAGGGATATCATTACTGATGTCACATGGAGTTGGCTCAAAACAGAAAATGTCAGAAAGATACTTACTTGTGTTGCATTGCTTATGCAAAGGCATTCAACTGTGTGGACCACAATAAACTGTGGATAATCTTGAGAAAAAGGAGAATTCCAGAACACTTCATTGTGCTCATTCGGAACTTGTGCATGGATCCAGAAGCAGTTATGGGACTAGGACAAGGGAATTGTGCATGGTTTAAAATCAGAAAAGGTTTATGTCAGGGTTGTAGCCTCTTACCATACTTGTTCAATCTTCATAGTGAGCAGACGATTGGAGAAGCTGGATTATATGAAGAGTGTGACATCAGGTTTGGAGGAAGGTTTATTAACCAACTACACATGCAGATGACATAACCTTGCTTGCTGGAAGTGAGGAGGGATTGAAACATTGACTGATAATCAAGGATTGTAACCTCAGTTTGGATTACAACTCAATGTAATGAAGACCCAAATCCTCACAACTGGATCAATTGGTAACATGATAAATGGAGAGAAGGTTGAAGCTGTCAAAGACTTTGTCTTACTTGGATCCACAATCAATGCTCATAGAAACAGCAGTCAAGAGATCAAACAATGTATTGCAGGCAGCGAATTTTCTGCACAAGACCTCTTCAGAGTCTTGAAGAGTGTGGATGTTTCTTTGAGGACTAACCTATCATATTCTCCATTGCCTCCTATGCATGTGAAAGTTGGACATTGAATAAGGAAGACCATAAAAGAATGGATGGATTTGAATTGTAATGCTGGAGAAGAATATGGAACGTATCAAGAACTGCTATAAGGACAACCCAATATATTTTGGACTAAGTAAGGCCAGCATGTTCTTTAGCAGCCAGATGACAAGATTTCATATTACATACTTTGGACCTATTATCAGGACAGATCAGTCCCTGGAAAAGGTCTGATCATGTTGGGTAAAGTGGAAGGGCGGTGAAAAAGAAGCCCCTCTACTAGATGGAATGGTACAGTAGCTGCATCAATGAGCTCTGTCAGAGGACAATTGTGAGGATGGTGCAGGGCCATGCAGTGTTTCGTGCTGCCGCGCATAGATCGGCTCAATGGCATCTGACAACAAGTTATACGGTTCCTCCTTATCCAACAGAGCAGAACTGCCCCTGTGGGTTTTCGAGGCTGTAACTATCCAGAGTAATACGGATCCTCTTCTTTCTCCTATAAACTGGTTCATAGTCTCAACCTGCTAACCTCATGGCTAGCCACCCAAATCATAGCCCGCTGTACCCCCTTTGAGTCAGAAATGACTTGATGGCTAGTTTTTGGATATATCAGCATCCATACATTTATACTCACCCGGAATTTTCCTTTTCATACCTAATCTCTCCTCCTACATTTTAGTAAAATACTGCTAGCTAGTTTCGTTTTCAATGTTATAATAAATAATTAATATGTATTGATAGCTGATTATGCCAGGCACTGTATTAAATGGTTTCCATGTATTATCTCAGTTAAGTTTTCTCAAAACTTTGTGAAGTAGATATTATAAATATTTCCCACATGACAAGGAAAATGAGGATTGGTGAGAATTAGTACATTTGATTCAGGTGGTTAGCCCCTCAGCCTGTGCACTTCCCACTAATTCTAAGACCGTCTCCAATTCTAGCCCTCTTTTCTACCACAGACTTATAGTCTCATTTTACTCCCAATAGTTATACATAGTCCCTTCCTTTCCAAGTCTTTCTTCCTTTGGGAATACTTTTCTTTCCCTGTGCTCAAGAACCACCGTCTCTTACACTGACCATTGTCTCCCTTCACCCACTTTTCTGTTGTCCATCCCCCCTAGGAAGGGGTTATACATAGATCATTGTGATCACTTCCCCTTTCGCCTCCCACCATGTGTGTGTGTGGGGGGGGATTATAAATTTATAAATTATCAATGGTTTGCAAGGGAGGGAGGTGGGGGAGAGGGGAAATGAGGAACTGATATTAAGGACTGAAGTAGAAAGGAAATGTTTTGAGAATGATGATGGTAACTTATGTACAAATGTGCTTGACACAATGGATGGATGTATGGATTGTGATAAGAGCTGTAAGAGCCCCCAATAAAATGATTTTTTTTTAAAAAAGAACCACCCTCTCAGTGCACTGAGTCCTAAGTGCTCATTGGCTGAAGCCACATCCAGTTCCGATTACTCCTGTTTTCTTTAATCCCATGCCTTTGACAAACCTCTCCACTGGGATGTCCAGCTACAAGTTGAAAATAGCATGACCACATGGTGCTCATTACTAATTATTTCTGCCCAATTCCTCTACCATCCTTAGATGGTTTCATTTGTTAGGCTTAAAACCGTAGAATGATCCAGGACCCCATAATCAACAACCACTAGCCATATTGCTCTTTCTCCTCTATGTGTCCAGGAACATGGTTGGGTCAAATTAACCACGCTTTTCCTAACATCTTATTTCCACTAGAAAATGTAGGAGGCTGTCAAACGATTAAATAATCCAAGGCACCTCCACCAGTTACCATTGTCTTTCTGAAGCTTCTCTTGCCTCATTCTTTGAAAATTACCCTTCGACAGCCATTTCTAGAGCCCTTGGATGGTGCAAATAGCAAATGGTCTAGATTGCTAATCAATAGTTTAGAGCTTCAAGTCTACCCAGATATAACTCCAAAGAAAGGTCTGGCCATTGCAGACCCTCAGGAGCAGTCTGCTCTGAGATATGATGTCCTTGGGCGTAGGAATTGACACCAGGGAAAATGGTTTTAACCATCATTTCCGGGTTTTGTAGTAATTTTCTTTCTTTCATTTATTTCTACTTTAAAAACATTAGATATGTGCATTTTTATTACAACGGAGCAGTGAGAGTCTTATTGTTTACATTCTTCCTCGTGATTGTTATCCTGTGGTTACTAGTTGTGCTTTATAGAGGAGATAAGAAAAAGGAGCAATCAGGTGGATCACAGAGCCGCCTCCTCTGTTGCACCCACAGCTTGGCTAGCTCATTACGCATTGCTGTCACGCCCCAGCCACTAACTGCATAGGGCAGAGATTCCCTTCAAAAACCTTCCATGTCACTACCAGGCGTGGCAGAGTGATGTTTTGATTTGTCAGGGCTGGCTTCGGCTGCAGCTGGCGGCTCTTAGTACATTAGGCATTCTCATCAGACTGGCAACGTTTCCAATTTCGTGTGCTGGCCACAGGTTGTGTTCTGAATGCGGTACAAGGCCAAGGCGTGGGCGCTGACGAGAGCGTCTCTCTTGGAAGCAGCAGTTCACTGAAAAGTGTTCGCAGATACTAGCGAGTGCTAGGAGGTGGCTGTCATTATAAATTCCTATTTTCTCAGATGCCCCATTTAGTGAGACCTTGAGAGAAACACAGAAAGCAAAACACTTCTTCTTTTCACCAGGAATGTGGAAGCTCTGAATATTTACCCAAAAGTAAAGAAGTCTTGTGAATTTGCACTCTCTCAAATGCAAATGAAGCCAAATCCCAGGAGAAAATTAACATACTATTGCTGTGCATGTGAAAACTAAAGCTTGTGTTAACAAGGAAAACCAACCGTCCTTCACAATCTCTGTGCCCTCTTAAGTATTTTGTTCCCTTCAGAAGTCTTGGCTTACATGCAACTAAGCATTTTGAACCAATGCTTTCGGGAAGCTTTCTTCTTTAAACTACTCTAAGCCCTTCATGGCCATTGTTTTCTGGTTTGGGTTTTTTGTTGATACCATATGTTTTAGGAGAAAAAAGACTTCTAATATAATTTTATAGAGACTCCTTTATTAAGAACAAAGACAAGATACCTTAGTCTGGGTTATTTTGAGAAGCAAAACCAGTGAAGCTTATATATGTATATATAGAAAGAAATTAATATAAAGAAAATTAAGTGGGCAAGTCCAAATCCAGATGACTTCCAAGGCCATGCGTCAGATGTTAGGCTGAAGCTTTCTCCAAACTCACATAGTATAGCTGCGGCAATTGAGGAACCCAAGATTGGCAGGAAGCCGACAGGCTGGTGACTGCAGAGGTGAGTTCATCCAAGGTCATCTGCTCAAATGGCAGGCCTCTGACAACTCCCAACATTGGTAAGCAACATGGCAGGTCTGGTTCCACAGGACCAGAAGTCAATGAATCAAATTCGGGATCCAAACACAGCAAAAAAGAAAATGAGAGTTTCCACTTATATGGGAAACAAACCACACTAAAACATCATTTATATTAATTGCATCACGGCTGTGATCTGAATAAAAGTGTTGCATCCCACCCAGATCTTCTTACAACTCATAGGCTGTTCATAGCAGATTACATTATGGAAGGAATTACATTGTATTAGGTGAGGTCATAGAATTTCTAAATCTTAACTGCCAAACCACTAAGAATACTGGCCCAGAGAAATTGACACAAATCCACTGCCAATTCTGCATCACAGTGACTTATATAGGGTTTCTGGAGCTCCAAAAAAGACTCATCTTTCTCCTGAGGAGCACTTGGTAAATTTAAACCATCTGCAATTAGCAGTCTAATGCTTACCCAACAGTACCAGCAGACCTGCTTCGATGAGACGTGCAAAACAAAGGACACTCTCACACAATTCTAATTGACAACAGATGCATTAATCACAATCGTCGGCAGTATTACAGAATTTGGAAAGAGGCCACGCTTGGGATACATAAACCATTGCAGATTAGAACAGCTTCCATGATTGTTTCTGGGTCCTCTTACCACAGTGACTGGGGTATCACTCATGATTATGTGATCCTAGTCCCCCAATTTCAACATAGGCATGCCCAGGCACATTCCTGAGGTCTAGACTGTCCCTTTGTGAGATGACCAGGTGAGTTGCAGAAATGTATTCTTCCTGAGAATAAAGCTTTTTATATTGCTGGTCAATGATCAGAAAGAACTCAGTGGAGGCAGAATCTATATGGAGATTGAAAATGAACTTAGTGCTCCAACTGTAAATCTTAGTCTAATGCAAGTTTCGTGCTTAGAATTTAAGTTACAATACAGAAGGCATGCTAAAATTAATAAAAGGTATTCTTATGTAGTATGGATTTTGATAGAATTATGTAGTATGGATTATGTAGTATGGATTTTGATAGAATTATGTAGTATGGATTATGTAGTATGGATTTTGATAGAATTATGTAAGTACATATGTCCTAAGTGAACTCAAGCGATAGGATTTGCGGGGTGAACCATTTCTTCAGATTCCTGCAGTTTTGAAGATCTCCGCCAGGTGGTAGTACAAACCATACATGGGACAAAAGATTCCCAAGAAACCTGAGATATCAGTGGAGATGTATGTCCCATGGATCATGGAAAGTTTAAACTCCTGGTTTCCTGGTGATACTGCTTGTATTTTAGACATATGCATCAGAATAATATATATTTCTTATTAATTTATCCTTAATGGCATCTAGTAGATCCTAGACATTAATATAAGATCATACAATATAATTTAGAAACCTACTTTGAGCTCCCTCTGAATCAGGAGGATGTGTACATGGATGTGTGAATGAGAAAGCATATGAGAAAATGAACAGAAAGACAGACTTCCAAAGTCAGTAGATGTAATTTTCATTTCTCCTGTAATGAAGGAAGAGCGATTCCTAAAAAGTAAAAGTTCTTCATGTTTTTGTTCAAAAATGTTGTTGTTAGATGCTATCGAGTGAGCGCTGGCCCACAGTGGCCCCACGCACAACAGAAGGGAACACTGCGCGGTTCCGCACCATCCTCACCATTGTTCTTACGCCTGAGTCCAATGTTGCAGCCTCGGTGCCAATCCACCTTGTTGAGGACCTTCCTCGTTTTCTCCGCCCTTCCACTTCACCAAACACGTTGCCCTTCTCAAGAGACCGATCTCTCCTGACAATATGTCTGAAGAATGTAAGATGAAGTCTTGCCATCCTTACCTTTAAGGAGCACTCTGACCTTACTTCATCCAATACAGGTTGGTTTGTCCTTTTAACCGTTTATGGAACTTTCAATATTCTTCTCCAGCGCCACAATTCAAACACATTGATTCTCCCATGGTCTTCCTTATTCAATGTCCGACTTTCACATGCATATGAGGCAAACCATAGGTTTGTCCTCAAAGAAGCATCCTTGCTCTAAAGAGGTCTTGCACGAAGACTTACCTGATGCAATACATATTTTGATCTCTTGACTACTGTTTCCATGAGCATTGATTGTGGATCCAAATAAGTCAAAATCCTTGACAACTTCAATCTTTTCTCCATTTATCATGATGTTACCTATTGGTCCAGTTGTGAGGATTTGGGTCTTCTTTACATTGAGTTGTAATCCATGTTGAAGGCTGCAATCCTTGATCGTCATCAGCAAGTGCTTCAGGCCCTCCTCACTCCCAGCAAGCAAGGTTGTCATTTGCATGTCACCGCTTGCTAAATAAACCTTCCTCCAATCCTGGTGCCACATTCCTCTACATATAATTCAGCTTCTCCAATGATATTCTCAGTATATAGATTGAACAAGTATGGTGAGAGGACCTAACCCTGACACATACTTTTCTTGATTTTATAGCATGCAGTATTCCTTTGTTCGATTTGAATAACTGCCTTTTGGTCTATACACAATTCCCAAATGAGCACAATGAAGTGTTCTGGAATTTCCATTTTTCTCAGGGCTATCCACAGTTTGTTATGTTCTACACAGTTGAATGTGTTTGCATGATCAATTAAACAAAAGTAAATATCTTACTGGTGTTCTCTGCTTTGAGTCAAGATACAGCTGAATTCAGCAATGGTATCCCTTGTTCCATGTTCTCTTCTGCATCTATATGAAACTTCGGGCTGTTCCCTGTCAATGTGTTGCTGCAACCATTGTTAGATGAGCAAAGTTATACTTGTGTGTCATATCAGCGACAATCGTTTTATAGTTTGAACATCCTGTTGGGTGATTTTTCTTTAGAAATACCAGTGACACAGCTTCCAGCATCACAACAACACACAAGTCAGCACAGTACAGTAATTGACAGATAAGTGGTATGGATCAAAAATTATACGAAGTAATTTTCCCTAGAATTAGTAGCCTTATGAATACATACCAATTCACTCCCTTTCTTCTCCTTCCTTCCCTCAATGTTTTCCCTCTGTATCTTTTCTTTTTCTCTTCTCCCTTATTCCCCTTCTTTCCTTCCACCTCCATTTTCCCTTCTTCTTTCTTTTTTATTTCTTTACCAAGTATGACTGCGATGGGTTCCTAGATATTGGATTGATAACTAAGTGGATAAATATATTTTTGGCTAGGTATTTTCAAATTCCCACAGATTGATAATGTATATTATAACAGTTCAATCCTATTACCTTAGTGATTTAACACAATTTTTCATTCCGTTATTGTGCAAGTTTCTGTTTCAGAATAAATGAGTGGAGGTAAGTTCCGGAGCTATTTAGGCAATCAGAGACACTTGTGATGGGTACTTCAGATTTGGTCTCACACAAAAAACATGCAACTTGTAGTTCTCACTAAGCAGAAAAGAGAGTTAATGTAGTGCTGAAATTAGTTCTCCTAAGCACACGCACCATGCCACAGGTCATCTTGGCTGCTGTCTCACTGGCCAGAACTTGCAATGTAACTTTACGGACCTCCAAAGGGTCAGATCTTGAAGAGAGGATATCTTGCCTGTGTGGTTCACAGTTGATATACCTAGACGTTTATTTCATCTTTGAGGCATGTTACACCGATGCTTACCAAAGAGCTGTTTATAATAGAATAATGCCTCCAAAGGAAGAAGGGTTTTAGAAGTCTAACATCGGCGATGAGTTAAATATTGCGGTATATAGGCACAAAAGAAAAGTTAAGTGATTATAATTCAGATCATATAAACTCTGGGAATTCAGAAGCTTGAGTTTAAAGTCTAGTTTCCTCACTTTTAAGATTTGTGTACTAAGGGATGTGATTTTACAGAACTTGATTATATTGAGCTCAAACTTCACTTTCTTGGCTTTCAAATGAGGATAATAATAATAATAACAACCTGAGAAAGTTATTATCAAGATTGCATATTAAAAGGGAATGTGAAGTAGTTGGTATATACATGGCCCTAGAAAGCACTGCATTAATTTATCCAGCCATTTAACTATGCAGAAAAATATTTACTGACATAAAAGGATATTCACATTAGGATTCAAAACAAAAAATAAAAGGAACACTTCAAAGTTCTTTGTTTAACATAACAACACATTTTGGTTATTTTAAAACAAACCAAAACAGAAGTATAAACATAAAATTAATCTGATTCTGTTTTCTTAATCTGTGTTTGGCTCCCTTATAAGACCTCCTTGATAATTTATGGTAGAGAGTCTGATTGATCATCTCCCTGGAGGATAAAGATTTTCTGTTAATATTGCCATTGATAAGCCCCTGGTACTACTTTTTCAAAACACTGTGAAGAGAGGGATATTGGACCAGTGTAGACTATCTCCATATTATAATGCCTGAATTATTCACTTACACTGAACAAATCCTTTCATGGCTGGACAGTATTTGCACAAAAAATGGGAGTTTTACAATAATATTGTAAAAGGGAAAATTTACAATAATATTCACTGAGAATGTTAGTCACTGGTTTGCTGGAATAATATAACTTAATACAGCATCTAGGGCATTGATTTAAAAGAACAAAACAAAAACATAGGAGGAGTTGGGGGAAAGGGCCGAGTCTCCACCAAAACGTGGATGGCAGTGCACCAGAGCAGATCTGGCTTCCTGTGTCTCCTTTCCAGGCAGGACCCCATCAGGGATGTGACAGAATTCATCTGAAGGCATTTTTCCCCCTGAGAGGGCAGTGGGGCTGGGTTTCAGGAAGCTTGGACCTGCTTCCCTGTGTTCTGTTCAAGCACCGGTCACTTGTCCCTTTGGCCATCTGAGAGGTGGCCCACTGTGCTGTCTGTTGAGCTATTAGCAGATGGATGGAAATACCCAGGAAGGGCCTTGAGAGGGCTCAAATGATACGCAGTCCCTATTCCCTCGGGGTGGGGTGAGAGTGTGTCTGTGTGCATCTTGTCAGTGTGTCTGGGTGACTTCCAGGGAGTAGCCTACATAGTGGTTGGGTCCGAAACAGTTCAACACCATCTTACCCTTTGTCCTCTCTTGGCTGCGGAAGAGCCCACTGCCCCTTTTAAAATAGTCTCCTATCTACAGGACTAAAATGAAGGACTGGTCTCTTGAGCTGCCATTGAGTTTTGTGGGGAGCAGAGCTTCCGTTCTTGCTGAGGCCTTGTGCTCACCCTGGCCCCCAGAGAACCAAAGCAGAACAATGTATTTGCAGGTCAACTCTTGGGGATCTCTAAACGTCTTAGGTCTGTCTAGACTGTAGCTGTCCTGCCCTGCTTCATGAAGCAACGACTTAAACAACAGGATCAGGACCCTGAAGCCCTTGCTATGTAGGCTTTGAGGCTACAAGATGACAGCAAGGAACCTGGGACCCTCTTCCTATGATGGGCATGTCCTTCACCTCATTTGGGTTCATCTGCGGAGGCTGTGAATGGAGATGGCGACAGAGCCTTGTGATGTCCGGGGTCTCATGCTGGGAAAAGTCTGGGATGTGAGTGACAAAAGAAGTAGTCCAGCTTCCTTGTACCACTGAGACAGGTGGATCCGCTGCTGATGAAATCACTCACTGCATCCCGCCTCGGGACACCTAGGAGCGCCAGTCATCATCATCAGGACGACGAGGTTAACACAGTCCCTGAGCAGCTCCGTGTTGCCACCCAACTATGCTCGAGAAACCACCCCCAGACTCTGTTCCGCATCTCAAGCGGTCCCAATGCAAGGCGGATCCTGGGGCTGCCCACAGGTCCGGAGCCTGCCGATGGACGCAGAGGAGGCCGCCAGCAGCCCTGCGTGGAAGGTGAAGGTGAGGAGGCCCCAGGCCTGCTGCCTGCAGCCCTCTGGCAATTCCCATAGAAGCCCCCTCCCTTTGTTTCATGTTTGTTTTTGATGGGTTTTGTTTGGGTTGTTTTATTTTTAATCGGATATTTTCCCAGAGTCGGCCAGGACCTAGGTCCTTGTGTTCTTGGGTTTCCTCCTGGATGGGAATGCTATGGGTGTTTGTTGAGCGCAATGACTCACACTGAAGTGGCCAGTAGAGGTGTTAGGGCAGGAGGGCCAGTCGTCTTCCAATGGGGGCTGTGCCAGACTGGGTTTATTTAAAAGCAGAAAAAAAATTTTAAGAAAATTCTTGGTTTGGTTTAAAATTTAAACCAGTTCAGTATTTTGAAGTTTGATCTTCCACCGCACGCCTTCCTCCGCGGATCTCAACTCTTGGTTGAGATCTCTGGGAGCTTTGCCAGCTCTGTCAAGAGGCTGCTCAGCCCTGGCTCTGCTGCCCTCCTGCTCTTTGGGGCCTGGGAGGTCATGCAAACACCATTTCTTGCCTGTGAGAGAGTTGTTCAGGTTGGTAGGATGGGGCACTGTATTAGTCTGGGTATTTTAGAGAAACAAATCCACAGAAACTCATGTATAAGAGAGTTTTATATAAAGGTTAAGTGTGCATCAAGAAAATATCCCAACCCAGTGCTGCACAAACACACAAGTCCAACATTAACCGATTAACCCATATGTCCAACATCAGTTCACAAAGTCCTCCTCCATCTCACAAAACACACGCAATGACACTGGCTGCAGGAGGAAAGCTGAGTCACTGAATGTGTAAGCATCTCAGTGGTGGCAAGGGTCTCCACACGGCTGCTCCAGCACCCAGGGCTGCATCGGTGTAGGTCCATGTGGCTTCTCCTTAGGGATGTCTTGCAGGAAATGAGCCTTACCAGCTGAAGCAGGGAACTGGCTAAGGCAGCTGCACCCTGGTGTGACCATCACAAAGCAAGAGACCTGAGAACTCAAAAGGCAAGGCTCACTGAGCCATTTATCCCTCTGCCCTTCAATTAATCTGTGTGTTTATCGGCCAGGTTGGCACAATAAACTAACTCAGGCACAGACAGTTCCCACTCCGGCATCCCCAAAACTACTGCTGAGCCCCTGGGCAACCACTGAGCCCACTGGCACGCTCTGTCCACACTTCCTTAGGGCTGCCATGGTCAAAAAGTACACCTCTTTGCTGGGTTGCTTCTTTCCAGCGTATGTATGTGATTACATGGAGTAGTCACAAATTGCCGTGTTGATCACTTTCAGATTGCTTCTAGCTAGAGGGACTGGTATACTCCTGAGTCTAGCATGTGGGGTATGGAATATTGTTGTGGTGTTGGGTAGGGTTTTGAGTTTTCCTTTGGTCTCCTGGCCTTCTACCATTCCCTTCACCTCTCCTATGTAGGCCAGCTTGGGCCTTCTCCTATAGTGTCCCCTTGGGAAGTGTTCACATCTATCTGCCTGCAGCATGCATCCAAGGCCAGGGCTCTGGCCTTCAGACCAGCCGGGTGGGTACCACTCCTTTAAAAAAAAAAGAAAGGAAATAAACAATGTAAAGTCTTTGGCAATCTCTACCCATTCAGAACATCAAAGGCTGCAAAGTTTGTTCATCTAGATATATTTGAAATTTTTCCATGGCACCTAAGGCCAGGCCCAGGCTTGCCGAAATCAGGGGCTCTCTGAGCCTCCAGGTATCACCATAGCTCCAGGTCTTCACTTGTAAATGCCGTGCACTATGAGATTGCAGAGGAAGAGAAACTGGGCAGCCACCATCAAGAAATCCCTCTGAGAGAACAGAATCCTTTTGCCAGTGTGGAGTCCCCAAGTTGGGACTGCATAACTAAAGCAATCACAGGTTTATTTATTTTTACAGTCTCCCCCCCCCCAAAGATTTTATTGTTGTATATGCAGCACTTTCCTCTGATATGTGTTTTCTACAATAAAAAAGAAGTCTAATATTAAAATATGTGTGTGTGTGTGTATCCAGGAAATACAAGAAGATATGGGTGCTATAGATATGGGTTAAGAAATGGTGATGCCCAACTATGAGATAAAATAGTGTTTGTGGTCTTAAAGGCTTGTTTTCAAACATGCATATAAGTGAGATGTCAACTAAATGTGCCTGGAAGAAGAAACACACCAACGGCAGTGCCAAAGGATTGTAAATCATAATCCGAAGCTGAAGGAAAGAACAGTATCAGAGCCTAACGTGTGAGATTCTGGTTTGCAGAAGGCTATGGATGACAGCGGAAGCCCAAGATATATTTGTGAGATTCACACAGGAAATAAGCCTCTGGTGATTTCCCTCTGTTCATAGGAGAGGGATGAGAAGAAACTGGATAACAAACAGTGCATCGGAGAGATCATTAATTGATAAACCTGACTTGAACAGTTAGAATCTTGTCACTTGATCACCCCACCCCACCACCACCTATGATTCACATTGGGCCTGATCTGGTTTTCAACATTTTCTATGCTTTTTGTTTGTTTATTTTCATAATGGGGTTTATCTCAGATCTATTTTGTCATTGAGGAATAACCTCTTAAATTTTGGTCAGACATTTTTCTGTGTTTCGGTATATGAAACCCAGGATTGATGAATTGATAGAGACAACCAGTAGTCAATGGTTTCCAGGGGTGGGAGTGGGGGACCCAATGGGGAAGCCGATGTGAAGGAGTTCAAGAAGGAAGAGAATGCTTTGAAAACGATAGTGGGAGCAACTGACTGCTTGATGTGATTGAACGATGGAATGATATCTGTATTAGCTCCCAATGAAATGGTTTTGGGGAAAACACTTCAAAAATAAATCAATAAGCTGTGCGGTACACTAAAGTGCAAGGAATGACTACCTACAGTTTTCATGGAAGTGTGTGTGTGTGTGTGTCATAACAAAGTACAATTCTAGTAAGAAAAGGAAAAGTTATCCTTAGATTAAATGTACAATATGAGTTAAATTGTTTTCAGATGACGAGTCTCATCTTTCCAAAGGTTTCACACTCCTACGGCTCACTGGGGAGGCCAGAGATGCACTTCAGTTACCCTTCTAATATCAAACTGGGGTTTTATGTTCCAAGAAACTTACTTTCTATACAAACAAATAAATAAGCCACTTACCCCTAGACAGCTTTCACAAGCCTCAAGGATTAGTGGATGAGAAAAAATGAAACCTGAAAAAGTATTTCTGTTCTTTCTTGACAACATTGTTCTTCCGGATCTCTGCCCCGCTCTGTTTCCCCACACATATCCACCCCACCCCCTCTGTTTCCCCATGTACACCCCCAGCCCCACCCCCACCCCCCTGAAGTACCTTGATTTCAGAGTGTCCTGCCTCTAAGGCAGTGGTGGGATTCAAACCATTTTACAACCTGTTCACTGCCCTAATACCTGTTTAAGTAGTAAAAAACATATACCAAAGCTAGCTTATTATTTCACAATTTAATACTTAAATAAGAACAATAAAAGAAGGGTACAAAATGAGATTATAAGAATTTAAAATCTTAATGAAAATATGAAATAATACCTGACAAAACAATACAAATGTGATTTAAGATACTTCTATATTGCTTCTGGATTGGCATCCTCATTTGCAACATTTGTCACTTTTATCTGAGCATTATTGGCTGTGTGGTTTATCCGTAACCATCTGTTCACTGTAGGTGGAGGATCCCTAAGGTGTTTCATGTATCAGAAACAGCAATATCTGTTCTCTGATCATATTATATTCATCTTTTTAAAAACCCTGTGGTAGTTACATAATCTGGTGTCAACTTGAGATTATTGAGTCAATGGGGTGGAGTTTAGCCTGTCAATCAAGTTGCAGCTTGATATCCTCATATGAAGGTTCTACATAGATAAATAGCTCACTGGAGGCAAAACCCACACACTCTGCTTGTCTTCCTGCTGACAAGACACATGGAGCTACGCTAGAATCCTGAAGCTGGAGGAGCCATGTGGAGTTCCCTGCCAGTGCTGCGATGTTTCCACTGCCACTGGATCCACAAGACTTTCCACCCACAGGCCTGTGATCTTCCAGTATTCAGTGTCATTGCATGGCTGGCTGAGTCCAAAGAATAATTTATAGATGAGTATCAGACACATAGGTTAATATTGGACTTATGGACTTGATCTGGACTGAGCTGGGAAGTTTTCTCAATATACAATTCCTCTTTTATATAAAGCTCTCTCTTACACATACATGAGTGTCTTGGATTTGTTTCTCTAGGCAACCCAGACTAACACAAACCCTTTCTGCTTCTGCTGAAGTTACAATTGTTCTGACATTTTTAGCTCTTTGAACACTTTCAGGAATTGCATAATTCACTAATGGCACTTTGAATGGTGTTATTGAAAGTTTATAGCATTGTAGTACACCCAATGAAAAATATGCAAAAACTGACAGATCACTTATTTCTGCTTTCACAATTTACTGGAGAGATTAAGTGCTCACACAGAGATAATTAGCATCACATGGCATTTTAAGCGAATGTTCACAACTTGAGCTCACCTCAATAGTTACATGAAATGATTATATAATTATTATAGTACTACATTATATACTACAATTTATATAAAACATTACATTACATAAAACATTTAATATTGTATTCTTATGCTTATTTATAGTTTTATTAATTGGGGATGCCACTATGTTTTGTCTGTAAATATTTGTGTGCATTTTAATTTTTCTAATATATATGTGTATATTTTATAGTAGTTACACTAGACTAGTATGCATACACATTCTATGAATTTATAACATAGCTATTTTTTAAAAAGTTTTTTTATATGTGTATGCTATGCAAGGAGTTCTGGTGGTGGTGTGGTCACATATCGGGCTGCTGACTGCAAGGTCAGCACTTCTAAACACTTGGAAGTCCACAGGGGCATTTCTTCCCTGTCCTGTAGGGTCACTGAGTTGGAATCATCTCAATGGCAGTGATCTTTTGGTTATAGACTGTACAATTCCCCTGCATGCTTTTTTCCCATATTGTTGCAAGTCTTCAAAAATTTTCCAATATCTTTATTGAAAAATATTGCATATAAGTGGATCAGGGCAGTTTAAACCATGCTGTATAGGTGTAAACTGTAGTCTTGATTTCCATCTCTCTAATGGTTAAGGATCATAAGCAGTTCTTCAAGTATCAGTTAAGACATTTGAATGTCATTTTTGGTGAAGTATCTGTTCACATACTTTGCCCTTTTTAAGAATTGTGTGTTTTTTCTTGTCTTTTTGTTATTGTTGCTGGAGTGTTGAGGTTGTCTATACATTTTAGAGATTAGGCTATTGTCATCGATGGCCTTGTCAAACACATGTTCTCAATGTAAGTTTTCTTTTCATACTTTTGGTGAAATATTTTGGTGAGCATAAGTATTGACTTTTTAGGAGGTCCCAGTTATCATTAGTTATGTGGATTATTAGTTATGTTTATAGTGTATTTATATCATATGTAAGGGTCTCTAGTTTCATTCCTCAACACTCCTCTGTCAGTTTGTTACACTGTGGTAGCAACTGGAATGCTGGAAGCTATGCCGATTGGATTTTAAATTCCACAGAATTACCTATAATGGACAGGTTTCAGCAGCGCTACCAGACCAAGACAAACCAAGAAGCAGGGCTTGGCAATTAGCTAGTGAAAACCTTATGAACAGTAGTGGAATGCCTCTGATATCACTCTGGAAGGCAAGTCCCTCTGGTTTGAAGACACTCCAATTATGACGGCGGTAGAGCTGCTCCTCAGAGCGGAGGTGGCCCCAATGACATGGGCGGGGTAAAGCTTCTAGGGATGTCATTGACTGAAGTGACACAATGAGAGGGAATAGCCGCAAACATCCACTGATCATTGGGACATGGAATGTACAATGTAGAAATTGAAGAAAATTGAAAGTCATGAGAAGTAAAATGGAGCACATAAAGATAAATATCCCAACCATTGGTGAGCTGAACTTGACTGGTACTGACTATTTGTAATTGGGTAGCTAGTGGGTATGTAAACCGCGAAGTCAGCAGTTTGGTAAACACCAGCCACTCCCAGGGGAAAAGATGAGACTTTCCAATTCTATATCTCTGAAACCTGAAGGGGCAATTCTATGTAGGGTAGCTAATATGAATGACACAAATAATTAATTAAAATAGTTGATTGATCAAGCAAATGATCAATTAACAGAGATTTCAGTGAGTGATTCGAGAAAAAGTATGATAATGAAATATGCAAAGACCTAGAGTTGAGAAACTAAACTCGAATACAACATTCAGCATTTTTCAAACAGATGGACATGAAGAAAAATACAAACCTTGAATGGAATATTGAAGGATTCTGTGAAAAAAATATTAAGTGACAAAGGAAGCAACAAGGAAAATATATAACGTGGAAGAAATCATTGGTCAACTTTCAACTATTTCAAGAGGCAGCATGATCATAGCTGATGGCATGAAAGAAAATGTAGACACTGCCCTGCAGGTATTGTTGAAATGTAAATATCAAAGAAATGACATAATATCAATTCAGATGTTTCAACAAACAGATAGGATTCTGGGTGTGCCCACTTGTCTATGCTAAGAAATTTGGAAGAGAGGCACCTGTAATTGATTAGAAGAGATCCATATTTGCATGTATTCCAAAGAAAAGTGAGCCAATAGAATGCAGAAAATACTGGACAGTATCGCACACAAGTAAAATTTTACTTTGAAAGAGCCCCCCAACAAAATGATTTTTTAAATGTAAAATTTTACTGAATAATTAAAAAAACAGTTGCAGCAGTACCTAGACAGAGAACTACCAGAAATTAAAGCCAAATTCAGAAGAGGCTGTGGAACAAAGGATGTCATTGCTAATGTAAGATGGATCATAGTTAGAACAAGATGCATAACAGTAAGATAATTGCCTTCTTGACTGGTCGAAGGCGCTCAAGTGTGTGGATCATACGAAGCTATGCTCAGTCTTGAGAAGACTAGAAAGTGGTAAGTAAGAAACCTTCAGTGTGCTCCTACAGTTGTGCAAACAGAACAATACTTCATGTCTAAAATCAAGAAAGGTGTGCACCACGATTGTATCCTCTCACCATACATATTCAATCTGGGTGCTGAGCAAATAATCAGAGAACCTGGATTATATGAATTCAGCATCAGGATTGGAGGAAGGCTTATTAATAACCTGAGATATGCAGGTGACATAACCTTGCTTGCTGAAAGTGAGAACCTGAGTCACTTGCTGATGAAGATCAAGAATTACAGCCTTCAGTATGGATTACAG
The DNA here is from genome assembly GCF_050624435.1 of Tenrec ecaudatus. NCBI lineage: Eukaryota > Metazoa > Chordata > Mammalia > Afrosoricida > Tenrecidae > Tenrec > Tenrec ecaudatus. The sequence continues at coordinate 249,950,549 of NC_134530.1, read as the reverse complement.
CTCAATGTAAAGGGAAAAAATCTTCACAACTGGACCAATAGGTAACAGCATGATAAACAGAAAAATGGATAAAGTTGTCAAGGATTTTGTCTTTCTTGGATCCACAAGCAATGTTCATGGAAGCAGCAATCAAGAGACCAAAAGATGCATTGCATTAGATGAATCAGTTGTAAGTGAAAGTGTTGAAAAGCAAGAATGTTACTCAGAGGACTACGGTGTACCTGACCTATGCCACGGTATTTTCAGTCACTTTATATGTAGGTGAGAGTTGGACATTGAATAAGGGAAGCTTGAACAAGAATCAATGCATTTAAAGTATTTTCTGGCAAAGATGGTCGAAAGTACTGTGGGCTGCCAAAAGGACACACAAATCTGTCTTGGGAAGAAATAAAGCCAAAATACACCTTACAGCGAGGAGGATTGGCAAACCACAGTGATGTTTTGGGTCTCCTGGAAATAGTATAATCCCACCAAATTCTGATTACCGGTAGGTCCTTTCTCCCAACGAACAGTCACACAGTGAAAGGTCATCAATCCCTTTGGGGAAGAAAACTCAATAGTGTAGATTTTTGCAGTTTAATGAGGTCCTTCCTCAAGGGATGAAACCTCCTCTTCATTAAAGCACTTGTGGGTCTGCAAACTGGAAGTTAAGTGAGAAGTCAGGAATCTCTATTCTGGTTATTCAGTTAGATGACCATTTATTTGACATACTAGTACAGGTAAAATAAATATTTAGCAGGTTTCCATCTAGTTCACTCCTATGAACACATTGCTGAAGTATGGAATGCCATAATTCCATACCAGTCAGACTATTCTGATTACCACTTTGAATATGCTATTCATTATGTTAGCTATGCCTACATTTTTAACCGTGTCTTTCCAATTAAGTGCTACCACTTGGTCCTTCCCACCATGGGGCCTAACGAACCCTATCATAGGTGTCTTAAATCAATTAGGGCAGTGTCCATTGTCAAACGTGACTTACATAAAATACCAGTCATAGGAACCTTCACAGTTGCTGGGTTGGTCTGCTTTCATAATATTTTTCCCCTTCTGACGTGATGTAAGGTGTGTCCTAAGGACATTTCATGTGTGGGGGTGGGGGTCTCTCTTGTTAAAACCCACTCTAACATGCCAATTCCCCTATACCTTTAAATACTTTCTTCTACACATACCAAGTAAATAAATATTAAGCAGGTACTTCAACTTGATTTATTATAGGCCACTTTCGAATCTATGCTACACTGTACCAACCAAATAAACTATTAGATCTTTTCCTCTCATCTCAAAATGAAACATTAAAGGAAAAATTGTGATCAGTGCACCTATTCCAAGAATCTCTCACTATCCAACTTTCCGCTTGTTGCATCATCATCCCACACCCTTAATATCCATCCTCATGCATATCTGTTTAACTGGCTTCTCTTTGACATGTTGGAAAACAAATCAAGCAGTTCCTTTGGAGTGTAACACACCCCATTTGGGGTCACAATATTCACTTTATCTTATGGAACTTGCTGTTTCCTAAGTCTACTTAGGATCTAGACTCAATAATGAGTGGTGGGTATTTGTGGAGAACATGAAGCAATGTTTTAAAAGGCATATGCCTCACAAGATGTCCTATATAATACTCCAGGTATCATAGGCACCATTGGATTAATGTAGGCAGATGCGATGACGGTTTTACTGATAATGAATTACCAGACAAAGATGAAATCATCTTTCTAAATGAAAATAATGGTGGTACTATTGGCAGGAGTGATTCAATGGGTTTTAGAAGCCCAATGTCTCCATCGTCCTCATTATCTGCCCATAAATCTCCAACCTAAACTTCAGGATCCCATTTCACCCCAATCTATGCCTTCATTTTAACATCAGACACCCTTTGAGTGCAGCGATTTAGTTGGCTTTGCAATTCAACTACTCTTATAATACGACTCTGGGTTTGATTTTCAATAACATCCAGTCTGTCACTGTAAGAAACCTATCTTTGCTTTGGAACACAAGTGGAAAATTTGAGGCCTTTTATGTGACTCTGAATCCCTGAGATTATCTCTTTTCTTTACCACTTTGTCTATTGTACGTAGGACCAACCAACCAGTTTCTGTATTCGTCTCATCCTGAAAAAATTACATAAAAGTACCAAATACATGTTCACCTAGACCCTTTCTTCTCATCAATACTTGATGTACTGCTAGTGATATTTTCCATATGAATATTATCACCTCATGCCATGAATTAAAAGAACTCTCTTTACCAATAGAGAGAGAGAGAGAGAGAGAGAGAGAGAGAGAGAGAGAGAGAGAGAGAGAGAGAGAAAGAGTTATCTGTATCGATACTCAACTCACTGCCATGTGGTCCCTACCGACTCAGAGCAGTCTTTTAGGGCAGGGTAGAACTTGCCCTTTGAGTTTTGGAAACTAACTGTTTATAGGAGTAGAAAGCCCATCTTTCTCTCTCAGAGCTGCTGGTGTCTTAGAACTGCCCACTTCATCGATTGCAGCCCAATGGGTAACAGCACCCCCTGTCTGTATTCACAGAAGCAGAGCTATTGGTGTCTTGGACCCTGATCGGATTTGAGAACCAATTTAGAAAATTCATCCCTATGATTTTGTTTTTCAAAAACCACTTCCTGGTAATAAATGCCTTGGATCAGGTCCTCCAGAGAATCACAAGCAGTGAAACTTATGTACATATATACACAGAGAGGTTTATATTTATCAAAAATGGCTCATAACAGTTGTTAGACAGGCAAATTCCAAATTCAGACTTCTTCTAAATCAAGTACCTGTAAAGACTGATGAATCCAAGATTGGCAGGTCAGACAGTAGGCTTTTGACTTTAAAGGCAAACGAGTCTAAATTTAGAAGGGTGCAAATGACTCCAAGCATCAACAAGCCACTGGATACCATCCAAAGAACAAGAAGTCAAATAATAATCCAGATGCAAGATCCAGCAAAAATAAAACAAGTTTTGCCACCACATCTACTTATACATTGGAAGTAAGCCACATGTAAGGATTACATTATATGAATCTCATATGGGGGATTACTACATCTTAACACCAAACTACTGAGAATCCTGGTCCAGTCAAGTTGACATAAAAGGTGAACAAGCGGTCATCTAGCTCAGAAGCAACAAAGCCCAATGGAAGAAGCACATCAGCCTGTGTGATCACGTGGTTCCGAAGGGATCAGTTATCAGGCATCAAAGAACAAAAAATCATATCATTGGATGCACACCTCCATGATATGATCGCCGAGGACAAACGGGTGCATAAGCAAATGTGGCAAAGAAAGCTGATGGTGCCCGGCTATCAAAAGAGATAGTGTCTGGGGTCTTAAAGGCTTGAAGGTGAACAAGCGGCCATCTAGCTCAGAAGCAACAAAGCCCACATGGAAGAAGCATACCAGCTTGTGCGATCACGAGGTGTCGAAGGGATCAGGCATAAGGCATCATCAGGGGAAAAAAAATCTTACCATAGTGAATGAAAGGGGAAATGCAGAGTGGAGACCCAAAGCCCATTTGTTGGCCAATGGAGATCCCTTCCCAGAGGGGTCTAGAGGAGGAGATGAGTCAGTCAGGGTGCGACGTAGCACTGGTGAAGATTAGAGCTTTCCTCCAGTTCCTAAATGCCTCCTCCCTCCCACCCCCCACTACCATGATCCGAATTCTACCTTGCAAGTCTGGAAAGAACAGAGGTTGTACACTGGTGCAGATAGGCGCTGGAGCACAGGGAATCCAGGGTGGATGATACCTTCAGGACCAGGGGTGTGAGGGGTGATACTGAGAGGATCTACATGTGACCTCCTCCCTGGGGACAGACAACAGAAAAGGGGGTGAAGGGAGACTCCAGATAAGGCAAGATATGACAAAATAATAATTTATAAATTATCAAGGGCTCATGAGGGAGGGGGGAGCAGGGAGGGGAATGTACAGATGTGCTTTATACAATTGATGTATGTATATGTATGGATTGTGATAAGAGTTGCATGAGTCCCTAATAAAATGTTAAAAAAAAACCTTAACTATAACCATGGCCTAAAATATGGACTATTCTAGAGAATTATAAATATGTAGGAATGGTGCTACTGGTGGAATACTCTGTATATATCAGTGAAGTCAGGTTGGTTGATTTTGTTATTTTGACCTGCATTTTTATAGAATTTTATAATTTTGTTTGTAATGCTGTTCTTTATAAAAAGTAGTATGTTAAAATAATCTCCTATTATATTGGAACTGATTTTTTGATTGCTACTAGAGTTTGCTTTATGTATTTTGGAGCTCTTTAATTGGGTGTATAAGTAGTTATTATAATTGTGTCTCCTAAGTGGATAGTGGCTGAATACTTTAATCATTTTTAAATGCCCTTCCTTGTTTCTTGTGATTTTTTTTAATATAAGATATTTATATTACCCATCCTGCTCTCTTTTGCTTATGGTTTACATCTTTCATTTTTCTCATCCTTTGATTTTTTTAACATAAATTTATTAAGCTATGTCTCTTGTAGGCAACATAATGATGGATCATAAAAATGGTTCTTGTCCATTGTGCCTCCCGGTCACTTGACTGGTGCATTTAAACCATTTACATTTGGGTTATTATTGATAAGTATGAGTTTACTGCTCCCATTTTATTTTGCTTTTTAATGATGTTAAGAATTTCCTTGCTCTGCTTAGCTTTTTATGCTGAGTTCTTTTTTTCCCAAAACCTTTTTATTGGGGGATAATACAGATACCATATCACTTCATTGTTCAGTCACTTCAAGCAGTACTGTACAATTGCTACCACAATCAGTTTCTAAACATTCCCTTCATTCTTGAACTCTTGGAAATCATCTCCCCTCTACCCCCTTCTCTTCCCCATTGTTCCCCCAGAAGCCCTTATTGTACTTGTAGTCTCTAGAGGTTTATCCATCCTGGGTTTCATATACTTCCAAACTGAAATAATGTCTAACCAAAATTCAAGAGGGTTACTGCCCCCAAGGACAAAATATATCCAAGACAAACCTCCATCTGGAAAAAAAGAAAATGTTGAAAACCAGATCAGACGCAACATACAATAGAGGGGAGATCACGTGACAAGGTTTTATCATTAGGATCTCCTATAGTCATCTCTCCAGTGCACTCTGTTTGGTAACCACTGTCTTCCCATTGCTCTACTATAGAGGGAAATCACCGGAGGCTTATTTCCTATGTAGATTTTACAAATGTATCATGGGTTCCCACTGTCATCCATAGCCTTCTGCAAACCAGAATCTTACAATTTAGGCTCAGATATCATTCCTTCCTTTGACTTCATATTATATAGTTTACAATCCTTTGGTCACTGATGTTGATGAGCTTCTCCCATGTGGACTTGACATCTCACTTAGATGGCTGCTTGTTTGGGAACAAGCCTTTCAGACCACAGGTGCTATTTTATCTGATAGCCGAGCACCATCTAATTACTTCACCGCAATTTGCTGCAGTACCCATATCCTCTGTGATCCCTCTCTGGGGAAAGTAGAAAGTCCTATAGATCATCTCCCAGGGGTATAAAGCTATTCCATTAATATTGTCATTGATTCACTCCTGGTACTAATTTTTTAAAAGACTGGTGAGAAAGTCTTTTGTGACTGAAAAGTATTTATACAAACAATGGGGTTGTTTGTTAGGGAAATATTACAATAATACTCACTGAGAATTTCAGACACCAATTTGCCGGAATAATATATATCTTAATGCAGCATATAGGCCATTGATGTAGTAAGTCCATGATTGAACTGCCTACAGACAGTTCAATACTCTTGGTTTAGCAGTCTTCTGTTTCTTCAAACACCATGAATTTTCTGTCCGAAGTCCTCAGGTTAAAAGTGTGTTTGAATTAGAGTCTAGTTTACCTAGTGCAGTGTGTTAGTCTGGGTGTTTTAGAGAAATCCACAGAAATTCATGTATAAGAGAGAGTTTTATATAAAGGTTAAGTGGGCATCAAGAAAACATCCCAACCCAGTGCTGCCCAAACCAACAAGTCCAACATTAACTCATATCTCCAACACCCATCTACAAAGTCCTCCTCCACCTCACAAAACAGACACAATGACACTGACTGCAGGAGGAAAGCCGAGTCAGTGAATGTGTAAGCATCTCAGCGCTGGCAGGGGTCTCCACATGGCTGCTCCAGCACCCAGGGCTGCATTGGGGTAGGTCCATGTGGCTTCTCCTGGGGATGTCTTGCAGGAAGTCAGCCTTGCCAACTAAAGCAGGGAACTGGCCAAGGCAGCTATACCCTGGTCCGACCATCCGAAAGCAAGAAATCCAAGAACTAGAAAGGCGAGGCTCACTGAGTCATTTATCCCTCCACCTTTCAATTAGCCCCACATGTGTTTATCGGCCAGGTTGGCACAATAAACTAACTACCTCATGGAGTTTCTGTATTGGATCTCTCTGGTGCAGCCTTTGGAGTGTGCTGTGCACCTTGAAGATGCAGGATTCGATGCTCCAGTGGTCTCTGGCACTTGGCCTGGATCCCCAGGATGTTCTCTGAAACTCAGGCCTATGTGGCTTATTAGGTGCATATTACTAAGCATATCCCCACCCCACCCCCTTAAGGTCCTTAAAGTATTCTTAGGACTTCCAGGAAGATGTAGAGTCCCCTGCCTAGAACTCCCCTTGTGTGGCCCAGAGATAAACAGGCGACAAGGACAGTTCTGGGAATTTTGAACCGAGACCTAGACTCTTGGCACTTGGGTTTTTGTTTGTATTTTCAGAACTCCAGATTCTCGCCCATGGAGAATTCAGTGAAGCTTGCGGCGATCTCCCCCTCCCCCCTGCCCAAACAGGCCAATTCTAGGAATTTCCACGCTGAGACCTAGACTCTCAGCACCCCAGGTTTTTTTTTTCAGACCTTCCTCTCCAATTTCGCCCAGGGAGACTGCAGCAGTGCTCACAGTACCAGTCCTTCCGGGCCCTGGCAGTCTCTCCTCTCCCCTACAATAGCAGGGTCAGTGGGCGGCCAGTGCCAGCCTCCGACACTCTCCTTCAGTCCTGAAACCCGCCAGGTGGAGGAATAGCCCAAAGAATCCCTCAAATGCAGCCCACCGCCCCACGCCCTGGAGGACATCTGGAGGCCCTGGATGCTAGAGCTGCCAGCAGCCTGCAGAACAGAGCCTTCATAGGGTCATTCCTTTATAGGCGCCCAGCTCTTCCCCTCCCTGCAAGGGCCCAACTCTCCAGACAGACACTTCCAGCTAACTCAAAATTGACCAGGCCCCAGTAAAACAGGACACAGCTTGAGCCCTCTGCAGGTTCCAAGAATATACCAGATTTGTTCATATTTTCTTTGGAGAAAGAAACCCACAAAACTCCTTTTCCTGCCCAAGGAATCAGCACCCAGCATTCTGGGGTTTCTCAGCTGCTCCCCCTCCATAGTCTAGGCAGCTGACTGACACTGGGACTCACTGTCCATAGCAGGGCCCCCTCCTGATTGGAAGCGCCTCATCAGTCTCCACTTTGGCCCCCACTCCAATAGCCCATTTCCACTCCGGAGCACACACGAAGAGAAGATTGTACTGGGTTGTGCAGAAACTCACACTACAAGGGCCTGCTACTACAAACGCAATGGCAGAAGGGCTGCACTCTCCATAGATCATATCCAGGGTTGATAAGTGATTGTGGTCACTTCTTAATATATGCCTCACCTACCCCAACCACCATGACCTCAAGACCCTGCTTTGCCCACCTCAGTAACATACAGTAAACTCTCTTATAACCTAATTTTCTTTCTACTTGAGTCCTTGGTATCAGTTCCTCATATTTTCCCCTCCCTCACCCTCCATCCCTCCCTCATGAGCCCTTGATAATTTACAAATTATTTTTTCATGTCTTGCACTGTCCAATGCCCCCCCACCCACACTCCTTGGTCTGTTGTTCATCCCCCTGGGAGGGTTTATAGGTAGGTCATTATGATAGGTTCCCTCTTTCTCCCCTAACCTTCCCCTTACCCTCCTGGTATGGCTACTCTCAATCTTGGTCCTGAGGAGTTTATCTGTCCTATATTCCCTGTCTTTCCAGCTCTTAGCTGTACCCGTGCACATGCTCTGGTCTAGCCAGATTTGTAAGGTAGAATTGGGGTCATGATAGTGGTGGGGAGGAAGCATTAAAGATCCAGAAGAAAGCTGTATGTTTCATCGGTGCTACACTGCACCCTGCCTGGCTCATCTTTTCCCCATGACCCTTCTGTAAGGGGGTGTCCAATTGCTTACAGATTGGCTTTGGGCCTCCATTCTGTATTCCCCCCACTACACCACACCCAACATTCACATTTTGATTTTTTTCTCTGGGTCTTTTATGCCTGATATCTGATCTCATTGACACCTTGTGATCATACAGGCTGGTGTACTTCTTCCATGTGGGCTTTGTTGCTTCTGAGCTAGATGGCCGCTTGTTTACCTTCAAGCCTTTAAGAACCCAGATGCTATATTTTTTTGATAGCTGGGAACCATCAGCTTTCTTCACCACATTTGCTTATGCATCCATTTGGCTTCAGTGATCATGTCAGGAAGGTGAGCATTTTAGAGTGCTGGATTATTAGAACCAAGTGTTCTTATGTTGAGGGAGTACTTGAGTAGAGGCCCAATGTTCATCTGCTTCCTTAATACTAAACCTATAAATATCTGCACATAGATCTATTTCCCCATCGTCATATATACATACCTGTATTTAGATCTCTATAGATGCCCTTTGCCCTCTAGGTCTTTCCTCTATTTCCTTTTATTTTACTTTTGTCCCACCATCATGTTCAGCCTTCATTTGGGTTTCAGTAATTCCTGTCAGTTACATTGCCCTTGATCAAGCCCTGCCAGACCTCTTACACCCTCCTCGCCATCGATTTTCAGTCACTTGTTGTATCCCTGTCCCAGGTTTGTTAACACCCACTTCCTTTCCTCCTCCTCCCCTTCTCCCATGTGCCCTGGGAACTGTCATTCTGTTGTTCTCTCTTCCAGCTTGTTTATCCCACCTATCCCATCCAGATAGACAAGCAGTGACAACAATACGCACAAACACAAGACCAAGCACAACAAAGCAACAATAGAAAATAAAACAATAGCTACAACTACAACAACAAAAAGGCAATGACAAAAAGAAAGAAAGAAAATCCTATAAATAGTTCAAGGTCTATTTGTTGTCCTTTACGAGTGTTTTCCAGTCAAGTCTGATGGGGCGCCATGCCCTGGTCCCACAGACTATTTTTGATGTTCCCTGGGGGAAATGCTCTCCTCCCCCACATTTCTGATAAGTTTCTTGTCCAACTCATCAAGAATTACTTAAGAGGAAGTCTTCCTATGATTAATATCACCACTTAAAACCCACTACTGAGCACCTATGTCCTATTTCTCTTAGTAGTGTACCTCGTGTGGGGAACTCTGTAGGGCAGCCTGGAATGGGCATAAATAGTAAATTGCCCAACTCTTCACAAGTCCAGGGCGCTCCCGCCCAACTCAACAAAACTAACCCACTGTCCATGAGGATTTGCGCAGCCCCTGACCTAAGGCTTTTTTTCTATAAAATTTTAGTGCCCATTCCTCCATCATGGAAGAAATCAGATACCTAGAAATACATCCCCCACTCAAATTAATGTGAACAGAAATTGAAAAACTCAACTGGCCCAAACAAAAGAAGAAATAGAGCAAGTCATTAAGAAACGCCAACCAAAAAAGGTACAGGACCAGATGGTTTCACAGAGAAATTCTACCAAATAGTCAAAGAAGAACAGACACCAATACTACACAAACTCTTTTAAAACATAGAAGACAACAAACTCCTAAACTCCTTCAATGAAGCCAGCATAACACTGACACCCAAGCCAGGCAAAGACGGACGCCACAAGGATTGAAAGCTACAAACCAATATCCCTCATGAACATAGGTGTAAATCCTCAACAAAATCCTGGCCTGTAGAATACAGCAACATCTCAAAAACTAGTTCATAATGACCAAGTGGGATTCATTCCAGGGATGCAGGGATTATTCAATATTAGAAAAACAATCCATGTAATCCACCACACTAACTAAAAACCACATGATCATGTCAATAGATACAGAAAAGGCATTTAACAATATCCAACATCCATTTCTGTTCAAAACACTCAACAAGATAGTAACTGAAGGGAAAAATCCTCAACATAATAAAAGCCATATATGAGAAACCAGCAGCCAACATTTTGCTCAATGGGGAAAAGCTAGAAACATTTCCACTGAAGACAGGGACCAGGTAAGGATGTCCCCTATCACCATTCTTATTCAAAGTAGTTAATATTAGGGAAATATGAATTTCATCAGAAAACATCAGAATAGCTAAAAGTAATGACTGGAAATACACTATCAGTAAAGATACGGAGGACTTGGAACTGTCACACACTACTGGGAAGAAGATAAATGATCATTTTGGAACTAATCAAACTGGAGGTGGATGTGCATTTGACCCAACAATTCACTCCCAGGTATATACCCTCCATAGATAGGGGAATATGTTCCAGACAGTGCTGAAACCATCTTATGCTAGCTGAAATTAATAGCTTGTACATGTTTTCCCAACTTCACATTCAATGACTTCACATTGGTAACTCCCACCCATAATGGTAGTATTTCCACCATGGAAATAGACCGAAGATACAAGTCAGGGCTTTTGCATATCTAGAGAGCTGATTGCTAAGCATTTATTATTATGTTTGGGCCAACCATTGCAGCCACTGTGTCAATCCATTTTGTATTAAGGTTTCCCCTTTTTTCCAGGGCCTGTTCTCTCCTGATAACATGTGCTAAATACGTGACATGAAGTCTTGCCATCTTGCTTCCTTGAGGAGGATTCTGATATTCATCAGTAAGTGCCTCAAGTCCTCCTCATTTTCAGCAAGCAAGGTTGTGTCATCTGCCTATTGGAGGTTGTTAGTAAGTCTTCCCCTAGTCCTGGATGCCTCCTTCTTCTTCATATGGCCCAACTTCTCTAATTATTTGCTCAGCATACACAGTGAGTAAGCATACCTTTCCTGGTCTTTAAACTATGCAGTATTATATTGTTCTGTGCACACAATTGCCTCGTGATCCATGTACAAGTTCCATGCGAACACAAGTGTTCTGGAATTTCCATTTTTATCAAGGCTATCCAGAGTTTCTCCGCACACTCAAATATCTTTTCATAGTCCATAACATGCAGTTAAACATCTTTCTAGTTGTCTCTGTCTTCAGCCAAGATCCAACTGATGTCAGCAATTACAACCCTTGTTCCATGTCCTCTTCTGAATCCAGCCTGAACTTCTGGCAGCACCTGGTCAATGTACTGTTGTGACCATTGCCAAAAGATCTTCAACAAAAATGGACTTGCATATGATATCAATTATATTGTTCTATGATTTATGCATTCTGCTGGGTCACTTTTCTGTGGAATAAATATAAATATGAATCTCTTCTAGTCATTTGGCCAGGAAGCTGTCTTCCATATTTCTTGGCAGAGGTGACTCAGGGCTTCCGGTGCTTCATTGAGCAGGAGCACCCTGGGCTTGTGAAAGTTTCATTGGTTGTTGAAAGAGTTTCATTGGTATCCCCTCAATTCCTGAAGCCAATGCCTCTGGTGAAGCTTGGACTTCTTCCTCTAGCACCAAAGGCTCTAGCTCATACGCTACATCTTGAAATGGTGGAATGTCAGCTAGTTCTTATTGGTACAGTGACTCTATGTATTCTTTCCATCTTATTTTTATGCTTGTTGCATCCCCTCTGGGATAATTGTGCTTTGTTTCTAATAATATCCAGGTGGAATTAGCTCCTTTGGCCCTTTCTACAGATCTGTCAATACTTGTGTCCTTAGTTGGTCTCTTCTAGTTTTTTTGTTTTCTACTCCTGCACTGAATCTTCAATGGTGAAAACAGAAAAATGAGCATTTTTAAAATTAAAGTTCACTGCACCAATATAATGACTATGTCCAAGTACCATTTTTACTTAGATAATACTATTCTATGTCTGCGGGGGCAGGTCTGTTGGTGTTAGTTATCTAGTGCTGCTATAAGACAAACACAAGTGGATGACTTCAACAAACATAAATTGATTCTCTTATTGTTTAGAAGGCTAGAAGTCAAATTTAGAGTATCAGATCTAGAGAAGACTTTCCCTGTATTCTCTTGGCAGAGGTCTCTCTGTCTCCTTTTAATACTTGTAGATCAGACATTCCTTAGAGCTACCCATGTGTCTTGGCATAAATCTTTAGACATTTCTCAGTGCGGAGACCCAATGTCCAAAGAATGCACTCCTTGCCTGCCTCCTCTGAGTGGCAGAAGTTGCTTCTGATCTCCTGTGAGATAAAAACTGTTGTATGCCACCCATTCCAAGCAAATTCCCCTTGTATCAGACTAAGGCTATGATAGGGCTAAGGATGGTGCATCCCACTCTTAATTTTTATACAGCTGATTGGTTTATCATATCATGGGCTACTATAACATAACCGCTACATCAATATTTAACTGTCAAGCCAGAGAATCATAACCCGGCCATGTTGACATAAATTTTGGGAATATTCAATTCAATCCTATGCTATTTGGTAAGATGTCTTACCAAAAGTGAAACTAACACATACATATTTTCTCAATTTCCTAGTGAGATTTAGTGTATGAAAATACAATTTTCTCACTGCAATAAATATTGTTTCCTTTGCTAAGGTTGAATGGTAATGTAAGGCATGCCAGATGTGCAAAAAATGCTCATGTTATTTATTTTAATTCTTGGAACCTCCTGATATTGAGTTAATTTGGCTTGTATAAGCCAGTTAAGGAGAAGCTGGCAGATTTTCATGCATATTTTCAACTATGAGATAGATTAAACAAGTAAACAAATAAATAGGCTACCTCCCCTCTCCCAGTACCATCATTATATTTAAGAAGTTTAAACATTTCATTAGACATTTTCTAGAAAAAGTCTGGGTCTTAAACAACCAGGAACTGAGATTAAAGTGAATTGGCATATACTGATTCACAAACACATTCCCTTAAAGAAAGCGGTACCCCTGAGCATAATAAGAATCCATCCTGGTAGAATTCACTGAAAAGCACTCTAATCAGAGAAAACATTTTTCACTAGTTAACAAGTGCCGGTTGTCTTATGTTGTCCATAAATAGTAGAGTCTTTTAGTTTATATTTTAGTCATCTTTTTTGCACCCTTTTGAGGGGAATCGGGAGAGATTATAGGTGCCATGGGCTTCGTCAGTGTTACACAGCTCTGTTTGACAAGTTCACCTCTGCTATAGCCGCTCAGAAACAGTCAGTGATTTCTGACTGTCAGCAGACTTTTCACCTCTCCCTAACTCACAGACAAGACGATTTTGCATTTTATACTGCTGAATATGGAGGAATCATCCAAGAGCCTAATGACCATACTTAACCCCAGTCCATTGGTTTGTGGAAAGAGATACCAGAAACCCAACACACAAGCATTTCCTAGCACAAAGCTTAAGGGTTGCATCAGCAAACTCCTCTATTAAGCCTGTGTTCATGAACTCTGAGGTCTGTGGATGTTTGCTAATTGGGAGAGTATCAGTGTTTATTGTATCATGAGTCAGCTTAAAATAGTACAGGATTTAATAATACTAGGTTTGGGGAGGTATTCCTTAATATGTAAATGTATACTAAAACTGTATACTTTGAGACAGATTTGGGGCATGATTTTTTTTTGTTCCTGGTCATGATTTGTTGGTTGTCCCAAAAGAGACCCTCTACAATTTATGCAAACTAAATGGACTTTTCATGAGTTCCTTCCAGAATCCAAAGTGCAAAAGCAATTACAAAGGATATCTTGACTCCAAAAACACACGAAAATTTCAATGCTGAAGAATAAAAGGAGTATGGGGTTCCTGACAAACAAAACAACCCCATCCAATGGGCCCAGTCAAGTTGACACAAAATTTAACTATCATAGTCTGTGACCTTGAAAAAATAATAAGTATTTAATGGACATCTATGACATTGCATTTTTATCACCAACACAGCTCTGTCCAAACAGATGCCTGAGGACTTGCTATGTATTAATATAGTACTTGTCTTCTGAGTGCAGATGAGTAGACCAGAGATGGACATTTGACTCCTACTTGGGCTATGGATAGTTAAGTTCCAATTCTACTCAGTGGTAGAGGAGGTAGGATTTGACAACCTCAAGGCTTATTTGTACCACGTGTAGAAGTATGGTCTCGAGTAATAAAGAAAGAGATGATATCCAAAGAAAAGCAGTGAGAGAAGATGGCGATTCTGTCTGCTTCTTTCATATTTATTTTTTTTCTTAAAGTTATAGCGTTCCCTGTTGTTTTTACAGTTCAGTTATTCAAGGCCATTTGGAGTCTCCAAGATAATAAATGAATCATTATGGTATGGATTTGGTCACTTGTAGCCAAGAATCCTGACCAAATAAAATAAGGTCTACCATATATAGTAGTGACCACCTGTCTGTGAGTTTGTTCAATCGTGGTGGCTTGTTTGACACTAGAAGTTATATCACCAGTGGTTCAGATACCAACAGGGTCTGAGGTTTCAGCAGTGCTTCAGACTCTGAAAAGCCAGTAAGAAAGTCCTAGAGATCTATTTCTAAAAACTATCTGTGATAGATTGTCAGAGATGCAGCTACTTGGCATGGAGCATTAGGAGCACCACTTGCTAAAGAAAGGCATCAAACTTGGTAACGTGGTGGCTACAAAAGATGAGAAAAACCCTCAGTGGGATGGACTGACACAATGACTGCAACCATGGAAAGAAACAAAGCACCAATAGGAAAGCCAGTGCATGATGGGGCAACATAACCGGGCAACAATTTGTCTGTTATACAAAGGATCACCATGAGTCTGAGACTGCTCAAGGTCAAGTCACAATGATATTTATTGAGTACCTACTTGATGTCTGACACAGTTGGAAACTTTATATACATTTATTATATCCATAATAATTGCCCAAACATTTTCAAACTAGAACTTATTATCTTTGATTTGTTTTTGTCTTTTTGCATATAGAAAATTAAAGTTTGGAAAGGTAGTAATTTACCCAGAGCCATAAACTAGGAATTGTCAAGTTATGTCCAGGATTGGAACTCAAGTCTGGGTCTTCCGCAACCTTAGGCTTCACAAAGTTATCCTTTGTAGGGAGCTGCGTGTCTCCCCACCCTGGATTTTAGCCATGAATTTACTCTCGCCATACAAACTGCCCAGAGGTTTTTCTGCCCTTTGTTCCTTTCCCGCCAGAGAGTGGCTGCCCTGACCCTTGCTAGGATTGGTGATCTTTCACTAGCAGCTGCTATGCTCATTGGTCAATACATGACTGATGGCATCTCCCCCCAGGCTCACCAGGAATACTTCATTAGCATACTTACCTGTTTGATCAGTTGCCCGCCACCCTTTCCTTGTTTAAAGATGCACGACTATTGGCTACCTCAGCTGTACCCTATTTTACGTGTGATGTAATGGTGCCAGCCCCTCGCTGGCTATTTAAACCTCTGCTCTCAACTCAATAAAATGAGGCTTGATCAGATTCCTGCCTTGCCTCCATCTCTCCGCGCCCTTGCCCATCTTCATTCCCAGTCCCTCTTTCAGGTGTCCACGTTGTAGATGTCCTGCTGGCCAGGACAATCCTTCCTCCCCCCAAACTTGAGAACCAAATATTATATGTCCAAACCTCTTTGAGAACTTTTAAAGGAAACTGTAAGTGTAAAATGTTATTAAATGTTATTGCTACTCCAGACTGTCTGATTGAGTTATTTGCTGTAAATTTTAGTTAAAATGGTATGATTTGAAGTCAGCAGTAACACGGGAGGCAAGCTGAGAAAAATCTCTTCTGCATAGTTAACTATTGTACACTCGTTCCAGACAAATCCCTCAGGCGTGAAATTCCTTTTCTATCATCTGCTTCTCCTGCATAATAACTGTCTGTCTAGAGTACCGATGTTGGTGTTCCCTCTTTGTCCTGTGGTTTGCTTTCCTGCCTTCTCGTTTGTCTCCTTCTTGGACACACTTCATGGGCTTGCAGTTTTGCTCTAGATTTGCGTGCCCGGTTATCCTATTATACAGGTATTGCCAGAGTCTGAGAAACTGAACACGTTGTCGTGGAATTTGATTCTAACTCATGAGGGTCTCGTGTGTGCCACGTCGAACTGAGCTCTGTAAGGCTTTCATGCCTGATGTTATGGGAGCTGATTGACAAGGCTTTCTTTGGAAGCAACTCTGTGTGGATTCCTTCCCTCCAGCCTTCCGCTTGGCAGTCAGGAACGTTGACTCTTTGCACTGCCTCGGGATTCACTGCCCTAATTCTTAGAATGGTCAGGAAAGCAGATTCTGGAGTTGGCCTGGCCTCTTCTCAATGTTGGCATCATCTCTTTCAAGCTCTGTGATTTGAATCCTGTTATTCAAGCCCTCTTTGCCTAGCTTTCTCCTTTGCACAGAAGGTCAAAATCAGAACGAGTTCTGTAGTCTTGCTGTGAAATAATACACATGAAATATTTAACCATGGGTTGAAATTTCATTCACTAACTGTCAGTTGTTCATAATAGCAATAGCTTTTACTTGCCATTATTACATATTTTATGTTTCTTATTTTTTCTCTCCTGGAGGACTTCCTTGTACACTTTTATCCTATAATCTCCCTTTCCCCTTCCCTTCGTATCATGCTCCCTTTCAGGAGTAGAAACTCTTTTTCTCCTTTCTGCGTATTATTCTAAGAGTGCTTGCATGCAGCTGTGAGTTCCTTCTCTTTTGCTCCAAAACTGGTGGGTCTCCACTATGTCTCTAAAATTCCGAAACTCAATTCATAAAACCCTGGTGTTTTCTTCTTAGTTACCATGGATTCATATAATAATGTAAGGAGCTATTTATTTACAACTGAAAAATGGGAGTGTGTAAAACATTTGGAATTTAGCACTCAAAATATGGTTTCTATGCCAAGGTTTATTCCTGACTATACTTTAGTCACGTTCCTTAACTTGTCTGAGCCTACAAATGAAGCAAACAATTTTCATGAAGATTACATAAGATAATGCATGAAATAATCTTTGTAGACTGGTGAAACAGTATACATAAATTTGTATTCTTTTATAATAAACAAAAAACCATACATTTAAGATTTTGAGGTAAAGAGGAGTTACCAAGAAGGTCATTCCTCTAAGAAACCAACAAATATGGAAACACAGGGAATCCAGGACAGAGGACCCCTCAGGACCAGTTGTGAGAGTGGTGGTACTGGGAGGGTGGAGGGAGGGTGGGGTAGAAATGAGGAACTGATTACAAGGATCCACATATAACCTCCTCTCTTGGGGATGAACAACAGAAAAGTGAGTGAAGGGAGATGTCTGACAGTGTTAAGATATGACAAAATAATAATAATTTATAAATTAGCAAGGGTTGATGAGGGAGGGGACAGCAGGGAGGGGGGGAATAAGGAGCTGATAGAAAGGGCTCAAGCAGAAAGCAAACGTTTTGAGAAGGATGATGGCAACAAATGTACAAATGTGCTTGACACAATGGATATATGTATGGATTGTGATGAGCATTGAACAAGCCTGAATAAAATGATTTAAAAAGGAAAGAAAGGAAACCAACAAAGATATGACCTTTTTGGACAATATTTCCCATTTCTTAACTTTAAAATGTTTTAGAATCCACAGTAAAGTGACTATATTTTCTATTTCAAGAGTGTGGACATCTTCTTCCTGGGGCAGACACAATTTTGCCCTCGAGTATTTTCTTCTTGTACAGTTATTAAGCTAAAACTAAAGAAAGACCAAACAAACAAGCAAAACCCTCACTGCCATCAAGTCGATTCCAACTCATGGCAAGCCTATAGAAAAGGTAGAACTGCCCTGATGGAGGCAGGACACTCACTCACTCCCTGGGAGACATTCCTGTTGACAAGACACATGGAGCTATGCTAGTGGAGGAGCCACGTGGAGAAACCTGCCAGCGCTGAGATGTTTCCACCACCACCGAATCTACAAGATTTTCTACCCACTGGCCTGTGATCTTCCTGAATTCAGCATCATTGCATGTGTTCATGAGACTGAAGAGGAATTTATAGATTTGTATTGGACATATGGATTTATGGACTTGATCTGGGCTGGGCTGGGGTATTTTCTCAATATTCAATTGCTCTTGTACATAAAGCTTTTTCTAACACACATATGAGTCTCCCTGGATTTGTTTCTCTAGTCCACCCAGACTAACACATGGGATTAGACCTCTGAAAGCATCAAGCCAGAGCCATTTTGACCTCTGTCAGCCATTTCCCAAATCAGCTCTGAGAATTTCAAGGGGGCAATTTGGTCCCCTGAGCTCAAAATATACATTAATCACATTCATTTTTGCCTTTTCACACAGGAATAACCAAAGACTACCACCAAACAAAATAATCAGAACTTTAACTTCCCGTATTATTTCCAGAAAACTACATAGTAAACTGCATGGACATATCTGACCTCTGGCTAGCCAAAGAAGAAAAACTAACGGGAGGTAGAGGCAAATAAACATCCACTCTCCATCTTTATGATTTATTTCTCTAGTACCCCACTCCTGGTACCATAAGGTGTTAGTCTGGGTAGACTAGAGAAACAAATTCATAGACACTCATATGTGTGTAAAAGAGAACTTTATATCAAAGAGTAATTGTACAATAAGAAAACATCACATCCCAGTCCAATTCAAGTCTATAAGTCTGATATTAGCACATATGTCCAATACCAATCTATAAAGTCCTCTTCAGACTCATGAAACACATGCAATGATGCCAAACGCAGGAAGATTACAGGCCAGTGGGTGGGAAGTCTTGTGGAGCCAGTGGCCATAGAAGCATCTCAGTGCTGGCAGGGGTCTCCATGTGGCTCCTCCAGCTCCAGGGCTCTGGCTGCATCAGTGTAGCTCAATTACGCTCATCATTAGTACTCAAAGGGAGTGGCTGAGTGTCTCACCTCCAGCGAGCTATTTATCTCCTTCTCACCTCCAAATGAGGTCATCAAGCTATGACCTGATTGGCAAGCTAGACTCTACCCCTCCACAAATTGATACCAGATTATATAACTTCACCGATGGGCAGGGGAAACAATCCTGAGGAGAAAACAATGGAACCAGTGGTCCTGGGGGACAAGGAGGGGGAAGGAAGCAGGGAGGCAACAAACTCAGGGATAAAAGAACAATAAGAGATCTAAAAATGATGGTGAGGAGGGCATATAATGCCTGGTGGGGTTTGAACAAGTACAATGTATCCAAGAAGAAGTACTGAGAGCCAAATGGAGGGTTAGCATGATAGTGGGACAGGAGAAATGTGAAATGAAATAGAGGAAAGAATTATGAGGCAAAAGCTATTTATATAGGCGTGGGTATATGTAAATATATTAATTTATAGTAAAAAGGATGGAGGCCAATATACACATATTTATCTGCTAAGTATTAAGATCACAGACGGAATTTGGGCCTCTACTCAAGGTCTCCCTAAACACAAGAACACTCTGTTCTAATAACCTGGCACTCTTTGATACTCACCTACCTGATTACTGAAGACAAAATGGGTGCATAAGCAAAAGTGGTGAATAAAGCAGATGGTGCTCAGCTATCAAAAGATACAGTATCTGAACGAAGCCCACATAGAAGAAGCACACCAGCCTGTGCGATCACAAAGTGTCGAAGGGATCAGGTATCAAGCATCATCAGAACAAAAATCTTATCATAGTGAATGAGGGAGGGAGTGTGGAGTGGAAACCCAAAGCCCATTTGTAAGCCACTGGACATCCCCTTACAGAAGGGTTTTGGGGAGGAGACGAGCCAATCAGGGTGCAGTGTAACAATGTGAAACATACAACTTTCCTCTAGTTCCTACATTCTTCCTCCTCCCCCACTATCATAATCCCAATTCTCCCACAAACCTGGCTAGACCAGAGGATGTACACTGGTACAGATAGGAACTGGAAACTCAGGGAATCCAGGACAGGTGATCCCTCCAGGACCAGTGGTATGAGTGGTGATACTGGGAGGGCAGAGGGAGGGTGATTTGGAAAGGAGGAACCGATTATAAGGATCTACATGCAACCTCCTCCCTGGGGGATGGACAACAGAAAAATGGGTGAAGGGAGATGTTGGACAGGGAAAGATATGACAAAGTAATAATGTATAAATTATCAAGGGTTCATGAAGGAGGGGGGAGTGGGGAGGGAGGGGGAAAAGTGAGGAGCTGATGCCTGGGACTTAGGTGGAGAGCAAATGTTTTGAGAATGATAAGGGTAGTGAATGTACAAATGTGCTTTACACAATTGATGCATGTATGGATTGTAGTAAGAGTAGTATGAGCTCCTAATGAAATGATTTTTTTTTAAAAAGAGACAGCATCTGAGATCTTAAAGGCTTAAAGTTTAAAAAGCAGTCATCTAGCAGGGATGCAACAAAACCCAGATGGAAGAAGCACACCAGACTATGTGATCATGAGGTGTTGACAGATAAGGTATCAGGTATCAAAAGATCCCAAATAAACAATTATATCAATGCAAAAGAGGGGCGTTTGAGTGGGGACCCAAAGCTCACCTGTAGACAATTAGACCTCCTCCCACAAAAGGGTTACGAGGAAGGGACAATTCAACCAGGGTCCAGTATAATACCAACGAAACACACATCATTCCTCTAGTTCCTCTCCCCGACTTTGTCACCCAGTTCTGCTTTACAAATATGGCTAGGCAGGAGTACACACATTGGTACAGATAAGAGCGCTCCATACATGGAGTTCAGGACAGATAAACCCTCAAGAACAGTAATGGGAGTAGTGATATCATTCAGGTAGGGGGATAGGTGGGGGTGGGAAAGGTTATTAATGGGGGACCCCATCATAAGGTCGGATATGTGGCATTCCCCTCCCCTCAGTGGATGAATAACAGAATAATGTGGGTGAAGGGATACAACAGACAGTGTAAGCCAGGAAATAATAATATAATAATATATAACTGATGAAGGATTCATAAGGGTGGTAGGGTGGGTGGGGAGGAGAAAAAAGAGGAACTGATACCAAGGGCTCAAATAGAAAGCAAATATTTTGGAAATGTTGATGACAACATATATACAAATGTGCTTAATGCAATTGAAAAATGGATTTGTAAGAGCCCCCCTATAATATGATTAATTTAAAAAATAACCATTGGGCTACTACCCAGTGATTCAAACCCACTAGCAGCTCCATAGTAAGAAGACAAGGATGTCTATTCCCACAAAACGTTAGTCTCAGAGATCCCATGGAGCAGTTTTATAGGATCACTGTGAGTCAGAGACAACTAGCTGTAGTGGGATTTGTTTTGTTTCATTCTTTTCATATGTTGTCCCCATCTGAGAAGATACAGCAATTATATCCACACTACCCAGCTCACTCTACAACATCACCATGAGCTATGTGTCACCACTCACTCACTCCTACACCACTAGATGGACCACAGACAACACGCCAAACCTGCCCAGCACAGTCTCAACTGCTATGGATGAATATCCAACAGAGAACTGTGCACACATACCCATATGTTAGAACACCTACCGGGAGACAGATGGTGAGAGTTTAAATACTGCCAAACAAGGGGGCAGAGTAACGCGTTGCCCACTCAGATAGACCAAAACAAAATAAAGCAAAAATGCTCGTTGAAATATACCAATATACAATGATCAAATAAATACACAAACACCACAATGTTTCCAAGGCAACAGATAATTTCACACAAAGAACTAAGACATGCAGAGACAGAAAATATTCCCGATGTAGAATTGTGTTGGAAGAACCTTATAAGGAATTAGAAAGAATTATATGTAGGAGAATTCAACATATTAAGAAAGAGATCAAGGAAAACACAGAAAAAACTCTAGAAGAATTAAGGAAGACACTATAAGAACAAATGGACAAAATAAATGGAAAATTAGAACCCATAGAAAAACAACAAACAAAAGTTCAGTACCAGATATGTTAGAAGGGCAAAGGAGTCAGATGAAATCAATGAAAGACAACTTGAGAAACTGAAAACAAAATCTCAATACTAAACTGTTAGAGGAACAGTTTGAAGAAAAGAAAGAAGAAGAAGAAAGACTAAGAACTAGGTGTCACACCATCAAGAGGAAAAGTTTGCATATGGTCATAATTCCAGAATAGGAAAAGACAATTTTTAATAAGCGAAAACTGTTTGAAAGAAAACTTCCCTAATATAATGATAGACAAAAAATATATATTCAAGAAGTTCATCAACCCCAAATAAGGCAGATAACCCCAAATTGCCAAGAAATATCAGAATCAAACTTTCTAAAGCCAAAGACAAATAATCCCAAACAAGTTTTAAAAAGTGAAAAGTCACTCACAAAAGGGAACTAGCATACACATGAGCAATTAATGGTCTGCCACACAGTCAGCACCTGGCCTTGTTTTGAGTGGTGATGTTGAGTTTCTCCATAGTCTCCTGACACAGGTGTCGTCAATCTTATTTCTCTGTATTTTGTCTGAAGTCTATGTGTAGAGTAGCTGTTCATGTTGTTGGGAAAAGGCATTTGCACTTGGTCTCACAAATTTTATCAGGTAATCTCCCAACTTCATTTCTATCACTGTGGCCATATTTTCCAACCATTGATACTCCTCCCTCTTTGTCTCCAACTTTTGAATGAAGGCACAAGAGTTGATTGTGTTTCATTCTGTTATATCCAGGCACCTCATAATAATAATACTATAATAAATTAAATTCTGTCTCACATATATTTTTATACTGCTGATGCCTTTAGTTTAAAGCAAAAAAACCTGCCTTTGTTATATTAGCTGCCAATGTAATTGATTCTGAGTCATAAGGGATCCTATGTGTGCAGAGCAGGCTCTTTTAACGTGTTTCAAAGACTTACCTTTCTGACACAGATCACCAGACCTGATTTCTGATTCTAGCACTTAATCTTTTATTTCACAAACTATTCCTTTACCTAAGAGCAACTTCTAACGCCTTATAAAGGGATTAGTGCATGTGAATGGTTGAGTACCTACGGCTGTGGCTAAGTGAGTTCTGGGCTTGCTGTGAAAGCCCAAAAGTATTACCTTCATCCTGGTGGGTTAGCCCAGATGTCAAGATGGAGTTAACTATGCAAGGGTGTTATTAGTAGAAATACCTTCAGCGAGAATAACGGTAGAGCACTGGAGGAGGCTGGAGGAGTGTTGTTAGATCCTAGTGTGGGTTTGACCCACAGTGAAGGAGAAAGGAAGATTGTAACATAAACATATCTGAGGTTTCAACAAAGCCTTAAAGAAGTCTCCAAG
Source organism: Tenrec ecaudatus (assembly GCF_050624435.1). Lineage (NCBI taxonomy): Eukaryota > Metazoa > Chordata > Mammalia > Afrosoricida > Tenrecidae > Tenrec > Tenrec ecaudatus. The sequence continues at coordinate 249,927,265 of NC_134530.1, read as the reverse complement.
TCAAAGTTAGCTACCAGAAGAATCTCTTGTCTTCCAAAAACGTGTTTGTCCTGTTTCTCTAAAATGGTGCTCCTGGCAGACTCAGTCATTGGCTGGGAGCACCAATGGGAGGCATGAAATGCATCACAAAAGTGGTGATGTATTTCAAAGTAGAACAGCAGGTGGGATACTTTGTCAATTTATGCCCCTGTATTAAGGTGCACTTGACCTAAGATACATTTATTTCTATCACCTCTAATGCACGTGAACACTGGACAATGAAAATGGAAGACAGAGAACTGATGCAGTCAAATGGTAATGGTGGTGATGAAGAATAGGAAATACACCACCAACGGTCAGAAGAAGGAGCCAAATACAAGCATAGTGCTCCTTAGGACTGAGGATGGAGGTACTTCAATTTATTACTTTGGACACATCAGAAGAAAAGGCTAGCTACTAAAAATGGACTTATTTTTGGTAGAGAGTCACAGAAAGTGAATGTAAACCTTAACCATGGAGATTGACACAATAGTCACACAGTGAACACAAATGTGCCACTAATAATGAAGATGATACAAAACCAGGCAAAGTTTTCTTCTCTTATATGTAAGGTCTGCATGGCTTTATATAACTGGAGCAGATTCAAGTACAACTAACAACAAGTTGGAGCTCTGGAGTCCCTTGGTGGGACAAACAGCACATTCTGCTATTAAGTGAAAGGTTTGAGGGTTCAGTCCACCCAGACATCCCCAAAAGAAAGCCCAGTGATTCACTTTTGAAAAACTAGTCATTGGTCTCATGAAATGGCCATGAGTCAGAAACAGCTAGATGGCAATTGGTTTTAGTTGAATATCTATGAAGTACTTTTTCCTAGCCATTGCACCTGAACCAGAGGGAAGATCAGAAAAAAGCACAACAGCAACAATAACACCAATATCTAACTGACATAGCTAACATCTATTGTGCCATCATGGCCAATGAACACATGTGGGATTAATTGAAGAGTGGAGAAATAAATAGCTCGGCGAGCCTCGCCTTTCTCATCTCTTGCTCTTTAATCATTGGACCAGTGTGCAGCTGCCTTGCTTGTTCTGTGCCTCAATTTGAAAGCTACACTACCTGTGGGACACCTACCCCGTGGACTGTGTCACTGTAATTTGAGGTTCCTTCAAGACCTGCTTCACCATACCATTGGCATTTATATCTCTTGAGCTGGGGACTGTCGGACCCTGTCATCTGGTTGACAGTTGGTGACCTGCCTTGCTGTTTGCTGCCTGTGCCCAGATAGCCTGAATTTCTCCACAGAGGACTACCTGGTGGCCCTCAAGACTTGAAGGACTGCCCGTGTCTCACAACAGTCTCATGGGAGTGAGTTGCACTGAGCCATTTGTATTCCTTTATAATTTAATTAACCATTTATTTTATGCTATATATCTATCTGTATAAATATACATACAATTATTACGTTGCGTTCTGGTTTTGTTTCTCTGGAGAACCCTGTCTAACAAACTAACCCAAAGCTCTCTTTGTTGAGCATTGATACAAACTGGTTGTTGAAACTGTGGCATGTCTATGTACCTAAGATTGTTAACTGTTGGGTCTTTACTTTATGAGATCAAACTTGCAGCCTTAATATTTGTTATCCATTTCAGTGGTGACTTATTCTAATGATGTGGCAGCATACCTAGAACACTTAACAACGTGTGAAATTTCTCAGAGGCCTTTCTCTAAGTTCGTAAGGCCTGAGCCAGTTCATTGATTTGGCAATCGTATACAGTGCACTTCGAGTGTGTAAGGCGCCAACGGCTCAATAGCAAATAAGACAACAAATCCCTGCTCTCAAAACAGATTGCTAATGGGCTCCTTATCATGTTTAATTTTTCTACAGGGGTTTAACTGAGGGAAATCCCAAAGAGAAACTGCTCTTCTGAGATAAATTAGAAACATTTTACCACTATATATTTGTAAGCATTAAATAAAGGCGATTCCCATATCCTAAGGTTTGCCGACGTGGAAGCAGACTGTCAGTTCTGAGTTCTTCCACCTAAGGAACCCTCCTTAAACTTTCATCTCTGACGTCAATCACTTTCTCTAGGTTGTCATTTCATTTCCTGACAGCGTTGTGTGACTTACAACATCTGCATTCCTCTTGCCAAGTCGTGTGCTTCCTGATCGAAACTCCTGTCACATTTTGATTAATTTTGGCATTTATTTATTTTGTATTCTTTCATGGTGGAATTAATTATGTCTGGAGTCCAAAACGCCAGTACAAGTGATGGGTGCTACCTGAAGTCCCTGATGAGGGGAGCATTGCTTTCCTGTGGACCATTCCTCTAGGGACATATTTGTCAGCGAAGATGGAATTTCTTCAACAGATTTATGTACAATCTTTAGCAGTATGAAAAGTAGGAAGTGCCATAAATCTAGGAAAAATGTTACATTTATCTCTACTGTGGAGCCTTTAATATTCTTGTACCTTACAGCTCATTAAGAGTGACCACTGCTGGTGGGAAAAATCTAAGGTATGTTTCCATACTCCATAATGTTGGTAGAGTAGGAACCATAATTATCTGTTGTTTGAATCTGATAATCAAGATCCTGAAAACGCAGATTCTATTTTATTCCTGCACCACTACCACCAACCCCACAAACAAAGAAATGACCCAAACGCACTGCTATTGAGTCAATGTTGACTCATAGAAACCCCACTGTGGGTGGCTGACACTGTAACTGATAATGGGAGTAGAAAGCCCAGCTTTTCTCCTAAGGAGCAGCTGGTGGTTTCAAACTGCCCACCATGCAGATCACAGCCCAATATTTAACCACTCTGCCACCAGGGCTTCTAAAGAGGCTTAATTTGCTTATATTTTGATTTAGAAACCAAGGTCACCCACTCTGAAGATCATGGACTTTAAACTTCATAATAGCCAAGTCCTGGTAATGCTCCCACCGTGGGGCATTTGATTAGAAAAGCAAATTACATCAGGAATCCAGTGAAGATTCTCTTCCTCAAATTGCATCATTCATTCATCATTCTAAATTTCAATTCTTGACAAATTGTCTTTTGATATTAATTATATGAGTATCATGAATTTAATTGTGTCCCCCAAAAAATATGTATCTATTTCAACTTGGTTTTTTATGTAATTACATAATTTGGAAGTTATCCAATGATGCAATCAACCTGGGTGTGATCCAATAAAATCATCTCCCTTGATATGATCCATCAGTTGTAAAGGAATCAAGGTACAATGTCATAGCCTTATTCGGGTCACGAAAAAATTTCTCACTTCTGTTGAGTTGTTGCCAACTCATAGTAACTCTATCAGACTGTGTAGAATTGCTCCCAGTGAGCTTCAGAAGCTGAACTCTTTACAGAGGTTAGAAAGCTCTAGTTTTCTCTTACAAAGCACCAGGTGGCTTCAAACTCCAGATCTTGAAAATCAGAGATGCCCAACTAGTGTGTCACCACGGCTCCTGCTCAGGTCACAGTCCTGGGGTGTGGCTTGTATCACTTTGTATCTTGTAAGACCTCGAAAAGGAAATAAGAGAACCGAGAGGAAGAGAGCTCAGTGCTCCCAAGGAAGAAGAGTTGGGAGCAAAGCACTTCCTTTGAATCTGTGCTGAGAACCTTTTAGACCAGAGGGAAGGTTGATGACAAGACACATGAAGATCTGCAAGGAACAAAAGGCCCTCAGATACTGGAAAGAGATAAGGGCCTTACCATCAAGCCAACAAAGAGAGAAAGCCTGCCCCTAGGGCTGGTACCTGCCATCTGAGTCTATAGTTTAGAGATTCCTGTTTATAATGACCACCTACGTAGCACATTTCTGTTGTAGTAGCACTAGCTATGTAAGACAATGGGTACAGCCACACCTGGTTGGAATCATGGAATTACTATGGCCATGCAAATTATTTAAAGCAAAATTATCACCCTTTATCAATCTTTCAGCTTATTAGGCATTCTATCTATAACATTTATGAGAGTCCTTTTTCATAAATTGAAGTGTGACATTTTCATAAGGAATGACTGTTATCTTTTTATTCCATGTTTTCCTTGAACTTTCGGAAGCCCTTAACTCCCCGACAGAGTGGTAAGTTATAAAATTACTCAAGCATAACCACACACCTTGATGGAATGATTTCTGAGCCTGAGGGCTCAGGACCACAGTCTTGGGCTATGACAAAGGCCATTTGAATATCATAATCCACAAAGACAATATTCGACATCATTCTTTGATGAGCTGCAATCGGGGGCTTAAAATCTTGCGATTGGCCACCCGAAATGCACCTATTAACTTCTAGTCCAGAACAATGACGTATGAAGAAAAATCAAAGGTGTGTGGAAACAGTTCAATGGATTAATGGGCCGCAGCCTCCACCTTCCCGAGTCCATATACAAGCATAACGTATGTGCTTTTTTGTGTCTAACTACCTACATTGCTACAGATATTAGCAGTTGAGACCTTTCCATTTCTGAGTATTATTTCTTCTATAGGATTTTTTCCCCCCTCCTTCCCTGGACTGCCTGGACCATCTATACCAATTAGACTCCCTCCTTCCTTGTACTTCCTGGACCATCTATACCCATTAGACTCTCTCCTTCCCTGGACTTCCTGAAGTTTCTACACTAACCGGACACCCTCCCTCCCTGGACTTCCTAAAACTCTAGTCCATCGTAAAGCAGGATTGTTTTGCTCAACGACTAACCACCCCTGTAGAGGTCCTGAACCATATAGCCTCTGCTCTCTGAAAAATAATACTCCCCAAACTGTAAGCACTGCAAGTTCTTCCCCCACCCCAACCCCCGTGGCAGAGGCTGAATCCACTCAAGTTCCCCAACAGGCAGAGCTTAACAAATGGTGTCGGGGCACGCACCGTTCCTAACAAGCCAAGAGCGCAGCTGACACGTTGGAGAAAGCTTTGGCTTTCCCGATCCCTCACCCCCACCCCATAGCCTTACCTGCACACACGGGCATCTGCAGAACCCATCCATAGGTTGTTTTATTCACTCTCTTTGTGTTAGACAGGGTTCTCTAGAGAAACAAAACCAGAACGCTAATAATTTTATAAATATTCATACAGATAGATGCATAACATAAGAAATAAACAATTAATTAAATTATAAAGTAGTACAAATGGCTCAGTGCAACTCAGACAGCTGTGAGACACTGACTGTCCTTCAAGTCTTGTGGGCCGCTAGGTAGTCCTCTGTGGAGCAATTTAGGCTTTCCGGGCACAGGCAGCAAACAGGAAGACAGGTCACCAACAGTCAGCCAGATCACAGGGTCCGACAGTCCCCTGCTTAAGAGATGTAAATTCCAATGGTGTGGCAAAGCAGGTATTGAAGGAACCTCAAATTACAGCGACACAGTCCATGGGTTAGGTGTCCCACAGGTAGTGTAGCTTTCAAATTGAGGCACAGAACAAGCAAGGCAGCACACATTGGTCCAATGATCAAAGAGTAAGAGACAAGAGAGGTGAGACTCGCCGAGCCATTTATTTCTCTGCCCTTTAATTAATCCCACATGTGTTTATTGGCCAGGTTGGCACAATAAACGTTAACCATCTCACTCTTATTGATAAAAAATTGAATTGCTTTAAAAATTTTCACTTATGTGAATAAAGCTGATATAAACATTTGTTTATAAATATATTTACGTACATAGGTTTTATTTATTTTGAAAAATATAACTACAAGTAGAATTTCCAGATCATAGAATAAGTATGTTAACTTTATCAGACCTGCCAAATTATTTTCCAAAATGGTTATTTTTCATACATAGCAGAAAATCATATATTCTCACCTGATCTGCCATATAGGGAGCCCTTATGGCATAGTGTTTACTCTTTGGCTGCTGACTGCAAAGTCATCAGTTGGAAACCACCAGTAGTCCTGCAGGAGAAAGACCAGGCTTTCTACTCCTGCCAAGAGTTGAGTTTAGAAAGACATAGTGGCAGTTCCACTCTCTTATATAGGCTGGCTTAGAGCCAGAATCTACTCAATGGCAGTGAGTGAGTGAATCTACTTCATCAAAATGTGTCAGTATGTAGTTATATAATAATATAGAATTATTGCCTTATTCTGTATTTCCATGATGTCTAATAATATTGATGTCCTCTCATATTTGTATTGGTCATCTGTATGTCTTCTGAGTCTTTCAAAAATTGAGTCATGGCTTGGTTTTATTACTGAATTTTAAGATATGTTAGCTTTACCAACCTACATAACAAATTAACCCAACTTTTTGGCTAAAAAAAATGATGCTTTTCTTACCTCATAGTTTCGGTGGGTCAGGAGTATGTGCATGACTTACCTATGTCCTTTGGTTATTAGAGCCTGTACTCCAATTAAAACAGAGTGATGACAGAAATGAAGTTCTCACCTGAAGCTCTGTGTCTTTTCCCAAGTTCGTTTAGACTGTTGGAAGAATTATATTCCCTTCAGCTGTAGGAGTGATACCCTCACCCCCTAGAGATCATGCTTCTCTGTAGGTGCTTTACAACAAAGCACTATACTTCTTCATGGTCAGTAGGAGAAGCTCTCTCCTGTTTTGGGGGTGTTTTTTTTTTTAACATTTTAAAGGTTTACTTTCCAAGGTAATCTCCATTTTTATTAAATTAAAATAATCTGATTATGGGCTTTAGTATATATCCCACCCTACTCCTAAAAAAAATAAAAACCTACCCTAAGACTGACGTCAACTTACAGTAATATTACACAGCAAGGCAGAACTACTCTCTGAGGTTTCTGAGGCTGTGTACCTTTACAGGAGCAGGAAGTCTCATCTTCCTCCTATGGAATGGCTGGCTACTGTGTTTGAACCACTAATCTTTAAGTTATCCGGCCAATGGATAAATTCACTGTGCCACATATAAAATCCCTCACTTTTGCCTATATTGCAACTTAATTACAGGGATAAAGTTCATGGTATTCACAAATCCCACCCACATTCAATAGTGAATGCAGGACAAATACCTAAGTGTGGAGGGAATCTTAAGGACCCTAATAGAATTCTACCCAGAAGAGTTGATAGATAAATAGACAGATAGATAGGTAGATAGATAGATAGATAGATAGATAGATAGATAGATTGATAGCACTATTTCTTTGCTTAAATTGTTTTTGGTAGTTGGGTTTTGTGTCAACTTGGCTCATGATTCAGTGTTTGGTACCTAGTAATATCCCATGACCTAACCTAACACAATATAATCACAGTCTATAAGTTTAAAGAAAATTAGTGTGAGATGAAGCACCCTTACCTAGGTCCTAGTTCTGATGAAATCAATCGAAAGGAAATTTTCTCAGGAAAATTTACAATATAAACAGACATTGTGAAAAAGCTTGCTTAATTATTGCTGGATCTGGAGCCTGCTTGTAGCTCATCGACCTCTAGTTCCTTGAACTTGAGTCAATGACCTGTCAGAATGCCTGCCCATCCTGCGAGTTTTCAGATGCCTGATATTTGACTTGCCAACCTTGTATTCATTTGGCTTGCAGCCTCAAACCTGACCTTATATTCATTCACTTCTGCAGCTACCAGTCTGGTGATCACCAGCCTTCCTGGTGATCTGGGATTCAACTCCCACCAGCTATACAAGTCAGGAGAATATTTCAGCCTGCTACAGACTAGGAACTTGCCTGCACTTAATTGTGTGACCCATTTTCTTGATATAAAGTTCTCAGTATACATACATATAAATGTCATTGATTTTGCTTCCCTAGAAAACTCAGCCCCAAACACTGCTATAACACCAATTCATAATTCGTTTTATGTTTTTGACGAGTGATTTTTATGTTCTGTCCAAGAAAAATTTAGCTTCTCATATGTGAAGAAATTCTCCTGTGCTTTTTCTAGGATCTTTATAGTTGGAGCTCCATTCTTATCCAAGTAGATGATCCCATCTAAAATTACTTGTGTGTGCAGGTAGATAGGTAAAAGTCAAGTCTCATGTTTTCACATACAGATAATTCAAACAGCATTTATATTTGAAAACATTTCCTTTCTCCCATTGCGTTAGTCTGGGTAGACTAGAGAAACACATCCACAGAAACTCATATGTATATAAGAGAGAATTTTATATATAGGGTAAGTGTACATTAAGAAAGCATCCCAACCCAGTGCTGTCCAAGCCATTAAGTCAAACATTAGCCCATATGTCCGACACAAAGTCCTCCTCAATCTCACAAAACACACGTAATGATGCCGACTGCAGGAGGAAAACATAATCAGTGACCATGTAAGCATTTAAGCACTGGCAGGGGTCTCCACATGGCTGCTCAAACACCTAGGGCTGCATCAGGGTAGGTCTATGTGGCTTCTGCTCAGGGATGTCTCACAGGAAGTGAGCCTTGCCAGCTGAAGCAGGAAACTGACTAAGGTAGCTGCACCCTCATCCAACCATCAGAGAGCAAGAGACCCAAGAACTGGAAAGAAGAGGCCCACGGAGCCATTTATCTCTCTGCCCTTCAATTAATTCCACATGCATTTATTGGCCAGGTTGGCACAATAAACCTTAACTATCTCATCCATGTACTGCTTCGAACTCTTTGTGAAAAAACAACCATTTTTGTCCTTTCAAGTTTTTACATAGATCTATTTATCAATTTTAATACAAATTCCAAACTTTCTAGTTATTGCTACTTTAGATCAAATCTTTAAATTTTACTTTGTTCGCTCTTTGAAGGATTGTTTTGACTTTTCTAGACTCTTTCTCCATAACTCTGACCATTAGTATGGTATAGTTTAGTATGGTATAGTAGTGGCCTTCATGTTGCTATGATGCTAGAAGTTATGGCACTGATATTTCAAATACCAGCAGATCGTTCATGGTAGATAGGTTTCAGTGGAGCTTCCAGACTAAGACAAACTAGGAAGAAAAAAGGAGTAGACCACTTATGGAAAGCTTAGCCACTGAAAATCTTATTAAGAGCAGTGGATCATTACCTGATATAGTGTTAGAAGGTTAGCCCCTCATGTTGGAAGGCACTGGAGGCGATGACTGGGAAAGAATAATCCCTTCAACGTAGATCCAACCTTAATGAAAAGAATGGAGTAAAGATTGCAGGACCTTTTTTTGTTGATGTGATATAATTCAAAATGAGAAGAAACAGAAAAAATACACATTAATTACAGGAATGTGGAATGCATGAAGTATGAAACTAAGAAAATTGGGAACAAACATACTTAAATAAAACCTATATAGCATTAGTGAGATGGCATTAATAAGGTGAAATGGACTGATATTGGTCCATTTTAATCAGAAAATCTGTGGTCTACATACCCAGAATGACAAGTTCAGTAGGAATGACATCACATTCATTGTCAATAATAATATCTACTCTGTAACCTAGTTGTCTGTCAGGTTGTCATACTGCGATAGCTTCTGTATGGCTGTGATGCTGGAAGCTATGTCATGAGTCACTCAATGTGAACAGGTTTCACCAGCGCTTCCAGACTAAGAACAGAAATGAGCCACAGAAAATGAATGGACAGAATTGAAACATTTTCAGATACTGAAAATTTCATGAACAGAAGCAGAGCATAATTTCAGAAGATGAGTCTGAGGTTGGAAGGCACTCAAACGGTGACTGAGGCAGAGCTGCCTTCTCAAAATAGAGTCAACTACGAAGGGGTACCCCCCAAAACTGGGGGAAAAGCTTCACTGGGCGGAGCTTTTGTAATACACATTTTCCCCACTATGCAAACATCAAGCAACTCACTCTGAGTTAGTGCCTCCAGTGGTGTCGCCTGGGAAGGTTCTTTCTGGTCACAGTGAATTTTTTTGTGAAAGCAGTTTCGCTCCAACCTTGGTTTTGGTGATGCAGATTTTAAAGAAGAGCAGGTGGCTGTGAAATTTTGTTTCCTGCTCAAGAAAAATGCCACAGGAGCTTTTGTGATGTTGAACACAGTTTACAAGGACAGCACTGTCGGAAAAACTCAAGTGAAGTGTATGAGCGGTTTTCCAATTTCAAAAAAGGTGAAGTATTTATTGATGACAAACTTCATTCTAGAAGTCTGTCAACTTCCCAAAACAAACAGAATATTGACTAGTAGTGTGTTTGGGGTTCTTCCCACCAGGTCAGACTGTTAATCAAGCTTTCTATTTTGAGGTTGACAAGATTGCAAAACAGTGTAGAATAAAAAGGCCTGACTGATGGCAGATGGGGGACTGGTTTTGCCACCACGACAATGCAACTGCTCACAAAGACATCTAAATGTACCATTTTTTGGTAAAGAACAGCATGCTTCTCTTGCCCTACACACCTTACTCACCTAACCTTGCTCCATGTGACATCTTTGTCTTTCCTCAAATGAAGAGAATCATGAAAGGACAATTTGAGGGTGTAGAAGAGGTGAAGAAACAAATGAGGGAGGTACTGTCAGCCATCCAAACGGATGAGCTTGAAAAATGTTTCCAGGAATGGAATAGAAGATTTGACAAATGTATTAAGTGTTATGGAGACTACTTTGAAGGTGATAAGGTTGTTTTGTAAAAAATATATATATATAAATACATAGCTTTGAAAAATAAATCCTGGTTTTTTTGTGTAACCCATTCTATAGTAACTTGGACAAAGTAAAGCCTTTGAGACCTTCATTTGCTGATGTGGAATGATTAAAAATGAGAAGAAGTAGCTGAAAATATCAATTAATAATTAGAACATGTAATGTATGAAGTATGAATCTAGGAAAATTAGATATTTTAACAAATGAAATGGGTTGCATAAAAATCAACATTCTAGGCATTAATGAGCTTGAATCGACTGGTATTGGCCATTTTGAATCAGAAAATCACATGTTATGGTAAGATGAGAATGAAACAATCAAGAGGAATGGCATTTGCTAAAAGAAAGGGGGTCTTAACATACTTGATGAAGAAGATCAAGGAGTGCAGCCTTCAGTATGAATTACAACACAATGTTTGGAATTTAGAAAACTGAAATTTCCAAACTGGACCAATAGGCATCATAAAAAAAAACATAATAAAGAGAGAAAAGACGGTTAAATAGTTCATATTCCTTCGGTCCACAATCAATGCTCATGGACGCAATAATCAAGAAATAAAATGATATGTTGCATTGGGAAAATCAGCTGCAAAATAACTTTTTTAATTGTGGAAGAGAAAAGATGTCACTCAGAAGACTAATATGGCCATGATCCAAGGCATGTTTTCAATGACCTCTTACACATGTGAAACTTAGACACGAAATAAGGAAGACCACAGGGAAATCAATGCATTTGAAATATGAATCATGATGTTAGTGAAGAATAGTGAGAGTACTATGGACTGCCAGAAGAACAAACAAATCTGTCTAGGAAGAAGTACAGCCAGAATGCTCCTTAGAAGCAAGGGTGACGAGACTTCATGTCATACTTCGATCACTTTATCAGATGAGACCAGTACCTGGAAAGGGATGTCACACCTGGTAAAGTAGAGGCTCAGTGAGAAAGAGCAAGACTCTACACAAGGCAGATTGGCACCATGGCTGCCTAAAGACTCAAGCATGACAACAATTCTGAAGATGGCACAGGACTGTGTGTTTCATGCTTTTGTATGTAGGGTCACCACGAATTGGAACCAACTCCATGGCACCTAACAACACAATGAAGAATAGGTGAATACATTGTCACAAACACCCCCCCCCCAAATTAAAAAGGGTTCCTTATGTGCAGTGGGTTAAGTATGAGGTTAGTAACCGCAAGGTTGGCTGGTTCATTCCACCAGTAGCTCCCTGGCATGACATAGTGGGTAACACCCAGGACTGCTAACTACAAGGCCACAAATTATAAACCACTACCCACTCCTCGGGAGAAAGATGAGGCTTCTTAAAGTTTTAAAGATTTAAACTTGTACTCTGTCGTACAGGGCTGCTATGAAACAGAACCAACTCCGACAGAAAGTGAGATGCACTCCACTGGGCAAAGATAAGGCTGTCTGTTCCCATAAAGATTCACCGACGGGGAAAACCTACATGGATTTGTTATGAGTTGGCATCGACTCACAGCTTTGGTTCTGATTTGGGGTTGGTTACCGAGAAATCAACAAGGTCCTCTGCCAGTGCAGAGAATATAAAACTGAATATTACACAGGCCATACTTACATATGTAGACAAGACAGATCAATACATGGCTACAACGTGACATATGCTAAATATCATGCATGAGTAGGCAAATGAGAACAAGTGGAAAATGAAGGTGCTATATAAAAGAAGGAAACACAAAAGTTGTTTTACTGTCTTTGAATTTTGCAAAATTGAAAACCACAAAACACAACCTTTTATGCTTCTATGTATGTAAAACAAGGCCACAGTCCCCACTAAAATGAACAATGGTGGTTGAGCTAGAGTTCCTCTTTGGGGAGCTGTCTGCGAAGATGCAGTGCTGGTCCTCAAGGGATTTATAGTGCGCTTTCCCCACTGTGCCAGAGCGGATTTGTGGCATCAGTTTTCTTTACCGATGATTACCTCTGTCAGAGATCTGCTCCCTGTGGCCTCCACACGATCACAGATAATAGAGTGGGGTGCTTTCCTTGGTTAATGCAGTGACGATGTAGAATTTATCCCTTCTTTCATATTTATCTCCCAAGGTTCTGATCTTTTGTCTTTATTAACCCAAATGCCTTCAGATTTTCATGTAAGAAAGATAAAATACTGGAGACCAGAAGCCTTGCTGCTGGGTGGCTAAAGCTCTCTGTACTTCTTTGTTTCTGAGTTTATTTTAAATAGAATATGAAAAAAAAAACCCAACGTCACTGCCATCAGGTTGATGCTGACTCATATGGACCCTATAGGCCAGGACAGAACTGCCCCTTTGGGTTTCCAAAACTTTACAGGAATAGAAAACCTAGTCTTTCTCCCATGGAGCAGTTGGTAGCTTTGAACTGCTGACTTAGGGTTAACAGCCCAATTTGTAACCACTACACTACCAGGGCCCCTTCAGTAGAGTGGAAGTGATAAAAACCAAAATGCACATAATGTGAAGCTGAAGGGACAGCATTGGTACCCAGGGTAACAGTGTAAAAGACATCTAATGACACAAAGCAATGGCAGCCCCAGTGGGTGTTCAATGGTAACGCCCAGACACAGAATTATATGACATGGTATTTCCTATCTTTCTTCTTCTCCTGCTTTTTTTGGAATGGTCACATCTCAGTTGGGTTTTTCTTATATGTTTATGATTCTCAAACACTGAATCCACTCACTGTGCATTTAGAGGATGGAGTGGCACTGACACACAGGGTGTTGTAGGCTGTGGTCTTTTCAGAAGCAGATTGCCACATCTTCCTCCTTTGGAACAGGTGGTGGATTTGGACCACTGGTCTTCTGATTAGCAGCCAAGTGCTCAACCATTGTGTCACCAGGCTTGATAGACAAAATAAATATCACAGCTCTTTAATATCCTGATCACTTATTCATTTTCATCGGGAGCAAACTGTGTAGCCTGAGGCACAACATACGAATGTTTAGTCATAATTATGCAAACAGAATTGTTTAAAATTCTTTTATGACAAATACTAAAAATGAATATTCCAAACTGATCCAATGTGGTCATGAAACCAGACGCTCGATGAAATCCTCCTCAAACAAAAGTTTTACGAAAGTAAAGGAGATTCAAGAACTGGAGTTCTGTAGCTCTCCACAAGAACAGAAACCTCTTCCAATTAAGGAAGAAATCACTACAAAGAACGCCCTGTGCCCCACCCCTAATAAAAGCCACGAACTTGATTCCCTTGTTCTGGACCTCAGCAGATCAGAGGGGGGAAGGTGAGCTGATGCATCTTCTCCACACCTGCCCCTAGCACCATAGACGACACTAATACTTCTGCAACATACTGGAGGGCAGGTGGCCGGCCGGGGTGGGGAGCTCATTGAGTCCACACACACCGGGGAGGGATGAATGCAATTGAACTGGGCTAGGAAGATTCACAGGTTTCCGCACCCTAAGGTCAAGAGGGTACCAGTCCTCTCAATGCATGCTGACCCTGAGCAGGGCTGTGCACAGTCTCACCATCAGACAGAGTGCCTTGGACAGTGGATGACTGCAGATGGAGTTAGGTTAAAATTGAACACCTTAGCATTTGTTCTCCCTTTTGAGTCATTTAAAATTTGTTCTAGGTTTGTATTTTCTGCTTTCTTATCTATTGAGGTTTTTCTCTGTTTTATTTTGTTATTCTTGTTTTTGTTTTGTTTTGTTTTGGGGGGTGGGGGGTGGGGGTATGCTTTTTTGCATATAAAATCCAGATGAGGTAAATCTATAAAAACAGTAGACTGCAATAGTTGTTTCTTAGGCAGAAGAGGTTTGGGTGAAACAGGGAGCTAAAAACAACAAGGACAAGAAAGAAGAAATTCCCTAAAATTGATTGTGGTGATAACTGCACCCCCCCCCCATTTTAACAGTTTCATTAGCACTTCCTCCACACATCATGTATTTCACACATCATATATTTCAATAGTGTAATCATATCAAGAAGAGCACAACTCTGTCATATGCCTGAACGGTTGAATTGTATGATGTGTGCATTATATGTCAATAAACCTGTTTTATAAAAGAGTGAAGAGAATGCGCAGATAAGGAAAAATATTTTACAATGATATATCAAATGAAGGACGAATTTCAAAATTCTGAAGAAAATTATAACATCTTCATAAGATGAACGCAACCCAATTTAAAAATGGGCACAAGACGAATAGACAATTTACTAAATATGACATCCATGAGACTAAAAAACATTTGAAGAAATGCCGATTTAATAGTTAAAAAGGGAAATACAGATTAAGAAAATAATGAGATACCACCTCACACAGACATCTTAGTAAATGTAATAATAATAATAAATTCTGGAGAGGATGTGGAGAATCCGAATGGTCAGGTTGCTAATAGGACTGTGGAATTGTACAGCCACTATGGAAAAGAATATGGTGCTTCCTGAGACACAAGCACAAATACAAATAAATACCTTCTGATCGTTACATCACTCTACTTGATATATGCCCTAAAGAAAGAAAGAACAAAACGCACGCATGTTTATCGCAGAAATTTCTATAATATCAAAAAGATGAAACAATCAAACTCCCTACTTGTGGAAGGATGGATAAACTCTGGTAGATACACACAGTGGAATATTATGCATCCTTAAAAAACAATGGCAAGTCAGACAAACACCTCATGATTACATGGATAACATTGGAGGGCATTATGCTCAGCACAGTTAGTCGATACCATAAAGATAAATATTTCATGACACCATTATTAGAAAACTGGTTTTCAAACACAAAACAAAACTGGTTTTCACACCAAAAGAAAAGACCTTCAATACTATGACAAGACCAGCACAGGGCAGGGCAGGGAAAATGGGAGGGGTGGGACAGAAGAAGCAAGAAGGGTTGGGTAAAAAAAGGAGCACATATGTGAGGGAGCTGGGGTGGGTGGTTTACTGTGATACCGTCACTGATTGAACATGATGTGTACTATGTTCTTCTTTAAATGTGTGATAGTCCAAAAATAAAAGGGAAAAATAAGTAATTATTTTAGAATTATCAAAAAAGAAAGGGAGGAGGGGCACAGCCTTACACCCTTCCAGCTTCCTTACCTCTCAGATCCAAACACTGGTCTGAGTGGTTATCAAACAAAGAAAAGCAAAAGTGAGACTGAAGTTTTCATGGCACACGACAGACAAAACTATTATTTACCTTGCAGTGAACTGGGATGCCACACTCGTCTCCGCTTCTTTCCCTGTATGCAGCAATGTCTGATAACCGCTTACCACTGGCTCCTGGGGAAGAATGGGGAAAGGCAGGCTTTGGGTTGGTTTGCTGATTTCCATGGTATAATTACTCACACAATGGCCAATTTCAAGCTGTCAACATGATGTCACTTACCATAGAGTTGGGACGAAACAGGCCCGGTTGGCTCTTGCAAACTGTGGGCGATGCCTTCAGCATAACATGGTCCAGATATCAAACTTAATTAATAATATCCTAAGACTGAAGCTTAGCCCTGGCATTGGAGCCTTAATGCACTTCATGACTTGGCAAACTATTACATTCAAATTAAGATGAAATTTTACTTGCCATGACGTCATCATTTTCATTGTTGTTAGGTGCCATCATAGCAATTCTGTCAACAATGAAAGGAAACGCTGCCTGGACTGAGCCATTCTCAGCGATGTCTGGGCCTCACTGCAGCACTGTGTCCAGGGACCTCACTGATGGCCTTCTCTTTTGCTCTCTGCCTGCATTACTGAGCAGGATGTGCTTTTCCTGGGACAGGTCTCTAAGGATGAGCTTTCAACATCTTCACTTTCTTCTTCTTCTTTTAATTAAAGAAGACTCTTACAACCCTTATAATAATCCATACATCAATTGCATCAAGCATATTTTTACCTGTTGCCATCACTCTTTTCTAGACATTTACTTTTTATTGAGCCCTTAGTGTCAGCTCCTCTTCTTTCCTTCCCTCTCCCTCCCACCCACATAACCCCTGATAAATTATAAATGATTATTATTTTCATATCTTATACCAACCGCTGTCTCCCTTCCCCCATGGTTCAGGAGCATACTGTCTATACTTCCTCCCAGACAGATTTGTGTGTTTTTCTGACAGTCCCTGGTACTTTCAAACTGATTCACCAACATAGTTCCACTTAACCAGTTATTCTCTGATCTTCCTTACTCATTACCCAGCTTTCATATGCATATATGGCAACTAAAAATGCCTTTAGAGCATCATGAACCCAAACCTAACCCACTACCATCCAATCCATTCCAGTTCACAGGGACCTGCATAGGGTTTCCGAGGCTGTAAATCTTTACAGGAGCAGACAGGCAGATCCTCTTCCCAAAGGCTGGCTGTTGGGTTTTAACTATGGATCTTGTGGTTAACAGTCCCATGCTTACCTGACAGTGTCACCGTCAGCATAGTGAGAATTGAATTTTCAATATACAAGGGGACTGCAAAAAGTTTATGAAAAAATTCCACCATCTTTTAGTTCCATTTTCCCTCGAACATGTTGAAGCCTCCTTGGATATATTTCCTTATCTCTTCGGTCATCGTGCTACGGCTCACCTTGAGAATAAATGCTACCACTAAATGGTGACGTTACACTGCTGACATACTCATCCGTATTACATCTTTTCTCGGTGACTTCCTGGCAAGTCACACAATTAGATGCTTTGTATAGTCGCGTTTGGTAACTAATTGTAATTTTTAAGGAACCCTTTGTATTCCCAAGGGGATGGAAGTAATTTAATCAAGTATTTTTTAAGTATTTATAAGTATTTTTAAGTATTTATTTTTTAAGTATTTATACCGGAGGACTTTGCTGATTCTTTTAAAGTAATTTCATTCCATTTCTCTGGATAACCAGCTTACGGAGTTCAAATTGCTTCATCAAAAGGCCTGCAAAAAAAAGAGTAGAAAACAGACAGGGGCAAATAAAGAGAACTGATTTACAGATGAAAAGAAAGTTATCTTTGCAGACTATGCTAAGCTTCAGAGCTTTGGAAAAATAAAGTCTTACAGTTTGAAATCTATAGATTCCTAAAGTAGTTCTACGTATAATAAACGAGGAAACAGAAAAAGGAAGGGAAGAAGGCAGGCCTTCTTTCAAAAGGATGAACTTGTACCTGGGCGTATGGTTTTCCCTTTGCTGCTTCATCTTTACCTTTTAATAGCTATCTTCATTCCATAAGCTATTCCTAGGAAGTGGAAGTAGAATAGGTCACTCTCTTCTGTGGGAAGCCGCAGCTCTCGCCGCCATTACAAGATGGCGCCGGGCAGTCAGGGCGGTGACCCAGTTAAGTGGTAAACAACCACTTAGAGCATGCGCACTGCTTAGATGACGTAGTCGTAACTCCACCCTGGAGTATGCTAATAAGGGTTCTGGCGAACGCGCCAATCAATGCACAGCACGTCCCCATAGAGCGCATATAAGCAGCAGTAGTTTGGGGCTTCGGGGTCTTTTTCCGCATCTGCAAATCGAACCCGCATTAAACGCCTGTGGAAGAATCCTGTTGTGGTGCGTCCTTCTTGCTGGCGAGACTGAGCGCGCGACAAGTGGTGCTGAAACCCGGGTACGACCACCTCCGGCACGAGCGGAGACCCCCTGTCATCAGGGAGGATTCAGAACCACTGCACGGCGTGGGAAGAAACGGAAGAAGAAAACGCCATCTGGGTGCCAGAGAGACTGGTGAGACTAATTAAGAAGGAGGATGTAGATCGTGGGAGCAGAAAGAATGAAGAGGACAGCGATCCATCCAGCGCTACTATTGACGCTAATGGTGATATGGGCCCCGGTAGCACAGGGAATTAAGAGCAGTATTGTGTCTCAAACTGCTGAAGCGTTACTGCAATGTCAGTGTGTGGATGCCCATCTGACCTCTGGCATTTTATTATTAAATCAAAAAACAGATTTGCTCCAGCAGCAAATCAACCAGCTTACCACTATGGTACAATTAAGCCGTGTCTCTTCCACCACAGCGCTTTGCATCACTCCAGTGTTATATGATAATTTTAGTGCATTGAGTGCTAATATTTCTCAGTATCTCACAGGACAATGGACCAAAGAGTTGAACCAGCTGCAAGAAGACCTCCTGAATCAAGTTGTCCGATTGAATGGAACACGCGTGGAACCCCTTACCCTTGAAAATTTTTCTTCTTGGCTTTCATCTGCATTTTCCTACTTTAAGGAGTGGGTGGGGGTGTTTACATTTGCTGCAATAATGTGCTGTGGAGGAGTGTTGTTGCTATGGTTGCTCTGCAAACTTAAAGCTCAGCAAAGGCGTGACAAGGTCATCATTGCGCAGGCGCTCTTAGCGATTGAGCGCGGTGGTTCCCATGATCTTGGCTTTCTTTGTTAAAAGAAACCTAACCCCCATAAGTTGTCAGCTCTCGCACCCCAAGGGGAAGACCCCATTGCACTGGGAAGAGTGACAGAAATTGGATCTTGGCCAGCCCTTGCACCTGTGGAGCCACTGATGGGTTCAAGCTGCCGATCTTTCTGTTAGTAGCTGAACGCTTAAACACAACGCCACCAGGAGAGAGAACAGCAACCTATCTGCATGTGGAGTCTTGGTTTATGCATCTACTTACAAACCATCCAGCTAGTTGGCTTTCCTTCTCTGTTCCTGCATGCTACTTCTCGTGGCAATTGTTCTTGTGTGTCTTAGTACTAAGAGAGTACAGCAGCAGGGTAAGATGCAAGAAGAGAGTGATAACACTCTGCCCGGTGTCACTGCCATCTCCTGAGAGATTAAGTGGCACAGGTACAGAAGGAGACATGTGGCTTGGACCGATTTGACTCAGTCGCAGCACTCACTTGGAAGGTAGGTAGTGCGGGTTTGTTTTTGTTTTTAAAACCATTTATTGGGAGCTAATACAAATATCATGTCATCCCATATAGTTCAATCAATTCAAACAGTATTGTACAACTGCTACCACACTCAGTTTCAAAACATTCTCTTCCTTCTTGAACTCCTTGACATCAGCTTTATTGCCCCCCGACCCTCACCCCCCACCATACACTCTAGGAACCTTGTTCTACTTGTTGTCCCCGTGGGTTCATCCATCCTGGGTTTCCTATTCTGAAAACCAGAAAAACATATAACAAAAATTCAAGAGGGCTTCCGTGACAAAATACATCACGGATAAACCCATTATGAAACACAAACAAACAGCACAGGAAATGTTGAAAACCAGATCAGGCGCAATGCTTATCAGAGGGGGATCGTGACAAGGTTTTAACCTTCGAGTCAGGTTTATCATTTTGATCTCCTGTAGGTACCTCATCCATGCGCTGCATTTGGTAAACAGTGTATTCCCATCCTTCTTTTCTGAATACAGGGAAATCACTAGAAACCGGTTTCCTACGCAGATCTCACAAATGTCTCTTGGGCTCCCACTGTCCTCCTTAGCCTTCTGCGAACCGGAATCTCACAATTTAGGCTCTGTTACGATTCCCTCCTTCAACTTTGGATTATATGATACACAATCCTTGAGTCATGAATATGGTGAGCGTCTGCCATGCGGACTTAGTTGCCATCACACTTAGTTGGCTGCTTATTTGGAAACAAGCCTTTGAGACATTAAAAAAAATGCTATTTTGTCTGATACTTGGCATGTAACTTTTTCACCACACTTTGCTAAAGCACCATATATTCTGTGGTCCCTTCCTGAGGGTGAGGATTGAGCACGGCCATGATGTAAGAACTAATTGTTCTTAAGTTAGAACTAGGATTTAGTGTGAACCCAAGATCCATCCCTGGATCAATGTATTTTTAAAAATTTATCATTAATTTGGTGTTAATGCATACAAGGACCCCCCCCCCAAAAAAAATCCGGAAAAATGTTCTGCTGGGCAGAACTTTCATAGTACATATTTTTCCAAATAGGCAAGCATCGAGCAACTCACTCTGAGTTAGTCCACCCAGTGGTGTGTTGCCTGGAAAAGTTCTCTCTGGTCACAATGAATTTTTTTGTGAAAGTAGTTTTGCTCAGACCTCATTTTTTTGTGATGGCTGACTTAAGACAACAGCATGTGGCTGTGAAATTTTGTTTTCTGCTCTGGAAAATATGCCACAGAAACTGTTGGAATGTAGAACACAGCTTACAAAGACAGCACTATGGGAAACACTCAAGTGTACTGGTGGTTTTCTCATTTCAAAAAAGGCGAAATGTCTATTGGTGACCAACCTCATTCTGGATGCCCATCAACTTACTGAATGGACGCAAATGTTGACTTGTAGTACTACAGTTGGAGTTAGACTGTTAATCAAGATTTCTCTTTAGAGATTCTGAAAAGATTATGCAACAGTGTGCAACAAACAAGGCCTGATTTGTGGCCAATAGGGGACTTGCTTTGCCACCAAGACAGTGTACCTGCCCACGCAGCAATCTCAGTGCCCCAGTTTTGGGCAAAATCATCATGCCTCTCCTGCCTCAAGCACCTTACTTACTTGGCCTTTCTCTGTGCAACTTCGCTTTTGTTTCTGCCAATGAAAAGGGACACGAAAAGACAGCAAGTTGATGAACTAGACTAGGTGAAGAAACAAACGAGGGAGGTGCTGTCCGCCATCCAAACAGATGAGTTAGAAAAATGTTTCCCAGAATAGAATCGCAGATTTGACAACTGTATTAAGTGTCATGGAGAGTACTTTGAAGGTGATGAGGTTGTTTTGTTAAAAAAAAAAAAGTAAGTACATAGCTTTGGGGGAAATATTCTGGGGTTTTTTTTGGGGGGGGGTACCATAGTTCAATTGCTTCCACAATTTCCAAACATTCCTTTCCTTCTGGACCCCTCGAGATCATCTCCCTTTTATAGCAGCCCCCTGACCCCCCGTATTCCTCTTCACCCCCTGAAGCCCTTATTCTACGTGCTGTCACTATAGGTTCATAAATCCTGGGTTCCGTATATCAAAAGACAGAAAAACATACAACACAACTTCAAGAGGGTGACCGCCAATGACATAACACCCTCTGAGATAAACCCTGGTATGAACAAAGAAAAAAATACAGAAAATGATGAAAACCAGATCAGGTCCAGCCTGCATCAGAATGGGGACCAACTGACAGAGTTTGAACCATTCAAGGCAGGTCTGTCCCTTTGATCTTCTACAGTCACCTCTCCAGTGCCCTGTTTCATCACCACTGTCCCCCAGCCCTCAATGATGGACAGAGGGAGATCGCCAGAGGCTCATTTCCTACGTAGTTCCCAAAAAACATAGATCTAGGAATGGGTCTAAGCTCACACTGATCCCAGCTCCAACTTCAGAACAATCAGTTCTTACATGGTGGCCCTGCTCCAAATTCACTCTCAGGAAGGGAACACAGAAGATACGGGTGCTACAGCAAAATGTGGTGAAGAAATTAGACAGTGCCCAGCCATCAGATAAAATAGCATCTGGGCTCTTAAAGGCTTATCTCCAAACAAGCAGCCATCTAAGTGATATGTCAATTAAGTCCATCTGGAAGAAGCACACCATCATCGGACACCTTTGTAAATCATATAATACAAAATTAAAGGAGGGATTAGTATCAGAGCCTAAATTGTGAGAACCCGGTTTGCAGAAGGCGATGGACGACAGTAGCGGCCCAAGATACATTTGCGGGAACTACATAGGTAGTGTACTTTTATAGTGTAGTGGTGTCATGATTTTTTATCAATGAGTCCAGACACAGAAAATCCACAAGCCTGCATCTCCTACTACCGCCTCTAGACTCAGAAAGATAGCTACCATTTTGCGTAACAGTTACTGAATATATTATTGGTTTAGATTACATGGCAATAAGAAAATTCTTTCCTTTTGAAAAGTACAAAAAGTGAAGTTCTTCCTTACCACGTCCTGCTTTAAAGAAGTGTAACCAGAAAGGGACCATCTGAAGACAGTCATAGTAATGGTTGCCGTACAAGATGAATGGACTTGGCATCAATGATTTGCATGTGTGACAACAGAGAGAGGGCAAACATTCTGTTACATATGTGCTCATTGTGACTTGCATTGAGTTAGTTCTGTGAAGAGCAGGACTGCTCCCTAGGGGTTTCGAGACTGTGACCTTCAGAAGTAAATCACTAGCCCGGTCTTCTGAGCTCTATCTGTGTCAGCTTGACCAGTCGTTTGGTGCTTAACCATTTGGTGTCACCTAAACCAAAGCCACATTGCTACTGAGTTGATCTCAACTCAGCACAACCCTATAGGACAGAGCAGAACCACTTCACAGGCTTTCCAGGCTGTAATCTTTATGGAAGCTGAGTGCTACATCTTTCTTCCTTTGGATGGCTGGTCTATTAGAACTGCGAGTCTTTCAATTAGCAGCCAAGTGCTCAACCATCATTTCACCAGAGCTCCTTTTAATGCCAATCGGGAACTTCTAACATATACTTAACACACACACACACACACACACACACACACACAACCACCACCACCAAAGGAGAGAGTTCTCACATTTTCTTTGACAACAATTCCCAGTGCCTTAAAAAGATTTCTATGAAATCCTTGGACAGAAGCAATTTTAGTTTCTAGCACAGAAATGTTCACAATTTTTAAAAAATTGCTTACTAAATAAAAGCCTAAATGAATGTGTCTGTGCGCCCCAGCTTCACCATCTGGGTTTATTTGGCTCACCCACATAGAGATGTCCTCTGCTTCATCTTGAGATAAAGGAGCAGGTTGAATATAGGATACATTTTTTTTCTGTGACTTCTGTTGTTTCTGCTAGGTGCTATCGAGTGATGGTGAATCCAGGGACAACAAACAAAAAGTTTCCTGGTTTCCTCCATTTTAATGAATGTCAGTAAATTTGAGCCCATTTTGCAGCTATTGTGTCAATCCATCTCACTGAGAATTTTAACTTTCTTTTCATTGATCCACTATCTCAAAAGTTGATGCCTTTTTCTACCATGTGGTCTCTACATGATGGTTATGACTCAAGTGTGGCCAGTTCTTGTCACTAAAGTATTCTGGTTTTGCTTGCTTGCTTTTGAAATATTGGGGGACGTGACACTTGCAAGCTCCTTGTTTCTTTCACTGCTGGGCTAGCTCTTCCAGCTCCTCCTTATGTTGTAATGTGTTGTTTCCTAACATTGGAGAAGTAGATAGAAGCAATGAAAATATTTTTACATTTGTAACCAAAGCTCTGTTACTCGAATGAGCACTTTTTATTAATGGAGCAGAGAAAAGCCTTGCAGGGGTTGAGGATGGTTTTGCCCTGCTAGGATCTGGATTATTTGGAACCCTAAATCCGGTAAGAGCTGTGACCCAGCGGGTATTTTGTCCAGCAGCACAGGACACAGCTAGGTGCCCCTATAGAGTTTGTCCAGCAATTGCTGAGTTATTATTGAGGAGGTAAGTGTGCAGCATATCTTGTGGACTGCCCTATTCTGCAATGTGAAGTGGTATGTAAAAGTAAGGTACAAACACAAAGAGCTATTTTGATATACTGAACTATCTTTTCCACAGAATATATAGACGATGTTGTCAATCACTTCAGGGGCTTTACACCTTTCTGTGGTGGAAGGTTAGAGACGATGATACCTTAGGTGTTCTTAACACACTGACTCACAGAGTGAGAATTGAACTGAGTCTCAACTGAGGCTAAAAGGAATAATTGGAATTGAATGGAGACTACAAAAACAAGCCAGTCATTAAAGGACAACTATTGTATGACAACCCCCCGTTATAAGAAATATCTAGGATTGGCAAGTGTATACAGAAGGGCGTTTATTACTTGTTACCGGGAATATGAGGGGGCAGGAAAGGGAATCATTGTTTAGCAGGCACTGAGTCCCTGTTCCCGGTGATGGGAACAGTTGGAAACAGAGAGTGGCAATGGCTGCACTACATGATGAGTGTAATTAATGCCATTTTCTTGTTAATGTCACTGAATTCAACAACCAAAATAGTTCAAATAGCAGTTATTGTATTAAAAATACAATCTTTTTGAAAAAAAAGACAGACATTTCTTCATAATATTAAAAAATGCCAATCCCACTCTTACTCTGTTGATTACAACCCATAACCACCCTATTTATGGTTTCTAGAAATGTAAGTCTTTATGGGAAATAGCCTTGTGTTGGTTCTGTGGACAGCTGGTGGGTTTGAACTGTGTGAGCCTGGCTGTTGGAAGACCAGTGTCTAGTTCATGGCACCATCGGGGCTTCTTAACCAGAGTAAGAGGTACTTGTTACTCAAAGCCATTTCACCCTTACCAGTTAGTGGATTGGCCTGCTACAAGTATATTTTTTAAGATGTATGGATCTGAACAGGTTTATGATTGAAATTACCTTGTATGGACTATGTGGCTGTGTGAAAACTGATGGAAATAACACAACAGATCCAAACTGTTTGTCAAATGAGGAAGTAAAGGAATGACTCAAATGGTTGGGGCAAGATCATCAGGCGAATCTCAGGTCAAGAAGATTGTTGCTCAGGATCCTCAAAGTATGTCCTATAATAACACAAGGGAAAGTTATCTTGGAGAGAGTGGATAGGTGTATATATATATATATATTCAATATATGGATTATGTGGTACCCCGAGTATATGAATTCTTGATCATTGCACAAGAGACCCATAAGACGTTGTCTCTACTTTCACCCCAAATGTGCACTTGCTTGGTGTCACCTTGAGCACGTCATCTCACAAGGATTCCAGAACAAGCAATTCCTAACCAGAAAAACCAACGTATCACTTAGTAGATTCAAGTGAGAAATTATAATGGGACCAGGGTACTTCTTAGCAGTGACACTGGAGGAGAATGAACCTGCACTTAGATTGAAAGCACGCAGAGCAGTACATTCTATACAAGGTCCGAGCTTTGTCTTACATATGTTGGATATCTTATGAGGAGGGAATAGCCCTGGAGAAGGACATTATCCTTCATGGAGGGCCAGTGAAAAGAGGGCAATAGTCCCTGCCATGGGATGACACCGTGACTGCAGCAGTGGGCACCAACAGAGCAAGCAGTGTGAGCCTGGGAAAGGGCCAGGCAGTAGTTTGTCCTCTTGGAAACAGCATTGCTAGGAATTGGAATCAACTTGATGGCATCCAACAGCAACAATAAATAAAAATGTAAAATGATTTGGGGAAAATAGTGAAAATAAAATAAAGAAGATGTGTAGATTATTTCCCAAACTTGGGGCCAGTGGGCGACTGAAGTGTGTTTTTCAAAAGAAATGCTGTCAGTCCTGTGCTTGACGCAATCATGCCATCTGGGACAGTCTTTGACAGCTGAGGTCGATTCTAAATCGAGGACGTGACGACACAGTGCAGTTGCCATCTATTTAGCACAGAGCGTTTGGGTCATGCCTGATGAGTCACTAATTTGGTAAGATCCGATTGGTCACGGCAAAGGGCATCAGATTTGTCAGGATAGAACTTGAGGGAAAATCCACTATTAGAGATTGGGGATTTCCCCCACTTACTCCCCTGGTAGGCAGGCCTTCCTTCCTTCCTTCCTTCCTTCCTTCCTTCCTTCCTTCCTTCCTTCCTTCCTTCCTTCCTTCCTTTCCTTCTTCCTTCTTGCTTGCCTGCTTTCTTTTATCCTTTCCTTACTATCTCTTAGGTTGGTGAATCTCTGAGATGGTGGAGGGACCTCCTTGCATTAAAACCTCAAGAGGTATTCAGGTCATGAGGGGGGCAGATCAGTGTAAAAGGGAGGCTATTGAGGCTGCATGTTAAAAGTTGTTTCAGAACATCAGCAAAGACATTGAGAACAATGCCATCGATGCCAAGAGCATCTGAAGTTCCAGACCACTCTTGCCATAGCCTATTCCAAAACCCTTTCTTCCAGCACTGGGAAACCACCAACATCTAACTGATATTAGAAAAGTTAGAGCCTATATTAGGAACATCAGAGGCGAGGTGGTGAGGGCTTGTCATAAAAGAACGCACGTGAGGGGCCTTCAAGAGAACTGATGTGGGAACTTGACAGATGACACCTGGAGTGTGGAAAATAAGAGACCTAGCACGTCATCCTGCACTCGGGAAGTCCAGAGAGAGGACGTTATGCTTCCCTCTAGAAGAATTAAATGGCAGGTCCACTGGGAAAAGCCTGCACAGCCAGATGTTGAGGGACAAGGTGATCTGGTGATGGATTCCTTGTAAAGTTGCTGATGTTGATCATCTTTGAGAGAGGCTCCCAACGCAGGGGCTTGGGAAGGTGAAGTGACCCTGAAGAGAGATGGGGTGCTAGAAAGTAGAATAGGAGAGTGCTGAGAGAAGAACGACAGGCAGCAGCCTAAGTGAAGACCCTGAGGGTTGAGGAGGCCTCCGCAGAACTCTCAAAAGTTGAAGTGAGCTAGCGGTGCTCATCAACCACACACCACCCTCTCTGGGTAAGTATTTTGAAGGTCACTTTGGCCGAGGGCGCCTCGAGTCAGCTGGGGTCAAATTGTTAAGGGAGGGGATGTTGTCTACTCAGTGGCTGTCATCCAAAGCTATGATGAGGTCCCCCGGCAGGTGGAAAGCCCTATCCGAGGGATGCGAGATACTGATGGGAGGGTCAAGTCAGGAGAGGGAAAGGGAGCAGACCTAGCAGTGGGAGCGCAAATGCATGACGGTTGGCAGGAAAAGAAGGAGGACCAAACTCCAGGTCGGGGTGAGAATGACTGAAAATGCTTTGGGGGACCCCAGAGAATGGGGTGTCCCTGGTGGTATGCACCGAATGGGCCACGTTGGGCTGCATTTGTGGGTGCATCCTGGGGACTCAGGCCAAGGGCTGTGGAATGCTGGGGCATTGAATCTGGATTTTGGGGGTGCAGGGCGGGCTCCAGAGGCTGCATCAGTGAGATCCAATGCAGAAACTCCATGGGGTGAACGAGACTCACCCTCACACTCACTTGTAACCTGAGGACTTAGGACTGAACATTCACAGTGTGTGAGGCAGGAAAAGACAGCTGGTCGGTGGACACTCGTGACATACTATATCAATGGCCTACAAGCTATAGTAAGGTGTCAATTATTCTGACAAACCTTTGGCTGAAATTTTCCATGAATTTTATTGTAAATTTTCCCTGACAACCAACACCAACACCCATCGTTTGTACAAATGGCATTCAACCACAAAAGGATTGATTCTGTACAGGTGAAAAATTCAGCTACTGTGATATGGAGTTAGCCTACATTGCCACAATATCCCTCTCTCAACAGAGCTCAAAAAAATTAGTATCCGGGGCTTAGCAATGGCAATATTAATGAAAGATCTTTATGCCCAGGGTGATGATTGATAAGACTCTCGAGCATAAATTAACAAGGAGGTTTTGAAAGGGAACCAAAGGCAGATTAAAAAGAAAACACATAGATCCAGGAATGGGTTTGGGGATCCCACAAAATCCTAGCTCCTATTTAGGAACAATTAGCTCTTATATCATGGCCCTTCTTAGTACTCACCCTCAGGAAGGGAACACAGAAGATATGGGTGCTGGAGCAAAGTGTGAGGAAGAAATTAGATGGAGCCCAGCTATCAGATAAAATAGTGTCTGGGGTCTTAAAGGCTAGTTTCCAAACAAGCAGTCATTTAAGTGGGATGTCAACTAAGTCCACATGGTAGAAGCTCACCAACATTAGAGACTGAAGGATTGTAAATCAGATAACCAGAAGTCAAAGGAGGGAAGATTATCAAAGACTAAATTGGGAGCTTCTGGTTTGCAGAAGGCTATGGATGACAGTGGAAGCTCAAGATACATTTGTGAGATCTACACAGGAAACAAGCCTCTGGTAATTTCCCTCTATTCATAATAGACAATGGGAAGAAACTGGTTACCAAACAGAGTGCACTGGAGAAGTGACTATAGAAAATCAAAATGACAAAACTGGGCTTGAATAGTTAAAACTTTATCAGTTCATCCCTTCTTTTGTATGTTGGGCCTGATCTGGTTTTCAACATTTTCTGTATTTTTTTGTTTGTTCATATTGAGGTTTATCTCAGATGAATTTCGTCATTGTGGGTGACCCTCTTGAATTTTTTTATATGTGTTTCTATGTTCAGTGTATGAAACCCAAGACTGATGAATCTACAGGGACAGAAAGTAGAATAAGAGTTTCTGGGGGGTACAGTGGTAGGGGAGGGAAGGGGGAGGAAAGGAGGTAAAAGGGGGCTGATATCAAGGAGTTCAATTAAGAAAAGAATGTTTTGAAACCGATTGTGGTAGCAATTGTACAAAACTGCTTGATGTGATTGAACTATAAAATAATATCTGTATTAGTGTCAGAGTAAACAGCCTCTAATAACCGAGGGGTCCACAGGTACAATTGCATTGTTATAATATATAAAGAACGTAGTAAAGTCATAGAAGATAGGAGAGTAAAATACAGGCGTCAGACACATGTCATGGTAGCATGCTCACCACCAGGATGGCCATGATCTCAGCAGCCAGCTCTGCACAGAGAGAGAGGGTTTCCTGTCTATGGGATATTTGTAGGTAGCCATAAGACACTCCGTAGTTGCATACACCACAAGGTGGGTGGTAACCACAGTAAATTCCCTGAGCTCACAGGTGAGGAAGCCTAATCCCTGCATTGGGTGGAGGCATGATGGGGTAGGGGGCGATGGGTGCCATGACAAGAGGAGATAACAAGAATGTCTGCTGCTATAGGGAGATAGAATCAACCAGGTGCTCACATGAAGGCCGCATAGCTGTTAGGGGCGAATCTGTGGGGATATATTTAATGCAGGATAAGGTATTTGGACTTTAAGTCACCAAAGTGGTGACTCTCCTATCATGGAATACTGGCTTTTCAGATTCCCTCTGTTATAAGTTAGGGAATATAGTCCTCGTCATATTTCCCTCAGTGTTAGTTTCCCACATGTTAGCACCCAATAAAATAAATAAATTAGCATTTGTATTTGCTACATTCAAAGGGGTTGCTGATGGTCTTGAATTGCTGACGTTCCATCAGCAGCACAATGTGTAGCAAGCATGCCACCAGTGCTGGCCTCGGTGATGTTAGCGAGGCAGGGGTAGAGAGCGGGAGCAGGAGTCTTGGTAGCACAGTGGATACACGTTGGGCTGCTACTGGCAAGGTCAGCAGCTTGAAACCACCAGCTGATCTGAGGGAGGAAGATGGGGTTTTCTATTCCCAAAATGCACAGAGGCAGTTGTACCCTGCCCTATAGGGTTTCTATGAGTTGGCATCAATTGGATGGCAGTGAGGTGGGTTGGGTTTGCTCTGGTTTTGTTGAGACCTATTATATTGATGAGGCAGGGTACAATCCACAGGAATAGGGTTTCTTTTGAGATTTAAAAGTAATTAAACAAGTGAACGGGAAAATGGCTACAACCAAGAATGAACAACATGGAGCAGAGACCATTTTTTGGATCCATGTTGCCTGTGCTGAGAAACTCCAGGCCAGAAGATGCTCCATGTGGATACAAAAGGAGGTCTTTGAGGAATGCGGGGCACACACAATTGGAAAGGAGGCGAGGCGCTTTCCCAGGGCCAGCGGAAAGAAAGGGACTTCCTTTAAAACTGGAACCTGACTTTGGACTTGTAGCCTATTAAACCGAGAGAAATAATTGCCGCTTGTAGTATTTCTGTGATAGCAGCAAGGTATCTCTAAAGCAAAGATCAAGGGACAACAACCACGCCCGAGACACCACCCGACAAAGGAGAAAAATAATAGGTATGTGGGTCAGTTTAACAGGGAAGAAGAGGATCACCACTCTCTTCTCGTTTCATAAATGGATTGCAGTAGCCTGCATTTTAAGAACTGGACATATGAAGTCATGCGGCCCTGGGTTTAATTCTGAGTCATTTCTGTGAACTTGAGTCACACATTTAACTTGATAAAGTCAGTTTCTCAACTCTGAAATGGAGATAAAAGTAGGGAATTAAAGAAGGATATATGTAAAACTGTCCGCATAATGCTTGGCAGACAGTAGGCATTCTGTGAACCTTGCCAGTTCCCATGAACGGGGTTCACTCATGGTGGCCATAGGCATGGCCTAGTAGGACTGTACTTCACAGTATTTCAGTGGCTGGATTTCCAGGAGTGGATCAGGAAGCCTTTCTTCTGAGGTGGACCTGAACCTCTGACCTTTAGTTAGCAGCTGAATGCATTAGCCATTTGCACCACAAAGAGGCTCCAGCAGAAGTCCTTAAATGTAATCAAGTCCTTCCCAACTCATCATGACCCTTAATACAACGGAAGGAAACACTACCCAGTGCTGGGCCACACTAAGAATCATTGCTATCTTCAGTCCAGTGTAGCAGTCACCATCCACTTTTAAATTCTATATTATTGGCTAACTTAATGACAATTAACAATAGAATTACCTTGTGCCCCAGTGGGGATGATTTATAATGTTCTCTAGCAATTAATGATATAAAGATTTCTCTAAAGTGAACCAGACATATTGAAACCATAGATACGTGAGTGAATTTTTACTCCCACTTAGTTCTAACCCCAATGTAAGAATAATTAGTTCTTTGACATGGCCTTGATCGATGTTCTCATCCATGAAAACTCATTGAAGTTATGGGTGCTATAAAAAGTGTGGTGATTAAATGAGGGGGTGTCTGGCTATCAGAAAGAATAGCACCATGGATTTTAAAGGCTTGCCTTCAAACAAACAGCCATCTAAGTGAGGAGTTCACCTGGAAGAAGCACACCGACTTGTGTGATCCAAGAATTTAAATAATAAACTCCAAATCCAAAGGAGGGAATGGCATCAGAGCTTAAATTGTGAACAGCTTGGGTGCAGAAGGCTGTGGATGGCAGTGGGAGCCCTACTCTGGTGAGTCCCCTCTGACCATGGTCAAGGAATGTGAGCAGCCTTGCTAGCAGACAGAGAGAATTGTGCAGTCGGATATGACAGGTGTAGGTAGGTTGAAGTGTAATACCTTATCACTTGATCACTCTTTTGACCCATTTTAAAGTTGTTTCAGTTTTTAACATTTTCTGCTTTCATTTTTGATTGAGGCTTTTCTATATTTTCTTTATTCATCACTATGTAGGACTGTTTGTTTGCTTCCTGTTTGTGTTTTATATGATTTTCTGCATATGAAATCTAATAAAGGTAGACCTATAGAGACAGTAACTGGACTGATAACCACCTAGAGCCATGGCAGAGGAGGATGGGGCAAATGGGGAGCTAACAACCATGAGCACAAGAAGAAAATATTCTGAAATTGATTGTGGTAATGATTGCAAAAATATTCTTAATATTATTGAATTATTAAATTATATATGAGAGGCATATGCCACTACAACTGTTTTTAAGAACGAAAATATACAAAGTAGATCCTGCAGCTTCTCCTGCACACTAAAGTATCCTTCAGGCTGATTCTTAAAGACCAAAAATCACAAAAAAACTACTAACACACTGCCACGGTGTCAATTCCAACTCACAGTGACCCTAGAGAATAGAGCAGAACTTCTCCAAAGGGTTCTGAAACTAAATCTTTACAGGAGCAGATAGACTCTTGTTTCACACAAAGAGAAGCCAGTGAGTTTGAACCACTGATATTGTAGTTAGTGACCCAACTTGTAACCAATAACACCATCAGGGCTTCATAGAAATGAGGAGAATAAGTCATTTGGGTGCCTTGGAGAAGAACATTACTATGAGCCAGGACTGTGACTCACCAAGGGGCAGACAGATTGTATGGGAAGTGGGGTTAGTTATGACTTATTCCTACTCCTCTTGGTTGCCTTGCTTTTGTAGCCCCTGATATGCCTCTGCTGGAATTTGTAGCCTTCTCTGTCCATAACTTGCTAAGACTGATAAGTGACTGATCTTCTTCTGGAGATCCTAAATGTGTCCCTTAGATTTTTGCATATTAATTTAATGGATTTTATAACTTGCAACCAATCAATCAGGCTGACATGTTGTCAGGCAGCCTTGGTTCGTGACAGATTAACTAAGTCTGTATCTATTATTTATACACTGCCTACATTAGAAAAGCTGTTAGAGTAGTTTAATGGAAAAAAACAAAGACTATAAAAGCAACATCATTAAGATGAGGGTGAAACAGTAGAACCAAGTAATTGAGAAGGAGGAAGAGATTATCGTCCTGGAAAACCCAAGACCAATGAAATATCCAGAGGCTGAGCATAAAAATATGTCCTGAGCTTTCCGAGTTTCATTGTTGAGAACCGAATATGTCACACTTGACCATCCACAGGATCGTGCACTATACAGAATCTATAAACAAATGACTGGACAAATGTTTGATGGTCCACATCAGCATTCAAGTCTTTAAGTGCTTTACCGAAGAAACAATTACTCCAATTGACAGGGATCCTGAGGAGCTGAGAAGCCAGTAATTGCTTCTTTAGCATAGATGGAAAATGTCAGAAGTGTCCAAATATTTTGAGAGTATTTGCTAATTTCATATTGGAGATCTCAAAAACAACCTTGGCTTCCTTAAAGGAAACTGTAACCACTAATGAGGTAGCATAGAAACATAATAAGCCACAGAGTTCAAACCCATTGTTTCTGAGCGCTCAAATGCAGTAAATGCGCACGATTCTCAACCAGTTTGACCTAAATCTATATTTCAGCTTTAAGGATATATGGATGAGTAAAAACTATAGTGGGGTCGTGGCACAATGTTTAAGCAGCCAACCAGAAGATCAGCAGTCAGACTGCACCATCTGCTCTGCGGGAGAAATCTCTGGCAGTCTGCTGCCCGAAAGATTTGCATTCTTAGAAATCCTATAGGGTTACTTGGAGTTGGAATCAACTTGACAGCAACAGTCTGCTTTTAACAGGTACGTTAAAACCAGTTATTTCCTTTTTTATGTTGAACTAGATATAGTCTATACTTCAATAAGTGTTTTATACTAGACATCATGATACGTCATAAGAATTTAATCCAGATAATCAGAGTAGTAGAATTTAAAGGATAACATCTTGAAATATTGATTCACATTTCAAAGGTTAGGTACAAGAGCCAACTGAAGTGAACATGTGATTAACATTAATTTCTGTACTATGAATTAGGATCATTTAGATGATTTTTTTTCTACCAGAAACTATTAGGTATAATGAACTACCCTGCTTCACATTTCAACCATCTTCTTGACTATTGTTATTATTTTCTCCTCAGTATAGTCATTGGCTGATTCTCTGTACCGCAAGCCAGTCAGATGCAGTGATGTGATGGATCTGGTGAATGCTCCGCTGTTAAGCGCAACTTTGTGAGCAAACCATACTAACTTGATCGATCTGATGAGGGAGAGCATCTCCCATTTCCATCCTTGGTTATTCACTGAGCTGCAGTGAGAACCAAGGTTTCTAAGCCCCAGAGATGTGCTGCACAATCAAATTTGGCTCTCCTTGTGTGATCCTCGGTGGCACGATGGGCTGGTGATGGGCGACTAAGTGCAAGATCTGCAGTTTAAACCCACCAGTCCCTCACTCCATAGGACAAGCATAAGGCTGTCTTCTCCCTACATAGAGGATGAGTTGGAATTGATTCAATGGCAGTGAGTTTGGCTTGTTCTTGTATATGTTAAGTACTAGCCTCAGTGATACAGTATAAGCTCACTCAATGCAAATATCACCTGAGTTTGATTTTGCCTGATGCATGCCATTCACAATGACCACTCCTTTGCCAGTGGTAGCTTCTGTGTTGCCTTGATGGCCAGATTTCAGTGGCACTTCTAGAAAAGATGAACTCGGAAGAAAGGCCTTTGAAAACCCTGTGGAGCATAGTCCTTCTCTGACATATAGGGGATCGTGAGAAGTCAAAGTTGACTTAATGACAAAGGGTAGGCAGGTCTTAAATTGAGCACTGATTAACCTCTGCTACTTAACAGTTTCTCGCAAGTTATTAGGACCTCTCAACCCGGCAGGAATGCAAGAACCTGAAGAAAACCCAGGTAGTTTCGTGTCGCAAAAGGCTGAATCACAATAAAGGCTTTGATAAAACTAAATTTTATCATAGTTCTGGAGACAGTTCAAATCAGAGTCTTGGTCATGTTTCCCTTTTGCCAGGGGCCTGACCATTCCTTAGCTCCATCTCTCTTCCCTGACACGTACTTATTTCTGTACCTACTGTTAGCTGCCTTCAAGTCAATTGCACTTCATAACAACCAGATACACAACAGAACAAAAGAGTGACCAGTCTTGCGGCATGAGTTTTGACTTAATGGCGACGATTTGAGCCCACGGTTGCAAACACTGTGTCAATATCTTCTTGACAGTTTTCCTGAGACCCTCTAGTTACCCAAGCATGATGTCCTGTCCCAGGAACTGGTCTCTTCTTACAGCATGTCTAAAGTTCATGACACTACATCTCCGCCAGCCTCCACTCTAAGAAGCATTCAGGTTGCTCTTCCCCCAGAACAAATTTTTCCTTTTGGCAGTCCACAGTATTGCCCGTATTCTTTACCAACACCATAATACAAATGCCCCTATCCTCCTATAGTCTTCCTTATTCACTGTCCAACTTTCACATATATGTGATAGGTAAATTTATTGTGCCAACGTGGCCAATGAACACATGTGGGATTAATTGAAGGGCA
The DNA here is from genome assembly GCF_050624435.1 of Tenrec ecaudatus. Classification (NCBI taxonomy): domain Eukaryota; kingdom Metazoa; phylum Chordata; class Mammalia; order Afrosoricida; family Tenrecidae; genus Tenrec; species Tenrec ecaudatus. The sequence goes on along the minus strand of NC_134530.1, from coordinate 249,892,313 downwards.
GAGAGATCAATGGCTCGGCAAGCCTCGACTTTCTTGTCTCTTGCTCTCTGATGATTGGACCAGTGTGCAGCTGCCTTAGCTTGTTGTTCTCTGCCTCAACTTGCGAGCTGCACTGCCTGTGGGACACCTACCCTGTGGACTCTGTTGCTGTAGTTTGAGGTTTCTTCAAGACCTGCTTTTCCACGCTGCTGGAGTATACATCACTTGAGCTAGGGACTTGAACCCTGTTGTCTGGCTGACTATTGGTGACCTGCCTTGCTGTTTGCTGCTTGTGACCACATAGCCTAAGCTGCTCTCTAGAGGACTACCTGGCAGCCCTCAAGACTTGAAGGACTGCCAGTGTATTCATTGTCTCACGGAAGTGAGTTGAATTGACTCATTTGTACTGCTTTATAGATTAATTAACTGTTTATGTCTTGTGTTATTCTATAAATATATATATAAAATCATTAGTGTCCTGGTTTTGTTTCTCTAGAGAACCCTGTCTAACATAATACGAGACAACTGAAAATACTCTGACTTGGGCCAGGCTTACCTTAGTCTTCAAAGTAACATCCTTATTCTTCAGGACTTTGAAGAGGTCTTGGCAGCAGATTTGGCCAATGTGATGCCTTTTGATTTATGAACTGCTGCCTCCATGAGCATAACTGTGGATCCAAGTAAAATGAAATCCTTGGCACCTTCCATCTTTCCCCCATTTATCATACTGTTGTCTACTGGTCTGGATGTGAGGATTCTGGTGTTCTTTATAGTGACTTGCAACCCTTATTGATGGCTCCTCACTTAATGATTTCCATCAGCAAATGCTTCAACCCTCCTAATTTTCAGCAAGCATGATTGTGTCGTCTGTATCAAAGGATGGTAATGTCTTCTTCCAATGATGCTGCTGCATTCTTCTTCGTGTAGTTCAACTTCTCAGATGATTGTTCCGCATTCAGATTGATAAGTATGGTGAAAAGATAGAACCCTGACATACACCTTCCTGATTTTAAAACATGGAGTACTCTCTTCTGTTTGTACGACTGCCTCTTGGTGCATGTGCACACTGTGAATGAGCACAGTGAGGGGTCCTGGAACTCACTCTTCTCAACAGAACCCATAGTTTTCTTTGTACTATGCAGCCAAATGCCTTTGCATAGTCAACAAAACACAAATGAACACTTTTCTGATGTTATCTTGCTTTCAGCCAAGATTCGTCTGACATCAGCCAAGATATCCCTCTTTATTGCATCCTTTACTGAATCCAGTCAAATTGTCAGCAGGTCCCTGCCAATGTACTGCTGCAACCATCAGCAAAATTTTATGCACATGTGATATTAATAACATTGATTAATTCTGCATTCGGTAGCATCACCTTTCTTCAGAAGGTGTAAAATTGTGAATCTCTTTCAGGCTGTCGACCATATTTCTTGGCATAGGCAAATAAGTGATTACAGTATTTCATCAGTTTATTGAATTATTTCTCTTTGTATTTCATCAATTTCTGGAGCCTTATTCTTCTAAAATGTCTTCAATGAAACTTGGAGTTATCCCTTCAGTGTTATTGGTTCTTGTTCATTTACTACCTCTTGAAAAGACTGGACATTGACCAATTCTTTTTGGTACAGTTGCTCAAGGCTTAAATTTTTCTTCAGTTCTTCAGCTTGAGATATGCTGTGTGTTCTTCACTTTTGGCTTTCTAACTCCAGAGCAATGCGCATTTCATTAAATATTTTACTTTGCCTTTCAAACTTCCTATTCAGCTCTTGTACTTCATCATTTCTTCCATTTGCTTAGCTACTCTACATTTAAAAACAAGTTTCAGAATCTCTTCTGACATCCACTTTTCATTCTTGCCTGTCTTTCTAATGATCTTTTGCTTTTTTTCATGCATGAAGTTCTTGGTGTTATCCCACAGCTCATTGGCCTTTCTATCATTAGTATCCAGTGTTGTGATGGTAAGGGATCAGGTCAACTAGCCATTTCTGGCTAAGGAGAGGGTTGAAGCCAACCTATCAATCAGGTTGCTGCCTGATGACACCTCCTTGGAGAGGTGGTCTTTTTTCAAAGAGAGAAACTGAGCCCATTTCTCTTTGACCTTTAACTTTCTGCTGGAACTAGATCCTGCAGCTAGTTTGCCTGTTTCCTATCGTGTCACCCGTCGATCCCAGGAGCAGACCACAGACTGTCGAGGTGGATTGATTCAACTGACCTCCATTCATTTACCTCTGCATACAGGTGTCATTGGTTTTGCTTCTCCAGAGAATCCAACCTGACACAAATATGACAAATCTGTTTCAAAGATGTTCTATAAATTTAAGTGGGATATCCTAAGGGTTGTATTTTGGCTCTTATGGACTTGTATTCATTTTCTTCCATCTGAAATTAAATATAAATGTATGACCTGCTCTACAGTCAGCCCCTGGCCTCCTTTTGCCTGCTAATGTTGATTTCCTTCTTTGTCTCTTCCCACAGATGTAGTCAATTTTATTCTGTGTATTTTATCCATCTGATGAGGTCCATCTGTACCTTCACTGTTTACATTGTTAAAAATGTATTTTCAGAGACTTCCAGGAAGATGGCGACGGAGTAACACATACCAGAGGGACTCCGCAGAATCCAGCCCAGGAGAGTTGCTCAGAGGGAAATTCAACGCCACTGGATCGCAGGAGGCGCATCATAAAGATAAGTAGGCTCAGATCTACGAGGTTTTGATGGGCTGGGGGCTTTTGGCTTACCTCAGTGGAAGCCGGCTGGGCTCGACCCTAGCCTAGCCGCTGTGTCTGCCCAAGCCTGGACCATTTGGAGCCTGTAGCAGGGCTTGGCCTCGACGCAGCCACAGTTTTCCCCTGCCTGCCTCAGGGCAGGGACAGGGCCCTTGAGGCTCCACCGGCAGGGATTGGTGTTCAGCTGCATTGTTGCTTCTGTTTGCGTCTCTGCTCTATATTCCCACGCAGCCTTGGAGGGCTGCGCAGGGGCTTTTTCGGGGCACAGCCACAGCTTGCCGCGCCGTGTGGGCTGAGCAGGAACTGAACCCAAACCCCCACAGCTCCATAGGCAGGGATCAAGCTTTAGCTACACTGCGGTGCCGGTTAACATCTCTGTTCTCTGTCCCCCCACTTCTCTGGGGTCTGCTCAGCAGCTTTCTTGTGACTCTTCTTGGGGCTCAGCTGCGGATTGCCGCTGGGGCTTGGGGCAGGGAGTGGGCCCTTGCAGGTCCACAGGCAGGGAGTGGGACTCAGCTGCATATTTGCTTTTCCTTCCCTCGCTTCCCTGTACCCCGGCACAGTCCGGTCTCACTGTTTAATTTTGCTCCCCCTCTTGTTCCTGAACTGCTCTCTCACACTCCATTGCAGATTTACGGGACACTCCCATTGCCCTAGGGCATTTGCGCCTGGGTCACACCCAGCTAGGTGAGCTCCACCCTGCATAGATAGCCCAAGGCTTGGGAAAGGCCTGCTTGCTCTCCAGGGGATACTCCTCTGACTCCTCACCAGGGAGTTCCTGCCTGTGTACCTGGGGACATAAGGCAGCTCAGCCAACACTTATCAATATTCAAACCAATAGCAGGAACTTCAGCCCAGCGTCTGCAACACTGGGGCAGGCAGCCGACCTGCCATCTGGGGCACTCCCCTGATAGGGAAGCCACAGGAAGATAAAGTGGTAGGTTAATGACCTAGCAAAATCAGCTGTAGGCAATTCGAAGAAGCATTCCTATAAGTCTTCCAGAGAGAGACTAGAAAATGGCACCTGGTCCCTCAAAAACAATTCAACGCAAACAGCCATCACCCCAACGACCTCAATGAAAAAACAGGAGAAACAAAAGACAAAGGCAGAAGATGTCCTGAACATAGCAACATACATAGAAGAAGCAGACATTGAGAAGCCATACAAAGAAACTCTCAGAATGCTGCTTGGAGTCATGCAGGATATGAAGGAAACAATACAGAAAAAGGATGAAACGATCGAGGAGATAAAAGCCATACACCAAAGGGAAATACAGGAGCTTAGGGAGGAAATAACAAAAAACAATAGCAAAATCATGTTCCTTGAGAATCGACTGGAGGAATTAGAGAACCGCATCAGTGTCTTGGAGGACAACCAAGCAGACTTTAATAAACATAAATAAAAATCTAATAAGAGCACCAGAGAAGCCGAAGAAAACCTAAGAGCTATGTCTGATGCTATGAAGAGGAACAACATTAGAATTATTGGCCTACCGGAAGAAGACACAACAAAGAAGTCATCTGCAACAATAGCGAGAGAATTCTTGGAGGAAAACTTCCCCAGCCTAATGAATGAAAACCAAGCAACCATCCAGGAGGCTTAAAGAACACCAGCACGACGGGACCCCAAGAAGAAATCACCAAGGCACATAATAAACTATCCAACTTTGAGGAAAAGGAGAAAATCATGAGAGCAGCTAGGGCAGAAAAAGCAATTACATATAAAGGTCACCACATAAGGATATGTTCAGACCTATCAGCAGAACCTATGAAAAAAAGGAGAGAGTGGAGTAACATATTCCAAAAGTTGAAGGAAAACAACGCAAATCCAAGAATACTCTACCCAGCCAAATTATCGATCAAGATCGATGGAGAAGTAAAAGTCTTCCCAGACAAGGAAAAACTCAAAAAATACGTCACAACAAACCCAGCCTTACAAAAGATCCTCGCCGACTCAGTATGGGCAGAAGAACAACACTCACCAAGCACAAATAAGAGACCAACACATAGAACAACTTCACCCAGACCACAACAAAGAGAAAACAGGCCCCAAGATAGCAATGGCTTAAGGATGGAAAGAAGTCAAGGATGAAACACACACAAAACACATACTAACGATAAAAGAAAGAAGGAAAACTCCCAACACAAAAGGTATAAAATGGCATCACAGAGTCTGCACATTGAGATAATAACCCTGAATATCAATGGCCTGAACTCAGGCATTAAAAGACTGAGACTAGCAGAATGGCTTAGAAAACACAACCCATCAATTTGCTGCCTACAGGAGACACATCTCAAGGCTACAGACAAAAATAGGCTGAGAATCAAAGGCTGGAGAAGGACCTACCAAGCAAACAGCAATACAAAAAAAGCAGGGGTTGCAATCCTTATCTCGGATAAAATTGACCTCAAAGTGCAAACCATAAAAAGAGATAAGGAGGGACACTATATAATGCTCAAGGGAATCAGACAACGAACCACTAAGCATTGTAAACATATATTCCCCGAATGAGAGACCAGCTCAATATGTCAACCAAACACTCCAAAAGATTAAGAAAGAAATCACAGACTCGACAATTATAGTGGGTGACTTCAACACACCACTCACTGAGAAAGATAGACCACAGGGAAAGAAACTCAACAAGGAGACTAGGGAGCTAAGCTCCACAATTAGACAATTTGACCTAATAGATATTTACAGAGCTTTTCATCCAAGTAAAAAAAATTTCACATTCTTTTCAAGTCCCCATGGCACATATTCGAAGATAGACCACATGCTGGGACATAAGGCAAATCTACATAAATTTAAGCACATTGAAATAATACAGACCTCTCTCTCTGACCACTGTGCCATAAGACTGGAAATCAACAAAAAGAAGACAAAGAAAATAAGAGCAAATAATTGGAGGATGAATAACTCTCTACTGCAAAAGGAGTGCATACTGGTGCAGATCAGAGATGAAATCAGGAAATTTCTAGAAAGCAACAAAAATGAGCACACGACGTACCAAAACTTATGGGACACAGCAAAGGCAGTCATCAGAGGAAGGTTCATAGCAATACAAGCACACCTAAGAAAGGAAGAGAGAATAATGATGGATACGCTGACACAAAATTTACAAAAACTAGAGCTGAGTCAGCAGGACAACCCTACTAATAGCAAAAGAAAAGAAATTATAAAAATCAGGGCTGAGATTCAGGAGAGGGAAAATAAAAAAAAACTATGGAAAAAATTAATATCGCTAAAAGTTGGTTCTTTGAAAGGATAAACAGGATCGATAGACCATTGGCAAACCTAACCAAAGAAAGGAGGGAACAAATCTCAATAGCAAGAATAAGGGATGAAAGAGGGGTCATTACAACAGACCCTAATGAAATCAAAAGGATAGTTATACAGTACTATGAAGGTTTGTACTCCAATGAACTCAACAATTTGGAAGACATGGACAAATTCCTGGAAAAACAATCCCTCCCTAGACTATCCTCGGCAGACATCAAGAATCTCAACAGACCCATAGCAACAGAAGAAATAGAAAAGGTTATCAAGGGATTACCAACAAAAAAATCCCCTGGACCAGATGGCTACACTGGAGAATTTTACCAAGCATTCAGGGAAGAACTAATACCAATCCTACACAAACTTTTCCAGAACATAGAAAAAGATGGCAAACTCCCAAACTCCTTCTATGAAGCTAGTATAACTCTGATACCCAAACCGGGCAAGGATCCCACAAGAATCGAGAACTACAGACCAATATCCCTAATGAACATTGATGCAAATATCCTTAACAAACTACTAGCCAACAGAATACAAAAGTATATAAAACAAATAATTCACCATGACCAAGTGGGATTCATACCAGGGATGCAGGGATGGTTCAACATACGAAAGACCATTAGTATTGTTCGTCACATTGACATGAAAAAGTATAAGAATCACATGATTATATCAATAGACGCAGAAAAAGCATTCGACACATCCAACACCAATTCCTGTTTAAGACACTAGCGAATATAGGAATGGAAGGAAAGTTCCTCAAGACAATACAAGCTATATATGAAAAACCAACAGCCAAAGTGGTAGTCAATGGAGAAATGACTAACACAATCCCACTGAAAAAGGGGACCAGACAAGGATGCCCCTTGTCACCACTCCTATTTAATATCGTGCTGGAGGTTTTAGCTAACAGCATAAGGCAAAGAAGTGACATCAAAGGTATATGTCTGGGGAAGGAAGAGGTGAAACTATCGTTATTTGCAGATGATATGATTCTATATATGGAAAATCCCAAAAGTTCCACAAGGGGAGTACTGGAAGCAATAGAGGAGCTTGGCAGAGTGGCAGGATACAAGATCAACAAACAGAAGTCCATCGGACTGTTATACACATCAGATAAGACCACAGAAGAAGAGATCAAAAAGGTGGTACCCTTCACAATAGCCAAACACAAATTGAAATATCTAAGGATACACCTGACTAAAAAAGCAAAAGATCTATATAGGGAAAACTATAGAACACTATTACAAGAAACCAAGAGTGACCTCAACAAATGGAAGAATATTCCATGTTGTTGGATTGGGAGACTTAATATAGTTAAGATGTCAGTTCTGCCAAAGGCACTATATAAGTTTAATGCTATCCCGATACAATTACCATCATCTTTCTTCAAAGAAATGGAAAAACTGATTACCAACTTCATATGGAGAGGGAAGAAACCCAGAATTAGCAGAGAACTCCTCAAGAAGAAGGACATCGTGGGAGGGCTTGCTTTACCTGACTTTGGCACATACTATGCAGCCACAGTTCTCAAAACTGCATGGTATTGGTACAATGACAGATACTCAGACCAATGGAAAAGAACTGAAAACCCAGAAATAAAAGCATCAGCATACACACAGCTGATCTTTGATAAGGGCCCCAAATATATCAAATGGGAAGCCAATGCCCTCTTTAACAAGTGGTGCTGGAAAAAATGGATATCCACATGCAGAAAAATGAAGCAAGACCCTTATCTCACTCCATGCACAAGAATAAACTCAAGGTGGATCACAGACCTTGAAGTTAAACCCCAAACTATTAGGGCCATCAATGAGGGAATTGGGACCAACTTGAGAACTTTGGCGCAGGGAATACACAGGCTATCAGAAATAGGGAAGGACACAAACACAGAGGAGGCACAAATCGACAAATGGGATATACTGAAGATAAAACACATGTGTACATCTAAAGAATTCACCAAGAGAGTAATAAGAGATTCCACAGACTGGGAAAATATCTTTAGCAATGACACATCAGACAAAGGTCTTATTACTAAAATCTACAATACTCTGATAGCTTCCAAAAAGAAAAAAACCAATAGCCCACTTGAAAGGTGGGCAAAGGACTTGAACAGAAATTTTACAGGGACAGAAATCCGAATGGCCAACAAACATATGAGAAAATGTTCCCGATCTTTAGCCATAAGAGAAATGCAAATCAAAACAACAATGAGGTACCACCTGACACCCTCAAAGGTAGCCCAATTCAAAAAATCAGAAAGCAACAAGTGTTGGAGGGACTGTGGGGAGACAGGAACTCTCATCCACTGCTGGTGGGCCTGTAAGTATGTACAGCCACTATGGAAATCAATCTGGCAATACCTAAAACAGATGGAAATAGAGTTACCATATGACCCAGCAATTCCCCTACTGGGCATATACCCAGAAGAGGCAAGGAACAAACCAAGACTAGACATCTGTGCCCCAATGTTCATTGCGGCACAGTTCACAATTGCAAGGAGTTGGAAGCAACCCAAATTTCCATCAACTGACGATTGGATTAAAAAACTGTGGTATATACATACAATGGAGTACTACGCATCACTAAAAAGCAGTGATGAACGTATGAGGCACATAGCGGCATGGGAAGAACTGGAGGAAATCATGCTAAGTGAAGTAAGTCAGGCACAAAAGACAAGTACAACATGAGCCCGCTGAGGTAAGTATTAAAAAAAAAAATTTAAATTTAAAAAAAATTTTAAAAAAATTTTTAATGCAAAAGTGGCATAGGGGAAAAAGCTACTGTATACAAACATTTCTGGGGTGAAGACTGTGTAGTATGGCAGAGACCAGATCAAAACCAGGGATGCACATGGTAGACAACAGTGGAGGAGGTGGGGAAAGGAAAATAAAAGGATGAATATAAGGAAGAAAAGGGAAGTGGGGGCATGGGGCACTAATCCACCCAAGGGGAGGGTATTGTTTATATCTCCACAGGAAAAGTGGGACCAGACTTCAACCCAGTGCCGCAAGGTGTGAATGCAATATCCCGGCGTGGAGTAGGGCCCAGCACCAAAAATTAAGTGGATTCCTGCCCCTCCCCCGAAAAGAATTTGTTTCAAAGGATGACATTGATTCTGCAGCTCCGGGAGATGGACATATCTGATCAGAGCACACGGGAGCAGATGAAGGGGCAGGAGGAGACAGTGGAATACAGCCTGGCCCACGAGGCCGTGAGGATGATGTTCCTGAGTAGAGCAGTCAGTCCACAGAGAGAACAACATGGCTGGCGCTACTATGAGACATATTGCCCCTCAGTGACTAAGAGTGATACAGGGGACAGCACCGGAGACACAGTGTGGGATTGCACCTGACCTGATCCCACCACACCGAGGCAAAGCACTGGAGGAGTGCAGTGGAACAGCAAGGGAATGGAGTGGCAAGGTCCCCAGGGAATGCTGAAAGTGGACTTTGGGGCCAGAGCATGGTGCCCCAACAGACTGGACTGGAAAACGCTCCTAAGGGCCAGCAAACGATCCTTGAACGAACTACAAGCCTTTCTTTTGTGAAGTGTTTTGTTTTGTTCTTTGTCAGTGGTTTGTTTTTGTTGTTTTATTGTCTGGTTGTATACTGTTGCTTTGTTTTCCTCTGTCTTGTTTTCGTGCATGTTAGTGTCTCCACAGGCCTGTCTGAATAGGACAGGCTGGATGAACTATCTGGAGGAAAAACAATAGGACAGACAGTTCCAGGGGGACAGACAGATCCGGGTGGGGGAGGGGGAGGAGGGTAAGGAAGTGGTGTCAATAAACACAGGGACAAGGGAACAACATGGGACCTAAAATGGTAGTGAGGGGGGAGTGACAGGCCTGATGGGGAACGATCAAGGGTAAGGTTGCGTAGAGAAGAGGTATAGCTGTAGCCCAGGTGGGGACGGAGCATGGTGGTGGGGCAGGAGGAAAGTCAAGGGAGAGGGAGGAAGGAGCTGGGAGTCAAGGGGCATTTATGGAGGTCTAGACAAAGACATGTACATGCAAACATATATATGAGGATGGGGAAATAGATCTAATTGTCTACATTTATAGGTTTAATATTAAGGTGGCAGAAGGACCTTGGGCCTCTACTCAAGCACTCCCTCAATGCATGAATACTTTCGTTTATTAAATTGGTACTCTATGATGCTCACTCTCCCGACACAACTGCTGAAGCCAAAGTGGGTTAACAAGTAAATGTGGTGAAGAAAGCTGATGGTGCCCGGCTATCAAAAGAGATAGTGACTGGGGTCTTAAAGGCTTGAAGATAAACAAGCGGCCATCTAGCTCAGAAGCAACAACGCCCACATGGAAGAACACACCAGCCTGAGTGAGCGAGTGATCCCAAAGGGATCAGTTATCAGGCATCAAAGAACAAAAAAATCATCGTATCATTGGCTGCACACCTCCATGATAGGATCGCTGAAGACAAATGGGTGCATAAGCAAATGTGGCGAAGAAAGCTGATGGTGCCCGACTATCAAAAGAGATAGTGTCTGGTGTCTTAAAGGCTTGAAGATAAACAAGCGGCCATCTAGCTCAGAAGCAAAAAAGCCCACATGGAAGTAGCACACCAGCCAGTGCGATCACGAGGTGCCCAAGGGACCAGGTATAAGGCATCATGCAAAAAAAAAAAAAGAATATATATATATATATATATATATATATATACATATATATATATATATATATCACATTGAATGAAGGGGGGAGTGCAGAGTGGAGACCCAAGGCCCAAGTGTCGGCCACTGGAGATCCCCTCATAGAGGGGTTTAGGAGAGGAGATGGGTCCGTCAGGGTGCAAGGTAGTACCGACGAAGAGCACAGCTTTCCCCCAGATCCTAGATGCTTCCTCCCCCCAACTACCATGATCCGAATTCTACCTTGCAGGACTGGATAGGACAGAGGTTGTACACTGGTACATATGAGGGCTGGAGGCACAGGGAATCCAGGGTGGATGATACCCTCAGGACCAAGGGTGTAAGGGGCGATGCTGGGAGAGTGGAGGGTGAGTGGGTTGGAAAGGGGGAACTGATTACAAGGATCCACATGTGACCTCCTTCCTGGGAGAGGGACGGCAGAGAAGTGGGGGAAGGGAGACTCCAGATAGAGCAAGATATGACAAAATAACGATGTATAAATTACCAAGGGCACATGAGGGAGGAGGGAGCGGGGAGGAAGGGGAAAAGAAAGAGGACCTGATGCAAAGGGCTTAAGTGGAGAGCAAATGCTTTGACAATGATTGGGGCGGGGAATGTATGCATGTGCTTTATACAATTGATGTATGTATATGTATGGATTGTGATAAGAGTTGTATGAGTCCCTAATAAAATGTAAAAAAAGAAAAGGGAAAAGAAAGAAAGAAAAGAAAATTATTAGGGCAAAGAATGTACAGATGTGCTTTATACAATTGATGTATGTATATGTATGGACTGTGATAAGAGTTGTATGAGCCCCTAATAAAACGTTTAAAAAAAAAAAGAAAATGTATTTTCAGTGGAAAAGTCATTTGTCTTATAAAATTCTATCATGTAGTCTCCTACTTCATTGCTATCATCAAGGTATATATTTTTAAACTACTCTCCCTTCGCTTTCTTTTCAACTTTCTCATTCCAATCATCAATAATTATAACAGTATCGTGAATGCATGTTTGATCAATTTCAGATTGAAGACTTGATAGAATTCTTCAATTTTTATCATTTTATAAATAATTCAACATAATATTAGAAAAACCCATCTATTTTGTTAAAGATGTCAGATGGATCTTGGCTGAAAGCAGAAAACACCAGAAAAATGATGTTTATCGGTTTAGTTATAATAGTTATAATACTATTCTATAAAAGACCCTAGTCAGGGAATGAAGGATATATTTTAAATCTAAGACTGTTGATTTTTAAATTGTATTATTTTATTCTAATTTCCAACAAAATAATCTTATAATTAACATACACATATTTAAAAAGCAATGCTGTTTTGAAGTGCTGGACAAAAAGGGTAAATTCATTCTTTCTTGGATCAATATTTTAATGTAGCATAATACTGCACAGTATGAGGATCATTAGGGAGGACATAACACTATCAAGGAAGATCTAACTAATGCAATATTATTATTCAGAAATAATAAATAACAAATCCTGGTCATACTTTGTAGAAGTAAACACTTGAAAAAAATGTATATACATGTACCAGAAACCAAAATCACACCAATTACCCAGTACTTACTGTTTAGTTGATGCCAAATTAGACTAAGCCTATAGGACAGAATAGAACCGCTGCATGTGGGTTAAATCTGTCCAGCTTAACCTACTGCCCAATGCTTAACCTACTGCCCAATGCTTAACCTACTGCCACACCAGTGCTTCTTATGTAAGCACTAAAAAGTACAGATATCAGATTTTTAAAATCTGCAAATACTGAAGAAAACTTATTAAGGTTAATAACTTTAGAGTTAATGACTTTAGCTTAAACTTCATGACTTATTAGACACATAGATGTAGGCAGGTGATTTAGACTCTATGAAATTCAGTATTCTCTATTTTTAAATAGCTTATTGGCATGGAATTCACATATCATACAATTTAATCATTTAGTCATATTAATAAGAGTTGTGCAATCATTACCACAGTAAATTTCAGAACACTTTTTTCCGGTACTCATGATGTTTGCTCCCCATTTCCCCCCAACTTTCCCTGCCATGTCTTGAAGTGATTATTAATCCCGTTACTGCCCTTATGTATTTACTTATTCATATACAGAAAATTCTGGATTTCATATACAGAAACTTTTACAAAACGTAAACCAAAATAAAAAACAAAACAGAAAAACCTCAATCAAAAGGAAATCAGACAATGTTGAAAACAGAAACAAGTTCAACATGACTCAGAGGGGAGATCAAGAGAGAGATACGGTGTTTCGTTTTAACCTAATTACATCTGCCAGAATCAACTTTATCGTGCTCTTGGTCTGACAGCAAAGCTACTTACTTCCTGAGCGATGGCCGGCGAATTCGCCGGAAGCTTGATCCATGTGGGAATCCTGGGCTTCCACTGTCGCCCACGTTGTTGTTAGGTGCCATCCCGTTGGTTCAGATCCTATCCCTAAAAGATCTGTGTCATGCTCTCAGTCCCTTGATTCTGTGTATTCTGTTTCTATGGTTGAGTCCATTGTTGCATCCGGAGTGTGGCTCCATCTCCTAGGAGGCCTTCAACTTTGTACTGCCCTCTACGTTACCCAGCATGATGTCTTTTCTGGGGACTGGTCTCTCCTGACAACATGTCCAAAGTAGGTAAGATGAAGTCTCACCATCTTTGCCTCTAAGGAATACCCTGTCCCTACTTCTTCCAAGACTGACTTGTTTGTCCTTTGGGCAGTCCATGGTACTTCTAATATTCTTTGCCAAGACCCTAATTAAGATGCATTGTTTCTTCTTCAATCTTCTTTATTCAATGTCCAACTTTGACATGCATATGAGACAATTGAAAACGCCACGACTGAGGTCGGGTGCATCTTAGTCTTCAAAGCAACATGCTTGCTTTTCAACGTTCAAAGGGAGCTGTGCAGCAGATTTACTGAACGCTCTACATCATTTGATATCTTGAAGGCGGATGGTCTCTAACTGCTGGCCTTGCTGTTTCCGGGCCTAGGCATAACCACTAGGTCGCTGGAACTTCTCTATCTAACCATAGAGCTCTCCAAAAGAAGAACGGTGAGTGTGGTCATCTCACACACATGCTATGTAGTGGCTCGGAGTCAAAGGGGTCCCTCAGAAGATCCAACAAAAGGTTTAGTTCAACCCTGGGACACATGAAAGCATAAATCTTTTCATATATCAATAAAAGACATTTTATTTTGTAGATGGCACAAATGGCCCTGATGTTTCCAGGCTTTTACCTTCCTTGATTTTCCTGCCTGTTTTCTTTTTTGGTAAATATATCCACTTTTTTCTTTTTCTCTTTCTCTTGGAACATGGTTTTCTCCTTTCCTACGTGTGTAGGACATTATGTCTCAAAGAAATGGGTGGGACATCCAGAAGCCTTTTAAAAACTTTTGAAGGTTGAAATTGCAAGAAGGCAAAAACAAACCAAAACAGAAAAAGCCTACAGAGTGCAAGTCTCAAACAAATTAATGAAAGATTCAGGTTTAACTTTAGATTTTCAGCTAAAGGGTTGTCTCATTTTCCCCCCTAGTAAATCTTGATTCTAAAACAAAGATTCTGAATCTCTAGTTGTAGCAAACAGTAAGAAAGTGCCTCCACCCCTTCAAATTAAAACAATGTAAAAAAAAAAGTTTGGGGCCAAAGTAAATCTAGAAAACCATTTTTTTTTAAGATTGTAGAGAGCGAAGTATTAGGCTGCTGACCACATGTAAGTGATGCAAATCCACCAGCTGGTCCTCAGCCGAAAGATGAGGCTGTTTGCTCCCATAAAGTTTTGCAGTCTTGGAAATCCGAAGGACAGTTCTACTCCGTCCAGTGAGCTTGCAACAAAAAATGACTCGCTTGCAACAAGACCTTGGGCTATCCCAAGCAACAAGGTCAAGGCCAGCTCCCAAATTATATTATCTTCCTGAACCTGAGAAAGAGGAAAATGGGCCCAACTGCCTCACAGCTTTCCCACTTCCTCCCTCCCCTGTCTACACCAGAATCATGAAGAAATAATTTTATTTTCATAAATAATATTTCATTATGTTTATTATGAGTTTAAATTAGATACTCATTTAATGATGCTGACACAAATTATCAGAGCCCTGTTGGTTTAGTGGGCTACCCATTGGGTTGCGAACCACAAGGAAAAAAGTTTGAAACCACTCCCAGCACTGTGGGAGGAAAGCAAGGCTTCGTGCTCCTGTAGAGCCGCAGAAACCCACGGAAACAGTTCTATTCTGGTCTATAGCGTTCCTGTGGGCAAGACAGAGTCAACATCAGTGAGTGATTACATTTTTTAGGCAAATTATTTCATCGATTGCGGAGCTGTGTTTTGCTCTAATGTCTTCCGTGCAATGTGAACTTCTTTCAACACCATTGATGCCTGAACACACACCCACTCTCAAAATGGTTGGGTTGACCCAATTCTTTTTGGTACAGTGACACTTTGTATTCTGTCTATCTTCTTTTGCTATTTCCAGCATCAATCGATAATTGGGTTATAGAATCTTTCAATATCGAAACTTCAGCTTTATGTCTTTTTCTCCTAATCTTTCGACTTAAAAAGTGCTGAGTGTGTTCTTTACTTCTGATTTTCTAATGCCAGGTCTTGGCACGTTTCACTGCAATGTTTTATTTTCTCGTTTTAAAATTTTATTTATTTATTTAATCCTTCCAAGTCCCTCCCTCTCAGCTATTAGCCAGTGCATTAACAAACACTTTGTGTCACCCGGGGACTCTGATGTTAATGACATTCATTCTTCAGAATTACTGTGAGATTTGGAGATATCCCACTAGTCTGCCACATTACAATGCTGCTGTGGGAGATATCCCACATATTACATATTACACGTTACAATGCTGCTGTGGGAGATATCCCACATATTACATATTACACGTTACAATGCTGCCTAAGAAAAACAACCTAAACTAACCAAAAGTTAGGTGGGTATGAGGGGGTGGGAATAAAAGTTAGGGAATTTGTTTTCAGTTTCCTCTTTATTTCTACTATTGTTTTAAAGTGCCATCTTTTAATTTGGAGGCCCTGGAAAGATATGAAGGCGCACTGGTTGTGCAATTGTGAAGATCTTGTCTGTTAACTGAAAGGCCGTCTATTTGATCCTATCAGCAACTCCTCAGGAGAAAAGACCAGTTATTCACCTGCTCTCAGAAAGATTACAGCTCAGGAGACTCTCTAAGGCATTTCTCTTCTGTTCATGGGGTTGTTGTGAGTCTGAATGAACTTGATGGCAAAACAGAGCAATACAAGATGCAATGCTGACCCTCGTAAAACTTCTTTCTTGAATATGAAGCCATTATCCAAGTAGGACCGTTTGGGACAGTGTGGGCAGTTCTGCTAAGACTCGAGAAGTGGTTCGCTTTACTTTTTATATTTCCTTTACGATCTAAAGTATCCTCGGGAGTTAGTATGCTACAAACAAACAAAGAACAAATCTAGTTGCCTTCAGGTCCTGTCAGCTGAGGGTAAGGAATAGAATTGTGCTCCACAGGGTTTCCAATGGTCAACTTTTCAAAAAGTAAATTGCCAGGCCTTTCTTCAGAGGAACCTTCCGGTACACTTGGACCCCCTTCCTATCAGTTATTAGCCAATGCATTAACAAGCACTTGTGGCACCCAGGGACTCCTGCATATGCTTGTCAGGCTTTGAAACAGACCCAAGAGACCACTGACATTAAAACCCTGGTGGCAAAACTGGCTACATTCTGGGCTGCTAAGGAGAGGTCCGCAGTTCAAACCTCAGCCAATTCTGGGGAGAAAGATGAGGCTTTCTCCTGCTGTAAAGGCTTACAGCCCCCAATACCTAAAGGAGCGGTTCTAATCTGTCCTATAGGGTCATTATGAATCAGACCTGACTTGATAAGCAGTGAGGCTTGGGTTTTTGTTGTTGTTGTTGCTTATATTTTTGATTTTTTTAAAGATATTGACTCCAAAGTGCAAACCAAAGCAAACTCGCTGCCATCAAGTCAATTCTGACTCATAGCAATTCTGTGAGACAGAATTGAACTTCTCCCGCTGGGATTCTGAGACCATAAATCTTTATGGGAGTAGAAAGCCTCTTCTTTCTCCTGAGGATCAGCTGGTGGTTTCAAACTGCCGACTGCTAGATCAGCAGCCCAATGTGTAACCACTACACCATCAGAGGTTCTAATATTAGACAGTATACGGATATTTTAGATTTATTTACTGACATATTACCTTATTCTTAATCATCATTATGTTCGTTTTAAAACTAGGCTTGGAAGGCAGAGCAGATAGAGGGGTGGAATGGGGGGAAGAGAAATGCACCACACTGGGGCTATGTCCCGTTAATGGGCACCACATGCGGAACATTGTAATTAGGCCCTGGAATCACCTTCTCCTGGATTTGGGTGGGGCGGGGCCACTGAGAGCGTCATTCCTGGTGGGCACGAGGACTGGGAAGCAGTGGTCCATCGACCCTTACAGAGGTAAAAATGCATCCTGGAGGATTTGTTGTGATGTGAAAATAGTGCACGAGAGAAAACTAACCAATAATCATGTCCTGGTGGTCATCATCTGGGAGTTACTAGGAAGCTTCTGGTTTCCGTTCTCAGGAATGGGACAAAAGGACTCAGGAAGGGGGGAGTTATTGAACTTTTCGATGGAAGCTACAGAAAGAACAAGTCGGGGGCGGGGTGAGGCTGAGGGTGCGGAATGGACGTGGGGGAGGGGCGGCGGTGGTACCCAAGCATCTCCTTCAAATCCAGCTCCATACTTCTCTCGAGTCGCTTGTTCGCTGGCAAGTGAAAAGCCAAGAGGAAAAGGTGCATCCTGTTGGGAGCGATCAATCAGTCCGCGGCCGGGGGTCGGCTGCCCAACCTGCTTGCCCCGGTGGGCGCAGCGACCCGCCGGACTCTGGGCTTCAGCTCGGCGGTGGCGGCGCACCTCACTGCACCAACCTGCGGGGCCGGGCGGGCTGGGCGAGCGGCGGCCGCTCCCACGCGGCACCCCAGCCCCGCAGCCCCCGCCCCGCGCCGCCCTCCAGGGTGCCGGTCCGGGTCCCCGGAGGGGCTGCAGGGACGCCAGCGTGCGGGCGCCCCCTCGGGACCCCAGCCCGAGGGGGACGTCGCGGACCCCGCCTTGCTCACCTGGCACTGCCCGCTTCCCGGAGCCCGGGCCCCCTCGCTCGTCAGCCCGCCCCCGGCCTCCCCCCGCGCGCCGGGCAAAGCCCTCCCCCTCCGCCGGCCCGGCGCCTCCCCCCACCCCACTCCCACCCCACCCCCCTGCGCGCCAGGCGCCGCCTCCCGCTCGGCCCCGCGCCCCGCGCCCTACTCCGCCCAGCGCTGCCCGCGCGCCCTCGGGCTTCCCGGGCCGGTTCTCTGGCTTTCTGGCGCTCGGCCGCCTGGCCCGCTCGCCCCCCGGGTCCTGTCCCCGCCGGCCGCCGCCTTGTCATGTCAGCATGGAGATCCGGCAGCACGAGTGGCTCTCGGCCTCCCCCCACGAGGGCTTCGAACAGATGAGGCTCAAAAGCCGCCCCAGGGAACCCTCGCCGAACCTGACCCGAGTGGGCGCGAACTTCTACAGCAGCGTCAAGCAGCAGGACTACAGCGCCAGCGTCTGGCTCCGGAGGAAAGAGAAGCTGGAACACGTAAGAGGGGCTCGCTCGCTCCCTCCGGGTGGCCGGGGTCCGGGTACCTGCCGCGCGCCCCTCCCTCCGCGGCGGCGGGTGCCTGCCCCTCGCAGCCCCTTGGGGGACAGCGGGGGGAAAAGGGCGTCCTGTCCAGTTTGGGGGCTTTTCCTTGGGCACTTTCTGGCCTGAAGTGGCCAGGCTGCGGGGAGGGGGTCCGAAGGTCCCTTTCCAAGCAGAGCCTGGCCCACACCCCCAGGCGACCTCCCTACTGCTTCTCCTTTGTGGGGTTTCCGTGCACGGGGTTCGCGCGGTGCCCGCGTGGGGCTTGCAGGTGGAACTGCCACAAGCCTTGCTCGCAGGATTCACCGGGGTGCGTTTCCCAGGTGTGTCTCCCTCAGTCTCAGTCTCGTGACGAGCAAATTCACGAATCCGTGAAGTTGTGGCCGCTGGCGACCTAACCTGGGTCCGAGGACAAGCCCAGAGTTTTCTGCAGTGTCCCCTGGGATGAGTGGTTGGCGATCCTCTCGGTTGGAGCTACTTGGGAGGAATCTGTGAGTTGCCTGGACAAAGGGGAGTTAGCGCAGCTGCTGGTCCTGCTCCGGAGGGTGGGAGCTGGCAGGGAAAGACCAGCCTTGACCTCGACTTTCAGAGAGGCTTTATTGACTCGCCATTCAGAAGGAAAGAAATTCCTTTAAAAAGGCGTTGGGGAGGCTTGATGAGAAGTTGAATGTAAAACTGATGAACTCTTCCGTAGACCTTCACCTAATTCACAAGAAAAAGTTTTGTGTGTGTGTTGGAAGACGTTTCGTGGATGTAGAGTTTTATTTATTTACTTTGGATCCCGAGTTTTAAATTTTACTCATTAACACCACCTTAATCCAAATGTTAAAATGAAATGAAGAGAATCGTGCGAAAGCGTGGCACCACTAGTTAGGGGAAAGATACTATTTCTTCCCAAGGAGCTGCATAATCGAAATTGAGTCTATTAAGGGAAGTGGAAATAACCTGGTATTTGGGTCAGGTAGAGAATGGTGATAAAATAGATAAGCGCTAGAGCTCCTGGAACGCAGGCATTTATCTCCAACTGCTGCACCAACTTCAGTTTTATCAGCTCTCCAAGAGCTTCCCAGCCTCTGCAGCAGTACAGGCTTCCCTGGAGGGGGAGCCCCGTAGGGATATTTGCCTGTGATACTATGAAAGGATTTTGTTTTGTTTTTCTGAGGGCCTGATTCAGCCCAGGGACGCTGACCTGTAAAGCTTTGAGTTGTTTAGGGCTCTATTTGGACCCCTAAGACCATCAAAGTTGCTGAAGGAGATTTCTAGGATGGCAAGCTTCTTGAAGGGCAACTAAAAATAACAAAACTCACTTCCATACTGTCATTCAAACTCACAGTGATCCTATAGGAATGCCGTAGAACTGCCGCCTGGGTTTCTTAGACTGCAACTCTTTACAGGAGTAGAAAGCCTGGTCTTTCTCCCCCAAAGTGGCAGGTAGTTTTGAACTGCTGAGCTTGTGGTTCGTAACCCACTTCACCACCAGGACAGCGCCTTGCAAAGCAACAGTGCCCACTTTAAGAAAAATTGCTCTAGAATAACTAAAGAGACCTATAGTGACATTCGTCTTAAAGGAGACAAATAACATCTTCATGTAATTTGGTTCTTGATATTATCTGATTTTAGTACCGGGAAGAATGATCTAGTCTTAGTATGTTGATAGAATGTATTCAAGTTTCATTCTGAAAGTGTTCAGAGGCTTTGTGCTTTAGCTGGTCTATTTCCTGTATTCTCTTACTGAAAATCAATAGCGCAGCTTTCTATGACCACGTCTTCTGAGGCAGAGACAGTACCTGCATTAGTGGAAGGTGCTTTCTCAGTTTTAGTTTAGACACCTCTCATGTGGATTCGAGATCAATGAAAGGGAGATTGGATTGTTGGAAAGTAATGTGTAAATCTGTGCTCCCACTCAGATGCTGCGAATGAAAGCATTTATCGTCATTAAAAAATTAATAATTCATTATTTGCTGTTACTTAAATCAACATTTTTTTTCTTTGTTTTCTCAACTACATTTCCTGAGAAATGTAGGTGTGTGTTTTATTTCAGTGTTTCCGTCTATGCTTGCTTACAGTTTAAAAGGAGCTCTGCTGTGTGTGTGTGTGTGTGTGTGTGTGTGTGTGTGTGTGTGTGTGTGAGAGAGAGAGAGAGAGAGATAGTCCCTTATTCCTTTGAAATGTTGATTCGCTGGCAATTTTAATGCAGTAATGTTTGTGGGAGTGTTATGGAAAAGTTAATTTAGTCGAAAATGTACATTTTATTTGGACTAAAGCTCTGAGTGTTTCCAGTAGTTTTGTTATCTCCTAATTAAGAATTTGAAATTTAAAAACTCATAACAACTATGGTTTGGTGTATCGTTGCTGCAAAAACCAGGAAAGGTGATGTAGACTTTATTAAAGACAGCATTCTAAATATACAAGGGGACTTCAAAATGATTGTGGGAAAATTCCATTATCTTTAAATTTCATTTTTCCCATGGACATTTCGAAGTGCCCTCAGATGTGGCATCCCTGATTTAGATGCTGTTGGAACTAGGAAGAATATGTCATATGGAATTCAATTTGTAGTAGTGGAAATCATACTATTGATCTGTCTCCTCAAATGGAAGATCAA
The DNA here is from genome assembly GCF_050624435.1 of Tenrec ecaudatus. Classification (NCBI taxonomy): domain Eukaryota; kingdom Metazoa; phylum Chordata; class Mammalia; order Afrosoricida; family Tenrecidae; genus Tenrec; species Tenrec ecaudatus. The sequence continues at coordinate 249,871,404 of NC_134530.1, read as the reverse complement.
TGTTTTTATTGTGTTGAGAAAATGAATGAATAATTGTGGTGGAGATCATATGCCTGAAAACAGCCTATTCGGTTATTTTACTGGTGCTTTAAAAGCCAATTTAACTATTAAGGGTTTAAATAAATTATGACTTCAAATGACACACATATTCAGTCATCACAATAACGGAATTCCCTGAAATGAAATGTGGCAGCGTATGGACTCCATCCAGACTTAAGAAGCATTGCTTAATCTGAACGTCAATAATTATGCAAAGTGACAGCTAAAGAATATATTTCCATCCACTTCTCTAAAAGTGAGATAATTTACCTCTCCTTTTCTAGTTTAAAGGCCACAGGGTGTATCTCCAAATTGGACAAAAGAAAAGTCACATGGATTTCAATACTTTCAACCATTCTTTAAATTTAATGTTGTTATTGAGAGGCCAACACTTAAGGAATGCATGTATATGAGTGAATTCTTCCCGCCATAAATCATGCACAAAAGCTTATAAAGAAGTTGAGTTTGTACCATAAATTCTTCACTTTGAATTCTACTTGGAAATTTCAGGAAAATGTAAAATTGCCTGTGTTGCATAGAATATTGTCTTATTAGCTGTAAGTCGTGATCTTGCCTCTTTGACACTCCTGTCTGTCTTATAACATGATTTTGAAGGCATTAAGCTTAGAAAACAATTGGAAATGTTATCTACCTTATTGATAGCCATTGAGGCAGCTCGAATTCATAGTGATGCTGCGCAAAACGGAAACATTGTTCAGTCCTGCACTATCTTCATGTGGGTTGATATGCTTAAGCCCATCGTGCAGCCGTTTATTTTGAGTGCCTTCTAACCTTATCTCACAGCGCCATGTCAGCTATTTTTTTAAGTAGATTGCCAGACTTTCTTAGGATGGAATCTCCTCTGACCCTGTCACTGTGGATGACCCTGCTGGCATTTGAAATGATGGTGACAGATTTTCTAGAATAATAGCAGTACCTTACCTGCCACAGGACAGCAAACCGACACAGATTGTGACTTATCTCCTTAGGAAAATGTCTTTACTTAGGTATAATCTGAAACTGAAGGGCATTGTCTAAAACAGTAAAGGATCCGTCACCAAGGCCAGAATTGTAAGGAACTGCACCCTGAGTCCCGAATTTACCCCCGTTTGCTCAGCCCTTTGGATAATTTGGGGGTAATCACTCCACAGGGCTTGACTATCTTCATCATGAAAAGAACCAGGCGTCCTTCAGTGTTATACATTATGTTTGAACTTTTAAAAATGTAGGCATGTTGCAGTCTACGATGCTCATGACCCTGGTTTTGTGGAGCTTTTCTGATGCCTTCTGTAGCACTAGAGCGGCCTTATTGTCGTTCCTACTCACTCAATTGGCTCTTGTCAAAGAGTTACTGTAGGAGTAGGCACTCTTGTAAGACAGACCTGGATTTTTACTCTGACACTGTCTCTTAACTCTGATCCAGGTTAAAGGACTTACAGTCACCAAGATACAAATCACATTTCTTCTTAAGAGTCACAGGATTGTCCTGATGAGACAGCCCATGTCTCTGTTGCAATAGCAAACAATCCTGAATGCGAGGGGTCAGTTCATCACACGTCTCCCCGCGTACTTGTCATCCCTGCAAGTTGGCGGGGCACTCTGTCTTTCCAGTTGCCTGGTTTGATGGATGCTCCATCTGGACACAGGTTTTCTCAGTTGCCAGGACTACTGTGAAATTGTGCAATGGCTCTTCCTGCTTTTACCCAAGAGCCACATATCCGTTTGATTCCTGCTGATGGCCAAAGCATGCTTCAGTGGGTTAGTTCGAGAACCTAGAGGAAGGAGAAATAGAACATCTATGATTAGTCTTCCTGTGGGCTCCCAAAGCACCAAGCCCAGCATTTGCCCACACTAAATGCTCAACACACAATAACTATAGGTGTCATTGCTGTGTAGGTGCTACCCCGCTGTCTTGCCTGATCTTCTGCTTCAGACTACATGTTTGAGCTTAACCTGTCAGCATTATAGTCCTGGACCCAGTGTCTGGGTCCTTCCATTGGAAAGGTCAGCTCATTGTCTTAGGCTACACTGAGATTTATACACTGAGATTTGTATGGATTCCTGTCCATTCTGTGGTGATCTGACGCTAATATGGACCTCCAAACCCTTGCTTGTTTCCTGCCTGTCCATTCTGAGGCTGACTTCTGTTTTTCTGGCTCTCTCCTGACAGCAGAGACAAGGACCTTGCCCCACCCCTTACTTTTGTTTCCCTCCAAGTTCAGTGCTGGTGATGTAGTGGTTATGCACTGGCTGCTAACCATAAGGTCAGCAGTTGGAAACCATCCACTGCCCCATGGGAGAAAGATGAGGCTTTCTACTCCTGTAAAGAGTTACAGTCTCAGGAACCCACAGGGGCAGTTCCACCTTGTCCTATGGGGATCTCTGAGTTGGAATTAACTCAATGGGCATGTATTTGGAGTCTTTGGAATAGTTAATTTAGTAGGCTACTGTCTCACGAGACTGAGTTCAGTGCAGGTAAGAATACACGTGAGACAGGTATAAATTGCTGATTATCTGTGTTCTATCACATGAATGTCAATTGATACAACCAATAACAACATAGTAAGAAAGAGGGAAGCACTTACCCAGAGAAACGGCATAGACTTTGAGCATAAGAGGGTGCTGCTGTGCTCTACTGGATTTCAAAGAACAACAGGGTCACCCATGATGGACAAGTTTCAGGGATTTTCCAGATTCAGAAGGAACAGATGGACTACTGGGGAAAAAAAGTCACGGAAACTCTTATGTATATCAGTGACACACTGTCTGAGAGCTGGCAAAGGATGAGCCAATCAGGTTGCATGTCACTTAAAATACAATTGAGGAAGAGCTAGTTCCTTAAAATAGAACCAACCTTAATGACATGGATGCAGTTAAGCTTTCAGGATCTTAATTTGCTGATGGGGGGAAAAGTTCAAAATGAGGAGGCACCTGTAAATACCCATTAATAATTGGGATGTGACATGTATTAAGTACAATTCCAGGAAAATTGGAAGTATCAAAATTGAAATGGAATGGGTATGCATGATAAGGCACGAATGTGTTTATGAAATTGATGTATGGATTGTTATAAGAGCTGTAAGAGTCCCCAATAAAATAATTTAGTAAAAAAAAGAAGCAATTGAATGGTATTACACACAAATTATCTTAAAAGGAACATTTTATGATTTATCTTGACTTACAGTGCTGCTTGTGATAGAATGCTATTCACATTTCTGCAAAGAAGACAAGGTAATATGAATATTATTCAAATTTACACACTCACTACTAAAGCCAAAGACGAAAAAAAATCTTCCAACTTCTTCAGTCAGAAATTGATCAACCATGAAATCAAGATGCATTGATAATTGCTGTTGATTGGAATTTGAACGTTGGAAACAAAGAAGATGAAACACTAGTTGGGAATTATGGTCTTGGTGATAGACACAATGCCAGAGATTCCATAAGAGAATTTTGTAAGCGCTGTGATTTCTTCACTGCAAATATAACATAAACACATAAACAGCAGTTATACACATGGAGCTCCCCGGGTGGAATAAGCAGGAATCAAATTGACTCCATCTATGAGAAGAGATGATGGGAAAATTCAACATCATGAGTCAGAATGCTGCCAATGTCAACTGTGGAACCGATCATCAGTGACTCATATGAAAGTGCAGGTTGAACCTGAAGTCAATGAAAACAAGTCCACTCGAACCAAACTAGGTTTTTGATTATATCCTGTCTGAACTTCAGTATCATGACCAGAAATCGAAAATTGAACACTAGTGATTGAAGACCAGTAGCGTTGTGGGATGATATCAGGAATACCATGCATGTCCATTTCTCGATTCTTTCCCCAGGTTTTACTTCTATTGCTACTACCACCACCACCACCACCACCACCACCACCACCACCACCACCACCACCACCACCTCCACCACCACCACCTCCACCACCACCACCACCACCACCTCCACCACCACCTCCACCACCACCACCACCTCCACCACCACCACCTCCACCACCACCACCACCATCACCACCACCACCACCACCACCACCTCCACCACCACCACCTCCACCACCACCACCACCACCACCTCCACCACCACCTCCACCACCACCACCACCTCCACCACCACCACCTCCACCACCACCTCCACCACCTCCACCACCTCCACCACCACCACCACCACCACCACCACCACCTCCACCACCACCACCACCACCTCCACCACCTCCACCACCACCACCTCCACCACCACCACCACCACCACCTCCACCACCACCACCTCCACCACCACCACCACCTCCACCACCACCACCACCATCACCACCACCACCACCACCATCACCACCACCACCACCACCACCACCTCCACCACCACCACCTCCACCACCACCTCCACCACCACCACCACCACCACCACCACCTCCACCACCACCTCCACCACCACCACCTCCACCACCACCACCACCACCTCCACCACCACCACCACCACCACCTCCACCACCACCACCACCATCACCACCACCACCACCACCACCACCACCTCCACCACCACCACCTCTACCACCACCTCCACCACCACCACCACCACCTCCACCACCACCTTCCCTTGTCTTCCTCTCCTTTTCCTCCTCTTCCTTTTCCTTAATTGTTGTAGGCTTTAGAAGCTCATTTGTTTAGTGACTTCCTCTAGCTATTTTTACAAAGATTGCTTTTCTGGACTTGTGTGAACACCGCCACTTCTGTTTATTAATTATGTTAAGATAGTATCTAACAGATTTATTTGTGTTCCAAGAGGGAAAAAACAAATTAATAAGTAAACAAGAACAGCTAAACAAAATGAAAACCTTTGTCGATGTTTGAAAATTGGCTCTTTGCAAAGCCGTCCTTTAAAATGTAGCGAGACCTGCACTGGGTTTAGGTTTCTGTTCAAGATGAAAGGGTGGGGTCTTCTCTGTGGCATGCGGCATGCCTTGGGCATGCGGGTGGCCTTTCTCAGCTCCCCCAAATGCAATGATGCCTTTTAAAGTTTTGATGTCTGAAAGAAATTCTCTTTCCAAATTTTCCTTTCAGTCTTTAAGAACTTATTTTATACTTTCATGACCCTGTTTAGCCCCAAGCAGATATAGATGTTCACAGTCTTTAGTCCATTGCTCCTCAGCCTGGTGTGAACTCAGAGACAAGCAAAATCAAAATGAGCACCTTGCTTTTTGTCCCTCAGGCAACCCCGAGACAGGTTGGAAAGATATATGCAATGATGTGGGAATAAAGCTGCTCCCTGTAGAGCCAAAGATCACTCTGACCCTCTGGGAGTGTGCGCTGCAGCTGTTTTAACATGTTCATAACGACTTTTTACAAAGAGGAAAAAGAGGTTGGCCATGTTGACATGAAGAGGAGATTAGGTAGTTCATTCGGTATCCATATAGTTACTATCGCTCTTTGATTTACTTTCAGAAATTTCACAAGTTAGTTTTTATTTGGTGCTGGTATGCTTATGGAAGAATGGGAGAGTAGAGTTGCTCATGTTGCCGTTGTGCTCTGGACTCTCTTAGAGTCATTCGTGAACCCACTCTATTCCTCTTTCCAGGAAGTTAATCTACTTCCGTGAAGTTTATGGGTGACCAAAAGGGTTAAGTCTGTAAAATGATGCCTATCAAAATCAGCCTATCTTCATAGACCATTCACTGCCAACCTATCTTTCTAACCAATCACAATTTATCCTTAACCAATCCAATCACCTATCCTAATAGCCATGTTTCTCAAAGAAAAAAAAATCAAATTTAGATGAAAATTTTAAGTATATATTAAGATACTTATACACACCTTTAAAATTTTTAAAATAGATTTCACAAAATTTTTGACATTTTAACCATTTTAAGTGCACAATTCAATGAGATTTATTTCATTCATGATCATGCTGTGTGGTCATTACCATAGGTTGCACAGTGGTTCATAATCCCAAACAGAAGCCCCAAACCCCTTAAACTCAATGCGTTAGGCTGGGTTGACTAGAGAAACAAATCCAGAGGCATAGATGTATAAGAACGAGCTTTATATCAAGGAGGAATTATATATCAAACAAACATCCCCGCCCAGTCCACATCAAGTCCATAAGTTTGATGCTAGTCCATAAGTCCGATACTAGTCCATAAATCCCTCTTCAAACTCACGAAGCCACATACAATGATGCAGAATGAGGAGCATCACTGGCTGGTGGGTACAAAGTCTTGTGGATCCAATGGTGGTGACTCTGGCAGCTCTCTGATTCGATAGCAGGAAGGTGAAGGCAGAAAGAGAGAATGGCTTGTCTTCAGAGAGGGTTTATTTCATTGAACACCTCTATCTGAGCTCATCCAGCTGCAGCCTGACTGACCGGTTAGGCTCCACCCCTACATTATGTAACTATCACAGTCTAGCTCTCCATTCTTTCTTCAATCACCTCTGGCAACCACTAATCATCTTTTGTATTAGTATGTTTGTATGGATTCCTGATTACAATTGCTTTATTATATATACAAGAAGTAGATGTTTTTATTTTGTCAGAGAAAACCATCGAACCCCTGGGGATTCCGTCCCATGCTAAATTCTAGACATAAGTGCTTTCTGTGCATAAATTGATAAACAGAAGATTCTAACATGTACCAGCAATTTGCTATTTTTATATGAATGGTACAGCATTTCTCATGAGTCCTTGAAGAAAATGGAGATTTTTATGTTTTGGCAAGTGAGTGCTATATTCTTATTTTTCAGTTACCTTTTATATAAAGTCTGTGTATTACTTTTCAGTTTTCTCTCCCACACTTGTGTTATCATTGCCTTGATTATGCCATCATCCTGTTTAGATACACCAGTAGCAGAAAGATGAGGATGTTAATGGCTTCTCAGCAGCTGAGACTGATCTATGGATGCGGAACTCCGGGAGCATTAAGCCATAGAATGAAGAGCCAGTCTATCACTGTCACATTCCCCAGGGCCATTGTGGTCTAGATTTGTCTTTCATTTCGAGTCTCCTGGTGCCGTTTATAATTCACAGCTCATAGGGCAGGTCTCCTTTCCTCTAGTCCTTTATCTGGAACCATACAGTCAAAAGAGAGGATGCCCCAGCACCATTCCATGATGTCGGTAGAAGGTAATGAACTAATAACAGTATGAGGAAAACCAGCCCTTACCTTTGTTAGAAATACGTCTTTATTTAGGAAACTTCTGGTGTCTAAACCTTCCTGTTAAAAACCAACCATTTACCCCTTTGAACAAGGTAAAAAGTTTTGATTTACTTAAAAAAATTAGAACAGTTTAAATGATCAATATTATTTAAAATTAATGTGCATTTTCCAAAATTTAAATGTATACTATTGTACATTTCAGTAGAGTTATGATTTGCAAAATAATGTTAAAATTTCAGAGTTTTTTTAAAAACTACCTTTAAAATATCTATGTAAAAAAATTACTATGAGGGAAAACATGTTTTACTTCAGGGAAAAACATCTTTTCTCCCAATATTTTGAAAATCGGAGTTTCTGAAAAGGTGTTGCTTAAATATATACATCCAAAATAAACTATGCTACAATTTTGTTTCAGAATTTATTTTTAGATGTCACAGTAGAAGAAATGCTTTCATGGATGGAGGTAGTAATTGCAAAGAATTCCATGCTGATAATTTCCCTCTGATTAAAGATTCACTTTGTTTAGTTTATTCAACGATGAGACCCTGTGGATTACAGCCTCCTAAAGATTAGTAGCTCATGCATGCTAATATTTTATAGATCCCTTGAATGACAGTAGTTGACACATACTTAGTTTTTAATTAGAAAATCCCTCAAAATAAATCTGAAAACCAATCAACTCACTGTTTTTGGCAAAAATTAGTTTCAAAATTTTTGCTTAGATCTCAAACTTAAGCGAATCCCTAAGTCAGAATGGCTTGAATAATATCTGAGTTTCTTAGGACTGTAGAACAGGAATTCTCTAAGTGGGTGGCTTTTATGAGCTTTTCTCACTGTCCAAATACATGGCAGCTGCTCTAGAAAGATTTTTTTTGGGGGGGGGGGATGTTGAAGGGGTTCTAGAGGAAGTTCCATTTCTTTTTTACCTTCTGCTTTTCAGTTTCCTGGTGATTTTCATGTGGCATGGCATCTATCATCTCTCCTTTGTACTTTCTTGCTTCTGTGCTTAAACCATTCCTTTTATATCTCAAAAAATGATTGGCTTAAAGCACACTTGATTCTTATATGCTCTCATTAACATAACAAAGAAGATACTCTGCCCCAAGAGGATTATATCAATTGGTATAGATTAGTATTCCAATACATATTTGGGGAAACACAATTTAATCTCTAGCAAGTAGTAAAGATATGTATTACAAACGTAGACTTCTAGTTCAAAGGGATGGTTAACTCAGCGATTCAGTAACCTTGTAAGGGAGCCCAGGTTCTTTCCATTTCTCTGCTTTGCCTCCTCGGGCTTTGATTATTGTCTCAGATTTATCTCCTCCAGATTACAAAATGTTGTCAACAGTTCTGGGGATCATGTTCTCACAACAGTTTGTTCTGAGGCCAGAGGAGAGAACGTGTCTTCATGTCCTTTTTAAAAGAGTAACGAAATGTTTCTGAAACTTCTCTACTGGACTTATATCGTGAATCCCTTGCCCGAGAATGCCTCAATCTCTGTTCCCAAACCAATCACTGGCACGGGAAATGAAAGGACTCCTACCGCAAGACTTTTCTGAGACACATGGCCACTCTATGCTCATTCAAAACCGAGAGCGTATTATCTGTAAAGACGTGAAGGATAGGGTAAGGAAAGGGGTGTGCTTAATGGGTAGACTATCAGACCTGCCACAAAAAAGCCCTTTATCCTACATTTATCCTTAAAGGATAAAAACATTATTTATCCTTCTTTATTACTCTCTCCTCAATTTGTTTGAAGAAATCAGAACGTCCGCCCCCCGCAAAAACAAAACAAAAACAAACGGATTTTCTTTACAAAGCTGTGTATTTAAATTGCATAACAACCTTATCACCTTCCAAGTATTTTCCATTACACTTAATACATTTGTCAAATCTGCGGCTCCATCCTTGGAAACATTTTTCAAACTCATCTGTTTTAGATCAGCGGTCCTCAACCTCTGGGTCATGACCTCTTTTGGGGTGGAACGACCCTTTCACAGGGGTCGCCTGATTCATAACAGTAGCAGAATTACAGTTTTGAAGAAGCAACGAAAATAATTTTATGGTCGGGGCGGGGGGGCTCACCACAACACAAGGAACTGTATTAAAGGGTCGCAGCATTAGGAAGGTTGAGAACCACTGGTTTAGATGGCTGACAGCACCTCCCTCATTTTTTTCTTCACTTCTTCTATGTAGTCAATTTGATGTCTTTTCATGCCCCTCTTCATTCTTGGAAACAAAAAGAAGTCACATGGAGCGAGATCAGATGAGAAAGGTGCGTAGGGCAAGAGAGGCGTGGGTTTGTTTGTTGTTTTTTTACCAAATACTGGGACACTGCGATGTCTGCTTGAGCAGGTGCCTTGTCATGGTGGCAAAACCATGCCCTGGTCTGCCACAAATCAGGCCTTTTTTGTCACACATTGTTACATAATCTTTTCAGAACCTCTAAATAGAAAGCTAGATTAACAGTCTGACCTGGTGGAATGAACCCCAAATGCACTATCCCTCTCACATCAAAAAGCAAATGAGAATCGTCTTGATCGTTGATTTCACTTGACAAACTTCAACGTTCTTTTTCCTGGCCATTTAGAACCCAAGGCACAAATTTCGCAGTAAACCTTCTCATTCCCAAATCTTCCATTAAAATTCCTTTAGTCCAGATAACTTTCCTATCTCTTCATTAGTCTGTTGTCAGTCTTCGAATACAAGTGCATGAATTTTGTCGACATTTTCGTTCACTCGAGAAGTTGAGGACGTCCAGAATTAGGTTTGTCATCAGTTGACATTTCACCTGTTTTAAAATGAGAAAACCACTCATACACTTGAATTTTTTCCCATAGCGCTGTCACAACAGTTTCTGCGGCATTTTTCCCAGCAGGAAACAAATTTCATAGCCGCACGCTGTTCTCTTAAATCGGCCATCACAAAAAACAAAGTTCGAACGAAACTGCTTTTATGAAAAATTCACTATGATCAGAGAGGACCCTGCCAGGATACACCACTGGGTGCACTAAATCAGAGAGAGTTGCTGGATGCTTACCCAGCAGAAAAAAATATATGTACTATGAAAGAGCCATGCAGTGGAGCTTTATTCTGTTTTTTTTAGTACCCCCTTATATACACACATGTGTACAGGAGAATACACACACACTTACAGGATTTAAGTGGCTATTAGTTTCCTGAGATATCTCTTAAATAAGCACTTCAAAAAAGATCGTATTATATTTACCTTTGCTGGATGATTTGCTATATACTCCGGTTGAAAATGAGATCTCTTGGTAACTGTTCATCAGTATAAATTACGTAATAATACGTTAACATTCTGGATGAGCAGGAGCATTAAAAGTTGTTGGAGCCCTGGTGGCATAGTGGGCTATGACATGGGCTGTTAACCACATGGCAGCAGTTTGAAACCCCTCGCTGCTCTGCAAGAGGACGACGGGACCTTCTGCTCCCATCAAATCTCCTTCTCTGTCCTATAGGGGCAGTGAGAGTTGGAATCAGCTCAATGACAGTGAGTTTGGCTTTGAGTTTATTGAGCGTCCGCTACAAGGACTCCTTAAATGGTGCAAAGTGTGCACCTTTTAATCAATATGACAGTTATTGATTAACTATGGACCCTAATCAAGAGGAGCCTTCGGGGTGATGCACAGTATCCTCCTTCAGGTCATTTCCTAGATGGCGGCTATGGGCATTGTGAATGTGGGCGCATGACTGCAGTATGAAGGGAAAGCTAGCGAACTGTACTTTGAATGTGTTCAGTGTCAAATTACTGTGGGACATCAAGATGAAGATGTCCAATGGGGAGTGAGATGTGTGTCTGAAACCTAAGGAGGCCTGTGGATTGCAGGTATAAATGTCTTCACTGTATAGGTGATATCTGAAATGACGAGAGTGCGATTAGCAAGATGACACCACCCCTCATTCCATGTGTACTCATTTCAAGATCTTAATTTTAGATTGAACGAATAAGAATTAAGAATATAAACCTTTTAATCCCCCTATGCTCCTCCCAATGCCTTCCAAAGCTGAAAGGAAGTTCTATTTGACTCTCTCCTTGTTTTATACCTCCAACTGTATCTATGAATTCTAACAAGAAGCACTTGGTCCCAAGGCAAATGTAAATGTTTGCATTTTAATTCCTCTTCTTTATTACTATTGGCAGGAATTTAAAATGGTGTGGCAATAAAACATGAAGTTTATAAACCACAAAAATGTCTGCCCTAAAGAACACAATTGTAAACATGTCAGAGGTGAGGGCAGGGGAGGATTTTAAACTCATAGGTACATCAAAGTTTGTAGGCTTTATTATAATGAAAATTAGTTCTGACGTGGCACAGAGAAAAATAAGGTTGAGGTGATCAAGATATTATCCAGTTGGTCCTGCTTGTTATTTTGTTTCCTCTGCTCAGGGAGCCCGGAGAGCATTCGTGGTAAGTGAGATAATTCAGGAAGACCAGATATGGAAAGGCGTAATTTGGGAACATGTAGTTAAGTGAGTCCCTTTTCAGTTCTTTTTTCAATCCTGCTGATTTAGTTGAATGGAAATCTCAGTTTGGTGTTAGCGAGCCTTTAACCAGTGTCTACCGTTGATCTCTGCAAGAGTGAGATTGAGAGAGATCTAGGAATCAGTGCTAGTGAGCTAACCAGTGAGTGTCTCAGACTCAGAATATTGGCCAACAAAAATTATTTCACTAGGATTAAATAACATTGTATTGTTCTTCCCATTTGCTTTTATTTATGGAAAAACTAGTTTTCATGTTTGAAGGGGGGTACTTCAACATTTTCATGGAAACATGGAACTAAAAGATAATGAATTTTTTCCCTATGAACTATCTCACATAGTACTGATACAGATTCTTTTACTTGGGTTATAAAGAAGTCAGTTGAATTTTTCAAAAGGTATTATTGGTAACACTGTAAGTGATATGTGACCCTGACTTCCCCTTGGTGTCATCTTTCCTTCACTTCATCCTGCAAAATCCCACATCCAGTCATCCTAAGCATGGCCTCCCTGATAAAGATTTTCTAATCACCCTCACTTGAATGAAGTCCCGCTAGATGACCACCCTGTAGCATCATATATTATCTTTTATCTAAACCAGCAGTTATCCACCTGTGGGTTGCGACCCCTTTGGGGGTCAAACGACCCTTTCACAGGAGTTGGCCAATTCACAGCAGTAGCAAAATTACAGTTCTGGAGTAGCAATGAAATATTATGGTTGGGGAGTCACCACACCATGAGGAGCTGTATTAAAGGGTCGCGGAATGAGGAAGATTGAGAACCACTGATCTGAACTATCATGCTTGGTAAAAATAGAGGGGCAGCGAAAAAGAGGAAGACTCTCAACAGGCTGGGTTGACGCGGTGGCTGCCACCGTGGGCTTCGGTGTAATCACAATGGTGAGGATGACACAGGACCGGGTGATTTGTTCTGTTGTACAGAGGATCCCTATGCGTTCGAACTGACTCGATGGCACTGTTAGATCGCTCTGGAGATAGAGTTGTACCTCGGTCCTTGACCCCGCGCGAGAAAGAATTCACGCCGAAGCCTGGTTCTTGATCCAAGTGAGTTTTATGAGAGTTAGAAGTTTCAGGTTTACACGGCACCCATAGGGCTCCTGACCATGCAGCCTGGTGGCAGCTGCTCAGCATCATGCAGACAAAAGTGTGTCTCGACTCTGGGCTCCTGCCTTTTCAAGGATTCCACGGGGATGCGTGGTGGACGACCTCTGATCGACCCCATTGGCTGAATTGAATTCACCTGGCCCAGGTGGGCCAATCCAGATTTAGCGCCTACCCATGCCCACCCTGGGAAGTGTGAGCCTGTGAGCATGTGCAGTGCGCCACTCCTTGTTCCCATGCTTGGCTCTCTGGGCACGCGTTAATGGACATTCCCATCCCTGCGCTAGTCTGCCTAACAGCACCTAACAACAACAATGACAACAACAACACACCGTCTAATTATTGACACAGCTCAATTTGCTGCCTCACGTTTAGATAGCCCAGGCTCCTGGAATCTGTAACTTAGTTCATTCTGTTCTACGTTTGCAAAGGTAGATTGTGAGTATCTTGATGACAGGAATTTTATACTTGCCTATGTGGATAGTGTGCCTTTCCCAATGGTAGGCAGTTGCTTTAGGCACAAATACTTAACGGATTCATCAAACACGGAACTTTCCCAAAAACTGGGCTTACCTCGAGAAATAGTCCAAATGGATTAATTTCACTTTTTAACATAGAAAAATTTAAAAGTTTTAACCCTTCAGACATGACCCCATATTTTTTATCACTCTCCCTTGAATCTGGGCAAGCATGGCAAAAGTTAAGCCGTGTTCATAAATGATCATGCAGCTTCTTGGCCTTTTGAGTCCCTCGTGAGAGTAAGAACACCCTAAAGCCATCTGTAAGGAAGCCCGGGCTACTTAGAGAGACCACCCTTCAGAACTTGAGTTGGCTACTCTGAGTCCAGTCTTCATGTCATTACAACCAACGTGGGAGACATGTGAGCGAAGAAGTCTCCAGAGGGTTGCAGTTTTCAAGTTACCCTTAGCCATTTCATACTTTCCAGGTGAGATCCTAAACCCACTCACACAGACCAGCTATACGGTTGCGCCATTCTCCAAATCCTGACTCACAGCATCATCGGCATAGTTAAATGTTGCTTGCTTTCTGTCACTGAATTTTGAGGTAGTTTATTTCACAACTATAGACAATGGAGCATTTCCTTAAAACAATCAATGGTTAAGTATTAGTAATACCTATCTATTTCTCAAATCAATTCCAGTCACACTAAAACAGATAAGCAAAACAATGGGTAAATTAGGTAGATTGATAGATATAGGTACCTAGACAGACACAGATAGATACACAGGCAGATGGATAAGGAGATAAAGGCTACACTATCAGCATTAACTATTGATTGCCACTAGATTTTGCTTCCTAATTTGATATAACACCAAATCTACTTAGTTAAATTGTTTCTGCTTCTCATGAAGCTACTATGCAGTTTATCAGAAACGCAGAAAGGAAGCAGATATCTTTCTGAGTTTCATAAAGATGTCTTAACAAAGCATCACAAAGCAAGTGATTTTAAGGAAGAGAAGTTTCTTGTCTCACTGCTCTGGAAGCTAGGTGTGCAAATCAAGATATTGGCTCTGTTGATTTCTTCTGGTGTTCTGAGAGAGAAACTGCTCCATGTTCTCTTTTTGGCTCCTTGTGGCCTCTAGTAACCTTTGGTGTTCCTGTAGAGCGCGTAGGTGTTATCTGCACGTCGTAGAGCCTTGCTCCAGTGTGTGCCTTTCTCTCTCCCGGTCTGTCCTCTGACAAAATACTAGTCACACTGGAGCAACAGCCATCCTATTCTACTATGACCTTGTGAACTTCACGGATAACATCTTCCCGGAAAGACCCCACTTTTCCAACGAAGGTCACCTGCACAGGTTCGTACAACCCATTTTATTGGAGGACACCACTTAATCATACCAAGTGCCCAAACGTTCCCCCTACATAGCTTCACTCAGATCATTCACCATCAAAACTTACCGCCAACTAGTGGATTCTGACTCATCGGGACCCATATAGGACAGAGTAGAACTGCTCTTTTTTAAGGTTGTACATCTTTACTGAAGCATACTGCCTAGTCATTCTCCACCTTGCAACTACTGGGTTTGAACCACCAAACTTTTGGTTAGAAGCTCAAAGTTTAACTCAGCTCCACCAGGGCTCCTTCCCAGATAATGAGGCACATGAAAATGGCTCTCTTCACTAAGCAACCACATAGGTGCAAGTTAAATGATCAATGAATCCTTCTATTGTTGAATATTCTACTGATACCACCAAACGGATAGTACCACATGCTGCTGTGGCTGCAGAGAAGTGAGCCCTATTAGGTAGGGGAGCACAAATTGTAATCATATTTTGTAGTATTAACCTGGTAATATAAATTAAACATGTTAACTTTGAGATGGAGTTTTTCTGTAAGGAAGTTATTTTATTTATTGTTTAATGTTCTGTTGTCATTTGGGCAAAAGGTGGCAGAACCACATTGGTTTTCCATTAAACAATTCATACATCTTGTCTCATGACATTTGAAATTCTTACAGTGTATCAGCGCTCTTCCTAGTTTCTACCTGTTTTTCTACATCTTCCATCTGCCCTCTGCCCTTTGAGATTTATCCCTGGGCAAATACTTCCCTGTTGATCTCATAGTTGACTGCTCCAAAGAGGACAGGCTTGTTGTTTGACTGAAGGGTGAGCAGCAGTGGTGAATCCAGTTCCAGGCCTAAAGGATATCTCAGGACCATAGTCTTAGAGAGTCCCTCAGTCTTTACTAAACCAGGCAGCTTGATCTTTTTTACGTGTTTGAGTTTTGTTCCATATTTTCCTTCCACGCTCGCACTTTCTATTTTGATCCCCGTCAGAGTGGTCAGCAGTTGGTGACTGGGCACCATGTTGTTTCAAGATCATGGAGGCTGCGGTTCGCTTGATGCATTAGGTGTTTGGGCTAATTGTTTCCGTGCGTATTTGATTTTATTCATTCCTTCTCTGCTTCAAATGGGCTGAGACCAATTGTTCCCCTTAGATGGCCACTTGCAAATTTTTAAGACACCAGTCACTGTTTAGCAAAGTAAGATGTAGAGCCGTCTTTGGGAACTGTGCTGTATCAATTGACCTTGATGTTCCCTGAGCTCCCAGGCCCATTACTCATTCCCTCAAGGTGTATGAGTATGTCTTAAGAAGTTTTCATAATTTTGCTCACTACATACTCTACTATCTTCATGGATATATTTGTAACATGTACAAATACACATGTAGAAATAAGTTATGTCAAATCTGTATGTATACTCACGGGTAGAGTTCCCATCGCCATCCCACCAGTTTAGATTAAGTGCCTATTCATTCACTCATGCCTTATGAGAATGATGATAGTACTCCTTGGAACAGGGTTGTGTATGTAATAGTATTTACCTTGTTTCCTTTGACTTTTGTGTTCTTCCCGGTGTCATTTTGTGCTGACGCCCCCTTATTTATTGCCTGACCCTAAACCCAGCTCATTGTGCCTACCCGCTAGTTAGTGATGTACTCTTGCTTAGCCTCCCATCCCAACCAATTTTTGTTGTGTGTGAGCCTTTTCTTGAGTTTTTCTGAAGTAATTTTTACTTTTATCATTTGCATAATAGCCTCTAGGTTCCCCCATGTTACTAGATTAGCAGTCATTCTTGGCATTTTATTCTATTCCATCATGGGTATATGCCATAGTTTGCTCACTCATTCTTCATGGGCACGTAAGATTGGTTCCTTCAATTTGTTGTTGTGACTCTGGAAGGGACATAGCCATACACATATCTGTTTGTGTTATGGCTCTGAGTTTTTAGACTTCGATTCATATTAGGCGCTTAATTTTTAGGATACAAGGGTAAGTGAAAAAATGTGTAAGTGCTCCATAGAATTTCTGAGACAGTAAACCTGTCTGTTAGCAAATGGCTGGCCTTTCTCTGACAGAACCACAAGTCTCTCAGGACCCAAACTTCTTCCGGCATTCTGCTCCGGTTCCCTGCGGTCTAGTCGTCATTCTTATGTTCCAAAGTGGCGCATCCACCCTCACGTCCGCTTTTCCTAATGCAGGAGCAAGGAAGGGAGAGAAGCCACATCCTCTTTTCTTTCAGTGTACATCCTAGAAATTGCATCATGGATTTCCTGCACATCTCATTTTCCAAAACTGGGTTGTAGCTGACCTATGCCACCTTTATTTTGAGAAGTCATGTGGCCAGTGGGTCTTTAAGAGAGTAGGTATTGAGGGAGTATAAATCGATGCACTATGTTTTAAGATCTTTTTTACTATTCTGTGATTATTTGGTTATCCCTCAAACTGTTCTACATTATTTTGGTGCATGCATTGTGTGTGTAGGGATTTTACTGTATTGTCGGGGACAATATTGGTCTTACTTAAATCACCATTTTACTTCTCTTTAGAAACAATCTCCAAAGTCAGATGAAGTGAAAAGAAAGTGGCTATATTCAGAAATACTTAAAAAAAAAAAAACACCTGCCAGTAGGAACATATTGAAGTGACGCTTGATAAGACTGCAGGAGAAGCTATTAAATCCTTACCTTATGTGACATTAAATAGAAAACCCTCCATTTAAAAAAATTATCAGAAGGGGTGTCAATCTGTGCCTACTGAGGTTGAACTGGCTTTTTCAACAGTAATTTTATGGAGAATTATTTTCTTCAAAGCTCCCTCCAGCTTCAAGAGCAGAACAGCTCCCCCCCACTCCCCACCTTTCTCTCCCTTATATAATTTAAAGGAGAATTAATCTTATTTTTTAATAATTTTTTTCACTGCCAAATTGTTCTGATTGAAGTACATACAGCCCAGTGGTATTAGGAGACTTGGTGGCTCAGAGGTTAAGTTCTTGGCTGCTAACCAAACGCTTGGCCATTGTTTCATGGGAGAAATGTATGACAATTTGCTCCCATAAAGGTGGTGGTTATTGTTAGGTGATGTTGAGTCAGGACAACTCTGTACAACAGGAGGAAACATGACCTATTTGAGCCCATTGGTTCATCCACTCTCTCTTTCTCTTTTTTAACAGTTTCTTGGCACAGAATCTACATAGCATACAATTCAGTAGTTCAATCATATCTAGAAGAGTTGTTCAATTATTATTACCACAATAAATTTATAACATTTTTTTCTTGTGCTGATTGTTTTAATGCCCTATTTTCCGCAACCTCCCCCAAGAACCCACTACTGTAGTTACTCTCCTATCTCTATATTCCCCCATCTTGAATTTCATACACCAAAAACACAAAAATAAAGACAAAGAAACACAAAACTAACAACAGTAATAAAGTGAAATAGAGAAAAACACAATAGAAAAGAAAGCAGAAAATATTAAAAATTAGAATAACTTTAAATTGGGTCATGAGGGAGATCAAATGATAAGGTGTTAAATTTTAACCTGACTCCATCTGCCATAATCCACTTCCCTTTGCATTCTGCAGCATAGTGAGGCTCTTCAGATCCCTCCTCTGTGCTCAGTGGGGTTCACTGGAGGCTGAATCCACATGTATTTCCCCTTACCTTTTGTTTTATTTTAATGAAACAATTTTTAAATAGGTCAAAGCAGGTATTAAATAAAATATTACATTTTAACCGATCTGTCTCTACTCTAATCATCTCTATCATACTCTCTGAGCACAAGGCTGTTCATGTCCCTTTGACGATGGTCAGGGAATTCACTAGCGGTTACTTTATGTGTGGGCCCTGTAAATGGACTGGGCTCCCACCGTCATCCATAGCCTTTGGCAAACGAGGTGTTCGCAATTGAATCTCTGATACAGTTCCCCCCTTCAGTTTGGATTATATGACTTACAGTCATTGGATCAAACAAGCAGGTGTGCTTCTTCCATGTGAACTTAGTTGACACGTCACATAGATGGCTGCCTGTTTGAAGACATGAGTTTTAGACCCCAGATGCTATTCTTTCTCATAGCTGGGCATCATCTAGTGCCTTCACCACACTGTGCTGTAGCACTCAGTATTCGGGTATCACTTCATGAGGATGAGTATTAAGTAGGCAGGCACTGTCTTGATTCATCTCATCGAGGGTCTTGCTTTTTCACTGACTGTCTACTTTATGAAGCATGATGTCCTTTTTCCAGAACTGGTCTCTCCAGAAAACATGACCAAAGTGCAGAAGAAAAAGTTTCAACATCCTTGATTCCAAGGAATTCTGGCTGTACTTTTTTTTCAAGATGGGTTTGTTTACTTTTCTGTCAGCCCATGGTACTTTAATATGTATATATTTTTACTAACACTGTCATTTGAATGAATCAATTATTCTCTGATAGTCTTTGTTCCATAAAGAGTACCCTATTGGCAGTTCTATTCTATAGACTTACTGTGTGTTGAGGTTCACTTTATGGCACTGATCTGGGTTTTGGTAGGGATCTTATGATCATTTAGAAATGGTTCTGGCAGTACAGCAAAGACATCAAAAACTACTTTTCCTGCTTGTGATAATTGCAAAACCAAGAAGTAATTACTTGAATGTATTGCATTCTTTGCTATATTTATACTAATTTTATACCCAAAACTAATGAGTTACTAAGAATCCCTGATGGCACAGTGGCTACTGTGATTGATAACCAAAAGATCCTCATTTCAAACCCACCAGCCACCCTCTGGGAGAAAGATGCGGCAGTCAACGTCCATAAGGAGTTAGTTTTAGAGATCTGGTGAGGAGTTCTGCCCTGTCCCATAGGGCCACTGTAAGCTGGAATGGACTGCCAGTGGCTTTTGGTTCTGGCTGTATATGCTTAATTATGACTTATAATTAAAGTTTGGGAGATTATAAAAAGTCCAGACATCATGTTATTTTATCTACAATTTATAATACTGTATTAAGTTACCGTTGTTGGTTTTGGGTGTTGTCACGGCAGTTTTGCGTCGTAGCAACTTGTGTACAACAGAACACTGCCTGGTCTTGTGCCATCCTCGGATCAGTGCTACGTTTGAGCCCTTATTTCAGCCAGGTGTTAACCCATTGCCTGAGGCTCTTCCTTCTCTTGGTTGACCCTCCCCTTTACCAAGCATGATATCCTGCTCTGGGGAATGGTCTCTTCTGATAACATATCTAAAGCGTGTGAATGAAATCTCCCCATTCTTAATTCCAAAGATTACTAAGGCTGTCCTTGGTTCATTCTCAGTCAGTCTTTGGTACAGTAGGCATTCTTCACCAACGCTTGCTTTTAAATGAGTTATGAGGCATTTGATCGTCTCTAACAGTTTCGTGAGTTTAGTGACTAAGGAAAGCATTGGCCATTTAAAGCAAGTTCTCTATGACACTCTCTATGTCTCAAGTAGGGTTAGCCTAGAGGAAGCAGTGCTTAGTGGGTTTTTGTGTTTGTATGTTTTTAAAATCATTTTATTAGGGGTGCTTACAGATATTATAACAATCCATAAATAAATTTTAATAAGCAAACTTATACATATGTTGCCCTCATCATTTTCAAAACATTATCTTTCTACTTGAGTTCTTGGTATCAGCTTATCTTTTTCCCTCCCTCCCTACCCCTCCCGCCCTTGTGAACCCTTGATAGATTTTATATATACCTGTGCTTGGTTTTTGACCAGTGATAATCATAGATCTTATCTAATCCTGTCTTCCAAACCTCCTCTCTAATTAACGTGCCCGTTTGAAATATGTTTTCTTCTTCACTCACCTTTCCATTCAGCATCTTTCTTTAAACATTACTAGATCTATAACAAAGTTATTGTTAAAGAGATTCTGAAATAAAATAATATTCAATAATATTGAAAAAATATCCCCCCTAACTTTAGAATGGTTCTTATGCCTTTGCTTCCACTTGCCTGTGAGCATTTCTTACAACTGCATCGTCCCTGCTGTTTTCATTCATGAACTTGTTCGCTCTCCAGATCCTCAGTCTAGCCCTTTTGTTCCTTCTCGGCCTGGGCCAGGAGAGAGGGTGTCAGGTGTCAGTGGCCTCATTGCTTCAGGAGTGGTGTCAGTCAATATATTACACAGGTTCCACCTGTTAGTGTCAGATACAGTTTTTAAAAATGTATGGAACCCCTGCTACATTCATAGGAAGGCCTGGGTGAAGATAGATTAGGTTGGAATTGGAGATTTGTTGCTTGATTCTAGACTTAAGAGCCAAGATCTTGTTAGTAGAATTTTTTACTAGGCCTCAGGTTCAGTTAAGGAAACTTTGCTTGGCATGGTTAAGTGACATGTTTCAGGCTCACATGGTCACCTGAGTGACCATAGAGGCTCCCTCTGACAAGAGGGCCAACTGCTGGAGTTGTGAGGGAGAGTAAAGTGGCTTAGAACCCCAGCGTGTTCGAGGGCAATCAGAGAAGAAGGAAGCAGGATGGCAAGAGCCTTGGACACGAGGAGGCCCTTCAATCCAGAACTGCCTTACCACGTCAAAGTTGGCGAATATGAAGTCAAACAGCTCAGGAGGAGTTAACATGAGACAAAAGCGAAGACCTGAGAAAGGGAAAAGCATATTCATTTACTCATGGTGCAGAAAGTATTAAAGAAGCTTGTGGTTGAGCACTGGTTGCATAGTGGCTTACCAGTTGACCTCAAGGTCAGGAGTTCAAACTCACTGGCCACTCTGCAGGAGAAAGAGGAGGCTTTTTTTCTCTTGTACTGATTTAGAATCTTGGGAATCCAGAAGCAGTTTGACTCTGTCCGGTAGGGTCTTTGTGAAACAGAATGGACCCCATGGTAGTGAAAGTATGCTTGTGTTGACTGATTTTAGAACGGTCTGTAAAAAGGAAGGCTTATAGAAAGGAAAATAGACCGTGAGACAAACCGAGATTGTTCTGTAAGAACAATTAGTGATGCTGAAGTGATATTTTTCCTCAGTTACTAGATAAAACTGAGTTTGGGGTGGTTTTTGTTTAATGTGGAATATAGAGCAAATCTTGACTGGGGTTGGAGGTGGTATGTATCCAAGCATCTTGAAATAACAGCCAGTTTGGGTTATATTTAGCCTGGTGTGGGGACTGGCCTGCTGGTCAGAAATGTAGTGATGTGGGACTCACGAATACTCCATGATGAAGTGACTGGATGATAGGAAGTGACTTGACGCTAGAGAGATGACGGTACCATTCATCAGAAATGTGTGCAAGCAGACTGGGATGAACCAGCTGCTGAAAGCAGGGGAGTTGTCTTCTGACACTGTGGGACAGGCAGTCACCGTAGAGCTGCAGAGCATTGAAACTGGGCTGTCACACACGAAGGGTACCTGCGAGCAGGATACTGGGCAGAAAGTATCTGCAGGATACTGGGCAGAAGGTGTACCTGAAAACTCATCAAAAGTATATGTGGGTATCTTTTGGGCCAAGTTCACCTTGAGAAGGAAGAAAAGTCCAGGAAAACCTCCAGCCTTAGAGTCCTGATAGAGAGAAGCAGGAGGGGGACAGCCCCAAAGGCAAATGGAGTTACTGGAGATGACCAGGCATTTAAAGGGGGTATTTGTAGATGTTTGGGTTCCTTCCTGAGGACCCCATTTTTAATTGGAAAATAATTTATTGCTTGTTTCCTTTTGGCTTAGCTTAACTATTAAGGAGCGCGGACATCCTGGGGGATATTGATTTTTGTGTTCATGAATGCTAGGAAGGAAGGTGCATGAGGTATATTTTGAAGACTTCACAGTATGGGTCCCCTCCTACTTGAGCATAATTCCATGAGTCTGCTTGTGTGGAGATGCTCTCCTGCCTAGCACGCTGGGAAGTAGCTTGCTCCCTGCCGTCACCTGAAGGCTGTGAATCAGTAACGACACCTACCCTGTGCTGGGTTCCCCAGAAAGAATGTGTGGGCGAGAAGAGGCCCAATCTTGGGCTTCCGGATCTGCCCTTTAGACAGGCCTCTACTTTCCCCTTACCATAGTCTCCATGTGACCCTAGCTGGCTGGTTATACGTACGTACAGGACCCACTCTTGCTTTACTTACTCCTACTAATCCTCCATGTGAAGTGTCACATTTGTTTGGGGCATGCGGGTTCCACAAGCTGGAAATTGTCTCTGACTCTTAGGCAGGATCCTGCCTGAATTGTGTTCCTGTGCTCACATCCTTCTAGTTAACACTTAGATGTTTGTGGAAAATCAAACGAGGACAACTGTGACAGAATTGAACTTCAGGAAAAGGGTAGGGCCAGCACTTTTACCCTGAGGACTTTCACAAATATTCTTTTTCCTTGAGAAATCCACACTTTGCTCTTCCCCATTGTTTCAAGAACACGCTAGTGTGAGATAAGAAGCAAAGGTGCCTACAGCAGTAGCGATAACTGACCAAATAAGAAATTCTGAATAAAATTTTAAAAAATTGTTTGTTTTTTAGAATTTTAATGATAATAGTGAAGTATTCTAAGATAAAATAGTTTAAGTATTTCTAACTTCATTTTCTAGTAATCCTCAGCTAGAAGTACAGAATGTCAGATTTTTTTCTTTGTGTCATAAGTCTAAAATCAAGCAAATATAAAGATGTCTTTGCAAATTCACTGATACATGAGATTGCTGTCTGCGGTGGCTCCAAAAAGTTCAGGAGAAATTAAAAGAAAATTTACTCCAACTGCGTACAAGAGCAACTTGGAGAGACTTTGACAGCTCAGGTCAGTGAAGCATCTGCAGCTGCCGCTCGCCTTTCCTTGAACATTCTCCAGGATCTGGACAAGGAAGCCTCCGACCCAAGTCCAGTTTTCCATCAGCTTCCATGTAGATCTAGCTATAAAAGAGCCTTGAAATGTGGCGGAGCACAAAAGATCTAGAGTATGCAGCATTGAAGCACTATGGGAAGGAAGAACTCCAAGCAGGCTGTTTTGTATGCAGCAGAAATTTTTGAAAATGTACCTGGCTTAATAAATAAAAAGATTTGTGGGGAGGAAAAAGAAAATGTAATTTTTCTATAAACGCTTGAAACCCTCTTCTACAAACATGAATTCAAATCAGTGGCTTGGGGAGGAGATGTAGACACTTTGGGAGTGTGATAGCTAGATTCGTATAAGCTATGTTTATTGGCGGTAGAAACTGATAGGATGCTATTTAGAAGACTGAGCATCAGTATAATTTGAAGAGGGTAGATAAATAGACAAGTTGCGCTTGATCTGTTCCTCACACAGATAAAAATGTTAATGCCTAGCAAAGCAATGGGTTGTGAATTTCAAATCTAGAGTTTCCGAGAGGAAAAGTCCGTTAAAATGTGATAATTGCGGAGTATAAGAATGAGGGTAACGACAACCCGGCGGACTTTGGCAGGTTGAGCAAATAGGCCGAGTTCCAGAATGCTCACAGAAAAGCGCTCCAACCGTTTCATGGAGATGAGGCCCGAGTAACACTAACGGAAGCATTCCCTTGCCTGAAGTAATTTTTATTCTTTTTTTATGAAGGAGGACATCAAATTTATTTAAATGGAGAACGATTTTAGTATAGCACAAAGCAATACAAAAAGTGTAAACTCTAAAGAACCTGTGTTACTCAGTCACTGCCATTAATCCATTGAAGGGAACTCTATTGCTCACATTAAATATTTGAATTATCAATATGAAGCTCATTAAATGAAAAGGTATCAGTAAACACAGTACATGTATATGCATTTAGTACTGAAATGCGGAGCCCTTCACTAAATAATTAAATTGTGTAATAAGGATTTAAATAAATACTTTGAAAAGGAAAATTAAAATAGAAGTACTTGGTAATCAGAATGCTTCAGATGATAGTACATAAAAACTCCAAATCACTTTAATCAAGACATTGTTTAACTCCACCCATCCATAGTTTCCTTTTGTTTTACCCAACCGTTTTATTAGTAGCTAATCCAAACAGCATATCACTCCACAGTTCAATCCCATCAAGCGGTAGTGTGCAATTGCTACCACAATCAGTTTCAAACAATTTCTTCCTTCTTGAGCTCTTTGACATCAGCCCCCGCCCCACCTCTCCCACCATAACCCCCCGAAACCCTTATTCCAATTCTTTTCTCTCTGGGTTCATCAGTCCTGGGTTTCATATACTCAGAAACAGACAAACACATAACAAAGATTCAAGAAGGCTACCCACAATAACAAAACACTTGAGCAATAAACCCCAGTATGAAAACAACACAGAGAAAATATTGAAAACCAGATCTAGTGCAGAGTGATCTCCCAAGGGGAGAGCAAGTGACAAGGTTTTCACCGTTCAAGTCAGGTTTATCATTTTGGCCTACACTAGTCATCTCCCCAGTACTCTGTTTGGTAACCTGTTTATTCCCATCGCTGAACTATGGTTAGAGGGAAATCACTGGAGACTTGTATCCTGTGTAGGTCTTATAAAAATATATTTTGGATTTCCACTGTCATGCATAGCTTTCTGCAAACCAGGATCTTATCATTTAAGCTCTGATACCAACCCCGCCTTCGGCTCTGGATTATATATTTGACAATCCTTGGGTCACAGATGCTGATGTTCTTCCATGTGCACTTAGCTGACATCGCACTCACATGGCTGCTGGTTTGGAAACAAGCCTTTAAAACCCCAGACGCTATTCTATGGAATAGCCACGCATCCTCTCCTTTCTTCACCACACTTTGCTGTGGCACCCAATCTTCTGTGCTGCCTTCCTAAGGGGGAGTGCCAGGGCCATGTTGTAAGAACAACCCATTGTTCTTTGATTGGAACCAGGGTTAAGTGCGAATGAGCAAATGTTTGAAGTCAGTAATAGCAGTGTCGTGTCACAAGGTGAAGACTTATAAAACCCCAAAGGCAGAATTCTAGGAGAAAGAATAAGATTACGTAAAACTTGGAAATAAGTCTAGGAAAAGTTGAGAGTAAAATAAAACAATAGGCTCTCTGGAAAATTTCCTTGTAAAACAGTACAATAAGTTAATTTATTTAAGTAACTGAATAGTTCAGATATAATATGCAGGGCTTTAAATAATTTATAGAAAAATTCTGTCTTTAAAAAAATAGTAACAAATTTTATTCTGAAAGAATAGTTTTGACTTTGGAATCTTTAAATTTAAATGAATAATGGGAAACATTGAAGCAGAAATTTTATTATGTAAAACTTGAAACATCATTTCTAGGACAATGTGTAGTTTTTAAAAAGCTGTCATTGGATCAGAACAAGTGCCAAAGTCATTGAGAACATAGGAAAATATACAAATAATTATTATCAATGCATATCATTGATAATCTCACTACAGGCTCATACTTCACCTTCTGAAGTGTTTTCTTTCTATCTATATTCTCAACATATAGCACATATAGCACAATGGATAGCATAAATTAAATACTAAAACTACTTGTGGAAGTAATGAAAACAGCTAATCATCTCATATTCTGAAGATCTATCACGTAAAAATCATTGAGTGATACAACTTGGCAAGAAAAAGAGATATTGAGTGAGTTACCAATAATCTCATTTACCAAATAGGCAATCAGCAACATATTATTGTCCAGGTAAAACAACACATCAACATATAAGCTTTTCCTAAATTTGTTTAAGTCATAAAGACGATAGATACGACCGTACTGGGAACGTACAGGAAAAATTTCACTGTCTTCATCCTATTTTCCACGAACTTCTTGAAGCCCCCTTGCACATTATTACTACTCTTTGATGTGTTTATTGAGTTAAATGTGTTTGCCTTATAATAGTTTAACAATCTTCAGATCTACATGTGTGTAATTTGTGTGTATGTATGTGCATGTTAATCTATGCATGTGTATGTATAAATAGTATGGAATAGACTATTGAAATGCTATCCTCCATCATGGTGATTACCAACTAATGGGGAAAATGTGAATTTAAAAGGATTTGGACAAGATTGAAACAATAAATACTGACTCTAGATAAATGGATAAACAAACTCTGGTACATCCATACAATGGAATATTAAACATCCTTAAAAAACAGTGACGAGTCTGTCTAAATCCTTAAGATCTGGACAAAATTAGAGAACATTATGCTCAAGCTCATAAAGGTAAATACTTTATGACATTATTATAAAGGGAATAAAATAAAGAGACAAATGGTTTTCACCTTAAAGAGAAGACTTTAAAGACTACAATATGACCAAGGTGGTGGTGAGGCGAGGGAAGGGACATGAAATACAGTAGGAAATGGAAAAATAAATAGGTAAAGAGATCTAGAAAGATTGGAGGGTGTAGATCTACAAGATCTAATACAGACAAATGTGTTCTATACAAGTATACTACACCAAGAATATGAAGAGAGAAGATACACAGGTAATCCAGGGTGGACGATATCTTCAGGACCAGGGGTGTGAGGGGCGATGCTGGGAGAGTGGAGGGTGAGTGGGTTGAAAAGGGGGAACTGATTACAAGGATCCACATGTGACCTCCTCCCTGGGAGATGGACAGCAGAGAAGGGGGGGAAGGGAGACTCCGGATAGGGCAAGATATGACAAAATAACAATCTGTGGATTATCAAGGGCTCATAAGGGAGGGGGGAGTGGGGAGGGAGGAGAAAAAAAAAGAGGACCTGATGCAGAGGGCTTAAGTGGAGAGCAAATGCTTTGAGAGTGATTAGGGCAAAGAATGTACAGATGTGCTTTATATAATTGATGTATGTATATGTGTGGATCGTGATAAGAGTTGTATGAACCCCTAATAAAATGTAAAAAAAGAAAAGAATAAAAAAGAAAGTGATTAGCGCAAAGAATGTACGGATGTGCTTTATACAATTGATGTATGTATATGCATGGATTGTGATAAGAGTTGTATGACCCCTAATAAAATGTTTTAAGAAAACAAAAGTGTAAGACATCTTAATCATGCAAAATTGCCAGTGAAAATTAGTAATATAATTCAGATCAGGTTAGCCCGAGGAATCTCTTAATCAAGAGTGATATATATAAACTTAAGAAAATGGTCATGCCCTAAGGGTGGATGTAGGAAGAAAAATGGCTGTGTGAACGAAGCACTTGTAAAGCCTCACCACTCAAAGTGAGGTTCCCAGATCAGCAAGCCTAGCATCTCCTGAGCCCAGGTTAGAAATGTAGAGCCCAGTGTACCACTGACTGACTGGATCAAGGTCTGCATTTACCAGTGCTGACGCAGCTTGAGAGCACTGTTCTTAAAGGGCAGTTGGATTCGTGAACAAAGTTTTGTGAAGATATTTTGAATCCTTAGGATTAAAGAGGGATGAGCAGTGAAAAGTTCTACAAAGTAGACATAGGTTCTAAATAGTTTCTGAGAAGTAAGACATTAACACATAGTTACGGTATCGCACGCTTTAGAAAGACAATAAAAAATTAGTTGCTTGCTACAAGTGAATAACAGATTATTAAGAGGAAGAAGCACAGACATGACGGTGAATCAAAAGAATGGCTACAAAATCACAGAGCTCTTTATTAAACAGGAATATGAAAATGTGAAGCTATTGTTTTTCAGCATGTCGTCTGTCTTGGGCTGTATATTTCTGATGTCAGGATTCCCATCTGTCTAACCTACCCCAAAAGACTTCTGTGCTCTTTGATTTCTACCATCTCAAAATAGCAAATTGTGTTTCTTTTAAATGAAAAGAAGTCTGAAGGAACAAGATCAGGGCTACTTATGGATAGAGTAAGATTTTCCATGGAAATTAGGACATCCCTTACTACCTAGAAGAATGAGCGGGTACATTGTTGTGGGGAAAATAAAACTTCTTCTTAATAAGCCCCTACAGTTGTCCTTTGTTCCACAAGAAATCCTATCAAGAGGACCCCATTGAGGATCCTAGAAAACAGGATTCTAGGCCAGCGGTTCTCAACCTGTGGGTTCTGACCCCTTTGGGGGTTGAATGACCCTTTCACAGGGTTGCCTGATTCACACCAGTAGCAAAATGACAGTGATGAAGTAGCAACGAAAATAATTTTATGGTTGGGGTGGGGGGGGGGTCACTACAACATGAGGAACTGTATTAAAGGGTCGCTGCCTTAGGAAGGTTGAGAAACACTGTTCTAAGTGAATCTGTGTCCCTTGAATTTAACTGGCCAAGTAGATCCCCTCACTTTGGACTTTTTATTTTTGAAGACATCCTAACCAGACTGGTAGGATAAGCATTGGACTGCTAATCACAAATTCAGCAGTTCAAGCCTACCAATTGCTCTATGGGGGAAAGATGAGGCTGCCTGCTCCCCTAAAGAAACCCCGCCAAGCAGTTCTACTCTGTCTGTGTAAGTCAGAACTGATGCAGTGCAGTGGGTGTATGTGTCCAATGAGACCAATAACCAATATATTGCTGAAATAACTTGCTTACAGCCTCCCACCGATTGCTTAGACGTGTTTAAATTAGTTTTGCTTGGAATAAACCTGTGCAAATATAAACCACAAGAGAGTCCTCGTGGATGAGGTGCTAATCCAGCTCCTTCTGCGTCACTAAGGATGTCTTTCTCTGGTGATGGGCCGTCCCCTTCTGAGGCAGGTCCAAAGCAAGTGAGTTGGACAGAGTTCTGCTGTGAGCCCCAAGATTCTCAGTGACTAATTTTCAGAAATAGATTAACAGCCCTTTTCTTGTTTTCTTTTTAAATCGTTTTATGGATGGCTCTTACAGCTTATAACAATCCATACATCAATTGTAACAAGCATATTTGTGCATATGTTGCCATCATTTTCTAGACTTTCTATTGAGCCTTTGGTGTCAGCTCCTCCTTGCACCCCCTCCCAACCCCCCCCCGGGGCCCCTTAATTAATCATAAATTATTATTTTCATTTCTCACATGGAGTTCTGTCTCCCTTCCCCCACGGTTTCTGTTGATCGTCCCCCTGGGAGGGGGAGGTGGTGATTATGTGTCGATCATGGCGATCCGTTCCCTTTTTCTTTCCTCCTCTCCCCATATTTCCCCTACCCTCCTGTTATTGCTACTCCCATTCCTGTACCTGGATTCTGTGTGTCAAGAGTGCTATGTCTTATCTGTACCCGTGCACATGCTCCAGTCTAGCCTGCAGTGAATGGAAGTACAGGGGTCATGGTAGTGGGGGGTGAGGAAGCCTCAAGGAGCTAGAGGAGTATTGTGTGTTTCATCCATGATTTACTGCGCCCTGGTTGGCTCATCGCTTCCCTGTGATCCTTCTGTGAGGGGATATCCCATTGTCTACAGGTGGGCTTTGGGTCTCTGCTCTGACACCCCCTGCCCCCACCCTGGTTCTCAACAATTTGGGTATTGTTTGTTTGTTTGGGCCCTTCTGATGCCTGTTATCCGGTCCTGGTGACATCTTATGATCCCTCAGGCTGATCTGCTTCTTCCACGTGGACTTGTTGCTTCTCAGCTAGATTGTTTAACTTCAAGCCTTTAAGATCCCAGACATTATATCTTTTGATAGCCAGGCACTATCTGCTTTCTTCACCACATTTGCTTATGCACCCATTTTATCTTCAGCAATTGTGCTTGGAGGGTGAGCTTCACAGAATGCCAGGTTGTTAGAACAAAGAGCTCTTGCATTGAGGGAGGGCATGAGCAGAGGCCCAAAGTTCATCCACAACCTCAGTGAATTGCTTTATAAATATTGTACATGGGCTTACACCTCTATGTTTATGAATAAATGTTTTACATATGTACACAATTATGCTTTACCTCTGTTCATATATTTGCTTCCTAGATTGTTACTATTTCCTTCTACCTTCCTTCTGCCCCACCATCACACATTCCACCTTTTAGTAATTCCTTTCAGCTAGATTGCTGTTGCTCCCACACCCCCAGGACCACCCCTTTCTTATTATCCAGTATTAGCTTGATGCTCTACTGAAACTTGTCCACCAGTGATTGACCTGGTGGCTGGTATTTAGAATATTGGTGGCATAACTTCTAGCAGCAGAGTAAGCTGCAAGCCACTACAGAAAGGCAAGTTGGCACATGGGTGAATACACACACACACACACACACACACAATTATATGCTTATATATTAAATTAAGGTAAAGTGTAGCTGTTAAGAAAGTCAGAAATATGTAATTATATATTCAAATTATAGGCTTTAAACTTTATGATTATTGAAAGTTTGAAAGGAAATGTATAGTACATATATGGCTGTAAACTAATAACTGAAGGTCGGCAGTTCAAACCCACCAGTTGCTTCATGGAAGGAGGATCTGCCTGTCTAATCCCATTATGTTTCACAGCATTGGGAACCCTATAGAATGAGCGGTAAGGGTTTGGGTTTTGGTTTTATGTACTTTCAATGTAGGAGAAACACTTGCTTTCTGCGAGAACCTTTTCTCAGAGTGAAAAGCCTCGTGCCAACATGATTAAGCTTTCAGAACAGCTGTAACTGCAAGATGGGCAGGGGGACCCCGCAGCTGTGCCCTAGAAGGACATGGCAGACGGCTTCTGCAAGTGTTACAGAGTGGGGACCCTGCGGGGCAGTTTGCCTCTGTCCTACAGGTTTGCTGTGGGCCAGACATTGACTCAATGGCACTGAGTTGGCTTTTAATCAAAGTAATAGTTTTCAAAGAGCCTTGAAATCACTCGCTAATTTTGAATATCTGGATTCATCACAAACTTGAAGAAGTGAACTGGGAACAGAAGTGGACAGTTAGTGTGACATCACCAGTCAGGGCCAGGTCTCACCGGGGACTGTTTCCATAACCAGAAGGAGTTGGTATCGTTATGGCACGGTGGTCTCAGAACCCACTAGCTTAAACCACCACTGTTTGCAGAGGAAGCTGCAGAGCTGAGGTCAGTCTGTTTGGGTTGAGAATTTGGGTGACAGAAGCTTCATCGTTTGCCTTTTAAAGCTTAAATATCCTGTTCTGACATAACTCTGTTCTGCATTTTACTAGTGCGTTCTCCACATACACTCGTGCAGAAGTTGATTTTTTTGAATGATCTCCTTTGTCTGCTGTGCTTGATGAAATTCAGATTTCTTAAAATCCAATACAAAGATCCCTTGCTCTGTGAAAAGTCCCTTGATTCTCCAGTTTGTACAACTCCCAATTAACCTGTCTCCTCCCTCCCTCTCTCCTTTCTTTGTTTTTGTTTTCTTCTGAAAATGGCATGGATTTGGGGTTTTTAAATATAAAATTTATTTAAAAGTTACATACTGTACTAAGCTAAGTTATATACTACTATACTAAAAATTGAAAAAATAGAAAAATATTAAGATGCAAATGAACATCACATACAATCCCATTCCTGCAATTGTCATTGGTGTCAGGCACAATTGAGTTGGTTCTTCCTCATCAACTCAACAACTCAACTCACTGCCCAAGTCTCCGCCAACGCAGAGTGACCCTGAAAGACAGGGTGGAACCGCTCCTGTTGGTTTCCGAGACTGCACCTCTTTGTGGAAGTAGAAAGCCTTGTTTTTCTCCCATGGAGCGGCTGGTAGTTTCAAACTGCTGATATTGCACTTAGCAGCCCAATGTGTAACCACTGCTCCACCAGGGTACCTAGTGCCCTTATGCACAACAGAATGAAACACTATGTGGTCCTGTGGCATCCTCACAGTTTTATTTGAGCCTGTTGTCGCAGCCACCATCTCATTAGGAATCTTCCTCTTTTTTCTTGGTCACATCCAATCCCTTGGTCCCATAAAGTAGAGGTACTTGACCAAGCATATTGCCCCTCTCCAGGGACTTAGTCCCTCCTGATGACATACCCAAGATATGTGAGACCAACTTGTCACCAACTTCACTTCTGGCTGATTTCTTTTAAGACAGATTTGTTTCTTTTCTGGCCATCCATCGTATATTCAATATTCCTCACTAACACCATAAATCAAATGCACTCGCACTGTACAGGTTTGTCTGCGACAAATTTGTCAACTGTTAGATTTCTTGACGGTTGCGTCCATACGCATTGATTATGGATCCCAGTCAAATGAAATCCTTGATAACTTCAATCTTTTCTCTGTCGTGATGTTGCTTATGAAGACTTTTTCCTTTGTTGCATTGAAGTCCATGGGGAAGGCTACACGATCTTTGACTTTCATCAGTAAGTTCTTTGAGCCTCCTTTGCTTTCATAGGCAATGTTGTATCATCTGCATATTGAAAATCACTAAGGAGCCTTCCTCAAATCCTGAAGGTGTGTTCTTCTCCATATAGTCCAACTTCTCCGATGATTTATTCAGCATACGGATTGAATAAATACAGTGAAAGGACATAACCTTGATGCGTGCATTTCCTTATTGGAAGCCATGCAGTAGTACCACCTTGTTCTGTTCAGTTGACTGTGTCTTTGTCTATGTTAGTTTCCATATGAGCATAGGTAAGGGTTTTGGAGTTCCTATTTAAGTTTACACACACACACACACACACACACACACACGTATAGCTATATCCATCATTGTGGTATAGTTTGAATTTGCCTAAGGACATGATAATAAGCATTTGTTCGTGTGATTATTGATCTTTCATGTATCTCCTATGCTGAAGTGTCTGTTCAGATCTCTTCTACATATTTTCTTTAGTTGCTTGTATTCTCATTGATTTTAAGAGTTATTTATATATTAAAATACAAGTATTTTGTCAGCTTATGGTCTTTCTTGAAATATTTATTATGCGCTTGAAAAGAAAGGCTATCTATCTTATGGCATGGACTTTAAAATTATATATATAGTTATATATATTCTATATAATAATGAATTTAAGACATTTTTCAGATGAACAAAAGCTGACAGAATTCAGCACTATTGCAAGACTCATCTCATTTGTTTCCTTTCTTTAAGATATCAGAATCCTATATTGTCTGTAGCTCAATGTCTGTATGTAAAGTTTATAGATTACAATATATAGCCCTGTAACCCATACACTATGATGGCTCATCTGGTCTAGTTAATGCATCAGAGTTAGAAGAGGCAGTCTTATATGTTTAATTTAACAGAGTTAATCTTATCCTTCATATTTTGTTTCCTATTTCAGTGACCATTTTATTAACATGTCTTCATCACTAAAAAGTCCTTAAACCTTCCATTCAGTGCCTGTTTAATATTCTATCATAGAAATATGCAGTAATTAATTCAATTATTTTTAGACATTGTGTTGTTTTAATTAATAAAAGTATTGTGTTCAGCAAACCTCTTTTATGTCACCTCGTTGTGCCTGATTCTTTATACTTATTGCTAGTACATTACTTCTCTCATTGCACAGTTTCTCCCATATGCTTCTCCGTGAGAGGAATGACATCTTACAGTTTTTGATACCTGCTCCAGTGCCTAGCAGACCATGGAACATAGTAGACACTCCATCAATTTTTCATGAATAAATTAGACAGTATTTTTTGAAGGGGTCCTGGTGGCTCTGAGGCTTAGGTATCGGGCTCTTCCTTCTCCAAAGGTTGGCAGTTTAAACCCAGCAGCCACTCTTGTGGGAGACAGACGCAGCCGTCTGGGCCAGTAGAGGTTTCCAATCTTGGAAACCCTGTCAAGGTTGCTACGAGTCAGTATTGACCTAGTGGCCGTGGCAGTGGGTGATTATTGAGAAGTGATCAGGCTTGAATAATACTTTTTGTTTCTGTAAGTTCGAACATTTCAGGCAGTATCTACTATCATAGATCCTCACATCCCAGGAAGTCAGTAAATCTGGTGTTACTCCTGGTGTAGGAGAAAGGACATGGAGATTCAGAAAATGGAAGAATGGAAAGACCTGCTGCTCAGGGCCGGGAGGGACAGGATCAGGCACTCTATCAATCTGACTCCAGTCCCTGTGCCCTTTCTGTGAAGTCACTCTGAGCCTAGCTAGCCACTGAATGTCTCCGGCCCAGGTCTGCCTGCTTTTCTCAAAATACCGATGGATCACAGGAGCTCCTGAAGGCCAACCAGCAAGACAAAGCTTCCTTCTGGGAGTTTGGGGTTAGGGGTCAGGAGCCCATCAGTGGTAATTAGTGGACACATTCTGGCTGCCCTTGAATATCTCCAGACCCACTATTCTTTGTCATGCTCCATTTGGCTTTGTGCCTGGATTTAATGGCATTCCACAAGGAACATTTTACAAATCTATGCTTTGAAAAGTGCTTTAAAGAATGTGTTCTTAATGTAGAGCTTTTACATAGTAAATGTTCCCAGAACTCACCAGCTGTGGATACTAATAAGGGCATCTTTACATTTAAACCTGAATATAAAGAGCTTTTTTCTGCCCACCTGTTTAATAGAAGGAACCCAGAGTGTGCTTCAACACGCAATACCTTACTATTCCTCACGGCGCCTGTGCAGCCACACTCTCCTGCTCGCGGAGGCTTTCTTGGTGCTGCGATGCTGAACCAGTTTCAGCAGAGCTTCGAAACAAAGAGAGACTAGCAAGAAAAGCCTGCTGATCAAATTTCACAAACCAGCCAATGGAAACTCTCTGGACCACAATAGGAGTTTTCCTTCTTTGCCCCTCCCACCTCTAAGTTTTTGTAGAAGCCTGTTTCTGTATGGGTTCCAATAGTGGACAGGTTTACATTTTCCCGGGAAGCATTTCAACGTCCATGCCTATAAATGGCAGCCAAAAAAATCTGGATGGAGGAGACAGGGAGGAAAGCAGAAGTCTATGATCTGAAGCTTTTGTCTGCCCTTCGTCTTTGCTCAACTATAATATTTTAATCATGCAGGAGTAGCCATTGATGGAACAATTTTGATCTCTTAAAAGACAGGTGCTATTCCTGTCTGTGATTATGTAAGAGTTTAAGGTGACTATTTAACAGTTTAAGAAGAATAGCTTTTTAATGTTAATATGCTATCGGGACTAGAAGGTGAACTCGCTTTAATTGGAGTTATTCGGGGCTGGAATACAGTGGTCCTAGAAAGAATGACTGTATTGTCTTCTCTATATGCTGTTCTTTCAAAATTTTTAAGACAATCCTCATGTCCTTTAAGTTTCTCTTTTCTTCACTAAGCACCTGACCTATAGGGGATGCTTAGAGTCTCTTTGCTTACTCACAACCGGTAATACTTCAGTGAAGGTGGGTAGGACACCTTGGAGAACAAGGTTGTGTACTCTTGATCAGAGGCTTGATTGAGAACAAGGTTGTGTACTCTTGATCAGAGGCTTGATTGAGAACAAGGTTGTGTACTCTTGATCGGAGGCTTGATTGAGAACAAGGTTGTGTACTCTTGATCGGAGGCTTGATTGAGAACAAGGTTGTATACTCTTGATCAGAGGTTTGATTGAGAACAAGGTTGTGTACTCTTGATCGGAGGCTTGATTGAGAACAAGGTTATGTACTCTTGATCGGAGGCTTGATTGAGAGCAAGGTTGTGTACTCTTGATCTTGATTGAGAACAAGGTTGTGTACTCTTGATCTTGATTGAGAACAAGGTTGTATACTCTTGATCAGAGGCTTGATTGAGAACAAGGTTGTGTACTCTTGATCAGAGGCTTGATTGAGAACCAGGTTATGTACTCTTGATCGGAGGCTTGATTGAGAACAAGGTTGTGTACTCTTGATCGGAGGCTTGATTGAGAACAAGGTTGTGTACTCTTGATCGGAGGCTTGATTGGAAAGTAGTTTGATGTTTACATTTGCCCTCAGTGTGTGGACTTCCACTTGTTGCTGTCTAGCTCTTCGTTTCTTCTTTTCTTTCTTCCTCTCCATCCTTCTCTCCAAACCTCCTCCTCCTCTCCTTCTTGTTCTTGTTGTTTTGTTGCTCTTGTTCGTCCTCTTCTTCTTTGTGCTTTCTGTGTTATTTGGACTTATTGATAGAAGATGCACTGGAATTTGCTCTTGAATATAGAGGAGCTAAAGTAATAGAAAAAAAATGATGAGGTAAAAGATCTGAACAGAAATTTTCAATGGGTAGCTTGAGCAAATGAGAGTATTATGATGAAATATGCAAGGACTTGGCATTTGTAATTGAAAAAAAGACAGCATGTTTTAAAACCGAAAGAATTGAAAAAAATGTACACCTTGAGCTGCAGTACTCAAGTATTCTGTGGGAAAGATATTGAATGATGTAGAAAGCATAAAAAAGATGAAGGAATACACAGAGGCTCTCTTCCAAATAGAAATGGCCCATATTCGGCCATTTCAAGTGATCACATTTGATAACGAAGCAGTGATACTTGGGGAGGAAATCCAAGTTACATGGAAGACGTTAGAGAAAAACAAAGCCCCAAGAACTGATGGAACACTAATTTAAATGTTTTAGCAAGTTGATAAAACCCAGGAAAGTATTCACTCATCTATTCCTCCCCCCACCCCACCCCCACAATTGGAGCATAGCTACCTGGCCAACGGATTGAAAGAAAAAAATCCATGTTTGTGCTCACTCCAAAGAAATATGACCAACCAATGTAGAAATTACCAAACAATATCATCAATATCACATGTAAGTAAAATTTTGCTAAAGACAATTTTAAAATGTTCTCAGTAATGCATCGACAAGAAGCTGACACAAATTCAAGCTGGATTCAAAAGAGGACATGACACAAGGAATATATATCATTGCTGACTGGTGCCGGGTGAATCAAGGCTGAAAGTAGAAAATACCAGAAAGATGTTTTCTTGTGTTTTACTGACTATACAGAAGCATTCAACTGTGTGGATCGTAAATAAAAACTATGTACAACCTTGAGAAGAATGGGAATTCCAGAACACTTTATTGTGCTAAGGGGAAAACTCTATTGACCATGAGGCAACTGATTGAACAGAACAAGGAAATATTGTATAGTTTAAAATAAAGAATCAAGTGGTATTCGGAGCAAATACTCTGAAATGCTGGACTATAACTTGGCTTTAGGTTTGGAGGAAGGCAACCGTGATGTGCAAATAAAACAGCCTTGCTTGCGGAAAGCTATGGGAACTGGAAGGACTTGCTACTGAAAACCAAAGACCATCTCCTACAGCGTGGATTGCAATTCAATGTAAAGAAAACCAAAAACTCTCGCAAGTGGGTCAATAGACAACATCATGGTAAAGGCAAGAAAAACTGAAACTTGTCAAGGATTTCATTTGACTTGGATCCACAGTCAGTGCTCCACCAACTTGTTGGAATGGGCAGGTCACCTGCATTGGTGAAATTGGACAGTGAAGACGGAAGGGTGAAGAGGAATTTTAGCATTTGAACTATGTGTTGGTGAAGACCATTGGAAGCACTGTGAACTGCGAGGCACAAGCAAATCTGTCCTTGATGAAGTACAGCTAGAGTGCTCCTTGGAGTGAAGAAAGGGAGACATTCTCTGTCTGATGTGCGCTGGACATACTGTCAGGACAGACTCGTCCCTGGAAAAGGACATCATGCTTGATAAAGCAGAGCCTCAATGAAAAAGAAGACTCACCAAAATGGGTTGACACCGTAGTTGCGGCCAAGGGCTCAAACATAACAACAGTTGGGAAGATGGCACAGAGCACAGAGCTGGACAGCGCTTGCTTCTGCTGTGCATAGCGTTGCTGTGAGTCAGAAATGACTTGACGGCACCTAAAAAGGGCAACAGCAAAGGCAGGCCTCTCTCTTCTTTGACATCCAGGGGAAAGGTCTGGTCCTTTGTGGCAGTTACATAATCTGTCAACTTGCGAAGGGGTGGGGTCTAGCCTTTCAATCTGGTCACAGCCAGTGAGTGTGGGGATGGCCTTCTCCTGAGGATTCTGGGATCTCCTATCTTCCTCCCTGGAGGTGGGACACGTACTCTCCCTGTGCAACATGCTCGTTGACAAGCCACATGTAGACACAGTGATGGAGCCAGAGCCCTGGAGCTGGAGGAGCCACATGGAGACCCAGGCCAGCGCTGAGCTCCTTCCTCTGCCACTGAATGCCAACGATTTCTTGCACTTGATGTCAGTGCATGTGTTGCGTGAGTGTGAAGAGGAATTTGCAGATTGATATATGGCCTTATATTGGACTTACGGACTTGATCTGGGCTGGACTGGGATGCTTTATACACATGAGTCATCCTAGGTTTGTTTTTCTAGTCTACCCAGACTACCACACCCCTGTTAAGGACTTTAGCTTTTCATTTTAATGTTTGTTTATTGAGCATCTGTTTTTGCTGGGCATGTTTGTTAGTCAAGGGAGATCCAAGAATGACAGAAAACACGCAGAATGAACCTTCTGCGTGTTCATAACTGTGGGAGACTTTGCATATAAACATGTATGCAATATTCAGGGTGTTGAGTGTAGAATGATGCATAGATTACAGAGATAACATGGGGATCTAGTAATCAGTCCTGGGGAATCGGATAAGAGTTAAGAGAAAAAGTGGTTTTAGGTTTTGTTGTTGAAAGATGGTCAGGAATTTGTCTGGAGGATGCAGTGGAACCATGTGATGTATTATGGAACAGCAGTGTTTAAGGGGATAAGTGGAAGAAGAGGTCCAGCAGTAGTTAATGATACTACAGAGGATGGAAAGAGCCAGATGCTACGCTATCACTGAAGGATTTTAATGGAGGGATAACCTAATCATGTAAATTTGGGAGAAAGCTCTTGCGATGGAGGGTGGTGGCAAAGGAGAATGACAAGGAGACCAGTTTGGTGGTAATGTTTTAGCTTGGAATTAATTATGCAATGCTTAAATGATAAAGTTATATCGCACAGTAAAAAGAGTCCATTTAGTGCTGTTTATCTCTATATGTAAAAATAGGTTTACAGGTAATTACATGCCTTAAAATTATTTTCTTAGGAAGTAGAACATTCAGCAGTAGTTGAAACTCATTAAAAATCATCAGTAACAACAGAAACTGATATTCTTGGTTTCGATAATTGCCCATTTCATGTTCTTACTATTTTGGGAGAATAGTATTTTTTAGCACTTTGATACAATACCAGCTCATATTAGTTCAATAAATCCCCTTTTTAAAATAAGCATTTTATTGGGGGCTCATACAACTCTTATCACAGTCCATACATACATCAATTATATAAAGCACATTTGTACATTTGTTACCCTCATCATTCTCAAAACATTTGCTCTTCACATAATGCACAACAACCTCATATTTTCTCTCCTTCAAGTTCTCAGGAAGATTATAGACATCCCAATTAAAGGCCCAACCTATATGTGTTTTTGTAAAAAGTCCTTCAAGCAGATACTTCATGATTTTATTCTACCTTTGGAGAGAAAAACTTCAACATTGTTTTTAATCTTTATCTTTTAAAAATAAAGTGTGTGTTATGCCACAGAATAGGTTTATACTCATATTTGATAATGTACTAGAAATACAGATTTTTTTCTTAACACCAGTAATACTAAAGCAAGCCTATGCAAAATCCATTTACATTCTTAAAGATATTGAAAATGTGTTTTGAAAACCCAAATCAGAACTGTTGTTTATTTTGTTTTCCCAATTCTAACTCTATTTAGTTATTTCAAACTCTTTTACCATTTTTTGGTTATTTTTACCCAGAAGAATGACATCTTACTCTTTAAAACTAGACTTGGAAATTAAAACAGAATATGTTGCTAAATGAAATAGCCTATAGGGGTTCTTATGAGACATCTTAGTACTCCTAATGCTATCATGTAATTCTGTATATTTTAGCTCATACGTTAACATTTTTACTCATCTTAAAATATTATTTTCTATCTCATAATACCTAGGGATAGTATTGTAAAACTCATTACTGCTAAGTCAATTGTGTGGTAGAGGAGAAATGACTCCCTGTGGTTCGCAGTGGCTCTCTTTTGAGGCACTGTTGGGTGGTTTCAAACCACCAACCTTTCAGTGAGCAGCCACATGCAAATGATTTGTATCATAGCTTTGAAGTATGGAGAGTTTAAGAAAATGCATTCTCTTTTTACCTATTGGCTAAGAGTCAAAGAATCCTATTGTGTTGCTCTAACAAGTGGCCAAACCTGAGCTTCTAGCTGGCTCCATCTGACTTCTGCTGACACACTGATTCCATCATCTAAACAGCACCGATGTTGGAGAACATGTTTGATGAAGTAGAATGTTCACTTGGAAAAATGAAGCATTTTAGATCAAGCAAAGATGCAGGTTATTTAATTTTATTTGTGTCAAAGCAAAATCAAAACCCCCTACTGATAGGTTTAGACTTTTGATCAATTAAAACACTGAGGTCTAATAAGTCAGAGAGCCTTCCATAACCGATTAGACCCAATCTTTAATGGAGAATGCCAAGTAGGAAACACCAGACTTTGACTCCAGGCTTACACAACAAACGTGGTCTCCTACTGAGTTCCAACAGTCTTGTAAACAAGAAGGCACTTTTGCACAGCCAGGTGAACCGAGACCTTGCCAAGCTGTAGGCTCCAGAGCCAAATATTACAAGATAATACTAGGATTTGTAATTCAGTTTTAGTCATAGGGATAAAGAAGAGGATCTACTCTATTCCACGAGCCCATCTTGATAATGAACTAGATGCCTGGACATTCAGAAATTTCTTTGTACCAATGACATTCCAAGCAAAGTGTTAGTGTCAACCACTACCTTTGGAAACTGAGCCAATACATCTCCACAGTCTATCTGCATCAAGTTATCTAGTGTTGCTATAAAAGAAAAACCACAAGTGGTGGCTGTAGCAAAAACAGTTTTGTGTTTAATGTAATGTAGCAACTCTAGAAGAGGGTTTCCTTCCACTGCCGGCTCTGGAAGAAAATCCTTAGCCTCTGTCCAGTTTCTTTCCGTGGTTCTTGGTGCTATTTTTGTGGCATGGACCCTATTCTCTCCCATCTGTGCTGCTTCAGCACATAATCTTTCTATCTTGAAAGTGATTGGTTTAAGATGTCCCGTACAGTGATACGCCTCATTAGCACAACAAAGAAAACCTTTATTCCCAATGCAATTGCATCCACAGGTATAGGGGTTGGGATTGACAACACAAGTTGTTAGGGGAATACAGGTCAGCATATGCTGTTGCTATTGGTTGCCACCAAAGCAGTTTCAGTTCATTATACAACAGAATGAAATGTTGCCTTCCCTGCACCATTCTCACAAGGATCGCTATGTTTGAGCTTATTGTTGCAGCCACTGTGTCAGGACCTCTTGTTGAATGTCTTCCTGTTTTACACTGACCTGCTTTACCAAGCACGATGTCCTACTCCAGGGACTGGAGAACATGCCCAAAGTATATAAGATGAAGTCTTTTCATCCTAACATCTAAGAACCATTTGGGCTACATTTTTTCCCAGACCATGATCCAAATCCATGATTCCACTCTATCCTTAGCAGTCAGCAGAGCAACAGGCATCAGGCTCCATTGCTTAAATTCTGCTCTATGAACATATTTAAGTACTATCACCTGCCCTTGCTTGAATATATTAGTGAACAAGTCACTTCTTTTTCTGAGATTTTAAGTGTAGAATGCTAAAATATGAAATCTTGTGTTATTATAATCCAAACAAATTAGTCTCTCATAGTCCTTTAATTAAAAAAAATCTGTGAATGCTGCTCTGTAAATGATTTCAATAATTTCCTACAACTTCACCGTATTAATGAAGCAAATTGCTTAAAAATATTCCTCATACTGGGGTGCTAAGGGTAGGACCATGAAAAGTTACCATCCTAATGCTTCCCCAGGCTCTCATGTAACCTGATTTTCAAAATTTAGAGCACAGTTTCCTCTTTAATCAATGCTTCCGCTAAAACAGCTAAGGGCCACATGAAAATTCTCTTATGTAAATGCATTCAGTGCCATATTTATTGTATGGACCATCTAGATCAGAGGTTTTCAACCTTCCTAATGCCACGACCCTTTACCACAGTTACTCATGTTGTGGTGACCACTCTCCTCTCCCCCCCCCACCCACCAAACCGTAACATTATTTCGTTGCTACTTCATCACTGTCATTTTGCTACTTTCAGGAATTGGGCGAACCCTGTGAAAGGGGCCTTCGACCCCCAAAGGGGTCATGACCCAAAGGTTGAGAACCACTGATCTAGATAGTACAAGATCTTGAAGAATGATCTAGCAATTCCAACATGGTTGGTGATATACAAGGGGATACCAAGAAAACACAGAAGTATTTTCAAAGCTATGTATTTAATTTTCTTTTACAAAACAACTTTATCACCTTCAAAGCACTCACCATTACACTTAATACATTTGTCAAATCTGCAGTTCCATTCTTAGAAACATTTTTTCAAACCATCTGTTTGGATGGCTGACAGCACCTCCATCATTTTTTCTTCACTTCTCAGCAGTTTTCAATCTGTGGGTCATGACCCCTTTGGCGGTCAATGAACCTTTCACGGGTCACCTAAGACCCTCAGAAAACACATATTTCCCATAGTCTTAGGAACTGAGACACGGCTCCTCTATCAGTCTCTAGGTCAGTCCACCCACATGCAGATATGCCCACTTACAAGTACCCGGTGTGAAGACTTTTACCCATGCTACACCATGCTTCAAGACTAAATTTCATTTATTGGTAATTAGAAGTACATATTTCAAAGTATATAGTTATATATTGTTTTTTGATTAATCACGATGCTTTCATTATGTTCAATTAGTAACAATGAAAATACATCCTGCATATCAGGGATATACATGATGAATCATAACAGTATCAGAATTACAGTTATAAAGTAGCAATGAAATAATTTTATGGTTGTGGGTCACCATAACATGAAGAACTGTATTAAAGGGTCACAGCATTAGGAAGGTTGAGAACCACTGTTCGACATCGTCGAATCGAATGTTCTTCACTCGTGGAAAACCAAAAGAGGTCTCATGGTGCGAGGTCAGGTGAGTAAGGTGCAGGGGCAAGAGAGGCATGCCGTGTTGTTGTTTTCTTTTGCCCAAAACTGGCACAATGAGCTGTCTACCTGTGCAGGTGCATTGTCGTGGTGACAAAACCACTCCCCTGTCTGCCACAAATCAGGCTGTTTGTGTCATGTACTGTCACACTATCTTTTCAGTGCCTCTGAATAGAAAGCTTGGTTAACAGTTTGACCTGATAGAAGGAACTTAAATGCACAAACCCAACATTTTTGTCCTTTCGGGAACTTGATGGATGTCCAGAATAAGATATGTCAGCGATCTACATATGATCCTTTTTTCAAATGAGGAAAGCACTCTTACACTTGAGTTTTTCCCATAGTGCTTTCCTTATCAGCTGTGTTCAACAGCACAACAGTTTCTGAGGCATTTTTCCTCATCAGGAAACAAAGTTTCACAGCTGCATGTTTTTCTCTTAAATTGGCCATTACAAAAAAGGAGGTTTGAGTGAAACTGCTTGTGTTAGACAGTTTCTCTAGAGAAACAAAACGAGGACACTTATGAATTTAGATAGATAGATAGATAGATAGATAGATAGATAGATAGACAGATAGATAATGAAGGGACATAACAGCTAATTAGTCCACACAACAATACAGAGGTCTCAGTTCAACTCACTTCCATGGTACAGTTAATATACTGGAAGTCCTTCAAGTAAGGAGGGTGTTG
Source organism: Tenrec ecaudatus (assembly GCF_050624435.1). NCBI lineage: Eukaryota > Metazoa > Chordata > Mammalia > Afrosoricida > Tenrecidae > Tenrec > Tenrec ecaudatus. The sequence continues at coordinate 249,827,424 of NC_134530.1, read as the reverse complement.
AGTCCAAGGTCAAAGAAGCAGACAGCTGAGTCTTCTTTAAGGCAAGGCAGGCAGTCTGGCCACAGGCAGCAAGCAGCAGGGTGGGTCACCAACAGTCAGCAGTTCAGGAGCTTAGGAAAGCAGGCCCGGTTGTGATATCAAACCCAAGCAAACAGGACGACAGGATCCTACAGCCTCAAGCGTAAGCAATGTATACCAGCAGCATGGTGAGGCAGATCTCGAAGGACCGTCAAGCTCTAGTGACACCATCCATGGGCTGGGTGTCCCACAGGTAGTGTAGCACAAAAGTCGAGGCATAGAACTAGCCAAAGCAGCTGCATGCATGCTGTTCAGATCACCAGAGAGCAAAAGAGAGAGGGGCGGGCCTTGGCGAGTCATTTATCTCTTTGCTCTCCAATCAAACTGTGACCTTATTAATCCCACATGTTCCTATTGGCCAGGTCAGCACAATAAACCTACCTATCACACTGCTTTTACAAAAAAATTTTACTGTGACCAGAGAGAACCTTCCCAGGCAACATCACTGGGTGTAATAACTCAGAGCTACTTGCTCAATGCTTGCCTAGCATGAAAAATGGGTATTACAAAAGCTTCACTCCACTCACCACAATTCTGGGTTTTTTTGGGGTAGCCCCTCATACTTTATATTCATTCTTTATATGAGTCAATGTATGGACCTCATTTTCATATTCCCCATAAGCATCTGGAATGGCTTTGAATCTTTGGGAACTGCCTAGATCTGAGTCAATCTCTTGTAAATCGAGAAGAGTAGAATATATCCTAGAGTGATCCAACCGCATTATTTATTCATGAAATAATTTTGCGCATTCTGCAACCGAAACACACTCACAGGCAGAAGATGAGAAAACGAGAGGTGAGGTGGCACATGCTGCCTACCCTTCTTTAGGGATCGGCGGGCAGGGAGGACAGGGCGATCTAGAAGGTGAATATGTGAAGCTGAGAAGTGGAGAGCACGAGCCAGCTCTGCAAGTGTCGCTTGGAGGAGTTTCACCTTGAGCAGGATGGAATTCAGACTCCCATATGACTGGAAGAACCTGTGTGGCCTAGAAAATAATGTGGACTGCTGTTGGCATCCGAAGACTGGTCAAGAAAAGAAAAAATGATAAATATATCCATCTACCAACATGCACACTGCTACAGAGAAGAGCCTGCAACACAGGGAATCCAGGATAGATAAACCCCTCAGGGCCAACAAGGAGAGTAGAGATACCAGGAGGATTAGGGGAGGGTGGGGGAGAAAAGGGGAACCAATAACAAGGACCAACTTATAACCCCCTCCCAGGGGGACAAATAATGGAAAAGTGGGTGAGGGACGACAGAGGACAATGTAAGATATGAAAATAATAATCTATAACTCATTAAGGGTTCATGAGGGAGGGTGAGCAGGGGTGGGAAGGGGAAGAAATGGGGAACTGAGATCAGGGGCTCAAGTGAGAAGATAATGCTTTGAAAATGATGATGGCAGCATATGTGCAAATGTGATTAAAACACTGGATTAATGTATGGATTGTGACGAGATGTTAAGAGCCCCCAATAAGAGTAAGAAGAAGAAGGAAAAAGGGTCATTTGGTGGGAGTAACAAAGACTGTAGCTATAAGAGCCATATTAAATAATTCATTGCATTGCAAAAGGCTTGACTCTACCCACTATTGATTAAGACCATGAAAATAATGACTTTTTTGCCTATTAGGTTGTCAAAAATAACAATTAAAATGTTTATGGTCAGTAATGGGAAAGAAGAAATACTATTTGGAGGAGTATAAATAGGTTTGGATTTTCTGGAGTCCATGTTGACAGTACCCACCAAAATTTAAATTCCTGTATCTTAAGCAGTCTCACTTTTAGAGATGAATATATTCTAAACCGTTTCAGAAGTTAGAATATAATCAAGACCTAATGATATTGGAAGAAGTCCAAAGTCCACTGAAGGCATTGGTGAAAAACACGGATCCAGGAATTGACAAAATACTAGTTCAGGTATGTCAACAAATGGATTCAACAGTGGGAAGCAATCTCTCATTGAAGCTACCTGGCCAACACTCTGTAAGAAATCCATTATTTACATCCATTCCAAAGAAAGGGGCCCAACAGAATGTGGAAATTATTGGGCAATGTAATGAAAATCACATGAAAGTAAAGTTTTGCTGAGGATCATTCAAAAATGCTGGCATCAGTGCATCCACAGGGAAGTGCTGGGAATGACGTCAGACTCTGGGATGTGGAGCAGTGTATGTCATTGCTGGCATCAGTTGGGTCTTGGCTGAAAGCAGAGAATGCCAGAAAGGTTTACCTGTGCCCTACTGACTATGCAAAGATATTCTAGAGGGTGAATTAAATAAAATTATGAATAATATTATAAAGGGTGGGGGTGGGAGTTCCAGAATAAATATGCTCGTGGGATCTGTATATAGACTGAGAAGCAATTGTTGGAACAGAACAAGTGAATGCTATATGTTTTAAAGTCAAAGAAGATATAAGCATACATATATTTTCACCATAATTATTCAATATGCATGTTGAGCAAATAATCTGAGAAAGCAGACTATATGCATCTGAGTGTGGCATTAATGTTGGAAGAAAAGCACTAACTACTTGAAATATACAAATACCATGACCTTTTTGCCAAAATTGAAGAAAAGAGGACTTGAAGCACTTACTGATGATCAACAACTCTAGGTTAAATATAAAGAAGACAGACATCCTCACAAGTGGGTCAATAAGCAGTGCATGATAAACAGAAAAAAATTGAAGTTTCGATGATTTCATTTTGCTGGTACCCACAATTAATGCCCCTGAGAGCAGAAGCCACAATGTCAAATGACATATTGCACTGGACAAATCTTCTGCAGAAGATCTCTCTCTTTAAAGTGTATACAAACACAGGTATCACCATCATGACGAGGGTGTGCCTGATCCAAACCGCGGTATTGTCGATTAGTTCATGTCTATGTGAAAAATAAACAAAATGTGAGGAAGATTTGAATTGATGGTATTGGTAAAGAATATTGAATGTAGCATGAAGTGCCTAAAGAATAAATAAATCCATTGTGGACGAACTGCCAAATTATCCCTGAGAAGAGAGGATGGTTGGATTTTGTCTCAAGTACGTTGGGAATGTGATCAGGGTGGACCAGTCCCTGGAGAAGGACACCCTGCATGGTAAAGTCAAGGGACAGTAAAACAAAGGGAGCCCTTCAAGCATATGGGTTGAAATAACTTCTACAACAGTAGGCTCGACTGTTACAAGGATGGCACGGGTCTGGGCAGTGTTTCTTTCTGTTGGGGTCTCTATGAGTCAGAAAAAACATGAAAGCAATAAGCAGACACAACAAAAATGATCAACTTTGTTTATAATAAGATATACTAATTTTTCAATGAAAATGTACATAAAGTACTCACAATTTTGAGCAGCATGATATGAACATATTGCAAACTGACTATTCATGTATTGGGTGGCAATCAAATAATTTTATTGGAAATTCTACCCAGTAGCTCCAGGCACAACCTAAAAATTGCTAAGTGGTTATCATTTGCTTAATTAGATCCCACAACACATGGCTAAATTCAGTAAATCAATATGAAACCTCTCCATTTGGGGATGTGGATTGTATTGGATTTCAACATACTTCGATTGAGGGCCCTTATTATGAACATAACAGATTTCATTTCCTCTCTAATTTTTTAATCCTTGGCAATGTAAACTTAATTTTTCTATTGAAATGTTTGAAAAGGAAATTAGAATGAAAACTGAGTTTTATTTTCCAATGCAAGTACATTTCTGTTTTTTTCTGGAGATTATAGGCTGTTGTGAAATCAGGATATGGCTTGGAAAGGAAATAATACAGGAACTGTGTCTTTCTTTGGCTTTGCATCCGTAAGCACAAGAACCTAAATCACAATATGGTGAGAGAGTGGTTTAACTTCTTTAATAAAGCCTTTTTTTTTTTTTGAGACCAGTGATGTGGGGGACCAGTGTTCAGCAGTGATGCCCATACACGCACTCCAACTGGTGGGCCCTCACGATAGCATCAGTGATTGTGCCTTACTCATGCCTGCGCTCTTGCAACATGGAGGGCCCCTGTTATCAGAGATGCAAAGCCCATCTCAATAAAGAAAATCATATTCAGTATGTGTAACTCTGCTAGCTCATTTCTCCAAGGATAAAGAGATGGATTAGGCAGTTGCCAAATTGTTCTATTTGGTCAAGTAAGGAGATTATTACAGGAATTTTAACAAGTTTACATTCGTTCTTTATGGAGGAGCAAAGATTCTACTATAAAAAGCTGAAATTTTAAACCATGTCTTTAAAATCTTGGGAAATTCGTGTAGGACAAGAATGTGCACATACTAGAATAAGTATTACAGATTATCCAGAATTTGCAATGGTGAATGTTTTTTAATACTATACATACGGCATCTTTATAATTCTTTATTAAGAGAAATGCAATAGTATAAATAAAGATAGTTTATTTTATGCATACCCCCTAATAGCATATCTCTTCCTAATTGCCCTATGTCAATTACTTCTATTAAACTGGTTGATGCCATTGTGGTCCATTTTATATATTTTATGCTCGGTTCAATTCAGTAAATATTACTGACCACCTTCTCTGTGCCAAGCACAATTCCACACTCTTAGGTAGATTAGAAGAACAAAACAGACATAAATCCCTCTCTTCGTGGAGTTTACATTTGAACCAAGGGAGACAAAAATATTTTTGTAATTGTATACTGTACAGTGTACATTGATTGGAGGCAGTTATACAAACAGAACAAGTGAATACTGCATAGTTGAAAATCAGGAAAGGTGTGCAGCAGGGTTGTATCCTCTCAGCATACTTAATCCTTATGCCGAGCAAATCATCACAGAAGCTGGATGGGAGGAAGGTTTGTTAACAACCTGCAATATGCAGATGACACAACTTTGCATGCTAAAGATGAAGACTTGAAACGTTTGAAACCGTATAATTCAATGGAAAGAGACAAAAATCTTCAAAATAGCTAGCATCCTGGTAAGTGGAGAAAATATTGGAGTTGTCCAGTTTCTAGTTCACTAAGTGAACTTGACTTTGCCATCCTGCCCTGTAGCAGACTTGAGGAACGTAATACCCCATGGAACGTAAGGCTGAACAGCCCTGATGTTAGAAGAAGCTGGTGACTGCTGTCCCGCCTCCTGGGAATTGGATCACAATGATATGAAGCTTCTGACTTTCCAGCAGACTCAGTTTGTTACCTGGGGAAGAATACTTAGCATCAGACGGTCAAAATGGCTATTTGTATTAAGAAACTGAGTAGTCAACGGATTTCTGATGGCATTTTTCTCTAGCAAGGTATAGACATCCTTATCACCAGCGCACTGTTTTTTAATGGATTTTGGAGCTGAATGGTTTTTGATTCAGGTATCTTGCTTGGAGGCTGCCCAGTGATTGAAAGCTCAGGACTACCATAGATTTGTTTTGTTTATTCTCTTTGCTTTTTAATGAAGAGTCTTAGGCTAGCAGGCATGGTTCTGCCTTTGTGAACAAGTGTTATTGAAAGTTTTAATCCTATATTCTGCCCTTTTTGTTTGCGCAAATAGTGCCCCATCACTTGAGTTTTTTATCTGTACAGGTCAATAGTCTAAAAAGCTGTTTTATACATGTAGAGTTTCCTTACTCTACAATATTTGAAATTCCATGACATCATTAAATTAATGATACTCTCAATAGAAGTTCATCTTGCTTGGATCCACAATCAGTGCCTCTGGAAGCAGCAGTCAGGACATCAAATGATACATTGAATTGGGTAAATCTGCTACACAAAACCTCCTGAAAGTGTTGGAAAGCAAGGATTTTACTTTGAGAACTAATTTTTCAATCATCTCATATACATGTGAAAGCTGAACATTGAATGAGGAAGACTGAAGAAGAATCAAAGCATTTGAATTACAATTTTGGTAAAGAATATTGAATGCATCATATATTCCCAAAAGAACACTTCAATCTTCTTGGAAGAAGTACAGCCAGATGCTGTAGCAAATGGCAAGACTTCATCTCACATACTTGGAACATGTTATCAGGGGAGACCAGTCCCTGGGAAAGGACATGAAGCTTGATAAGGTGAAGGGGCAGGGAAAAGAGGAAGAGCCTTGACAAAGTGGAGGGACACAGTGACTGCAACAATGGGCTCAGAGTAACAATGGTGATCATGGAACAGGACCAAGCAAGGTTTCATTCTGGTGAGCACAGGCTTGCTCTGAGTCAGAACCAATATGGTGGTGCCTAACAAAAATAACAACCAGTAGAATTACCAAGTAGATTTAGAATCATCTTCAATAAAAAGATAATACTGTCTCTAAAGTATATCCGGGATATATAGAAACCATAGGTATGTGAATGGATTTTGAGCTTGCTTTTAATTGTAGAACGACTCGTTCTCAAGATGTGACCCTACTTCATACTTTCCCTCATGAAGAAATCACTGAAGAGGTGGATGGTCTGGGAAAGCATGGTAAAGAAATTCGATGGTGCCAGGTATCAGAAAGAATAGCATCTGGAGTCTTAAAAACTTGTATTAAAACAAGCAGTCATCTAACTGAGGTGACAGCTAAGTCCACATGGAAGAAGCACTCCAGCCTATGTGAGCCAAGGATTATAAATAATAAAATCTAAGACTGGAGGAGGGACTGTCATTAGAGCTTAAATTCTGAGCACCCAGTTTATAGAAGCTGTGAATGACCCCACTTGATTAAGCTTAGGTGAATCCTCTTTGGCTATTTTCCAGGTGTGTTAGTCCGGGTTGACTAGTGAAACAAATCCAGAAATACTCATATACCTGTAAGATATACTTATATAAAGAGGTAATTGTGCATCAATAAACCATCCTAGCCCAGTCCAGATCAAGTCCATAGTCTAGTTATTAGTCCATGAGTTCCTCTTCAGACTCACGCAGCACATGCGATGATGCCAAATACAGGAAGATCACAGGCCGGTGGGTGGAATGTCCTTTGGATCCAATGGCAGTGGGCACATATCCAGGAATCTGGCTGCCATCAGCATAGCTCCATGTGGCTTGACAGCAGGAAGACCAAGGATGAGAGAGAGTCTGGTCCCCTTCCAAAGGGAATAGAGGAAGTTCCAAGAATCCTCATGAGAAGGCCACACCACACAGAGGTATATTGACTATGACCTGATTGACAGGCTAGACTATAGCCCTTCACTCATAATACCCTCAAGTTGGCATGAGATTATGCCACTACCACACCGGGGATGTGTACAGCCTTGCTATCAGATAAAGTGCATGGGACAGTGGATTAATGCAGTGTCGTTAGGTTAAAATTTAACACCTTATCATTTGTTCTCCATTTTGACCCATTTAAAATTTGTCCTGCTTTTTATTATTTTCTGTTATCTTTACAATTGAGGTTTCGCTGTTTTCTTTTGTTGGTTTTTTGTTTAGCTTTGTTTACTTTTATTTTTGCATATTTTCGTCATATGAGATTCAGGATAGGTTAGTCCATAGAGTAAGTGGATTACTAATTTCATGGGATTATGGCAAGGAAAGTTGGTGGGAAATAGGGGTAGAAAGTGAGCCATCTCAAATGCAGTTGGGGGTGGGAAAATCTCATTTTCAACAAGAAATATGAGCAAGAAGTGGAGCATGTCCTTTAGATCCTGATATCCTTGTATTTTAAACCTCCTTGATCCATGTGAAATTTCTGCTATGAGCAGAAACAGCAGAATGAGGTATGAGAGCATGTGATAGAGCAGTAGATTTCCCAGCGCACATTGCAAGTGTAGGTGAATGCTTTTAGGCAGGATACTGGCCTGTGGAGTGGATTGCTTCTGGGCATGTGATTGGGGGAGTTGAGCTTTGCTGATCAATAGAGTTGGAGCCAAGGGCCTTTGTGTTGAGTCTTAAAATGGAGTGGCATGCCCTTTGGTGATTTATTGGCATTTAAAGGGCTTTGTAATACTGCCTTGGCATGGTGGAGAACAGGCTGAGACTGAGTGTTGAGAAAGGCCTGCCTGTGGGCACAACAGAGAAGAAAATGTCTTTAATAACTGTACGCTGGGCATTTCTTGCCTAATATAACTTTCTGTTGAAAATAATGTAGAGTATCTTCTGTAAGTTCTGACTGGCTATTGCAACTCAAAAGTAGAGTGCTGTGCTCACTTCAGCAGCACATGTACTAAACCTGGAATGAAACGGAGATTAGTATGACCTCCATACAAAGATGACATGCAAAATCATGAAACATGTTAGATAGATAGATGATGATACAGATGATGATATAGATATAGATAGATAGTAGTGAGTACTGTGGGAGGAACAGTTGGTAGCTGGTATCAGAATTGGTAAGGAGGGTTTGGAGTTGGGGGCAAGACTGACCTCTGCCTTGTGGCAATCAGCCTTGGGAGCGAGAGGAGGTCACATGTTGCCTTGAGACTGTTTTCTCCATAAGCAGCACAAGAAAGCCTGCGTAACTTGCTTATTCAGCATTCTGCCCTGGGTTTCTAACTTACCCAGATACCGGTTTTCTGGGGCTTTACTATATATTCTGATAACTGAAAATTGGATAGTGGAAGTTTGCTTTAGTTTCCTCAGTGAAGTAAGAAGAAAATTCATAAGCTGCGAGTGGAGATAAGGGAGAAGATGTTAGTATTTTAGAGAGATAAGAAAATGTGAAATAGCCCTTTGGGAAACAAGGATGAGTGAATGGAGTAATTAGAAGGAAGATGATTGGGAGTATCTGGGGGGTTGCATGTGATGTAGTCTTAAATTTAAGATTTGTTTTTTTCTTCAGCCATATTCAGCTGCACAAATACAGGAGTAGAGAGGTGAATTCAAGAGAGCTGCAGAACGAACAAATGAAACAAAGCAGAAGAAGGGCAAGGATATTGAAGGCATAATGATCTTGATTTTAACTTGAATATATCAAGGACTTAGGCATGGTACTACTATCACATGATTGGTGGTTCCAGTGTAGGCAAAAGAGGGCTGAGACGAGCGTACCAGAGAGATGGAGATGGAGAAATCGAAGCTTGGTAGGAGATCCAGGATGGCAGTCTAGGCAGATACACCACCCAGGTTCTCCACTACAAAGACGTAAGAAGCCAGGTCACGCAGATATGGAGGAAACTCCTGTAGCAGAGCTTCAAAGGAAAGAATAAAGAAGTGGATCACATGCCAGTGAAGGTAAGACACTGTGAACAAGGAACAGTTTCTGCCAACCAGTCTCCAGTATAGCCTAGTCATTTTCACTTATTGCAAACAGCATTCCATTCAGAGCAGGGCTGAAATAGCCAGCTCTGTTTGCACTGAGCTGTGCCATCAGCCGTAAAGATGGCTATTTACATCTCCAACACCCACCTAGTCTTTTACCTTCTGTTCCTCTTTTCACACCCTTTTCAAACAATCCTGCTGAGCTGGGGCCTCTTCCCACATAACCTCCATGTTCAGTAGCGCTCACTCTGAGTCCTCCGACTTAGACACTCAGCTCTCACCGAAGGAGAACCACATCTCCACCACAGTAGCTAGCATTTGCACCAGCCCTTTTTAATTATACAGTGCCCTCTCTCCCCCTCCCCTCTTTCTTCTTAGATCTCTTCTCTACCTCACCCGACCCCGCCCAATATTTTATTTTCTTTCTCCTTTCTCTTTTTTTTTTCTTCCTCAGCAAATGAGAGTCGGTGACACTGCACTGCCATACCCACCACACTTGTCACTCCATCCATAAGGAAAGTGCCACCACCCACAACAGACCCACTGTATCTATGACAGACAGTGGCCACAACCCCCACCTCCACCCCAGCTTGCTCTCACCTGCTCTGCAGGATCAGCATTTCCCCTCGGCCACATTTCCACTTCCTGTCAAATCTACTCCGAAACAGTGGTGAGAACCCACCCAAGTGCTCCCAAATTAGCATCCTGAGCCACCTGCCCACCTGTTGCCTGGACATATTTAAACAAAACAAAAAAGCAGGGCAAAGCAAACCATATAATAAAAAATAAATGCAAAAACACTACAATTTCTCAGATAACTTCAAATCACACATACACCACATGCAAAAAACAAAACACGACAAAATAGTTCAAAGAAGTAATCAAAACATAGGGTTAAAAATTATCCAGAGGATGAAGTGGTATTGGGACTACGTGATAAGGAATTAGAATTATATTTAGGTACTGTCAGTGGATTTAGAAAATCTGATGAAGTGACAGAGAAAATCATGGGCTGGAAGGGTGAGGGTGGGTTTGGCAGAGAAACAAAGCTATAGAATATTCTTCCAAAAAACAGAGCAAATCAACAAAATAGGTGTAAAAATTGAAACTATGCAAAAACATCCAATAGAAATCCAGAAGACTAATAGCAAATTACCAGAAATATGAGGGAGTTTCAAAGACGTTATGGAAAAATCTGCTCTCTTTTAATTCCATTTTCCTTATACTTTTTGAAGACATTTTGTATACAACATATACAAAGCAGTAGAATGAGGACAAAGCAGTAGAATGAATGAAAAACAAAACAAGCTCGATTGAAGACCAATCTCTTAATGTTAATCTCATAGAGGAACAGTCAGAAAATTGAAAAAGAAAGAAATCCTAAGAATGACCTGGTGCACTCCCAAATATATAAGTTATTTCCTCTTTTTTTATTCCTTTATCTCTTGTGTTAGATGGGGTTCTCTAGAGAGACAAAACCAGATTGCTAATAATTTTATATATATTTATACAGATATATATAACACAAAAAATGACAGTTAAATTATAAAGCCATACAAATGGCTCAGTGAAGCTCACTCCCATGAGAGAGTTATGAGACACCGGCAGTCTTTCAAGTCTTGAGGGCCGCCAGGTAGTCCTCTGTAGAGAAATTCAGGCTATCCCAGTACAGGCAGCAAACAGCAAGGCAGGTCACCAACAGGTCACCAACAGCCAGGTCACCAACAGTCAGTCCCCAGCTCAAGAGATGCAAATTCCAATTGTGTGGCAAAGCAGGTCTTGAAGGAACTTCAAATTACAATGACAAAGTCCACAGGCTAGGTGTCCCACAGGTAGTGTAGCTTGCCAATAGAGGCACAGAACAAGCAAGGCAGCTGCACACTGGTCTGATGATCAAAGAACGAGAGACAAGAAAGGCAAGGTTTGCCGAGCCATTTATCTCTCCGCCCTTCAATTAATCCCACATGTGTTTTTTCCACCAGACTGGCACAATAAACTACCTACCTCATCTTTCAATGGTTTTATATCTATAATATATGTTTTATATCTCAAATATAAGTACAAAAATAACCGCACAAAATATATATTTAACAAAGAAATCATCAGTACAACAAATGTGATAACATATATGATTGGAATTTCAAAATAGGAAGAGACAAACAAAAAAAAGTTTTAACACCCCACCCTCTAGAAGATTTGTTGGAAGAAAACGTCGATGCTTTCACAAAAATGGAAGATATACTTTCAATGAGCCCCAAATAGGTTAGCATCCAAGAGAAAATCGCCAACACATAATCAAACTTACCAAAATAAAAAAGGAAGAAAGAATTCTGTAAGCAGCTTGGGAAACATAAGAGTTACCTAGATGGCAGAACCAAAGAACAGCTTTGATTTCTCAGCAGAAACCGTACTGACAAGAAGGCAATGGCATTTCAGATATAAAACCACGGAAAGAAAAAGACATGTCAATCAAGAAGTATATATCCAATAAAATTATCTCTAAAATACAATGATAGAATCAGAGTGCTTCTGGATAAACAGAAATTAAGGGAATTTGGAAAAATCAGGGAAACTTTATAAGAAATACTAAAGGAAGTTATTCATACAGTGATCCAACAAGGACAGACAAGAATCTAAGATTAACACTTAACAAAAATGACCTATAAGACTGAAAATTGGGTTCCAGAATATAAATTTGTAAATGACACCTAGAAATAATATTTTAAAAGGGAAAAACCAAGAGGAAATCAAGGCAATAGCAACATAGAATGGATTATTTTAAACTTTGGAAGATAAAAATAAATTATGTAACCTAAGAAATTAATAAGCTATCTCACCATATAAATTAGAAGAAAATCATTAAGTCTGATAAACATTAAACAAAGCATCAAAAAACAAAATATAAGAAAATCCATAAGCAAAAATGACTCAAAAAATATCTAACAAAGAAATCAGCACACACGCAAAAATGGCAGCAGTAAATTCATACCTATTAGTAATTACATTGGTGTAAATTGATAAAATGAAACAATCAAGAGATATAAAATAGACACCCAGATGACAAGCAGGACCCATCAGTAGGCTACCTTAGACATAAAGACAAAAGTAGCTAAAAGCTAAAAAGTGGGAAAACATATCAAGCAAATAGCAACCACACAAAGAGTATGAGTAGCAATATAAATTTCTGATAAAATAGAGCTTGAGGCAAAAACCAGCAAGAAAGAAAACGGAGAACATAATATAATGATTAAAGGGTCATTCTAACAATAGGTCATAACCAACATAAATATTCACACACCCAGGGAAGGAACATGTATAACTGGTTTTTCAGAACAGGAAGAGACAAATACATTAAAAAAAAATTTTTAACCTACCAATAGCATTGCCATGGTTTGTTGGAAGAAAATGTCCATTTATTCATTTTAAAAAAAGGAAGATATGCTTTCAATGAGCCCCAAATAGGATCGAGTCCAAAAGAAAATCACCAAGCATATAATCAAATTTTAACCAAATTCAAATGAGAAGTAAATAATATCCAAATATGGTCAGAGACTAATAAAGCCCTTTCATTGAAAGACAAAACAAAAGACAAACAATTAAAACAAGATACAGAAGACCTAAGCAACACAATGAGCCAACTAGATGTCTGCAGAATACTCCACCCCACAACACCACAGTATACATTCTTTCCCAGCACACATGGTATATTCACCAGGATAGGCCTTCTGTTAGCACACAAAGCAAGCCTCAATAAATTGAAAATATGGAGATAATATCAAACGTACTCTCAGATCACACTGCTTTAAAATTAGTTGTCAGCACAAGAAGATTGCTGAGGGGAATCACATACAAGGAAACTGAATAGCACTCAACTTAAAAACAGTTGGGTAATAAAATAAATTAAAATGGAAGGAAGTTCCTTCAATTACATGAGAAAGAAAATGCAACATAATAGTCTTTGAGACTCAGCAGAACCAGTGCTCAGAGGACAGCTTCTACTAATAAAAACACATATTTTAAAAAGAAGAAAGAATCAAAATAAACACTTCAGCTCAACATCAGTAATTAGAAGAATAGTTTTTTTAAAGTCTACAGTTACCATGAAAAGGGAAATAGAAAAGATTCAAGCAAGATTACATGAAACTTAAGCAAAATAAATGTAAAGAATCAATAAAACTAGAAGCTGGAGTTTCTTGTATTGGTTTGTATTTTACATTTCTATTGGCTTCTAATCCACATATCATACCATTCAATAATTAACTCGTTCAATCATTCTTGATGAAGAATTGCATAATTATCACCACAATCGATTTTAAAACATCCCCTTTCCACCGCCCCCATGGTTAATTGCCTTTAAAATGAATTGTGTAATCACAATCCAATCTGGTGCTCCCTCCTGCCTTCACTGTTTTCTCCTGAAATCCCCCTACCCTCCCTATCTTCCACCCCCCACCCCTAGTTATTACGTCTATGCATCCTTTACTTCCATGCTCCACAAACTGGGAAACCCAATAGAAACAATAAAAATAAAGTTGAGATTGAGTGGTAAGGATAAAACAGTAATAATATAATTATAAAAATATAAATGGGGAGTAAGAAAGAAAAGACTCCTTCAAAATTTAAAATGCCAGGGAATTGTCATGGAACACACAAGAGATCCTTGCACCTAGATCACATTCAGGTTGGGTCAACAGATCACCTGGCCCAATATCAAGTTCAGTCCAGCATAATGAAGATTGCAATAATCTCTGTCTGATAGGAAGGCTGTGCAAGACCCTTGCCTGTGGCTAGTGGGGTCTACCAGTAGTTTAATCCAACTGGGTACTCTGCAGATGGGTTTTGGGGTCCCACTGCCCTCCATAGCCTTCTCCCAATTGGGTGTTCATAATTTTAGGTTTAATACTTTTCCCTTTATCATTTTTGAATTTTGTTCTTGTCACATTTGGATCACACAAGCTGATGTGCTTCTTCCATGTGAACTTAGCTGACTTCTCGCTTAGATGGCTGCTTGTCTGAATGCAAACCTTTAAGACCCCCATGCACTATTCTGATTCATAGCCCGGTACCATCTGCTTTCTTCACCACACTTTGCTGTAGCACCCCTATCTTCAGTGATCACTTCATGAAGGTGAGTATCAAGCAGGGTCATGTTACCATAACTAACTGTTGGATTGGGACAAGAGTTAAGTAGGCGCCCAGAATACATCTGCATGCTTCTGGGATATGCACAAGTCAGATTTACTTTGGTAGCCATAATATGACAAAATCAAGACCCCATAAGACCAACTACACCAATAACAGTAACTATGCAACCAACAAACAAACCAACAGGAAAACCACACACAAGAAAACAAAACAAGCTAAAGGAGGAGAACAAAACCCCATAGGAACAACAAAGTATGACATTGTCAATCATCTCCCTGGGCTATAAGATGATTGCACCGATAACACTGTCAATTTTCTCAATGGCATAGCACTCCAGACGCTGTTGATATGAAGGGTCTATGGGAGTACAGTTCCACCTTGAGCCCCCATGGTTCGATCTCCTATTAGATTGTGCTTTGTTTAAGTATGTGGACTTATGCCAGGGGGAACCTTCCTGGATCTGTTCCTCCAAATGTAGATCCCTCCTGACAGATCGAAACCTGTCCTGTCACTGCGAGTTGGGCATCGCATTGGACACCCACCAAACCAGGGGTTCCACCCTCATGGTTCAATGATCCCCCCACTAACACAGTCCAGGGTCAGTCACTCTCTGCTTCCTGTCCCATCCAAGTACCCCAGTACTCAATTCAAGGGTACAGGCATAGAAGGTTTTCTTTTTTTTTTTTTTTTGAAGTGATTAATTAAGTTGGCATGCCATTGGCAAATTTAATGAAGGGAGAAAAGAAATGATGGAAACAACACACACAAAGTGAAATAGTGACGTCACAACAGAACCATGTGAAATAAAATGGATAACAATATTGTAAAGAACCATACTCCAACCAATTTGAAAACCTAGAAGAAATGGACAGTTTTTAGAAACACACTACCTTCTCAAAGCAAGACAATCTGAAGTAAAAATTTGAACAGACACATCATAAAAGAAGAAATTGAATAGGGTATTAGAAAATTCCCCCCAAAACAAGAAAAAATCCTGGCCCAGACAGTTTGACTGCCAAATTCTACCAAATATTCATAGAAAAGATGACATAAATCCTCACCCAAGGGTTCTAGAACATGGAAAATGGTAGAATACTTTCAAACTCATTCTAGGATGCAAGTATAACCCTGATACCAAACCAGGCAAAGATATCACTAAAAATGTATAGACCAGTATTTCTCAGCAACACTGCCACAAAAATTCCCAACAAAATGTTAGCTCGTAGACTCCAAGGATATCAAAACACTAACAATGTGTTATGACCCGTTGCAAGTCATACCATTTTTGCAAAGATGGTTTAGCATTAAAAACATAATCAACTTAATCCACCACTTAAATTAAGAACCACATGATCATGTCAGTCAATACAGAAAAGGTATTGACATAATCCATTCTTGATGAAAACACACTCAGGAAATGGGAATAAAAGGAACATTCTTCAACATAATTAAAATTGTACACTCAAAACCAACCACCATTATTTTCCCAATGGAGATAGACCCAAAACATTTCTATTGTGAAAGTGAGATAAGAATACTCTTTTTTTAGCCCACATGGAAGAAGCACACCGGCCTGTGCGACCACGAGGTGCCAAGGGACCAGGTATAAGGCATCATGGAAAAAAAAACAACGATATAAGTGTGTGTATATATGTGTATATGTATATGTATATATATACCATATTAAATGAAGGGGAAGTGCAGAGTGGAGACCCAAGGCCCAAGTGTCGGCCAATGGAGATCCCCTCATAGAGGGGTTTAGGAGAGGAGATGGGTTAATTAGGGTGCGAGGTAGTACCGATGAAGAACACAGCTTTCCCCCAGATCCTGGATGCTTCCTCCCCCCAACTACCATGATCCGAATTCTACCTTGCAGGCCTGGATAGGGCAGAGGCTGTACACTGGTACATATGAGGGCTGGAGGCACAGGGAATCCAGGGTGGATGATACCTTCAGGACCAAGGGTGTGAGGGGCGATGCTGGGAGAGTGGAAGGTGAGTGGGTTGGAAGGGGGGAACTGATTACAAGGATCCACATGTGACCTCTTCCCTGGGAGAGGGACAGCAGAGAAAGGGGGAAAGGAGACTCCGGATAGGGCAAGACATGACAAAATAACGAGGTATAAATTACCAAGGGCACATGAGGGAGGGGGGGAAGGGGAGGGAGGGGAAAAAAAAAAGGACCTGATACAAGGGGCTTAAGTGGAGAGCAAATGCTTTGAGAATGATTGGGGCAGGGAATGTATGGATGTGCTTTATACAATTGATGTATGTATATGTATGGATGGTGATAAGAGTTGTATGGGTCCCTAATAAAATGTAAAAAAAGAAAAGAGGAGAAAAAAATGATTAGGGCAGGGACTGTACAGATGTGCTTTATACAATTGATGTATGTATATGTATGAACTGTGATAAGAATTGTATGAGCCCCTAATAAATTGTTAAAATTAAAAAAAAAGAATACTCCTTTTTATTAAATATTTTTATACATCTCATCACAATTCATACATTCATCCATTGTGTCAAGCACATTTGTACATATGCTGCCATCATCATTTTCAAAGCATTTTCTTTCTACATGAGCCCTTGATATCAGCTCCTCATTTCCCCCCTCCCTCATGAACCCTTGATAAGTTATAGATTATTATTTTCATATTTTATGTAGTCCTTTGTCACCCATCACTCACTTTTCTGTTGTTTGTTCCCCTGGGAGGGTGTTGTATGTTGATCCTTGTGATGGAATCCCCCTGTTTCCCCTCACCTTCCCCTATCCTCCTGGTATCTTTATGGTCATTGTTGCCCCTGGGGGGGGGTGTGAATCTATCCTGGATTCCCTGTGTTGCTGGCTCATATCTGTAGCAGTGTGCATGTTCTGGTCTAATCTGACTTCAATTCTACCTTACAAATCTGAAGAATACTCACTATCACCACTCTATTTTATTATTTTATTGGAAGTCTTAACCATAGTATTAAGATAAAGAAAGGGAAATAAAAGGAATTCAAATTAGCAAAAAAGTAAAAATATCTATTTGCAGATAATATGACTCTGAATATAAATATCCAAGAGACTCAACCAAAAAACTACTTGAGTTAATAGAAGGGTTCAACAAAGTTGCTGGGTCGAAAAATCAGCATTAAAAAAAAATTAGATCTAGCTACAATAAAAGAAAACTAAAAAAGAAATCAGGGAAACAATGCTAATTATACAATAATTAGCCAAACAATGAAACACTTAGGAGTAAATCTAACCAGACACACAAAAGGCCTACACAAAGGAAACTACAAACCAATGCTACAAGAAACCACCAAAGACTTCCATAAATAGAAGAATATGCCACTTTTGTGCATAGGAAGACAGCTTTGACACGGCAAAAACCTGTCTCGTGGGGGACAAGCTAGCTGTTGAGCTGCAAGCTGAAATGTCAGCAGCTCAAAACCAGCATTTGCTTCTCAGGAGAAAGAAAAGGGGAAAATATGTACAACCTTAGAAGCCCAGAGGGTCATTCCTCCTCTGTCCTTTAGGGTCACGGAGTCAGAAACAACTAACTAACAGCGAGTCTATAAAGATTTTACAACGGACAAAAGGCCCGAATGCAGGGGATGAATGCAGTATGAAGTATCAAACTAAAAAATGCACTAACGGCATAAGCATGATGACTGGGACCACCTAAAATCAAATCCTTAGGAGCATTAAAAGACTTCGCCAAAAGAGTTAAACACAAAACAAAACAAAAAAACCCTACTAGCTAGGAAGAGTGTTTGGCAATGATATAATGAACAAAGAACTAACCTCAAAGTTTTAGAAAACTTCAGACTCATCAACAAAACCACAAAAATCTAGTTAAAAAATGGACAGAGGATATGAGCAGACACTTCACCAAAAGGCATTCATGTAGCTAACAAGCACATGACAAAATGTTTGTGTTCATTAGCCAAGAAGGAAACAATGTGTTATCATCTCACCTCAGCAAATTTAACGCAGCAAGTGGTAGAATCATACAAAGGGGTACCCACTCCCAACCCCATGCCCACCCCCCAAATGGAAAAAGTTCTTCTGGGGGAACTTTCATAGTTGCATTTTCCCCTGCTAGGCAAGCATCCAGCAACTCACTCTGAGTTAGTGCACCCAGTGGATCACCTGGGAAGGTTCTCTCTGGTCACAGTGCATTTTTTTAATAAAAGCAATTTCATTTAAACCTCGTTTGTTTTTGTTTTTTTGTAATGGCTGATTTAAGAGAACAGTGTGCAGCTGTGAAATTTTATTTCCTGTTCCAGAGAAATGCCACAGAAACTGTTGTAATGTTGAACACAGCTGATAAGGACAGCGCTATGGGAAAAACTCAAATGCATCAGTGGTTTTCTCATTTCAAAAAAAGTGAAATGCCGATTGATGACAAACCTCGTTCTGGATGTCCATCAACTTCCTGAACAGGCAAAAATGTCAACAAAATCCGTGCACTTGTGCTTGAAGACCTACAACAGACCACTGAAGAGATGAAGAAGTTATCTGGACTATCTTTGAGCTCGGTTCAGCTAATTTTAATGGAAGATTTGGGAATGAGAAGTCTCATTGTGAAATTTGTACCTCAAGTTCTGAGTGACCAGGAAAAAGAGCATGGAGTGGAAACATGTTTTGAAAGATCTTGCTTTGAGAGAACAACTCGGAAGTAAACCTGACCTCAGGTCATTGCTGGTGACGAAACACGGTGCTGTTCGTGTGACCCTGAAACCAAACAGTCAAGCCAGTGGAAGACGTCATCATCACCTCGCCCCCCAAAAAAGCTTGTCAAGTGACATCACAAATCAAGACGATGCTCATTTGTTTTTTTTGATGTGAAGGGGATAGTGCATTTAGAGTTGGTTCCACCAGGTCAGACTGTTATTCAAGCTTTCTATTTAGAGGTTCAAAACAGTGTGTGACAAAAAAAAAAAAAAGGTCTGACTTGTGGCAGACAGTTTGAGGGACTGGTTTTGCCACCAACAAGGCACCTGCTCTAGCAGCCATCTCAATGTACCAGTTTTTGCCTTTCTTGCCCCACACACCTGACTCACCTGACCTTGCTCTGTGGGACTTCTTTTTCTTTCCAAAATGAAGAGGGACAAGAAAGGACAGCAATTTGACGACATATGAGAGATGAAGAAAAAAATGTCGGAATTGATGTCAGCCATCCAAACAGATAAGTTTGAAAATTGTTTTGAAGAATGGACTATACAGATTTAACAAATGTATTAAGTGTAATGGAGGGAACTTGAAGGTGATAGGATTGTTTTGTAAATTTAAAAAATGTAAATACATAGTTTTGAGAAAAAATTCCAGGTTTTTGGGGGTACCCCCTCATACACTGTTGGTGTGACTGTAAAATAGTGCACCCACAGTTGGAAATGGTATTCCACTTCCTTTAAAAGCTGCAAACAGTATCATCTGATCTAACAATTCCACTAATATGCATGTATCCTAGAAAAATCAGATAACACAAACACCCATGATCATTGCAGCATTATTCATAAAAGCAAAAGAGAGAAACAGCTTAAGTTCCCATCAAGGATTGATTAGCTAAATAAAATGTAGCACATACACACAATCGCTACTACACAACATTAAAGAATAGTGAGTCTGCAGAACACCTCACAATGTGGATGAACTTGCAAGACATTATGCTGAGGAAAAGTGGTCAACCACAAAAAGACAAACAGGGTGTGCGGCTGCTACTGTGAAAACCCAAGAGCAGGTGTATGCACCGAAAGAATCACTCTTTGAAAGTTGAGGTAGGAGGCTAAGCAAAGGTAAGTCACTAGAAGATTGCACATATTCACTCGGGTTTAGGGAAAAGCAATATACAATAAAGAGTAAGTTAGAACAAAAAGATCCAAGCAGGTGAAGAAGCCTAGAGCAACACAAAAGTTAAAGGCAACAAAGCTATATAGTAAAAACACAATTCTATAATAATAGTAATGGTAAAAATCTACAAGTAGATACATAGATATTCAATTTGAATAGTAGTAAGAAGGCAGATAGAAACCATAGGCATATATATATTTAGATGTGACATGATATTTCTAGATATCTTTTTCATAAGCTACAAATCTATCTATGAATTTAGCATGGGGTAAGTTTATGAAAACTTCTTAGCAACAGCCAACTTACTTTGAGAGAGTGAGTCACTGGGCCTGGGGGTTCCACATTATATTTTTTGGGGATGCTAAGGTTAATTGACTAACACAGTTCACAGAGAATAGTGGTTGGGCGCTTAAAAGTTTGTGGCCATCTAAGGTAAAGCTAATAGTGTCTGTCTGGAGCAAAGAAGGTTTAAGAAATCAAACACGAACAGAAAATTAGTTCGCAGACCTGGCGAACCCCAGCTTTCACGATCCTGAAACCAGAATCATTAGCTAATGACTAATTACCACTGCTAACTGCTCGGAAATGGATCACTCTGTAAGATCCTGGGTAGTATGGGAGAAAAAAAGAATAATTTCAAAGACCCTACATGCTAGTCCGATAGAGACTTATGAAACCCCAAGGGCATCTCTTTCACACCCCTCAGGCCTGGAACTGAACTCCCCATGTTCAGCTTTCAGCCGTATGATGGACCGGTGTAAACAGTAACATGAGAACAACCACCCAGGCAAAATCAACAGTATAGTAATTTCCCAGAGATAAAGCTCAGGAGGCAGGAAAGGACAGGACAAAATGACACGATAAACTCGGTTAACGAGTGGGAAGACTGCTGTCGCGGGGATCGTAGTCAACGTCACAAAACAATGTGTGGTCGTTTGCTCTGTAAACCTTCACCCAGACCACAATTTAAAAAAGAAATCACTCAAGTGTGTGTGCTTTAAAGTGCATTAAATTGTGTACTTAAGCATGAGTTTGATGCGTTCAATTGAGATCATGAAGTTTACAGCTAGTGGGAATAGAATACGTAGGATAGTGAAGAAGTGGTGTTGGGCCCATGTCAGACCTCTTCCAACTGGAAAGGGAAAAGGAGACTCCAACTCCACATCTGCGTGACGCCTGTGAGACAGAGGTCAGGCAAGCCTCCGTGTCCCCACGTTCATTACCCTCCACGACATTGTCTTCCCAGTTCCCTGGCACAGACGAATGAGGGCTTCCGGTGCGTCGTCAGTTTGTTGTAACATTTCAATTGGCGTTCCCTCCGCTCCGGGAGCCTTATTTTTGGTTATTGCATTCCGTGCAGCTTGAACTTCTTCTTTCAGCACCATTGGTTCTTTTTATGTGCTACCACCTGAAATGGCGATTGTCCCCTAGTGCCTTTTGGTACAACAACTATGCATTATTCTTTCCATCTTCTTTTTTGCCCATAGAATCTTTTAAGATGGCAACTTGAGGCTTTAGTTTTTTTTCTTGAGTTCTTTCAGTATAATATATACGGAGCATGAGCTCCCTTTTGGTTGTCAACTTCTAGTTCTTTACGCATTTCATTGTAATATTAGCTTGGTCTTCTGGAGCTGCCCTTGGAGATGCTCTATTCAGCTCCTTGACTTCATCCTTTCTTCCATTTGCTCTTGCTCGTCTATGATTAAGGGCAAGTTTCAGAGTCTCTTCCGACATCCACTGATCTTTTCTGTCTTTTTACTGAGCTTTTTCTTTTCTTTACGAATGATGTTCTTGATTTCTGTCACTAAGTCAATGTTTTACAACTACAGTTCCTTCATCTTTGAGCTACAATAATTATCAACGCATCTTGATTACATGTTGACCAGTTTCAGACTGAAATCATTCGTAGAGTTCTTCAATGTCTTCCTCACTAGCTTGTGTGGTTGGTGCATAAATTCGAATAATAGTTGTTTAAGTTGGATTTCCTTGAAGGCAGATAGATATCATTCTGTCACAGACAGCATTGGACTTCAGCATTGATTTCGCTAAGTCAGTTTTGATATTGAATGGTATGCCATTCTTGATTGTGCTATTCACGGCATAGTGAATCATATGATTATCTGATTCAAAATGGCCCATACCAGTCCATGTCAGTTCACCAGTGCCTAGCACATCACCCTTTATGCATTCCATTTCAGTGTTGACCATTCCAAGGTTCTCTTTGCCTTGAGCCATGCTCCATCAGCAAATGAAGATCCCAGAGGCTCTACTCCCACAGCATTTACCCCACTCATGTCGCCAGGTTAGACTCCATCTGAAAAATTGCATTAGCCTTAGTCACATTTCCAGTGCCCTCTAACTGCAGGGGCCCGTCCTCCGGCACTATCTCTATCAGTGTTCTGCTTCCATTCAGTAGGCCTTCAGTATCTGACAGTGCTTCCAAACTTCCTCTGCAGTGGGGAGCCAAGGTCTCCCTCATTGTCTGTTCTTAGCCCGGAAGCTCCTCTGAAACCTGTTCACTTTGGGTGACCCTGCTGGCATTTGAAACACTAGTAACAGAGCTTCCAGAGCCACGGCGACACACAAGCCACCACCGTATGACAACCTGATGACAAGTGGTGGGTTCCCTTGGCTAGAGGCCTTCTATTTGCTTTCTCCATCCCAGTCATTTGGTGGAAGAGCCAGACCAAGTCGTTTCCCTTCACTGTAAAGAAGCTTCTTGAAGGGACCTTAGCAACCGGAGTTCTAGGATGATCACCCAGAACTACATCTACAGAGCTGTTGATATGTTCACGATTAAGACCCAGGAATTTGGGGAGACAGTCACAATGAGGAAAATACAAAAAGCACCCACCTGGGGCATCCGTGGGTAATAGAGACTCTTAGGCTTACTGTGTAGTGTAGGCTGATGGCATGAAGCGTAAAGCTGGGGTGTTCTAGGGATAATAGAGAACGAGTGGTCCCAAGATACAGTGAGGGAGGACGTCTACTTACACAGTGGACCAGGACTAAGAGAAAACGACACTGCCGGAGAGGGCTCGCAAGCATAACTGAGAGCCCAGGGCAGACACAGATTTCTTTTTCTTTTTGAAAAGCAAAGTATCCCTTTTATCATACATACATTTTTACATGGCCTTTTCAACCTCGATTCCGGTAACCACCTCTCTCTCCCATCAAAGAAGGGTCCTGCACATTATAACAGACAAAAAAGGCTTTCAGGAAATAAAATAGTTTAAACTGGTCCATTACAACTTCTCAATTTTCTTGAGTCCTATATTGGAAAGTGGGAAAAAGACAGGAGGAAAATATGGCACTTCAAGCAACCATATTATCCTAGTTAGATTGGCAGTACACTCTGTGTTCCCTGTGGATGCTTTCCCATACCTTAGTCATTTTCTTTACTTCAAGTACATAGCCAGCCAGTGTTTGTTCAGACGCTCAGAAGCATCTTAAGAATGCTTTAATTAGCTGATTCCAGGAACCCAAGTGGAAGGCGAATTTTGAGAATGACGAGGGCAACGAATGTATAAGGGTGCTTTACTCAATTGATGTATGTGTGGATTGTGATAAGAGTTGTATGAGCCCCAATAAAATGATTTATATAACAAAGAATGCTTTAATTATCAATAATGCCAAATTTCTATTAGAGTGGGGATAAAGTTGAGGGCACACCCATGACAGTGTTGGTCTGTGTATTTACAACTTGGTTTAAAAAACAACTTAGTGTTTTAAATCAAATTCCTCTCACAATTGGTATTCCCTTTCTAAACATATGACCTACAACTTAGAGACTCAACTACTACATGTATTATCTAATTCTAACAGACTCAATAGTTTGCTGAACAGTTCATGTAAATATCATTATGTCAGGCAGAGATCAAAGGGAATATGTCAGAGGCTAATATTTATAAAGAAATGCTGTTTTCTGTGAATGTTCCATTACTCCATGTAACAAAAATGATGAAGCTTTGAAAACTTCCTGGAAAATACAATGAAAAGAAATAGATTTTTTCCATGAACTTGCTGAGGCCCTCTCATATTTGTTGAGAACTCAGTATTATTAGATGGTGGTATTGACAGGATGAAATCCTGACCCAATGGAGCCACAAATTTATTATAAATATGCTAATTTGTTGGCTGGCTGACTATACACCCCATTTGTAGATGTGCCAGTATTTGCTATTTTATGTTTTCTCTGTTTTCCAGTAGAACTATCTGTATGATGGATATTTTCTTATATACTCTGTCCAGTACAGTAACCACTAGTTGTGTGGGAATTTTTTGTTTCACCTAAATTTTATTAGTCTAAACTTAAATTTAAATAGCCACATGTGTCCAATTGGCTATAAAGCCTTACCTTCCAGCCACAGGACAGTTCTTATCCACAGAAGCCCAACTAAGAATTGCTGGATTGAGTTGAGCCAGTCTTCATCTTTAATTGCAAAGTAGAATAAGGAAAGAAAGGAACAAATTCACTCCAACCAGTGAAGGCTATGGTAAAATGTTACATGGGACCCCACAATGCGATATAACTTCATCTATAAAATTGACCCACCATCCGTCTGCCACATTTGTTGTGCGGCCATAGCTTACATTGCAGTGCGGCTGTGACAATCGGCTATTTCAAATACCAGGATGGTCATTCGTGGTGGACAGGTGGCAGTAGAGCTTCCAGACGACTTTAGAGTAGGAAGGAAACCCTGGTGATCTACTTCTAAAAATCAGCCCATGGCAATCTTATGGATCACCAACATTGTCTGACTTGCTGGAGGAGGGCTTCATATTTGAGAAAACAGGTACCCAGCAAGGATGAGGATGATCCTGCCAGCCCAGTATCGCACTGATAGACTCACACTGGCTAAGCCTAGGGAGACGACTACAGGGCTGGGCAAGATTTCATTCTGTTACACATGAGTTAAAAATCAACTCAACAGCAGCTAATAGCAGCAACATTTATGCATCACTATAATATGTTGTTAAAATATGTTTCATCCTTAACAAGTATTCCTTCATAATGGCCTGGAAGCCAAGTTTAAATTTAGAATTCCTGTACTCAGAGGTTTTTTTTTTCCCAGAGCATAATAGCATGGCTCTTCCTGCTGTCTCCACCTCAGTTCACTTTACTTCACAAATGATCTCAAACACCTCTCTTAATAGAGTGGAACATTAAGTCAGTGAAGCTTAAGGACCATTATTGGTACATGTCCGCTTCTCCTATGGAGGATTCAACCTTTCCTCCCTCGTGGTTACAGTTGACATTGACTTTAAGGCACCATAAAAAGTCGGTAAACTTGCTGTACAAAATGAGCTCCTGTGTAGATTCAGGCACGCGCCTCTCCATTGGGATAATCCTACAATCTGATGATGCCTTTTGGGACCCCACAGCAGTGTCTACCTCATTGCCTGCGATTGGAGTGAGAATCGCTCTTCTAAGTGGGCTTGTGCTGAATTCCTCAGAGGCAAATCCAGCATTAACTTGGCTGCAGCTTTTAAAGAGTGTTTAAGAGCTGTAACCAGGCCCGGCTACAGATGTGGATGGGACCAAGGTTAATAAGGAGCATTCATTTCATTAAGCTGCTGGCTCAGCATCACTAAATCTTCTTCAGCAGTGTGCCTCAAAGTACTCTTCTTACACGAGGCATTTGTTTATGCCAGATGAACTGGTAGACTGGAAGATGAATTACAGATTGATTACCTTTAATCCATGTATAGATCATTTCAATGAGCCCATGTGATTAATATCATTAGATAAAAAAATCATTGTCTTAATGCTCAGGGTGTGTGTCTGGATTATTGTCTTCTAAATAAGGCCATTCAAATTATTCATATTTTTTATAAAGGGAAGTGAAAGAGAAGAAAACGTAATAATTGCATTATATACACATATGAGAGGATTTTAAATTATTATTGGAAAAATTAAGAGATACAGGATTTTCCCACATACTTTTTGAAGCTCCCTCATATGCATATGTGAAATATATATATGTATATATGGCAAAATGACTCGTTACCAGATACAAAAGTACTCACAGATATACTTGTATCTGGTCATGAGAGTCATTTTGTTACTGCTGGCAGAAAGCTGGAGAATTGTGTCCTTATTGTGCTGCAGCACCCTCCTGTGGTGGTAAAAGGAATAGGAATAATATGCACGACCGTGGAAGTAAAGAAATGGATGATCCCAGGGGTAAAGCCTGGAAAAGTTACATTGAGGTGGCCTGCAAAGATGTAGGGCCTCTTGTCGGTTCTTTTTACAGTTCTGTATTGTCTGGGAGACCTACTCATCATGTGTTCTAGCAAAGGATATGATATATGATTGATGCTTCTCTACCCAAGGACATTCACATTTACTGTCTTTCTAATTTTTTCTTACACATTGCACGGTTAGAAATTATATTGTACTTGCATAATTTTGTATTTAATAAATAATATCAGTCAAATTAATGTAATTATCTTATTAGACTTTACTATAGAATTATGTTTTCTCCTGTGTGGCTTTTCGTAATATAAATGCTTAGCAACTTTGGAATGGTTTAGGAAGGGTTTTGGGGTTTTTTTCCCTCAGTACCTTGACCTAATTTTTCCTCTGCTGGAATCAATTTAATCTATTGAAACAGAAATCTTTGCAACATTATTGGAAGCAGAAAGGCATTCCTCCATGATTATGTTTTTAGACTGAGTAGGCTTTCTGGAGACGTAATTTGGAAGCACCATCATGCCTAGGCATTACTTCTTCGGAGGCTTTGCAATCGTTTGGCTGGGCGGGATGTTAAACTCACACAGGCCTGCAACTTGAATGAACTGCAACTGGAGGCTAGATGGTGATAAGTGACGTCAAGCATCTTCAAATGACAGCTTGAGAAAGTTGATGAGGGAATTTGGTGTTTAAACTAGTGATCAGAATGAAAAGGAGAAATAAGCAATTATTCAGCTATGAAATAATGAGTCTCCCATTCTTCTCTACCACCATCTGTCAGGTTATGGTACTGTAGTGGATTGTGAACTGGAAGCGATGCTACTAGTATTTCAGACACCAGCAAGTTTCTCCTCGTGGACAGGTGTCAGTGGTGCCTTCAGACCAGGAAGAAAGGCCTAATGATCTGCTTCTTAAAATTAACCAATGAAATTCTCATGAACCCCAACAACCTGATCTGACTTGCTTTCTCTGGACGCATCATCAGGAGGAATCAATTGCTGGAGCACAGCGCATTTTGGCAACACGGAGGACCAGTGCGGGCGAGGAAGACCCTCGGAAATGAAAATGGATTGGCAGGGTAGCTCTGAGGATGAACTGGAGCACATCAGAGACTGTGAGCATGGTTCAGGGCCAGGCAGCATTTCCTTCTGTTTCCCATGTTGTATTTCTGAACATTAAAACCTTATCAATCCCAACAGAATATTGTCCAATAAAGTGCCAGAACATGAGCCCCCTGGTAGGAAGGCACTCAAAATCAGAATATACAACTGCTGCAACAAGGTCCGGAGCACACCAGTGATTGGGAAGACAGCGCAGGACTGGGGACTCTTTGTTCTGTTGTTCTCCGGCTGCCATGAGGGGGAGCTGGCTCGATACTAACTAGCAACAACCATTTTATTTTTCTCTGGATTTCTGCCCACCAAGATCCCTGAAAGATGTTTTATGTAGGACTTACATTTTAGAATAGAGAGTGAGTTAATCATGAACACTGTTTGAAAAATAGCACCAGTGTTTTCTTTGGCTTGGTAAATACATTTTATGTATTTTCTTAATGTATAATAAAATTTTCAATTAAAGTATTTATAAAATGGACTTGAGTTATATGAAAAGAGATCCATTTGTGAAAAGATTTTTTTTTTCCCTTGGCCTTTACCTCTCTGACCTTCAAATTGTCCCTGCTTACACACGGGTGCTCCCGCTGCCAGGGACTGTGGAGGGGCTAGGAGGCTGGAAAGCATAGAAGAAAAGACCTGGTCTGGGGCATGTACAGAATTTTAAATGAAGAACATAAAATACTCTTTTTAATAAAGCTACCAATGTTTCTCCATTTCTCACTCCCTAGAACTTTCTAACCTTGGGCCTTTGGTGTCCGGGGAGGGGAGGCCAGCGCGACAGCCATGAGTCTGTGTGCATTGAGATGATCCATCTAAGACCAACAATGTTGATTAAGACAAGGGTTCAGACATGTTTAACTAATAGATTTATGATTCCGTTGACAGGCAATTATTTGGAAATGGTTATTCCTATTCTCTTGTTTCTGCAAAATGCCAATTTATTTGAGAGAAGGTCAATTTGTTTAGGGGGAAACGCCAGTGCACTGTGGGAGCCTTGCTCATGGCAGACTAAGTGTGGATGCTAAATCTCGTTAGGTTTGTGCTGGGCTCTGATGTAGGCACACAGGTAATGCACCCTGCTGTTTAAGGTACCCTCTGGTCTTCTTGCCATTCAGCTCTCCCAAGAGAACCATAGGTAATCCAGGCACTGCGGTTTGAAAAAGAACCATTCTCAGAAGTGAGTACAAGTGTGCAAAGATCTACAAGCCTGAGAGAGCTCAGTGACTGGAGAGACCTACAAGGAGTTCTTCGTGGCTCAAGCGTAGGATGTGTAAGGGTGTGGTGGAAATGCAATCTTTATGGGCCAATTCATGAAGGACCGTAAGGGTTGCTGTTAGCTGGGGTCTCATGGTGACCCTCTGCATAACCCAATAAAGCATTGTTTGATCCTGGAACTAACTTCACAATTATTAACATGCCTGGGTCTAGGTAGATATGTTATTTTGTGAGCTAAACGATTTCCATTGGTTCATTTGGGGGAGTAGGTCACCAGGTCGGTCATGCCAGGCTTAGTCTAGAAGTAATGCTGATGCCTGTCCATTATGGTTGCCTCTGCTGGTATTTGACAAGCTAGTGGCGTAGCTTCCAGCATGACACCAATGCATACATCACCATAGTACTACAAAGAGGCAGGCACGGGTGGTGTGATCTTATTTTCATTCAGAGTGAAAAAGTAATACCTGAGATATCTGAGTGTCCAGAGCCGCTCAGCTCAGCATTCATGTAACTGAAACGCTAAAGGTTATCTTCAAAATAACCAGATGTCCAATTGGTTGGGTATCTGTGACTTAAATTTCTATTACCCTGTTTAACAAAGTCAGAGCTATTAGGCATATGACATTGATAAATGTTTGTGCTCTTTGCCTTACGTTTGTTTTCTCATACAGTGACTACAGAAAAAAAGAAAGAAATGTAATTAAGTCATTGATGAGAGATACAGCACTCAAAGAGAGGACAACAAATGGACAGATGAGCTATAGGAATTCAGTAACGATCTAGAACTGCCGAGTACAAGTATTATGCTAATCTTGGTCTGTGACGTGCCCTTCATTGTTTCACTGAGCAATTGAAGTACCTGTCCAACCTCCTTCCCTGTGTTCCTCAAATTGATTTAGACTCAATGTGATCGAACAGAACTGTCTCACAGAAGCAGATTCTAAGATCGTTCTCCCACAGAGCCACTGGCGGGTCAACAACCAACCTCTAAGTTAGCCAAGCTCTTAAGCATCGCTCCACCAGGGCTCCATTCTACTCTGCCTGTAAAGAGTGAAAATATGATTACTTTTTGGGACTTCATTGAGTCACTCTTACTTCTTGATTATATTAAACTGATAAGCGCCACTGTTTGTTTTTTAAGAACTCAAAATCCTTTGCCATTGATCTAAATATTACTCCTCGGGCTGAAGTAGCTCAAGAACAAGTATTTAGTGTTGCTGGAAGGATTTCGTATTCTTTCTAGACCTGACCATGCTAGGGAATGGGAACATTTTCCTTTGGGGAAAAATAATCATGATAAGAAGTAAATCCAAACCTGGAAAATACCAGGCTCCAAGAAAACTCATTTTACCAGTTTTAGGGACTTCGAATGTCACCGCGTGTTCTTGTTGGGCTGCTGGTCACAAGGTTGACAGTGTGAACGTCTTAGCTGCTCCTTGGGAGGAAGCTGGGGCAGTCTGTGCCG
Organism: Tenrec ecaudatus; assembly: GCF_050624435.1. Classification (NCBI taxonomy): domain Eukaryota; kingdom Metazoa; phylum Chordata; class Mammalia; order Afrosoricida; family Tenrecidae; genus Tenrec; species Tenrec ecaudatus. The sequence goes on along the minus strand of NC_134530.1, from coordinate 249,797,225 downwards.
TAAAGGTTTGCAGTCTGAAACTCCCAGGAGCAGTTCTACTCTGCTCCATAGGATCACAATGAGTTGGAGTTGACTCAGTGGCACTGGGTTTGGGTTTTGGTGGACAAACATTTTGAAGAATGATGGGAAATTAATTCAGCTAATAAGTAGTCTATAATGAAGTGTTACTTGCTAGGGCCATAGAAAAGATAGAAAAAACCAAACATGCTAACTTTCCTATGGACACTTAAAAGCAAGGGAAGAACAGCCAGGAAAACAATTGTTAACTCACAGTTATTTTGGGCTATATAAAATATTATTTTGAGTAGTCAAGCCTGAACTTTGGTTGAGATTCTGGTTGCTGGTTATATGACTAAATCTCCCTGAGATAAGATTTTTAAACAATGAAAGTTGTCAAAAGCATAAAAAGATCGAAGCTCTGGATAGATTAAATTGCATGGGCTGGATTGACATCATTTTAGAAAATCTTCCAACTTCTCCTTTAAAACGGGGATAGATTCATCTGATGAATATAAAACTTCCCCCCACATGTTTGGATTTCATAGCCCTATACCAGAAGGAAAGAACCCTGGTGGTGTAGTGGTTACCTGGTGGTCACTAACTGCAAGGTCAGGAGTTTGAAACTATCAACCACTCCTCAGGAGAAAGATGTAGCTTTCTACTCCAGTAAAGAGTTACAGTCCCGGAAACTCACAGGGAGAATACTACCCTACCTTAGATTATCCTATGAGTCGGCATCTATAGGTCCCTCTGAGAGGGCAGTGAGTTTGGCTCTATACAGGAAGGATATGTACCTTTGTCTTATTAACTTTGCAAAGGGATTCAACTATGAGAATTGTAACAAATTATAAATTACATCGTGAAGAATGCAAATTCCAGAACACTTAACTGGGTCCATGCAGAATCTGTACCTACAACAAGAGACAGTCATTCAAACATAATAAAGATGCTAAGTAGTTTAAAATCTGCAGCAGTATGCACTGTATCTGTTCACCATGCATAGTCAACCTGTGGTGACCGTATTTCCCGCACAATGAAACACTGCCCTGTCCTGCGCCATCCCCACAATCGTTTTTATGCTTGGGCCCATTGTTGCAGCCGCTGGATCCGTCCATGTCAGTATGGGCCTTTCTCTTTTTCGTTGCCCCCCTACTTTACCAAGAATGATGTCCTTCTCCAGGGACTGGCCTCTGTTGACAAAGTGTCCACAGTGTGTAGGTTGAAGTCTCTAAGGAGCACCCTGGTCATCCTTTAAGCAGTCCATGGTACTTTAAATGTTCTTCAAATGCATCAATTCTTCTTCGGTCTTCCTTATTCAATGTCCAACTTCCCACACATAGCAGGCGATTGAAAATAGCATGGCTGGGGGCAGACACCTTTTTAGTTCTCAAAGTAGCATCCTTGCTTTTCAAAACTCTGAAGAGATCTTGTGCAGCAGATTTGCCCAAGGCAACGTGTGTTTTGATCGCTTGACTGCTGCTCCCATGGGATGGACTGTGGAGCCAAGCAAGACAAAATCCTTGACAACTTCAAGTTTTTCTCCATTTAGCTTGATGCTACATATTGGGCTAGCTAGTGGTAACATTTGGGTCTGTTTGCCATTGAATCGTAAGCCAGACTGAAGGCTGCAATCCTTGATCTTCATCATCAAGTGCTTCAAGTCCTCCTCACTTTCAGCAAGCAAGGTTGTGTCATCTGTAGATCTCATGTTGTCAATAAGCCTTTCTCCAATCCTGATGCCACATTCTTCTCCATATAAGGATACTTAGAGGATACAACTCTAATGATGCACCTTTCCTGATTTTAAACCATGCGGTACTTCCTTATTCTGTTTGCACAAGTGTTTCCTGAACCACATATATTTGTACATTACATAGTTATAAAAACATTTTAAATATTTATTTTAATTTATTAATTGGGAGTTATTATATCATATCATTCCCTAGTTCAATCATGTCAAACATTATTGTACAATTGCTACCACAATCAGTTGCCAAACATTTTTTTTCTTCCTGGACACTGGGAGTGACATAATACCTCTGAGATGAACCCCAAGGTGAACAGACAAAATAAAAATACAGAAATGTTGAAAACCAGATCAGGTCCAGCACAGATGAGAGGGTGGATCAGCTGACAGAGTTTGAACCGCTCAAGGTAGGTCTGTCCCTTTGATCTTCTACAGTCACCTCTCCAGTGCCCTGTTTCGTCACCACTGTCCCCCAGCCCTCAATGGTGGACAGAGGGAGATCGCCAGAGGCTCATTTCCTACGTAGTTCCCACACATGAGTCTTGGGCTCCCGCTACCATCCATAGCCTTTTGCAAACCAGGTTCTCACAGTGTAGGCTCTGATACTCTGATACTCCATCACCTTCTGATTATACGATTTACAATCCTTCGGTGACTGATGATGTGAACTTCGTTGACATCGCATTTAGATGGCTGCTTGTTTTAGAGAATAACCTTGAAGACCCCAGATGAGATTTTATCTGATAGCCGGGCACCATCTAATTTCTTCACCACACTTTGCTATAGCACCCATGTCTTCTGTGTTCCCTTCCTACAGGCAGGTATCGAGCAGGGCCATGATATAAGTAAGAACAACTTGTTCTTAAGTTGGAGCTAGGATTTAGTTCAAGCACAAACTGGATTCCTGGAGCTATGTTATGTGATGATGTTTGTTTATTTTTATCTGCCTATTTTTGTTTGTTTGTTTCTCCTTATTCAGGTGTAAGCTCCATGAAAGGAGTGGCTTATATCTGTTTTTTTTTTCCTTCCAATTAATCCAAGAATGTGAATAGTGCTTGGCACAGAGAATCTGGTCAGTAATATTTATTACATTGAACAGAACATAACAATATACAAACTGAACCATCATAACATTAGCCAAATTAATAGTAATAACTGATATAGTGGAATTAGGAAGAGACATGCTATCAGGAAGGGGGTAGATACAAAAGAAACTATCTTTACCTAAACTATCAATTATCTAAACTATCAACTCTGAGCCACATCTTTCCTGATTATGCACTATTACGTATTATGTTTATTCAGTAGTCCCTGGCTCTGTTCACTCAATTGCCTCTTGACCCATGTAAAAGTCTCCCATTAGTCCAATGAAGTGTTCTGGAATTCCTGTTCTTCTCAATGCTATCTATAGTTTGAGATGATCCACATAATTGAATGCCTTTAAATAGTCAATGAAACACAAGTAAACATATTTCTGGTATTCTCTGTTTTGAACCAAGATCCATCTGACATCAGCAATGGTGTCAAGTGCTGCTGTGATAGAAATATCCCAAGTAAATGACTTGAGCAAACAAACATTTATTCTCTCACATTTCTGGAGATGAGTTGTCCCAAGTCAGAGCACTGACCCTAGAGGGAGGAAAGCTTTTTCTGTCGTCAGCAATGGGGCAAGGCCCAGGCCTGCTTTCTACATCTGTGGTCCTGATATCTCATAGACTTCTACACGTATCTTGACGTCAAACTTTCCCTGGGTGTACGAGACTCTCATTTAGGGATTGATAAATGCTTCACTCCAGAATCTTCTTTCTTTGTGGTAGTCAGACCCCTCTCCCTCTCTTTTTAGTTCTTTCTCCTCATCCCTTGCAGCTTAAAAGGTGATGCAGACCACACCATAGAACGCCCCTCAAATCTGATCAAGGCTATGGCTTGAGTATTGATGTTGCACCACACCATAATCCTGGTCATTAACATTACAAAAATAATCGAATCCTCTTTAGCATTTCCTAATCCTACTCCATTAACTACAAGCAGAGGTTAGGATCCACAACATCACTAAATGGATGATATCAGGTCATAAATGGAGAATAATCAAGAAATACTGGAAATCGTAATCTAGCCAATTTGACATATTTTAGGGGGACATAATTCCCATGGGATTTTTAATCACCTTATAAACAGGTAAGAGCTGGACAATGAATAAAGAAGATGATGCCTCTGGATTAAGATGTTTGAGAAGAATAACGACTGTACCATGGGCTTCTAGAAGAACAAACATCTGTTTAGAATAAGTACTGCCAAAATGTTCCTTCAAAGCAAGGATGCCAAGACTTTGTACAGGTTATTAGCAGGGTCAGTCCCTAGAGAAGGAGATCATGCTCAATAAAGAAGAGGGTAAGCGAAAGAGAGGACAGCCATCGATTAGATGGATTAACACAGCGCTTGCAACACTAGACTTAAACACGGGTAGAATTATAAGAATGAGGCAGAATTAATCATACAGTATTCAGTATTCTGAACATAGAGTTACTGTGAGTCTGATTCTACTCAATGGCAACGGGTTATACTACATGGTGAGTACTAGTAGCACAGTGGCTGAGGTTGGCAGTTGGAACCCACCAGGAACTTCATGGGAGAAAGACGTGGTCGTTTTCCTCAGTAAAGATTACAGCCTTGGAAATCTGCTGGGTACACTTGTACTCTGTAATTAGGCATTAGAATCAGCTATATGGCAACTATCAACAATAAGAACATAACATATAATGCAGTCTTCACTTAGGCGATGTGTTTCCTCCTCAGAGTACTTTGCAAACATGGAGTGCTAAGTTACCACTACATCCTCTGCTTTCCTGTGTTCCAGCGGGGGTCTCGTCTTTAGGAAGAGTAGCATCCTCTCCTGGCTAGCTTGAAGGTGTGTGGAGTTCAACACCGTGCCTGCATCCCCAGGGTCAGCTCTCTCTCTCACTGTGATTTCACTCCACAAGCAGCAAACCTCATCTCAGTTATAAAGAGAGAAATGTGATGGAACAGGGCAGCCTTTGATATTTGCGAAAACGCAAAATGAGGGGCCCAGGTTTTGAAAACACGTTTTAGGGGGAAATTCAGAGATGGCAAGCTGCAGCCTTTTCTCTTCGCGCTTGGTTTGGCTGATTTCCAAAGCGTCGGGGCCAGCAATTGAGGGACTGAAATATAATCGGTGGTGATCCATTTGCTCCACATGAAACAGTCTCTGCCTCCAGACTCCGGTGGCTCTGAGAAGCGGCTCACCCACAACGGCTCCTGGCTGCCGGACTCTCAGGGAGGCACGATTGGATCACAATGGTAAGGGACGCCTGAGTTTTCAGCAGACCTAGTTTGGTACCTGGGGAAGAATACTTACCATCAGATGGTAAAAATGGCTGTGGGTCCCAAGAAACTGAGCAGTCACTGGATCTCTGCTGGCACTTTGCGTCTCTCACGAGGAGGATAGGAGCACCCCTCTTAACAGAGGACTCGGTTTTGGAAAAGAATGCTTTTCTTGTCAGGGGCTTGCTGCCTCCTAATTCATTAGGACCGTTTGCTAAGCTTTGCTGGCAGAGGACAGCCCTGCTGTGACCTCAAATGCAAGCCCTGGTTAATGCTGTCTCTGAAGTGCCCTTTCTTTGACTGTAATTGTGATTTCCATGAGACTTCTTCGTAGAAAGAATTCCCCCTTTCCTCACTATTTTATGTGGGGTGTGGACCTATTCATATGAAAGCAGCTTTCCTTTCTGCTTAAAAGGCAGGTCTGCCAGCTTCACTGTTGATGTGAAATATTTGCACATTCCATGTTGCTGGAGCAAACTTCGAAGTGTTGTTTTTTTTTTCCTTTTAAAATGATCATATGCAGGATGTGACAGCAGAGTCCACGTTTCAACAGAAGTGTTATGTTACTTACTCTGTGTGCAGGGAGCTTGTTTGAGTCACTCCAGTAAAGCAAACATTTGCTTTTTTTTTTTGATCTGCCTGTTTGGAAACATGGTCTTTGGGAGAGCTTTGGAACTTGCCAAGGAAATGATAAGGCGGTCTTTGCTCTCCTTGTACCTTTCCCAAATGCCTTATCGGAACCATCCATTTGACAACGAGCAAGCGATCGAGGCAGGAGAAAGACGTGATGTAACAAGGAGGCCAAGGTGTTCCTTAAAGAATTATGGGATGAAAGACTTCGATAGTAATAAGATTATATAACATGTGGTGGAACATAAAAACCTAGGACTATATAGAGTGGATTCCTTAAATATACTTCTCTGTCTGCACAGCTGATGTGTGGGAAATGATCATTCCATTTATAATCCAGATGAATGAAGACAGTGCTGATGAAAGCAGTGTGGAAAGATTTTTAGAATTGAGCCTGCCTTTCCAAAAAAATTTTTAAAAGCATGGAAACCCAGGATTCTTTGAGAATCTTTGTTTACCCTCAACATCCATTCTTCAATTGCGAATGCGCAAATAAACCGTAGACATAGAGTTGTAAAGATAAGGGTCATGACTTCCCTTCCTTAATTGACATCTGGTCCATTAGTTTATCATCTCATCCATTTCAGACAGTCTTCTCGCTTGGGGAGAAGAAGGCAAATTAAAGTTTCAATTTTGTCTCAAGCAGCTGGATGGGTGGGGGAATTCAGCATGAGGATTAACTGGGATTCTTAATGTTTACTATGCTTGGCCTGAATTCTGGGGCATATTAAGTATTTTCTGCCGTTCATTAGTCTGGGGACATTCCTTTAAGGATTAAAAAGGACTAGACTGAACTGCATACAGCTCTCCCTGCAAGCACAGCCCTTACATGGTGACATAAGCATAATGACAAGTTGGTACAGTGCTCACAGAGAAAGTAACCTCCTGGGCTGTGAGCATTTAAATGCACTAGTATAACCTGTTGAAAAGATGCAACCCTCCAAAGGGTGTGCTTTCCTGTAGAGTTGCTGGGGCCGGGGTGGGGTGGGGGTGGAACAAAGAGAATGACGGCAAACCCTCTGCATCCTTTGGTGACTTTGATGAATTGCTATTTGGAGGGCTAGGAAACATTGTCTAATTATACTTCATAATAATAAATACGGTCTGAATGAGTGCTATGTAATAGTGAACCTTAGAATGGGGATAATTTTGGGGGCATGGACTCTTAGTCACACAGACACACACACAAAACAAAAACAAAAAACTCACTCAGTGCCATGCAGTCCATCCTGGCACACAGCCCCCGATATATTGTTTCCAAGGATAGAAATCTTTTTTTTACAAAAAAGGTTTACAGACCATAAAGTTCAATGGTGTGACTATATTTTTTTAAAAGTTGTGCAATCATCGCCACAATCAATTGTAGAATATTTTAGTTTTGTGTTCATTATTAGCCCCCCTTCCCCCACAACCTGCCTTTCATAACCATAAGAAACTACTAAATTAGTTACTTTCTCTCTAAATTTACTTACCTTGAACTTCATATAAAAAGAATTATACACGATACCGGGAGGGTGGGGGGAGGGTGGGGTAGAAAGGGGGAACTGATTATAAGGATCTACATTTAGAATAGTCTACATACAATTTGTCTACCCTCCCCCCCACCCCAGGGGATGGACAACAGAAAAGGGGGTGAAGGGAGACGTCGACAGTGTAAGATATGACAAAATAATAATTTATAAATTATCAAGGGTTCATGAGGGAGTAGGGAGCGGGGAGGGAAGAGGAAAAATGAGGAGCTGATGCCAGGGGCTTACGTGGAGATCAAATGTTTTGAGAATTATGAGGGTAACGAATGTACAAATGTGCTTTATATAATTGATGTATGAATGGATTTTGATAAGAGTTGTATGAGTCCCCAATAAAATGATTTTTTTTAAGTGCAAATGTTTCAAGTGACTTAAAAAAAGAAAAATTTATACAACAACAAAAACCCCAACAAAGTAACAAAATGAAACACAGAAAAGCCTCAATCCAAACAAAAGCAGAAAATAACAAAAATTAGAACAAATTAAAAATGGGTCAACATGGAAATAAATAATAAGATGTCAAATTTTAACTCAACTATGTTTGCGTTAGTTCACTTTCTGGGACGCTCTGTCAGAGGGCAAGCCTTTTCAATGGTCCCAGGGAATTCAGTGGAAGCTTAATCCCTCTGTGGGGGCTCTGCAAATGGATTTTGGCTTTCACTGTCTTTCACAGGCTTCTGTGAACTCAGTTCACAATTTAAGCTTTGATACTAATCCTTCCTCTGATCTTGGGTGTAATGATTTACAATTCTTGGATCACACAAGATGATGTGCTTCTTCTGTGTGGACTTAGTTCACTTAGATGGCTGTTGGTTTAAAGACAAGTTTTTAAGATGCTAGACCAGCGGTTCTCGACCTTTCTAGTGCCATGACCCTTAATTCCAGTTCCTCATGTGTGGTGACCCCCAACCATAACATTATTTTGTTGCTACTTCATAACTGTCATTTTGCTACTGTTATGAATCACAATGCAAATATCTGATATGCAGGGTGTATTTTCATTGCCTCCTGTGGATTTCTGACACTGTAAATCTTTATGGGCATAGAAAGCTTCGTCTTTTTCCCATGGAGTGGCTGGTGGTTTCGAGCTGTTGACCTTGAGATTAGCAATCCAACTCATAACTGCTACGCCCACATGGCTACCTTCAGAACTAAGACATGCCTTTACAAGCTAAGAAAACATAAAAATGGTAAATATATGGCAATCTTAAGTTGCTTATTATTGGATATCCTCAACAGTAGGAGGTGTGAACCAAAGTCCAAGAATGCCCAAATCCACGACCTTAGGGTGCCAGTCTTATTCTACTTCTTACACTACAGCTTTAAGCCCAAAGGAGTATATCAGTTCTTTAATCTGAAACCGGTGTGTTTTATGTCATACTCTGTTCATTCACTGGGTTTTCTGACTCCAATCTTTCTGATGTGACCTGTGTAGTATGCTGTATGCTTCCGGAAGACAAAATCTATAAAATCCAGGTAGCCTAGAGTATGGGCCTTGGGTCACCAAAGGCTGAAAAGAAACTCAGTTAAATGCATGTAATATAGGGTGGATTCTCCCCCTCGGGGCAGGGGGCAGGCTTCGATGGTGGTATGATCGGCTGGCTTTGTGGTTCCCTACCCCACAGACAGATCGAGCAGGGCTGTAGGGAGTATACTGGGAGGCCAAACGAGGCATTGATTCCAAGGAGGGTGAGTCCATATGTTGGATTTTCATTGAGTGTCTTCCAGGATAAAAAGAAAATCAATCATGTTTCTCATCATGCAAATGTGTTTAGTTATCTTCTGTTTCCATGGGGGAAAGGCACTCGCCGTGTGAAAAACACTTTCCTGGACCTCCTTAGAATCGGGAGCACGTTCGAGCCCTCTGGGTGCTGTAACAAATAAGTCCACCCAGCAATGGGCCCTTATCTCTTATTGTTTTTCTGTTTTATTTATAAATTTTGAGAAATTACAAACAACTAAAACTATATACCATAATTGTAAATAACTAACTTATCTAAATGCAAGGAAAATGTGTAGATGTTTTCAAATAATATCTTACAAATACAAGGGTTATAAGAAGTCTGTGGGAAAATAGTTCATGATAGCTACTGACTAGGTTCCGTTTGGTGAAAACCCACAAGAACATATCTTTATGTGACATGTTGAAGAAAATAGCATTGACATTGTTGCCTGTTAAGCGGATTTTGGTTTCAATACTGAAATAAACAGAACAGAATATCAAATTCTCAACAGAATCTAGATATTTAGAAGCCATTGAGGCTGGATGAACCTTCAAAACTATTGCCCTAAAATAATTCAAAATTTTGTACCTTGAACCAAAACTATCCCCTGGAGTCTTCTTTGAATATAGTCTGAGAAAGTGCACAAATCACAAAAATGTACAACACATTTATTCAATATACATATCAAATGTAATTCCCCAAATCCCAATTCTAGGACATCTTACAATCCTGATTTGTAATGCTATAATAGAATATTTCTTTTTAGATTTTATATACCCTCCTTTAATTTTGGTTTAAAAAAGAATTCTGTTTGTGTAAAATCAGTTTAATAAACTATACATGGACATCCCAAGATATGGGAGGAGTATGCTCACCAAAGTACTAATAGTAAAGGGATTTTAGGGAATCTCTTCGAACTTTCTTCTCGATCTTTTTTCCTGATTTGAGTGATGGTCTTTTTAAAAACTGATCATTTGCCATTTATAAAAAATAAGCATTTTCAAAAGGAACTCTGATTCTCCAGAGTAAGCTTTGAGATGTTTCAGAATGGGCTGTTGGCCAGGGTTTCTTTTAAGTCACCCGGGATGCTGGTCCTGGCTGATTCTCTATGTCCTCAGTGGAGTAGGGTACATGGTGTAGACAGTAGTAAGAAGGGACAGACAGGATCCTCATTCTTACATATACTGGTGCCAAGGCTGAGCTACTAGAAGTAGTGGAAATTGTGGTAAATAATATAGATAAATTATGAATAACAAAATCAATCAGCTATATGTGTAACTTTGTAAGATATACGAGTAAACTTCCAAAAAGTCTGGACACAGGAACTGAAAAATTATGTAATTTCCCCCTGAACATTTTAAAGTCCCCTTGTATGATTCATAAAAATAAATTTATTAACATCCCTAGAGCTTTTATTGAGATGTATCTGTTGCTTCATTTTGGTAGAGGATAAACGATATAGAGTTGCCAAGTACAGTTGGCCACTGTTAAGGACTGCATTGTGTTCCCCCAAAGTATGTGTCAAGTTGGCTAGGTCGTGATTCTCAGTATTCTGGCGTTATCATCCATTTTGTGATTTGATGTAATTAATTATACTATGTGGTGTAAATCCTAAACTCTATGATGTTACTAATGCAGGGATTAGAAACTATTATCTTAATAAGACAGGGTACAATGTACAGCATTAGGTTGTATTTTGCATTAATCTCTTTTGATATTAAAAAGGATTAAACAGGCAAGCAGATTTCAGAGACACCACAGTACCACCAAGAAAAAAGAGCTGAAATTTGCCCCTGGGTCTTTTGGACTGAGGGTCCCTGTGCTGAGAAATTCCTATACCAAGTGGAAGATTTATGCTAAGAAACATGGAGATTTCCAAAGAATACTGGACCCACAGCTGTTGAACACAGACAAGGAGTCAGCAAGGCGAGAAAGCCTTCCTTCTGAGTGAGAATGAATCCAGAATCACTTTCTGTCTGGCAAAGTTACCCATTTTTAATATTCCTGTCATACTAGCATTAGAAAACAGCCTAGTCTTCCGTGACTCCTGCCCTGTCTTCGATGGCCAAGCATGTCCATTGAGAGAATATAGTGTGCATACTCTTTTTCAGTCAAAGCTTCCTATTACTATTACTTTCAAATGCAACCAGTCTTTAGACACTTGAAAACCAGTAAATATAAATTCTTGTTTTGTGGGGGGTTTTTTTGTTTTTTAAATCTTTTTATTGGGGCTCATAAGGCTCTTATCACAGTCTGTACATACATCAATTGAGCAAAGCACCCTTATACATTCGTTGCACTCGTCATTCTCATAATTTACCTTCCACTTGGGTTCCTGGAATCAGCTTGGTTTCCCTTTTTTTCCCCCATTCCCCACCCTCCCCGATCCCACCCCTGGTCCCTTGATAGTTTATAAATAATTATTATATCTCATCTTACACTCCCCGGCGTCTCCCCTCCCCTGCCTCCTCATTGCCCATCTCCCAGAGAGGAGGTTACACATAGATCTCCGAGATCGGTTCTCCCTGTCTACACCCCCTTCCCTCCAGGTGTCGCCACTCCCACCGCTGGTGTTGAGGGGTTCGTCTGTCCTAGATTCCCTGTGCCTCCAGATCCCCACTGCACCGCTGTACATGCTCTGGTATAACCAGGTCCGCAAGACAAGGTAGAATTGGGGTCATCATGATTGGGAGGGGAGGAAGCGTTCAGGAACTAGAGGAAGGTTTTTAGTTTCATTGTTGCTACACTGAACCCTGAGTGGCCCATCTCCTCCACACTACCCCTCTGGAAGGGGTGTCCAGCTGTTTCCAGATGGGCATTGGGTACCCATCACGCACTCTCCCTCTTTCACGGTGATGTGATTCTCACCACCACCCCACCTTTGTTGTTGGAGACCTGGTCTCCTCTGCCCTTCACGATCGCCTATGTTGGGGTGCTGCTTCCGTGTGGGCTTGGTTGCTTCTGGGCTAGATGGCCGCTTGTTTGCTTTCAAGCCTTTAAGTCCCCAGACACTATATCTCTTAGTAGCCGGGCACCATCAGCCTTCTTCCCCACACTTGCTTATGCACACTTTCGTCTTCAGCGATTATGTGAGGAAGGTGATCACACAATTATTGTTTTTGTTCCTTGGTGTCTGCTACATGGTCCATTCAACACCTTGTATTCGCTTAGGCCGTGTGCTTCTTCTCTGTGGGCTTTGTTGCTTCTGAGCTAGATGGCCGCTTATTTGCCTTCAAGCCTTTAAGACCCCAGACGCTATATCTTTTTGATAGCCGGGCACCATCAGCTTTCTTCAGTACGTTTGCTTACACACATGTCTGTCTTCAGTGATCATGTCGGGAAAGTGGGTATCCTGCAATGACTGTTTAGCAGGGCGAGGTGCTATTGTATTGGGGGATTATGCATGAGGAGGCCCAATGTCCATCTGCTACCCTACTACTGAACCTATAAATATATGCATATAAGCCTATTGCCCCCATAATCATAAATATATTTACATATGTACATGTCTGTATTTAGGCTTCTCTGTATGCACTTTGCCTCCTACTCCTTTCCTCTATTTCCTTTCGCTTTCCTCCCATCCCTTTACCATGTTTAGCCTTCATTCTGGTTTCAGTAATTCCTCTCAGTTACCTTGCTCTTGGTCACTCCCTACCAGTCCTCCCCTCCCCTCCCTCCTCTGGTTTTGAACCACTCGCTGTTCCCTTGTCCCTGTGTTGGACGACACCTCCTGCCTTCCCCTACCTCCCACGCTCTCATGTCCCTCCAGGACCGCTGGTCCTGTTGTTTTCTTCTCTCATTATTTGTCCAGCCTATCTTGTCTAGGTGGACCTGCTGACATAATAATATGTGCATACAAATGCATATGATATTACTATGCATTTGTATGCACATAAATTCTTGTTTTAAGAGGAGATAGAAAAAGCTAATATCTCAAAGTCTAAAGGTATCCTGACATATAACAGAGATAACTAAATAGGACAAACTTAATAAACCAAAAATCGTAAAGGGTTTGTTTTGTCTTTATTATAAAATAAATATACAGTGATTGCAAAAGATTTGTAACATGCTGAAAAGAAAATAAGAAAAATGAGATTATCCAGAGGTGATCATTATTAATCACACACACAAATGTGAGGCTAAGTAAAAAAGTATTTCTACAAAATTATAGAAACCTTTATTAAACAAAAACATGAGGGTATCGTCTCTCAACATAGCCTCTATCTGAGTATACATACTTCTGGAGACAGCATTTCATCTCTTGAATCTTTCCTCCAAAGAATGGCCTTTTCAATGTACACCACATCCAGACAGCAGGTTGGGCATCCTTTGAAGTGTTTTTTGAATTTGGGGAAAAAGGAGCCTGAAGGAGCAAGATCAGAGCTGTAGGATGGGCGGAGTAAAGGCTCCTTGATGGCATGCTCATAGGACAGTGTAATGGTTAGCGTTGTGTGTCAACCTGGCCATGATTCTCAGGAGTGTGGTAGTTATGATGCTGTTCCTTCCTCTAATAAGATTTATTTTAATATAATCCTACCCATTATGAGATCCAGTCTGAGAAGTCAATCAACCAATTAGTTGGAAGGATGTTTCATCAAGTGTATATCCTGCTTCAAATGTGTGTGTGTGTGTGTGTATTCTGGTAAAGCTCGTTTGCATTCTTCTGTATCTAGGTTCGGCATCAGCTGGTCATCATCTAACCTCCAGATCTTTGGACTTGAGTTAGCGACCTTCCATATCACCTGCTGATCCTGGGTGTCCTTAATTTCCAATGCCTTTAAGTTAGCAGCCTGCCATTTTATTGGCCAATCTTGGATTTAATTTGCCTCCATGGTATGCAGCTTCCTGTCTGGCCTGATGCCCTTGGGTTAGTGGTCCCTGTAGTTATATGAGTCAGGGTAAGCTGTCAGCCTGGACATCTGACCCAAGATTTGGAACTTGACAGCCTTTATGACTTCATAAGTCATGTTCTTGTAATAAATATCTATCACTGATTTATGCATGTGCCTATAAGCATCACTGATTTTGCTTCCCTGAAGAACCCAGAGTAAGACAGACAGACAGACCTTACCATCCTCAGAAAATGAGCAGATGCCTTTTCATGATGGAAAACATTTTCTTGGTCCAACGTTCCTGGCCTTTTTCTTACAATTCAGTTTTCTGTTTTCTTAAAACTTCTTCCTAGTAAGCCTCTGTGATCATCCTGTGTCCTTTGAGAAATTCTATGAAGATTATCCCTTTGGATTCTCAAAAAAAAAAAACGTGGAAAAATACCCCACACAACCAGTTACTATAACCTTTTAAGTTGATGGCTCTTCCTTGAATTTAACCCACTAGATACTTTTGGAAGCCACTGTTTTGAAGAGTTTTTTTTTTCTTTTTGATGGCAATCTACCCAAGACAAGTATATTATTGAGAGAACCTGTCTGTAGACATCCACTAATGGCAGAGATATATTTAAGTCCGTTTTTTAAAAAATAATCCCATGTGTGCATGAACTGGAACCCATTCGTAATGCTCTTCCATTGTATGGGGTGGGGGTGGGGTGGGGGGGTACATGCATTATTTTAGCCTTTTCTCTTAAAGATTTAGACACACAGACACATACATGCACACATAAATTTTACTAAAGAATATGGATATTCATCTTTATACTCGTAGCATCGTCCTGCATTGTGCTTCTCAACAATGATTTGTTTCTGCCTTCTGAACGGATTATAAACTCCAGTGGTTAGGAACCATGTATGTCGCCTTGATATCTTTGGTGTCCGTTACAGTAAATGGCATGCTCCGTACTGGTTGAAAGCGTGTCTATTGTAATACTGTTCAGTCCTGATTGTTTCACTTACTTTATTATGTCTATCATAACATGCTAAAAATATAGTTCTTGGTCATTATTTTAAATGATGTTTTCAATTTTTTTGTTACTAAAATTGATATTATGTGAGAGTTCTTGTACGTAAAAGGTGAAACAATTGCTCAATCCATTCCTTAGTATTTCACTCAGCCAACATCATGGAGATAAATGTGTTAAATAAAATGGAGAACAGATCACTGAAGGAGGAAGAAAAAGGGAGAGAGAGAAATGTTTATTCGTTTTCCAGAAAGATCCCAAGTGTCCAGTCTTAATGAGAAGATGGCTGGAAATTAGATGCATGTAGATAAGTCAGGCAAAGTAACAGCTCAGACTCCTTGCAGCTCCAAGATAGAGTCCCTGGGTGGTAACTGCTTAAGTTCTGGTTGCCATCTAAAAGATTGGTGGTTCAAAACGTGTCTGAAGGGAAAGACTTGACAATGTATTTTGGGAAATGAGCCTTGGAAAACCTTATGGGGCACAGTTTTACTGTGACAAGCATGGGATCAGCATAGACAGGAATTTTGGGGGTGGCAATTTTTTGACTTTTCATTAGGTGGTTCTAACGTTGCTGAATATTAAACATACCATGAATTGACAGGAGAATGAACAAACCTGTATTGCAAAAGTATGGTTTTGTCCTCTTATACATAGGCCACTATGGATCGGAGCTGACTCTTGGGCACCAAGCAACTCTAACAACTGAGATTCCAAAGTGTGGGAGAAGGGCTACCTTTAAGGATGAGTGTTTTGTGATAAGAGTTGTATGAGCCCCTAATAAAATGTTTTTTTTTTAAAAAGGATGAGTGTTTTCCTATCAAGGTTGGCTTTTTCATATCGCCCAGCCGTCCCTTATAATTGGTTACATTTATATGGAGTTCGATGCGTGGCTTATAGTTTGACCCAATCAAGTTTATAATACAATCCTCATTCTTGAATCATTCTACAGCAAACACTAATGATTTCAGAATAGCACTCAGGGATGAGTAATCTGCTCAACGTGAGATGATCAGGTGTTTTTCCAACTTAGGACAATATGGTCAGCGGGACCTAGTAAATTCTTGGGACCAGTGACCTACTTTCTAGCTGTTTTTAGACACTTGGCAAAAGCAAGCTCATTCTTTCCAACAGGGTGGCTAAACATCCTGCTACTGCTTGGAAAATGATGAATAAAAATATCTACTTTTATAAGATATGTATTCTTTTTTTAAAGACTTGCTTCAAGTAATTAGGGGTTTGTCTAATTATTCCATTTGAATTATATCTTTGAGCATCTATTGCTTGTCAGTATCTTAGAACAAAAAATGCAATTTAATTTTTGTTCAAAGTATTTAATGTTTCTAGTCATCATTCCCAATGATATTTAAAGGACTGAAATATATGTACACGCATCCAATATTGAGTCCAGTAACTGGTAAGGCGTTCAAGACCTAATTGAAATTAAGACAATTAATATTCATGTTCTCTGTTGCTGAACAGGAGTCAATGGATACTGTTCAGCTGCTGTAGCTCACACCATCCTGGTTGCTCTTTCTGTCAATACTTGTAAAACCGGGGTGGGGGGGGGGCTTCTATCTCTTTTGTTGTTGTTTGTTTTAAACATTCACTTAGCACTTATTATAAGCATGGCCTTATGTGAGAAAACTTCAATGTTGGCTGTTCAAACCTGTTGATCCTTGGGGAGGGGAAATCTGTCAGCTCCCATATAGATTTAGCCTCTGAAACAATAAGGGGATGCCCTATACTGTCTTATAGGGCTCTGAGCAAAAACCACCTCAACACCAGTGGGTTTGGAATTTGATAAAAGCACCTCATTTCATGAAGTTTGTGGATAAGATAGATGCATGTGTTGACTTGAAATCCATGATGGGCACTTCAAAGTCAGTGGGTGTTATACAAAGCAACCAACATGCTGGATGAGAGACGCATCAGTGCATTTAGTGGTGATAGGAAAATTCTTCCGTATTTCCTTCCTTCCTTCCTTCCTTCCTTCCTTCCTTCCTTCCTTCCTTCCTTCCCTTGCTTTCTTTTTGCCGTCACCTATATTTAGGGAGTGGAGTGGCAGAGAGAGCTAGTTGCCCACCAAACTCCATGCTCTTCTCTTCTTCGGGGTCACTGTTCCGCATGATCTAACCAGTTGTGTGTTAGCAGAAACGATGCAGGCTTTTCTTGGCCTGTCTTTCAAAACCTCTCATTTGTGGTCTTTTGTTTTTCTTCCTTCTGGTGCACAAAAGTCGATGGCCAGACTCGAAAGCCACATGCTGAAAGATCATGTGGGAGAAAGTGCCTCGCATGAGACTGACTTGGATGTTTAATAAGAAAGAAGGCATGGTTGTGTTTGAGCTGTTCTGCAGTGTGATCGCTTTGTTAGAGCAGTTACCTTTTCTAATGTTACTAAGTTTCTACGAAGTTTTAGGTTCTAGTGAAGGAGATCATAAATATATAAATAAATAAACCATTATTTTGTGTAATTATATATCTAACAAAAGAAATGATCACAGTTACAATAAAATCACATTAGAGAGGAGGCACCTGGGCTTTGGATGAAGTTTAGGTTTTAATTCTTAAATAGAGACAGCTAATTAATTTCTGAAAGGGGAAAAATACACCATCAATCAACTCAAGAAACAATAAAATCATAGAAACCTATGATAGTATGCTAGACTTACATCCTACTACGTTCAAGATCAGATGATGACCATCGCTATGAACTGGGCAGGATGTACTCAGGAAGGAGGGAGTATCTCTGATCTCAAAGGCAAACCGCCTTTGTGCTTAGTGGACCGAAATGACATTACATTATCTTGAACCTCTTGATACCTTTAAAGATCAAAGACAAAAAAAAATCATTGAGAATTTGTTTTTTAATCTAGTGAGCTTCAATAAAGTTGAGAGATATTATGTTCCACTTGGAATGACCTCTTATGAAGTATGAAGTGGTAAAGAAGTGTTTGTTTGTTAAGTATTCCTTGTCCTAGGTAGGATCTAGATTTGGGCTCTTATTGGAATTATAAATGTACTTATAATATAGGTTAAGGAGCTCTGGTGGCATGGTCGTGAAGTGCTTGCTACTAACCAAAAGACTGGCAGTTCAAACCCACCATTCGTTCCGTGGGAGAAAGATGTGCTAGTGTGCTTCTATATAGATTATAGCATTGGAAATGTTATAGATTAGTATATTAATCAAGGATATTTTTTATCAAGAGAAGAAGCATACGTAAGCTAACTTAAATGCAAATATTATGAGCAAGCAGAGATGTCCTAAAAATGCATGTCCCTGTGATCCTGAGACTCACAAAAGAAAGAGCTCAAGAAAGCAGATGGCTGGCTGTCTCTTTCTCTCTGGCCAGATCTCCTCCATCACTTTGATCACCCCTTTTCTCCCGCTGATCTATGAAGACTCACTCTCACAACTAATTCATTAGCATATCCATACATTAACCACTCCCAGAATTGTAACCTCCAAACACCGGCTGGAGTTTGGAGGTTCCAAATTCCCAGTGGTAAAGAGCAGAAAGCACATCCTCCATCCCTTATCCCTGTTACGGACCCTGATTTCATCATCCATGTCCAGGGTCTTATGACCTGACTCCTGCAGACCGTAGGCCATATAAACAGTATCCAAGAAAGACACCATTAGTGTCATACAAAGAATAACATAACTTTCACTCTGAAACTAGCATTCTGATTTCTTCCTAAATAAATAACTACATTGACAGAGAGCTGCCCATAATTCAAGTCAGATTCAAAAAGGGCCACGAAATGAGGGATATTGTTACTGATATTAGATGGAGCTTGACTGAAAGCAGAGACTACCAGGAAGACATTACTTGTGTTTTGTGGACTGTGCAAAGGTTTTTGACGGCGTGGATCATACTGTGGATAGCACTGAAAGGATTGTGAATGGCAGAACACCTCATTGTGCTCTTGTGGAACCTGTACACAAACCAAGACAAGGTCATTGGGACAGAACGAGGGCATACTTCCTGTTTTAAAATCGGAAAAGGTTTGTGTCAGGGTGGTATCCTTTCCTTATATTTAATTAATCTGCATGCTGAACAAATAATTGTATGTGAAGAAGAGCATGACATTACGGTGGAAGGAATGCTTATGAACAACTTACGCATGCAGACCATGCAACCTTGCTTCCTGACAGTGAAGAAGACTACTGATGAAAATCCAGGACTGCAGCTTGAAGTTGTCACAGATTTTATTTTGCACGGATCTTCAACAAATTCTCATGTAAACAGAAGTCAGGAGATTGACAAATCTGCTGCACAAAGCCTTCTTAGAGTGCTGAAGAGCAAGGCTCTCCCTTCATGACCAAGGTGCACCTAATTCAAGACAGGATACTTTGAGTCGCCTTGTATGCATGGGAACGTTGGACAGTGCATAAGGAAGACAACAGAAGAATTGATGCACTTGAATTATAGTATTGGCAAAGAATATTGAAGGCACTGTGGGCTTCCAGAAGAACAAAGAATCTATTTTGGAAAAAGTACAGCCAAATGGCTCCTTAGAATGGAGGATAGCAAAACCTAGACTTAGAATTTGGACTCATACTTTGGAAAAGACCAGCCCCTAGACAAGGCCATCACGCTTGGTTAAGTAGAGGACCAGTGACAAAGAGGAAGACCCTTGATGAGGTGGATTGGCACCCTGGCAGCAGCAATGGACTTAAAGATAACGATTTTGAGGATGGTGCAGGACCAGAAAGGGTTTCGTTTTCTTGTACAGAGGGTCACTATGAGTTGGAATCAACTTGACAGTACCCAACAACAATGATGGTACTCTCTCAGCATAATCTGAGTAATTCTCAAACATCCATGAAAGGTTTCATACCTTCCTCTAGTGGAGATTGCACCAAGGCAACCACACATTACTAGCACATCTGTAAGAACGTTTGGGAAATTTAAAAATGATTTCTGTTAATGTCTCAACTGAGGGATGTCATTGAGTCTGACTCATAGTGACCCAATAAAACAGAATATAACCACTTGCATAGGATTTCTGAGACTGTAAATCACAGGTACCCAAAGTTATTTGGCTTACCACCCCCTTTTCATATAAAAAATACAGACCCCATCACTTAAAACTTTTGTTTTACATTACAAAATGTAGGTATCTACTTTCACAGCCGGATCCCCAGATTATTCTAGTGCCTTTCAGGGAATGTGGAGTCACCCATTAACAGGAAACATGACTTTTTGGAAATCTTTATGGAATTCAATATCTTCTTCTATGGGCTTCTGATAGGCTTGAATCATTGACCTTATAGTTATCAATCAGGTGTTCAACCATTGAACCACCGAGGCTCCTTAAATGATCAATTAAAGTCCCCCCAAGTTCCCATATCAAGAATGCGGGGAGAGGGAGAAACATGTTCAATTTAAAATGAGTTTTTTGCTTTGAAAAATTAAGCAAAGAGGTGCTACTGCTCCAGGATAACACTCCAACTGACTGTCATCTAGTGAATCCTGACTCGTAGTGAACCTATAGGATGGAATAGAACTACCCCTTTGAGCTTCTTAGACTATAACTCTCTATGGGAGTAGTAAGCCCTGTCTTTCTCCCTCAGAGAAGCTGGTGGTTTGAACTACTGACCCTACAGATTGCAGCACCATGTGTAACTACTATACCACCTAGTCATCAGCTACCCCATCAGATCTCACCATTGAATCACTGACTCATAGGACCGGTTAGAACTTCTCCTGTGAATTTCCAAGACTGTCACTCTTTATGAGAGTAGGAAACCCCATCTTTCTTCCACCGAGTAGCTGGTGGTTTTGAGCTACAGACTTTGTGGTTAGCAACCCAATAGAATTCATATAAAGTGTGGGCTCTGGACTGGTTTGAATTGCTGTTCTGCTAATCACTTGGTGCTGGGCTTTAAAGAGTTACCTCTGTGCCACAATTTCTTCATAAGCATAGCTATTTAAGAGGGTAGTTATGAAGATTGAGTTATTTGATATTTATTAAGCACTTAGAACCATAGTTGATCTGTGATGCTCATGTTGATAGCTGCTGTGGACTCAGTGCTGATCATGATGATCTCATGTCCAAAAGAATGAAATCTGCATGATCGCTGGCATCTTTAAATTCATGGTTGTAGCTCTTGTGTGTCCATCTCCTAACGGTCTCCCACACCCTTGCTGGCCTGTTACTTCACCATTAACATTACTTCTTCCTCCAGGAATTGAGTCCTCCTGATGACGTGTCCAAAACATGTGTTCCATTGTGAACCAGAAGGTTTTCACTGGCCAGTTTTCACAATGTCAATATACCTCCCTTCCTCATCTTAGTCTGGAGGCTTTGCTGAAATCTGTGTACTCTGGGTTAACACTACCATTATTTTAAATACCACCACTGTATTACAGCAGTGTACAGGCCCCACAGTATGACATACTGGCAGACAGATAGTGAAAGTAACACACAGTATCTGAAGGTAAGGGAAAACACATTGCTACAAAATCATAGAAAGATTTCTCAAACAACAAAAAAATCTCAAACTGTGGAGCTATTTTTTTCTTGACATAGATTACATTGAGGTCTGTACAATTAGAGGTGGTATTTCAACCTTTCTAAAGCTTTCTGGCAGAATTCTGCACTTTTTGAAAAACCACGTCAAAACGCCAGTTTGGCATCCTTCAGGGATCAGATCATGTTCCTTTGAAATGCTTTTGAGTGTTAGGAGTGAAAAGAAGTCGGAAAGGGCAAGATCAAGACGGTTGGGTGGATGGGGTAAGGTTTCTCAGTAAAATTCACAGAAAGTAGCCTTTTCAACCCTTGAGGAGTGAGCAGATCTAGTATTGTGATGGGGAAACGTCAGCAGCCCATTTTTCCTGGCCTTTCTTCACCAGTGCAGTTTTCAGGTTGTTTTTTAAAGACTTCTTCCTAATAAGTCCCCATCACCATCCTGTGTCCTTTGAGAAAATCCATCAAGCTTACCTTTTGGGAATCTCAAAAAAATATCGTCACTATGATCTTCTGAGTGGACCTCTCTGTCTTAAACTCACCTTTAAAGTCTTCCCAACCTTGTGTAAAAATGTTCCATTCATGTAAGGTTGTTGTTTTGTGCAGGGCAGCCTATGTGGCAAAACCTGAATGATTTGGAAAAATATCAACTTACATTTTGTTAAAAAGTTGATATTACTGCAGAACTGAAAGCTCAAGAAAGCACCCCTTGTTTAAGGAATAAAGCACCTGTACTTTTAGGGATTTTGTCTGCAGCCACCCATTGGTCACAGAGACCTGCTTGAACTGGTTGTTTGGTATGAAACTGAGGATGTGAGAAGGGCAACTCTAGTCGCCATCCTTACCCTCATGTACTTGTGTGAATACAGCTAGCCTGAATCATGGCGTCATCATATCTGCCAAGAGGGTGTGTGTGTGTGTGTGTGTGTGTGTGTGTGTGTGTGTTCTTGTCTTTTACTTTTTATTGTGCTTGGAGTGAATGTTTAGACAACAAACTGGTTTTCCATTCAATAGTTCATACACATTGAGTTTCACGACAGTGATCGTTGTAACCAGAATGTAATAGAACTCTTCTACTTGGTTCCTGTTCACCATTTCCATTCATCCTTTCTGATTCAATCCTACATTTGGAGATTTATCAAGACAGATGACTACCCTTTCGATTTTGTATGGTTGATAGTCTCCCCTTATCATCCAGAGAGATTTTCGTGGATGTTTTTGTACAAAGAACTTACTCATCCTTTTTCTGAAACAATTCTAGGTGGACTTGAACCTCCAAACTTTTGGTTAGCATTGAAATATGTTTACCATTTACAAAGTCCAGAGATGCATACATATTTATGGTCATTCATTTTTGACCCATTTCCTTGTTAGCAGGGTGAGGGTTAGTGTCAGAAAATCATAACCACTTTATCTTCTATCCACTGGGAAGATTATGCTAAAAAGTTTTCTCCAAAGTGTGTCTTACCTCCTTTACAAGAGCCATTGGAGAAAGCTTCCCCATACAGAGCTGTCCCCTAAGTTATTTGTACTCAGGCCGAAGGACCACTTGAGAAGCTAGGATTCTAAACCCTTTTAAGCTATTTCCAGACTTTGGCATGTCTTAAGACAGCTTAAGACCTGCTGGCCCCTCCACCAGTCTTCACCTAGTGGCATGGGCAGGTGGGTCATGCAAATATAACAGCGTGTGCACCGCAGTTAATGCAGCTGTGCCCATGTGTGAGTTGTGCCCCCCTTTCTTCCTCGGGGTCTCAATATTTGGGCGCTGGAAGCACAGGAGCTTGTAACAGTGGAGATTGCAGGAGCATGTGATGCCTCTTCTTCACACGGACACTTAGATTTAAGAAAGTCAAGTGTAAAGGTGAAGGGCACAGACAGCTTTCCAAAGCTGAGGGTTAATGGTGAAGACGTCTAATTGAGTGCCTTCTTCCCCTAGTCTCTCGGACTTTGTCCAATTCTACAGTTTCCAACAGCTTAAGCTTCACGGCCGAGTGAGTCTTCCATATTATTGTTTTGTTTTCATTCCTAGATTATTTTTTAGAAATATATTTAGTATAAATATTAAATATAGTTGAACTATAAGGCCATGTGGTTGACGGTGAAACGTGGTAGAACCACCTGATTCTCATACTGCAATAAACATAATCCTAAAAGTCTAACGAGTAAGGCAGTGACAAGACAATGCAAACAGGATTTCAAACACCTGGTCCAAGCTTTTGCTCAAAGATCAATCCTCCAAGGTGGACATATTCTACAAATTCAGGTCAATAAGCACCAGATCTCCTTATAAATAGCTTGCATGTGATTGCCTTCAGTTTTACTTTATGATCACTGTTTTCTTTTGGATGAAAGGTCTGTTTTTCTGTCTATGTTTTTAATTATTAATGTGAATTCATTGTAAAGATATTTTTATAAACGACAGTGACTTCTTAAGTAGAAGAATCAGAACAAATATAGATGGAAATAGTTGCTAATGGAGGTCTTGCTGTAAATTGGCCCAAGAGTTAAACATTTATGATGGCCATGTGTGCTCCGGAGCCAACAAGACAAAGACTGCACTTCTGTTGTATCCTTTGAGCGGAACCCAGAGTACAGCAGGCGCGCTTGTGCTTCAAATCAAAATGAGTGCTTTGCAGATGATTAGGAAGTAGCAAATGTGGCCAAAGGAATAAAATTTACAGTAAGTGGGATTCTTTTACTTAAGAGAAAAGAAGCGCACAGGACAATGTAATGTGTTCGAGTGTTGACAGAGGCTAGTGATCCACAGGTTCCTATTTCTCTTGTGAGCAGAAAGAGGGGATGCACTTTTAAACTGCATTGGGGTTTGGATAGGGCTCAAGTCAAAGAAA
The DNA here is from genome assembly GCF_050624435.1 of Tenrec ecaudatus. Lineage (NCBI taxonomy): Eukaryota > Metazoa > Chordata > Mammalia > Afrosoricida > Tenrecidae > Tenrec > Tenrec ecaudatus. Next base: position 249,773,076 of record NC_134530.1, on the reverse strand, counting down.
CTTACCGACAGGAAAGGCTATTAGACACTCAAATGGATTTTAAAGGTTGTCAGTCAATAGCATCTGTTGAGGGGTTGCTGTGGGCTGATCGCTGGGCTTATGCATGGCGTCTCTTTCCTCCTGCCCTCCCTGTAGCCATGACTTTTAAAAAGTAGGTCACGGCTCTGCCTTTCTGGGATGGTTTCCATGAGGTTTTACCTTCAGGCACCGAACAGTGTTAGATCATTTCTTGAAGTAGCTTCAAGGGCAGAAGAAACAAAATTCAAATCCTTTGTGCTTGGACATCTTCTCAAAGCGATCATCTTAATTTGATTTAATATGAAAATCACTTAGTGTGTTTCTTCTGCAGTACATATACTTCAAGGGTTATTTCTTTTACAGCCACTTTAAAATAACAAACAACAACAAAACCCTCATTGCCATCGAGCTGATTCTAGCTCATAGCAACCCATAGGACAGATTGGAACTGACCCTATGGGTGTCCAAGACTGTAAATCTTGTGGAAGTAGAAAGTGTCATCTTTCTTCCACTGCACAGCTGGTGGCTTCAAACTGCTGACCTTGTGGTTAGCTGCCCAAGCATAATCCTCTGACCAGCAGGGCTCCTTAAAGAAGAGCAAGGGAAGTGTTAACATGTCATTGATTTACAATGATATTTACAATGGATGGATGTCTAAGGATGCCATGTAAATGATATACTGACAGCTCATACTTCAATATCCCACCGTCTTCCTTTCCTACAGAGTCATATCTCTGGTGACATTCTTGTCTTTTTCACTTGGAGGTTGTACAGGCATATCAAACTTGCCAAGTCTCAAATAATCTTGCTTCCCCGAGCTTGCTCTCCCCACAACTTTCCCATGTGAGTAAATGACAATTCTGTCTTTTCATTAGTTCAGGCTAAAAGATGTCAATCCTTGGTTTTAATCTGTTGTTTGCACTCCACGTCCAGTCTATTTAGCAACTCTTGACAATTCAGCATTCACAGCATATTCAGAGTCTGACCACCATCACTGATTTCCACTGCTACCATTCTGCTCCATACCAGCACCACCTTTTGCCTGGATGATTGTAATAATCTCCTAACTGCTTTTCTTGTTTCTAGTCTTGCTTCCTGCAGCTTCGTCTCGGCCAAGCCATCAGAATAGTCATTCTGAAGTGCCCATCCATCTCATTTCTCTCCAGCATGACTCTCTCCAGTGGCTTTCCACTCACTCAGAGTGAAAGCTTGATGAGGTCAAGAATCTGGACTGCCTTCTCTTCCTCTGCCTTAACTTCTTATCACACCTGCCTCACCCCTGGGGGACTCCTCGTTGTTTCTCAATGATGCACACGTCTTTCTGCGCCTGTGCACGGATTCTGTCTATTTCTCTGCTTTCTCCTCCAATCTCCTCATGGCCAGCTCCTTCCCTCCTGCCAGTCTCCATGGGCACGTGTGCTCACAGATAAGTCATTCCTGTTACTTTGTCCCCTAATGTGTGTTATGATCTGACACACTAGATGTTTTAAGGATGCGCCTTAAAAGCGAGGGTGGTGAGACTTGGTTTCACATATTTTGGATCAGGAGGGACCCGTTCCTGGAGAAGGACAACATTCTTGGAAAAATAGACAGTCGGTGAAAAAGAAGAAGCTCCTTCATGACCACAATAGTGACCCTCAGCATAGGAAGATTGTGAGGCTGGCACAGGACTGGGCAATGTTTCTGTGTGCTAGGGCCAAGTTTATTGCACCTAATAGCAACAATAACTACATATAAACTCCTTCAAAGCAGACATTAGTTTGCTCACTGCTGTGTCAACTGTATAGAATAGTGTGTTGCAAATATATGTTGAATGACTGGATGAATAGATGAAAGAAAAGAGTAAATATAGAAAAATATATTCAAAATATTAAGTAGAAATAGCAAAGTGCACAACAATATGCTTACATTGCTATATGTGTGTACAAAGGAGACTACCACAAACATATAGGTTAAATGCAAATATATGAGAGTACACAAAAATGCGATGAAAATTTGCATCTAAGAAGAAATATTCTCTCAAGGGTGAGAGATAAGTTTATCTTTCATTATAAAATATTTCAATTTTTGCAATGTGTATATATAACACCATCCCAAACATGAGCAACTAATAAAGCTACTGAAACAAATTTGCTACCCCTCCAATTTAGAATAATCGGTATTTTGTGGGACAACTATAACTTCAGAGACCAGTGTATACATTGTTTTATTTCTGCAGAACTGTCACTCTCATGGTCTCTTTTGGAGTCTTTTCTCTGCTGTCTTATGTATTTTTGATGGCTTCTTTTTATTGTAAGACAAAAAGAATGGACATTTGGGGCTCCCTCCCATCTGCCCCCAAAACCTTGATGTGGGGATGGAAGGGCAAGGTGTCAAGTTTGCAGCACTTAGAGTGTCGTTTTCAATCTGGAAAATCTCAACTCTCTATCTCAGCCTCATGCCAAATGGCCACTTTTATTGTTAAAGTTGGAACTTTGGTTTATTTCTCTTTTTTCTTGTGGTCTTTTCCCTGTGGTTTTCCAGTTATCCTTTCTGAATCACAGATCCCAGTGGGACAAATGGACAGGAATGCCCAGGCAGCTGGCATTTATCAACTCTGACCTTGTCTGGTGTGGCACTCCGGGGTGCTCATCGAGAAGCCCTCCCGGCAAGCTAGGCCTCCAGGCAGGTGTGGGGCTTGTCTTGGAAAGCACTTTCATGAGCAGGTGTGGGTATACTTAAACATGTTTGTTTTATGAAGGTCTCGGACATACATCAAGATTCATACATGCTGCCTCTAGGCAGCAGATTTTTAACAACACATTCTGTTTATGCATACTAAGTAGGGGCACAGAATGCTCCCTTTGTGATGTGACCTCTTAGACTTCATGAGGAACCCCTTATATTGACACCCGCCATGGGACATCATGCTCAGTAAGGTAGAAGGGCAGTGAGAAAGAGGAAGACCCTCAGCACGGTGGACTGACAGCACAGTGGCTACCACAATGATCTTAAACATAAGAACAATGATGCAGGTGATGTCGGGTTTGATGGTTTTTTCCGGCTGTTGTGCATTCAATCACGAGCACTTGGAACCAACTCAGTGGCACCTAATAACAACATTGGCCATGCCTTATGTACAGACCATCATTTTTTCTTCTGATTTCTAACAAGAAGCAATGACTCGCTTGTTATATTTATCATTGGTAATGCCATTATTTTTTCTAAATATTATTTAGTATCATTTCTCCTGTCCTGTCTGGTGTCTTTGTGAATGTGGGTGTGTTTCCACACACATGTGTGCATGTCAATCTATGGACTGAGAAAAATGTGCAACCAAATCAGAGTATATTTCTTGTGAAGTAGCTGCCTTATTGATTGGTGCTAAGTCCATCAGTCACGGTTCACAGCTAATGGAGTCACATGGTCATCACACTCCACATCCCCCATTGCCACTCCTCTTCTGGCCCGTTTGCATTGCTGATGAGATTGCTTCATTTCACTTTAGCTTCTGGGAGCGCCAAGCAGGTGGTGTTCTCAGGTTTGCCTTTAGCATTGCTGTGATTGTCACTGATTTACTTACCTCCTATGGTAAATGGGATTTGCCTTCAGGACACTTAAATGAGCTTAGCAATCAGTGCAGAGCGCTTCGCCGAGGCTTCTGATTCGAGACTTCCCTAACTGTACAGTGGGCTTTTAACTTAGTTATAACTTAGATGAAATAGGTAGATAGAGAGCTGATGTCAAAGCAACGGACTCTCGTGGTAACCTAGGTGCAGCAGGATTCCTGGTCCTGTGCTGTCCTCACATCATTGTGGCTGCTTGGCCAGCGTCACTCACTGAGGCCTGTCTTGACCTCTTTGGCTTTCTGCTTTAGTTTTCTACCAAACACAATGTGTTTTTCTAGTGACTGGCCCCTCCTCCTAACAGGGACAGAACAGTGCATTGGGCAGCATTCCAAAATGATTTAGAAGGTTTTCTTTCCTTCACTAATTTTCAGAAGAAAATCACTAGGTTTTTCTCTATAGTCTGCCTTAGTCTAGATGCTGTACTGAAACGTGTACATCATGAATGACCTTGTTAATTGAAATACTAGTGACATAGCTTCCAGCAGCAAAGCAACATTTCTAAGCCACCACAGTACAATAGATTGGCAGATGGGTAGTGAATTATGTCTTAGTGGTCCAATCTGTATCCTAACAGAGTGATCAAGGAATGCCTATGGCTTTCTAAAGCCATTGACACTAGAAGTAACTTGCTTAATAGGAATTGACTCAATAACAATTGATTTTCTTTATAGGTTGACCCATACTTGTTTCATTTGGCAAGTTATAAATGAAAACTTTGGTCCCGAGAGAAATGTAGAGATATTCAAGACTTCATTAAGAGGCGGTGGCCAACTTTAGGAACATAGAGAACACAGAACCAAAGGAACTGCTGGATTTAGGGACAAGATCTGCCCAGTTAGGCAGGGCAGGTGGTAAGAAATAAACACAAAGGCCCCATGTTAGAAGATCGTGCTGGAGGTGCCATATGACAGGCAGTGAGGGCATGATGCCTTTGATCCAGCCATTTTCAGAGGCCGTCTCGACCCAACAATTGACTAGAATACCATGACAGGGCGTTCAGCACCAACTCGGAATGGTAAGCAAGGAAGTTCAACCTCTGCCTACAAGGGATGGCCACCACTTACTGGTGCCCAGGACCAAAGTCCGTACAGGTGGACCAGAAGTAGTTAGGACAGTGTTGGAGTCCTTGTGAGTTTAGCACACAGAGTTCTTATTGTAGGAAGGGAGAGAAAATCAGCATAAAGCTCAGCCACTGGAAACTGGAACCAGGAATGGGTGGTGACTATATGGGTGCATTTTGGTCATTTGGGAGATGTCATCTATGGGACCTAACATCCATTCCAGAGACCTATCAGACAACATGGGTTTTCACTGGTTGGCCAGGAGAGTTAGTCCCAGGAGACTCTTGGAAACCCTGAAAGATACAAATGGTTAATATGCTTTCCTGCATCTAACTGAAAGGTTGGAGTTTCTTGCAGAAAGGCCTGGTGCCCTGTTCCTGCAAAAGTCTGTCATTGGAAACTCTATGGACCACATGCCATTCTAATACACATAGGGTCACCATGGAATGGTGTTTACTTTGGTAGCTGGTTTTAGATTTTTGGTGTTTTTGAAAACTCGTGCATCATAAACCACCCAAATAATTCAAGTAGTGTCTGTGCCACTTGAACTGAGGTCTGATGGATGCTCAAAGTGGCCAAGTTGGGAAATGGAGAACAGCCGTTTATTGGCCTTTGTGTATTGAGGCTGTTGGGAAAATAAGAGTGGATAGAATGAGTTGGCTAAAAAAAAAAAAAACCTACAAAAACGAATTCACTCTAGGAAATTTTTATTCATCTCGTACATATTTTACTTGTAGTTTCATCTATAAATATTATTTTACTAGAAAAGAAGTGACGTGAATAAACATTTTAATCCAGACATTTAGAGATCTTTAGTTTCATGGCCAAATGATTGGTTCTTTTTTGTAAAATCATTTTATTGGGGGATTTTACAGCTCTCATCAAATTGTTGTTTCTTAATTGCCGCCAAGTCAGCTCCAACTAATGACTAGCCCATGTGCAATACTTGAGCCCATTGATGTCATTACTTTCTTAATCCATAGAAGAGTGTTTTCCTCCTTTTCTATGTCTTTCTTTGCCAGACATAAAGCTCCTTTTCTAGGAAATGGTCTCCCCTGATACCATGTTCAAAGTATGTTGAGTTGAAGTCTTGATCTGTTCACTTCTCAAGAGCACTCTGTCAAGATGAATTTGGCTGTTCTTCTGGCAGCCCACGGTACTTCCAATCTTCTTCACCAACACCATAATCCAAGTGCAGCAATTCTGATGCTGTCCTCCTTATCCGTTATCATGTTCACGTATGCAGATGAGGTGATTGAAAATACCGTGGCTTGAGTCAGATGCCCTTTAATCCTCAACGTGACAGCCTTGCCCTTGAGCGCTTTAAAATAGTCCTGTACCGCATATTTGGCCAAAGCGATGCATATACTGTTTGATATTTTGACTGATTGAATGTAGATCCAAGCAAAATGGAATACTTGATAGGTTCAATCTTTTCTGTTTATGGCTACATGGTCACGGCGATTTAAAATTCACAGCAGTATGCATTCTTGAATATAGAAATAAAGCAGCGGTTGCAATGCCATTGGAACGGTCCTCATGGGTAAGAAGTACAATGATCATCAGAAAAGCAATAAAAATGCTTTACACAATTCATGTGCTTGTGCTAGTGAAGCCGTGTTGAGGAATACATGGAGATACTCCAAAGTGAAGTTAAACGGCTGCTGGCAGATTTTTAAACTTGTGTTAGCATCAAAGGAAATTCTATTTGGCTTTGAGGGTTATTTGAACTCTTTCAAGAAAAAATTATTTTCCTTTTCATCTTAATAGTATTCTGGCATTTCTCATTAGGAGCCCTTTTTTTATGGTCATTGACCTTTGACCTGAAGCTTGTCATGAATAGAACCGTGGCATCACTGGGCTTGAAGTTACCATGAAATGTCATCTAACCACGTCCTTCTTCAGAGGAAGTGGCTGCCTTTGCTGAGAAAACAGCAAAGCACCTTTTCCAGCCCCTTTATATCCATCACGAAGAATGCATAGCCTTAAGTAAATGGAGTCACTGACATTTATTCTGCAATACTTCAACATTTCTCCGCTTCTTATACCAAGTTAAGAGTTTGGGGTGGTGTAATGATTAATGCTGTTAGCTGTCAAGCAAATGGTTAATGGTTCAAGGTCACCCACAAAGCACAAAAGTCTTGGCAATTCTACTTCCAAGAAATCAGTCATTGAAAACTCAATAAAGCGAACGTCAACTCTGGCATATTAGTGAATCTTCAGATGGATTTTGGAAAATTTTCATTAAAAGATATAAATTAAGAACGGAAGATTTGGAGAATTTAACCATGTCACCGCCATCTTTTTACATTATTTAGTGAAGAAAAATAGATGTTTTTTTAAGAGTTGTTTTATTTTTTAATCAGAAACAAAAAGAAGACAAGACAAATCAGGACTGTCAGGTGGCTGCCGAATGATTTCCTGTGGAAACTCACAGAATTACCTTGTTTAATGAGAGGAATGAGCAGGAGCGCTGTCATGATGGAGAAAGGCTTAGTGGAGAACTTTTCACGGGTGTTTCACCATTAGAGCTTTGGCTAAATTTCTCAACACTCCCTCAGAATAAGCAGATGTTACCCTTCTTTCACCCTTCAAAAAGTCAACACGCAAAATACCTGGCTGCCATGACCTTCATTCTTGATCTGTCTGCTGTTCCTGTGACAAGGCCACGTCCACTTTTTAGTCGCCTTTGCTGTCATTGTGCTTTGTATTCATGCAGGATCATCCTGGGTATCCTCTGTTACGCTTCTTCCAAGAAATGCCTCAGAACCCCATTCCCAATACTTGCTTAAAATTCCCCTTTGGAGCTTGTCTTTTGTCTGCAACAGTTTTGACACCCACCAAGCAGTCTGCTCAACTCTAATTTTTGAGACAGAATTGAGTAAGCTGAACCACTTAAGAAGTCTATGGTGGGGTCTGTGGTTTCCTTGGTTAGTTGTTAGGCCTCTCCAGTGAGGGCACAATCCAGATGAACTCTTTTCTTGAAAACTGACATGATGGTCTACTTGTCTGGTTTTCGACATTGTCTAGTTCCTTATTAAAACAAGTTATCAATTTGTTATGGGGCCCTGTTCCCATAAGCTTTCACAAAGCATCAGCGATTTCACTATCTTTCCATCCAAGCTTTACCATAATTTTGATATTTATTTTGGCATCAGTTTGAACAGAATTCATGTTCATGGGTTCTTATCCAACTGAGACCTGACTCTTCTTAGTTTTCCCTTTAGATTAGATTGTGCTCAGATATGTTATTTTAAGTTAATATATATTTTTATTCTGGTACCAAATTTTTTGAAATTCATAGCTAATCAGGATAAGAGTCATTTTTCATGGATTTTTTGGAAATCCCTCTGATTTGATATCATCATATATGGTTTCATCACAAGTCAGTCTCATCTCAGTGCATCTGGTTTTTCATATCATAAAAAGACCCAAACCAGGGTCGGTAAGTCAATTTTACTCATAGGGATCATAGAGGACAGAATAAAGCTTCCCTGGAAGATGTAATTTTTGAGAAGCAGATTGCCACATATTTCTGTGTGGAATAGCTGATGAGTTTGAATCAAGTACCTGTTGGTTAGAATCCAAGTGCTTGAGCACTGCGCCACTAGTGCTGTTTTAGATTGCTTTCATACCAGGGTGTGGCAGTTACATGAGGTGGTAGTTACATGCGGTAATCTGTTTTTAATTTGAGACTTAAGAGTGAAGGGATGGACTTTAATCTGTCAATCAAGTCACAACTTGATGATCTCATTTGGAGACACTAGGAGATAAATAGCTTATTGGAGGCAGGACACAGGCTCACTCTCTGGGAGACATTCCTGTTGAGAAGACACATGGAGCTATGCTAGAGCCCTGGAGCTGAAGGAGCCAAGTGAAGGCCCTGCCGTGCTGAGATGCTTCCACCACCGCTGGAGCCACAAGAGTTTTCACCCACTGACTGGCCTGTGAGCTTCCTGCACTCGGCGCCATTGCATGTTTTTCGTGAGTCTGAAGAGGACTTTATAGATTGGTATCTGACATATGGGCTAATTTCAAATTTATGGACTTAATCTGGACTGGGCTGGGATATTTTCTCGATATGCAATTGCTCTTGTGTATAAACCTCATATACACATGTGAGTGTCTATAATTTGTTTCTCTATTCATCTCAGACTAGCATACACAATCTCCCTGTCAATTTGCAAAGGGGTGAAGTCCAGCTTGTCAGTCAGGTCATAGCCAATGAGGCTTCTGTGTGGGCATGGTCTTCTCCTGAGAATTCTGGAAACTCTGGTCTTCCTCCCTGGAGGTGGGATACACACTTGCCCTGAGAGACATTCCTGTTGACAAGCCACATGGAGTGAGGATGATGGAGTCAGAACCCTGGAAGACCCCTCCAGTGCAGAGATGCTTCCACCACTGCTGGAGCCACAAGAGTTTCCACCCGCTGGCCTGTGAGCTTCCTGCATTCGGCGCCATTGCATGTTTTTCGTGCATCTGAAGATGACTTTGTAGATTGGTATCGGACATATGGGCTAATATTGCACTTATGGGCTTGATCTGGACTGGGCTGGGCTGTTAGTGTACAATTGCTTTTGATATAAAGCTTTCTTCTACCTATATGAGTGTCTGTGAATTTATTTCTCCAGTCCACCCAGCCTAACACACAGGGTAACATTTGCTCATTGCGGTTTCTTCTCCCCTACCTACTCCTTCTCCTCTCTAGTAATAAAACTAGTACAATTGAAGGTTTGAGCCTCAAGTTTCTGTTTTTTTTAAAAGCAGAACCATAATAAGATTATAAAATACTGGGGAAAATGTAGACTAGAGAGTTTTGGATTATGGGAACAGCTGCTTGAGTTACATATGACATTTGATGAATAGATAACTTGGAGCTGAACGCTGACTTAATTGAGGCCATGTGTTTTACTTTTGAATATTAAAGATATTATTTTGCACAGATGGGAGACTTTACTATTAACCAATTCAAGAGCTGTCTAAACCAAGTCAAAATCTTCAGACCTTGTAACAACCAATCTTCACTGGTGACTTTATACCTCGTGAAATAATTTTTGTTTTGTAATATCCCTGGGAAGAGTAGTTGAGCTATTTTTTTCTAATTAGGAAGTAAATCTTTCTTCATCTAAAGCAAAACCATGAGACTCGTTAAATAAGCCATGACAGTTGATGACAAAATGGGAAATGATTTGGGCTTTGCTCTCTGTCATCCACCAGACTGCAGCAAAGTGCACATTCACTTATGTGAAATGCTCACTCTATCAAAGATTCTAAAATTCTTCTTTCTTGGAGGAGCATAGGAGGAGCCCGACTCTCTCCGAAATCCGCTAGGGTTCTGTGCACCTGCTTAAAACGGAGGGGGTAAGCTCAGGAGAATACGTGAACATTTCTAAAAACTTTCTAGAATAAATCTTCCACTATTTTAACTGTAGAGAAGTATTAAGCCTGTCTCAATCTACATTTTTTTCGCCCCCACCCTCTTACCTTTTCAGCTCACAGTTTTGCTATTTAGACTAGAGAAAATGTTTTGTCAATAACATTGAAGAAAGACTTCTATTCGGATCTGCTCATTATAATGAAGGATAGAACGGGCGGGGGGGGAGGGGGGATGGGCTTTCCAAGCACGCCATCTGTTTCTGCTGCTAGTTAAAGTCATCAAAGGTTCTCTGCTATATGCTGGTTCTGGTAGGCACCATGAAACGATTTCGTTGGCTAATCATCGGTCTGCTCGGAATGAGGCACTAAGAGGTCTAGGAATATAATTCTGTTAAAATGGACAGCAATTAGCTTTCCAGATGGGATGCCTGCTTCTGTTTTATAACATTTCCAAAAGTTTAAGACCCACTGGATTTACAAAGTGTTAGAATGAACTAGAAAGTCTTTCATGTTCCCTATCTGCCTTCTTGTGCTTTTCACTTTCCCTGCAATTAGCATGACACAAGAGCAGTTACTTACTCACTGCAGATGGAAGCCGTGCAAGATTCCTGGGCTTGTATTCGAGTGCATAGACGTGAGAGAGCTGGGGTAGGCCGAGAAGACATTAAGGTGATAGTATTAGGTGATTATATCATTGTCTTTTATTAGTAATATTACTCCTGTTAATATTATCAGGAGTTAAACTCTATAAAGTAGTATAAGGATACTACTTGACAGTTGATATGCAAAATTAATGATTAGATAATATGAATTAATCATTCACAATGGTGTATTAATTAGTGGTGGTGAAAACAGTTAATGGTTCCAGTTGCTAAGCAAAATATCTGTGGTTGAAGTTAATCTAGAGTCCCTCAGAAGAAAGGTCTGGTGACCTCCTTCTGAGAAACCAGCCACAGAAACCCCACCGGAACACAGTTCTACCCCGACACACATGGTATCACTGGGACTTGGAATTGACTCAGTGGCAGTTGGGCTTTTTAAATTAGGGTAATTCTACCTATTGCAATGGATAAAAGTAAAGATCTCAGTGAGTTAGTACCTTCTGAATAAATTCATTTCTGACTGAAATGAAGTTCTAAGTGAGCTTTCCTAATTGGTAAGTGGCTTTCCTCTGGGCAAGGAGTCAGCCTCCTATCATTGGGTCTCCTTCGATGTGTGGCTTCCAAGAGGCTTCTCTTCATCAGGTCAAGGAAGGGGAAACAAGCGAGGACGGTTGTGCATGGAGATTTTCATCGTCTGCTCAGCCTGGCAGGAGAGCTCATCAGTCTGCTCACGTCTCACTGACTAGAACTCAAGTACATGGTGAGACCTACCTGAAAGGAAGGCTGGGGCAGAGTGGTCTACCATGTTCCTAAGAAAAGCAATTGGGTTTAATTAATAACTTGCCTATACCCTAATAATCTAAGAATAGTTTTATGTAAACTGCTAAACTTTGGTTATTTTTGCTAATGTTTTTATTGCATTTTCTAAGTTTGAGATGGAATATATTTGCCTCACATTTAGAGTTATTTTTAAATATTGGAAATGTTTTCTCGGTGACTCCCCCACAGCCCCGGCCCCACCGCAAGTATAAAAAATTAAAAGGGAGTTATCTTTGAACTGCCATGAAAACATTCTCAAGCAGCAAGTCTTTTACCAATTATAGTCTTTAAACTAATACAGCAAATTAATGTAATGCCAGTGGATTTGATCATGTGGATCCAATTTGAGAGAAATTTCACAGGGGAGGTAGACAGGCCTTGACATACCGGTGGACTTGAAATGTTGGGGAGACAAGATTCGAGGGTTTCTGAATATTTCACATGAGTGAGCAAAAGAAATTGAGGTAAATTGGAGAGAAGCAAAATGCGGGATAATGAACAAATTTAAACACGTTAAATTTGAGATAGCTGGAGCCTGAATCATCTAGGTACCAGGCCTTTAAAGTCATATAATAACTCAGTTCACCTAAGAGAAAGGAAAAAGATGACAATGGTGTAAGTACCTGAAGCAGAATTGCGACTCATAAGCGCCTACACACACACACACACACACACACACACACGGTTGTGTTGTTTCCTTGCTTTGTCTGTTTGTTTGTTTGTTATTTATACAAACAGTTTTATTGGGACATAATCCAAATACCATACAATTGAATAGTTCAATTATAGCAACAAGTGTTGTCTAATCATTATCACAGTCAATTTTAGAACATTGACTTTTTTCTTGTACTCCTATTGGCTCCCCATTTCCCTACTACCTCCCCTGCTGTGTCCCAGGGGAACCACTCATCCACGTTTAGAATTCAGAAGATACTCAGTCCGGCTATCAATAAATAGGCATCCGCAACGAACACAAGTGTGTTGCTATCTTCAGTCTTCATGGCAGACTCCGTGCTCAAGGGGAGCTTGACGATGGCATAGTGGCAAGCTTGTTTCTCCTGGGGTGTTCTTCCGACGTTATTTGGGGTGGCTTCTTAGCCTCAGGGTCTTGGGCTGCTGGGAGGTGGGTGTTATATGAATGTGCGTGTATATGTGTGTGTGTGTGTGTGGCTTTGAGCACATTTTTGCACTTGGCCTTTGCTTAGACTTCCATTTGGGGAGGGGCAGGCAGGACTTCCTACTTAGCCTTTGGGGTCATCCTCCTCACAGGGTTTTCTACGACTGAGTGTTGGGAAACACATCATAGGGGTTTTCCTTCAAGATGCTGCGGGGTGAATGCAAACCACTGCTGAACTTGGAGTTGACAGACAGTCCAGTCTTGGTTCACAGCTGCACACGTTAACTACCGGGAACACGCAGAGAGGCAATCTCTACCCACGTGTTGAGGTTTGCGATGGAGTCTGTTCCAACTCGGCAGGAAGAACAGAGTTGCTCTGTAGGTGTTCTAAGATTGTAATCTTTATGGGAGCAGACTGCCACATCCATGGAGTGGCTGGTGGGTTGGGATCACCAACCTTTTGGTTAGCAGCGGAACACTTAACCATTGCACTACCAGGGACTGTTGTGTGCAGGTGCATGTTAAAATAGAGACAAAAATAGACTCACTGCCATCAGGTCTGTTCCAACTCAAGGGTCGCTAGGAGTCTATGTATGTATGTATAGATACATGTATGTACATGTATATATACATGTGTATGAATATATAGTATATGAAATATATGTTTTACTGAACTTTTAAAGTCATGCTATTAATAGGACGTTTATATTTTCTGTTTGTTATTCTTATCTACTTCTTTCTCAGAACACATTATCGGATCATACACGGTGTCCTGAGCTGCATTCTTTGCTCTCTCCTCAGACGTGAACTGGCATGCCAGAGTGGTGAAGGCGCAGTTCCTGATCGAGAGCATGTGCCAGACAAGCACGTCTTGCCATAAACTCGGTAGTTTGTTGGCAGTAGAGACTCTTTCGATGTGTGCTTTGCCCATCTTCCACTGTCTCCCCATGGTCAATATTCAGGAGCAGTATATGCTTATTCCATGCTTTCCATTTATTGGGGACACGATTAGTGCTACAATTATAGAAACGTGTGTGTGTGGCATAAAAGGACAGACTGGCTCAGCAGAATATTCAGGAAGTCCACTGATAGATGAGGTTGTTCTAGAACTCACCTAAAATAGAACTTGGGTTGAGGATAAGACTGAATCATTTGAGAAATTTTACTAAGGTAAAATTTCAGGTAAGTCAAAAAGTATTGTTGCAAATGATAAGATCTTTATTAAACAAAACTATCCAAATATGGGCTACTGTTTCTCGGCATAACCGCCACCTAAGTCTATACGCTTCTCCAGCCCCACCCTTCCCCCAAAGAATTCTGTGCTCTTTCATTTACACCATATCAAGATTTCAAATTGCGTTCCTTTGAAATGTTCTTGGAGTTTGGGGAACCAAAATAATTCAGAGGGTGCAAGACCAGAGCTGTAGCATGGATAAGGATAATATTTCCCAGGGAAACTCTCCAGAGTAGCCCTTCCACTGCTTCATGGAGTTGCAAGTACTTTGCCATGATGGGCAAAAATTCCAGCCTCAACTTTTGTGGTCTTTTTTCTCAACAAGGCAGTTTTTAATTTTTTTCAGACTGTCCACCTGTAAACCCTAATCGTCCTGTGTCATTCCAGAAAAATCTATCAAGATTATCACATTGGGATCACAAAATAAAGTCACCATAAACTTCTGAGCTAACCTCTGCCTTGGATTTAACCGGCTTACCCAAATCACTGTTTTTATTGTGTCTTTTCTAAGTTTTGAAGGCACTCAGAGGAGACTAAGAAAAGTATATTACTGAGATAACTTGTCTCCAGCCACCCACTAATCACAGAGACATGAGTAAACATGTCTAATTTGGAATGAACTCGCGCATCTATAAACTGGAACCCTGGTGGCAATACTGTTTGACTTACTTCCACATTGCTTTCCATGCCTGGAGTTCCACCTGACTCTGATTTTAAAATCAAGGTGAGATATGCTTTCTCAGAAAAGCATGGTATCCTCCCAATGTAGGACAGCATAAGATAATATTTGTATTGCATAAGAATTCTTAATTCTTTATTTATCATAATTATCCCCATTGTTTGGGGATAAATCTGGAATGAAACCCTGTGAGTTTCTGAGATTGTAATTCTTTTTTCTTGTTTGGTTTAATAAGATTTCATTTAAAATTGAGTTTTGTTTTTTTAAGTTATTATTAATTGGGAGTTAATGAACGTGGAAAGCCTCATCTTTCTGCCTGCAAAGTGACTGATGGTTTCAAACTGCTGACATCGAGGTTACCAGTAACCGCTCCAAAAGTAACCCACTATGCCATGAGGGTCCATATGTCTGTGTGTCCATGTGTATGTGTATAAATATATAACTGAGCTTATTTCATTCATTCAAAATATGTATTTACATTTGCCCAAACCAACATCATCTTAAACAATAAAAAATACATACAAGCAACCTTTCAGGAAAGCTTCAATGGGGTAAAATGAAATCTACATTAATTCAGATTTATCCTCCAAAATGTTCCCCCAGACCATTGCCTTCCCCATGCCATCTGAAAGCAGACGAAAGTCCTCACCATTTCCAAACATATAGCACTTCCAAGGGTGCCGTATGCACTTCCACATCCACGGCTGGACTCGGGCTGGGATGGCCAGTAACCGCTCCAAAAGTAACCCACTATGCCATGAGGGTCCATATGTCTGTGTGTCCATGTGTATGTGTATGTGTATAAATATATAACTGAGCTTATTTCATTCATTCAAAATATGTATTTACATTTGCCCAAACCAACATCATCTTAAACAATAAAAAATACATACAAGCAACCTTTCAGGAAAGCTTCAATGGGGTAAAATGAAATCTACATTAATTCAGATTTATCCTCCAAAATGTTCCCCCAGACCATTGCCTTCCCCATGCCATCTGAAAGCAGACGAAAGTCCTCACCCTTTCCAAACATATAGCACTTCCAAGGGTGCCGTATGCACTTCCACATCCACGGCTGGACTCGGGCTGGGATGGCTTTGGCAAATGCAACAGGAATGCTGGATCGCATCCTCCTTCTGAACAAAAACATTCCTTGGGATTGCAAGCTTTAGGATGGCTACCGACACTGACAGCGATCACTGGATCCCCATAGGTCCGGCACAGTGTGAGAGAAAATGGAGAACGCAATTCAGACTCACAAAAATGACCAGACTTGCTGGTCTGGTAGAAACTAATGAGACTCCTAAGATTATAGCCCTTAACCCGCATTCAAATTTAGAACTGAACCCATCTCTGGGAATCACCTTTCATCCGAATAAACTAGACAGGTCTGCAACATGACCAATGAGGACTCTGGAGGCAAACTACCTAGCGACTGATCCCAACTCTGCTACTTAAGTATCATGAGAGCTTGCTTGGAAATATAGCTTAATCTTTTAAAATTAGCTTTCCTCCATATGAAGTACCCACCTCATAAAGACTTTATGCATTAATAAAAGCATTCAAGGTAAGAAATCTGTAATGGTGCATGACTCATTGTAAGTGCTCAGGATAAGATAGATTTTATTTGCAACTGCATTAAAAGTGCTAGAAGCTCCTTCTGTCGAGATGAACAAGAGCCCTCGATATAACAAGCGTACTGGAGACTCTTTGTAAGATGTCCTGAAGCAATCATATAGATGATCGTGGACTCCCTGAGCAAATGCCACTTTTTAATGGGACTGTGACACTGTCATGTAAGTACTGGACTGATAACTGCAAGATGGGCAGTTCAAACTCACCAGCCACTCCAAGGGAGAAAGAGGAGACTATCTTGCTTCAGTAAAGACTTACGGATGCATAAATCCTTTAAGTTGGAGTCATTTAAATGGAAGCGTTGGTTTTTATTTTTCATACTTTCAAAGAACAAGCAGGCTGTTAAATAACTTGAAGCCTATACGCATTATATAAAAAAGTTGTTATAATACAGGAATAACGGTAAAAAAGGCATCAGTGCTGTGTGAAATGGAATGCTATGGCTTGCTTTTAGTCACATATTTGCAAAGGACTGATGAAATACTGAATTTACACAGCCCTAAGCCCTGTGTTCTTGTATGCTTAAAAAAAATAAGTTCTATCCTTGTAATAAAATTCGGGATCATACCCAACTTGCACCATAAACTGAAACTAATTCTAAGAGAGTCTGAGACTCCAAATCATGTGCCCGGTCTTGCCTACAAGTTTTGTGTCTTCTTTGATACACCAAGAGCAGTACAATGACTTCTTCGTGAAATGAGAGACAACAAATTGGCTACAACACCCTACCGACTCACAGCTACACTTGGTGTGAGCCAAACCCTGCATGGGGAAGAGGAGCGGACGGTCTCTTATGATTGTAAATCTTCTCCTATTACCTCAAGATAATAGAAAGTGGCATTAAAACTTGCTTGAGTGTTTACTATGCTCTGTGTTTTCTTCATTGGGTCTTAGTCATTTATAAGAGTAAGAACCTCCTTCTAAACTCAGTCAAGGACCTGAAAAACTGGATCTTAGATAATATCTAGACCACAACCAGTCTTTCTTATTTGGAGACCATTAATCCAGTTTGGTCTAGCATTGCCACTTGACTCGTGGGTCCAGAAAACCGCCTCTAGAGAATCAAAATCCGTGTCACTGAGTTTCTTCATCATCTCTTTCCATAGATGAAGTCAACTTGATTCTCGTGTATTATATTTGGTGAGGCCACATGTATAATAGCCATTTGTGTTGTTGATACGGTATTGTCGGTGAAGAAGCCATTGGTCTTGCAAAATCCTACCCTGCAATGCCCCGCTTGGTTTCTAACAGCAAAGCGCTATTTCCGACCTTGTTTCCATCATTCCCATTCTAATCATCAGTAATTATCAATGCACCTTGATTGTATGTTTCATTGATTTTAAACTGAAGAAGTTGTTACAGTTCTTTCATTTCATCATTATCGGCTTTCATGATTGGTGCATAAATTTGAAAAGTAGTTGTATTAACTGAACTTCCTTTTAAGTTTATAGATATTATCCCATCACAGATTACACTGTACTACAAGACATCTTGACATGTTCTTTTTATGATGAGCAAAACACCATCTTTCTAGAATTTTTCATTCCAAGACAATAAATGGTCTGACTATGCGATTCTAAATGGCCAATGCTAGTCCATTTCAGCTCACTAAAGCCTAGATTAATATTTATATGCTCCATTCTATTAAATACTTGCTCCTCTTATCATCTACTAATGACTATTTGTATTTGTTTGCTAATCAGAAGTACTTTGGGGATCTTTTTCTAAACCTAATTTGATCCAAAACCTAAACCTGATGCTGGGTGAGTTGATTCTGACTCAAAGTGACCCTGTAAAACAAGCTTCATAGGGTTTCCAAGGCTTCCATCCTTAAGGAAGCTGGCTGCCATGTCTTTGTCTTTCAGACCCACTGGTGGGTTGAACCTTTGCCAACCTTTTGTCTAGCAATAGAGCTCTTAACATACCACGTCACTAGGGCTCCTACTAATTCAACCTATAACGTTAATTTTTACAAAATACTTATGATGTTTACATTACATTAAATTCTCAGTCTGGAAGTAAGTTTCTTTTGGAGTAAGTAAATCTTGGTCAAATTATTGGTGGAAGTGAGCACTTCTCTTAAAATGAATGTCAGAATCAATTTCTCTGTTCTCTGCACAATTGTTGCTACCTGTGTGTCATAAAGATTTCTTGGCAGTCAGCAAGAAATCTGGGCCATAGATGATTGGTTTTATTTTATTTATCAGGTATTGGGTCAGCATTTTGGAATTCTTAAAATTCCTATTGTCTGTATACATTAAAATTTTCATTAGCCCTTGGGAAATGTTGACTATTTTCATATAATAAGAATGGAAGGCATTTAATAGCTTTACTTTCATGTCAGCTCTCCCAGGGAAGACATGGAAAAGATGGGAAATCCCACATTTGTTCTTTCTAGAATAACTTGTCAATCTAGTCATTTTTTTCGCTCTTCTTGATGAAAGGGCACTGGAAGAGTAAGATAAGACATGACACCTGGTCCGGACCCACTTGTTCAGACAAGTTGTCAGCCCTCTGTAGGAGAGTGCAAGATATAAGACGAGGAAACGGTTGGAGCACATGAGCAGGCATGTCCATCAGACTTGTAACTTATAATAGGACTATTGGTAGTATGAAACTCAGTCTGGGTTTTGGAAGATGAGTAGGAGAAAGTCGGGATTGAAGAGTTCATTTTTCACGTAAGAAACACATTTTCACTCAAGGAGCTACAAACATTTTCTTGAGTCATATAAAATCAATATTTTAGGTCAAATTTGTCAAGTATTGGCAGTTGCATACAGTGAAAACAAATAGTTCCTTATAAGGTGTTTGAGATAAAATAGCAGAAGATTAAGTGAAATTGATAGACATGATCAGACATGAAAGAGCCTTCTGTGATTGGCTAATGCAGACTTTCTGAATCTTGATACAGCTGACATTTGGGGGCCAGATGATTCTTTATTTTGAAATACTGTCCTTCAGACTATAGGATCTTCAGCAGCAACCGTGATCTCTACCCACTAAATGACAACAGGCTCCTCTCCCATGTATGACAACCAGAAATGTCCTTTGATATTTGATATTTTCAAATGTCCTCTGAGGGGTGAAATCACCCCAGGTGGGAACCACTGAGCTAAGGGATTTGAAAGTGATGATCAAAGTCATAGGAAACCACCTGAGTCGTTCATTAAGGACATCGTGCTTTTCCTAAAGGCAAGTGGATTGTAAGGAACAGGAAATGAGAGCTATGAAAATACAAAGAGTGGAGATTACATGGCTTTAGAAAGTGTCTTGTGTGAATGTTGGTAGAAGGGTTGGATAAAGGACAGGTTCTATCACGTCTAGTTCTTGAATGCTTCCTCCCCGCCACTATCATGATCCCAATACTACCTTGCAAATCTGGCTAGACCAGAGGATGTACATTGGTACAGATAGCAACTGGAAACACAGGGAATCCAGGACAGATGACTCCTTCAGGACCAGTGCTGAGAGTGGCGATGCCTGGAGGGTGGAGAGAATGTGGGGTAGAAAGGGGGAACTGATTACAGGAATCTACATATAACCTCTTCCCTGGGGGAGGGACAGCAGAGAGGAGGGCAGGGGGAGACATCAGACAGTGTAATATATGACAAAATAATAATAATATATACATGATGAAGGGTTCATGGGGTGGAGGGTAGTGGGGAGGGAGGGGGAAAATGAGCAGCAGATATTAAGGGCTCAAGTAGAAGGCAAATGTTTTGAGAATGATGATGGCAACAAATATACATATGTTCTTGATACAATGGATGTATGTATGGATTGTGATAAGAATTGTACGAGCCCCCAATAAAATGATTTTTAAAAGAATAAATGAGAAATGAGAGACCAATTAGGGTAATAGTTCCTGTAGGTAGCATGATGAAGTCACTGCCATTGAGTTGATTCTGACTGTGGCCTAATTGGTGACTCCGTTTTCTAGTGCTACCATAATTCCATAAGTGGATGACTTTAAAGAACAGAAATATATTTTCTGAACCATGATCCCTTATTAAGGATTCAGTGAATCGTAACTGTTGTATTAAGAAGGAACCATATAATGTGTTTACTTCCTCACATTTAAATTTGATTTCTTTTGTATTATGTAGAGGCATCTTGATATCTGTAATTATTTCACAAGTCTTTTTTCCCATCTTTTAAAATGTATGAGAAATCTGATATAAGTAGCTTTTGAAAAAAATTGATTAATGGTCGGCAGGTCAATACAGTGAAGATTTGTATGGAAATGTGTCTTATATGTACTGTTTTGTTTTTATTGTGGGAGCTTTAAAACTATGAATAAATATATCTGTTCCATTTATTCTCTAGTTTATATAAATTATACCCCACAGTTTTCTTGTCATAAACATAATTGACTAACCCTGGAGCCTGAAATATATTCCACGCCAGTCTCACAGCATGAATAGACTTGAAACTCTTTAGTCATTTTCTTAGCAACATGTATCACAGGGAGCGTTCTAAACCCTGGAAAGAACAGAAGAATAATAGTAGACTGGTGTTTACGCTTTAATAGATCACCTAGGAAAGATTTTTGTATTAATGAATATTTTCTTTTTGCTTATTTCCAACCTGATTCCTTCATTCCTTCAACTGGTACTTATTGAACACATTGGAAATTCCCCATGTGCCAGTAACTGTTATAGCCACTGGGGATAAAAGGTTAAAAACAAAAAGACAGCAGGGTTCTTGCCTTCAAAAGGCACAAGGGTAGGGTAGGTGAGATAAGAGCATTCAAATTATTAACAGCCATAAGGCTGGGAGCTTATAAGGTGTGACATCCCTTTACAGTAAACAATTTGAACTTAGGTTCTAATTCCTAAGAATAGGACCACACCTAAGGCCAAAGCCATTGGGGCAGACCAAATATGATAGACCATCTAGGATCTGACTAAGCCCCAGGAGCCCCAAGTGGTGAAGCCAATGGAGCTTTGGAAGCTAGAGACTCAATGGACCTTCCACGGTGGTGAAAGCAAGCATCTGCTCTTGGAGGGCACGGAAGCTCTGCACTGAGAGCCCTTCCAATGCCACTCTCTGCTTGTGTTCTTTTCCTCCTTGGTTATGGATAACCCTTTCCCTGCAACATCTGAGCCATGTCAGAGATTATCAGGCCCAAGAGACAGAGAAGGGGCCAGCATCTGTTGACCGAGCCGCAGATGATAGGGATGAGAGAGAGAAGAGGCTGTTATCCACTGACCTAGCCCAGTATGAATATGGATGAGAGAAGGAGGAAGAAGTCAATACGCACTGACACAGGTGAGTGAGAATGAGAGAGAAAGGGCTTCACCATTCTCTGGACTTTGGACTTGTTAACAGGAGGGACCAATCATTTGAGAGGGTCATCATGTTTGCTAAACTAAAGGGTCAGTGGAAAAGAATCTCTTGAAGAGGTGGATTGGACCAGTGGGTGCAATATCGAGCTCAAACATTGGAATGAGAATGAAGATGGCGTACCACCGGGCAATATTTTGTTCTGTTGTACATGGGATTAGTATAGATCAAAGCCAACTCAACGACACCCAACAACAACAAATAGGCTTGTTGTAAAGTCGATGTTTCATGCATGTAATTGCAACTGAATTTTGATCTCTTCATCTAGAAATTCAGAGTCTTTGGTAGTGTAAATGCTTAAACCTGCCGATGACATTTTGTAAGTTTGAGTTCATCTACAAACACTTAAAAAGGAAAAACGAATGATCTAATTCTGAAAAAAAAAATCAGTCATTGGAAACTCCTTGGCATGTAGTTCTCCTGGCACATGCACCCCCGTGCATTGTCATTGACACGATTGCAGTTGGTTTTCAGTTGGAGCACAGGGACTAAATTTAGCAAGTAATGCATTTACTCTTCAGTAAAGGTGGCCTTTTGAAACACTTGGGTTTGGGCAAGGGTAGGTGTGTGTTACTGCACGTTGTCCTTCCATAAGCCTCAGTATTTGAGTTTCATCTGTATTAGACAAGCTATCAGAATCAGCTCATCCTTTGTTTTTTTTACAACTTCGTCTCAATTCCTAAGGTCCAGAAGCAATCATGAAGAAATTATTTCTATTTTATGATTATTAAAAGATGTATTTGGAGGACAAAATATGGCTTTATTTTGTAGTTCTGCTTTTTCCTTCTTAGAAGTAATGAATAGGCTTTGCGGAATTTTACATATCTGGCATTTTAAAACTTGTGCCATGTGTTTTTGTCCAGACCGCATTTAATTGAAAGCATTTCCAAGATTTGTAAAAGTGAGTGCCAACATGTTTTTAAACAGAAATTGGATTTGATAATGTTTATGCTGAATGCATGCCATTTAGTTATTTCTTGTCACATAAATGCTCTCTGCTCACGCTGGGAGAACCTCCAGAAAATTGGCATTTATTATAGCTTCGCTCAGTTGATTCGCTGGAAAAAACTCTGGAGTTCCTACTATGCATAGAACACATTGCTAAGTAAGGAAAGACTGCAAATAAGTTCAGTTGACCAATTAAATATTGAAGCAAAGTAGAACCCTGTGATGACTGGATATTTTCACAGCAAAGCAAAACTGAGGTGGGCCTCAGAATGCTATTGCTTTGCCTCTTACTCAGTCCATGTGCCCTTTCTACTGCTTCCCTGATTGGTTCATCCTCCTTTGTTTGGCCCTGGTGGCACCATGGGATAAGCATTGAGCTGTCAATGGTTCAAACCCAACACCACTCCAAGGGAGAGAGATGAGGTTGTCCTCCTGACAATTTACCATCGCAGAAACTCTATAGAAGGGTTGCTATGAACCAGAATTTCCTTGGCAATGGGTCTGTGAAGAGAGTGTGAGAGTATGGATGGTGCAGTGGTAGGTCTCTCCTTCCATGCAGGAGACCTAGGTTTGATTCCTACCAATGTACTTTATATGCAGCTACCAGCTGTCTGTCAATGGAGGCTATGTTGTAATGGTAAACAGGTCTCGGGAGAAGAAGATGAGAGGAAAACAGAGTCACTGTACCAAAAACAAATTAGTCAATATTCAACCATTTCAAAAGAGAACATATGCTGAAGAACCAAGGTATTAAAGGAAGAAATCTGAACTGAACGGAAGGCAGTAGTGAAACAAGACTTTAGGAATTGACGACCTGCTACCTGAAATGCTTTTTTAAAAAACTGATGCAACGCCGTAAGTACTCAGTAGTCTATGCCAAGCAATTTGGAAAATGGCTACTTGACCAGTCAATTGGAGCTCTATATCTATGCCCATTAAAAAAAAAAAAGCTGACACAGCAGAATTCAGAAAGTAGTGAACAGTAGCATCAATGTATGTTACATGCCAGTAAAATTTTGCTGAAGCTATTTGGAAACCGTTGCATCAGTGTGAGACTGAGTAAATATGGTGAAAGAATACGACCCTGGTTTACGTCTTTCCTGATTTTAAACCATGCCATTTCCCCTTTTCTCTTCCAATGATTGCTTCTTGGCCTATGTACACAGACTAAATAATTCAATAAAATGTTCTGGAATTCCCAGTCTTCGCAGTATTATCCACACTTTTTTATAATGCACAAAGTTGGATGCCTTTGCATAGTAAATACAACACAGGTAAATAATTTTCTCAAATTATCTGCTTTCAGGCAAGATGCATTTGATGTCAGCCCTGACATCCCTCACGCGGATGCTTTTCCCAGGGTGTTAGAGCAGAATACAGGCTGCCAAAGCCCTCTTTTCATCGAAGCCCATAAGGCAGCGTTTTGGCATTTTTTTTTGCTTTTACCTTTAACAGAGAGGAAGGGAGCAGCGACCAGGAAAACATAGCATTTTAGCTTTTCAATATTAACAGCTTGCCATCAACATTACCAAAGAGTATGATTCATGCACTAAAATTTAAGATAACACATAAAATATTATATTATGACCAGGACAGGGAAAATCCCCATTTCCTTATTTTGCAAATCAGGTGAAAGAAGGTGGCTGAAGGACCTCTGAATGGGCCCGGATCAAATGAAACTCTTTGGAAATGGATCCCAATCATCTCCTCCTCCAGCTCTTTTATCTCTATGACTAGAACAGCCCACATCTTGCTGGATAATATGCTTCATTACTCTTCCCCTTTCCAACATACCCACATTTATATATACACACACACGCACACAGCTAAAATATGAGGCCCCTGCGGCAGAGATCTTAACAAGGAAGGGAGAATATGTTTCTAAAGCATCAACGCAGACAACAGCACATGAAGGCTGGTAAATAATGAGTGATGAGTTGGTCCTCAAACCCCAAGGTCAGCAATTCAAAACCACCAGCTGCTCTGTAGAAGAAAGATAGGGCTTTCTAGTCCCGTGCAGTGTTCTGGTCTCAGAACCCCTCGGGGGCAGTTCTACTTTGTACTATAGGGTTGCTATGAGTTTGAATCAACTTGATGGCAGTGAGCTGAGTTGAAGTATGTTAGGTGTTGGTCTACTAACTGAAAAGTAGGCAATTCAAACCCACTGGGTGGTGGCAACAATACACGCAGCTGCTAACTGAAAGGTTGGAAGTTTGAATTCACTCAGATGCATCAGAAGAAAATCCTACTGGTCTACTTCTGGAAGACAAAAAATAAATCAGCTGTTGAAAACTCTATGAAGTACAATTCTGCTGTGATAGAAGTGAGGTCCTCATAAATTGGAGTTAACTCCATAGCAACTAGTTTAAGTGTTGAAGCGTGGATCATAACAAATTATAGATAACCTTGAGATGAATTGGAATTCCAGAACACTTCACTGTGCTCCTACAGAAGCTGTATGTGAATCAAGAGGCAGTAGTGCGAGCAGAACAAGGAAATACTGCATGACTTAAAACCAGGAAAATTGCATGTCAGCGTTGTATCCTCTCACCATGCTTGGTCAATCTGTATGCTGAGCCAGTCATCAGAAGAGCTGGAGTCTATGAATCAGAATGTAGCATTGGGACTGGAGGGAGGTTTATTAACAACCTGTGATATGCAGATGACACAACCTTGCTTGCTGAAAGTAAGGAAAACCTGAAGCACTTGTTGATGAAGATCAAGGATTGCAGGCTTCACTATGGATTACAACTCAATGTAAAGACCCATATCCTCACAACTGGGCCAACAGGTAACATCATGGTCAGTGGGGAAAAAAAGTTGAAGTGGTCAAGGATTTTGTCTTATTTGGATCCACAATCAGTGCTCATGGAAGCAGCAGTCAAGAGATCAAAAGACGAATTGCTTTAGGTAAATATGCGGCACAAGACCTGTTTAGAGTCCTGAAAAGCATGGATGTTACTTTAAGGACTAAGGTGTGCCTGAGCCAAGTCATGGTATTTTGAGTGCTTCATGTGCATATGAAAGTTGGACATTGAATACAGAAGACCAAGGAAGAATGGATGCATTTGCATTGTGGTTGGAAGTACCATAGACTACTGAAAGGACAAACAAATCTGCCTTGGGAGAAGTAGGGCCAGAATGCTCCTTAGAGGCAAAGACGGTAAGACTTCATTTTACATCCTTTGGACATGTGGTCAGGAGAGACCAGTCTGGCGAAGGAAGCGTGTAAAGTGTAGGGGCAGAGAGGGAGAGGAAGGCCCTCGAGGAGAAGGACTGACAGACACTGGGCTGCAGCATTGGGCTCAGGCACAAGAACAGCTGTGGGGATGGTACAGGC
Organism: Tenrec ecaudatus; assembly: GCF_050624435.1. Classification (NCBI taxonomy): domain Eukaryota; kingdom Metazoa; phylum Chordata; class Mammalia; order Afrosoricida; family Tenrecidae; genus Tenrec; species Tenrec ecaudatus. The sequence goes on along the minus strand of NC_134530.1, from coordinate 249,747,293 downwards.
TCCTGAAGTGTTTCTTTCGGTTGTGCATGGAGTTGCTCTGGGTCGGGACTAACTCAATGACGCCTAACAACACACTGAATTAAACCTTCTTATTCTTTCCCCCTTTTTTTTTTGCCATTCATATATCAACAGATGTTGCAGGTAGAGAGTAAAAAATTGATTTACTCCTCTGCCATTGATTTGGATGTCCTCCCAGCCCCCACCCAAGGACCAACCCCACTAACGCATGCCAGATGTGCCTGCCCTCAGGCTTCAGTATGAGACTGCAATCTGACAGTACCTCTTCTGTGTCGTTTATCTTTTACAAACTGTAACGCTCTTTTTGCTCCCTGCTCTTTCACTTCATTAATCAGTGGCAGAAAAAAAGTTCACAATTGAAACACTCAAGTTCGACTGGCAGTTTCATGTCCAGATAATGATAAACCGGAGGCTGGTTGAACTAGATAATCTCTGGGTTTTCTCTTTATTCAAAAATTGTCTAATCTAACCACGATTCTCTGTACTGTGTGAAACTTGGGCTAGTTCACATATAACCTCCAACTTAAAAAATGGAAATTTTAAACAAATACAGACTACTGAGGGGGTACTGACTGCGGATGCTCCTTTGTGCTTAGGAAATAATTTACCTGAGAATGGAAGTAGTCCACAAATGGACAGCTTTTTCCTTTACTGCTGTAAGAGATTATTTAGATTTAGACTTCTGTGCTACTACAAAACCTACAAAATGATGCCAAAAAATTCAGAAATTGAATGCTCAACATGAACCTCTACGCACTCCAACCCACTGCCATCAAGCGGCCCCATAGGACAGAGTAGAACTTCCCCTTTTATTGTTTCTGACTAAGGGAGCAGAAAGCCTTATCTCTCTCATGAGGAGCACCTAGTAGGATTTACCTGCTGACCTGGAAGTTAGCAGCACACCAGCAGGGCTCCTTCTACTACTTATAAGGGCTTCCAAAGCCCATAGAAAAAGACTAATCCTTCATATTAAACACTTAAATGTTTTATTCAATTTTTCTAAGTTGAGAGAAAATTTGAAATGAATGAGTATTTGCCTAGCGTTTTTAAATATTATCTGGTTGTTTATGAAACAGGCTAAACGTTAGATATTTATTTTAGTAAGTTTTATAAATTGCTATGAAACAGGAATGCAAATACAATTTGATAATCTAGCAATCAGACAGGCACTATGCTTTTTCTCCTAAATGGCTATTATACTGATTCTGTTGCTGAATTGCAGTAATACACAAGGTTTTAAAAATTCACAGCACAATGGAATAAAAAGATAATACAGTTTTTCCATGAATTCTCTTATATTCTGTTTTCTGCAATATTCACTTAAAAGGACTGACGTTTCACCTGTTTGGAATTCAAAAGTAGCCACTATACTGAGGTTCACATCTTCTGGCTTAGATTCTTTCTGAATTTCTAAAATAATTGACTTCCCTAAATAGTTACATTTGACTCCTAGTGAGAATCACTTAAACTAATCTGACATCCTGGAAGGAACTGGACTTAGTCATGATTGTTGATCCTTTCTATATTACTAGAAGTTTAATTTGCTAAAGTTTATTAAGAATTTATTTTTTCTGCAGGGTTCATTGGGGATATTGGTCTGTACTTCATATGTGTGTTTGTTTCTGTTTCTTGTAAGGTCTTTGTCTAGTTTGGGTATCATCGTAAGGTTGACCTCAGAGAATGAATTTGGAATTTTGTTCCCCTCCTTTCTATCTCCTGGGATATTGTGTGTACCATTGGCATTGGTTGTTCCTCAAATGTTTGGTAAATTTTACCAAGGGAGCCATTTGGACCTAGAAGTTTTTATAGGAAGGATTTTAAATACGAGCTAGTGTCCCTGAGAAGGACATCATGCTTGATAAAGTGGAGGGGCAGCGACAAGGAGGAAGACCCTCAGCTAGACGGGTGACAAACTGGATGCAATGATAGGCCACGCACAGGAGCAATCGTGAGGATGGCCCAGGACAGGGCGATGTTCACATCTGTGGTGCATAGGACCCAGAGGGGTTGGAACCCACACAAGGCACCTAACAACAATAACGATAATTTTTTAAAACCGATTCAAGGGGATTCAAGGTACGTGTTGGTGAGTAAGTTTCGGTCACGTGTATCTGTCATTCAAGGTGTACCTTTCACCTACACTGTCAACATTCTTGACATCAATTCATTCCAAACCTTCTTTATTACTTTTTATATTCTACAGTATCTCCAAACACCATGTATGTGTGTGCAGGTATTCTTTCTCTTCATTGTTAAGAGTATAAGAATTTCATTCATCTCCACACAGAACCAGATTTTGGTTTCACTGTTTGGGGATTTTGTTCTCTATTTGTTTTCTCTCTATTTGAGTCCTGCCTTTTCTCATCATTCTTTTGCCTATTTTGAATTTAACTTTCCCTTTATAATTTATGATTTCTTAAGATCAAAGTGTAGATCATTGTAGACCTTATTTTTTTCTCCTATTAAATCATTTGGAACTATAAATTGTTCTGTATTTTGCTCCATTGCCCACATTTTGCTACATTCTTTATTGTCTTCATTCATTCCAAATTCTTTCTAATTCTCCTTTTGATTTGCTCTTTGACTCGTGCCGTATGTGCAGAGATTGAAGTCCAAGTGGATGTTGAAGACAGGCACAAAGAACATGCCAGCAAGCAGATGCATTTTAGGGCCCAAGTGAGATTCTGAGTGTGGGCACAAGGCTTAGGGATGTTCTCCTGGGCAGGGAGCCCCGGTCTGGGTGCCCGTGGAGGCAACTGGGGGGAGGGAAGCCCCTTGTGCAGCTACTTCTCCCAGCCTCCACCCAGTCTGACTCATAATAAAAGTCAGAATCACACACATACACACGTGTGCGCGCGAAAGAATGAGATAACTAGAAGTTGATAGAAATCTGTGAGGATTGTTACATCAAAGTATTTGAAAGACTGAGGAGCCCTAGTGGTGCAGTAGTTCTTTGTTGGGCTGCTGACCACAAGATCAGCAGTTCAAAACCACCAGCCACTCTAAGGGATATTAGACATGGCTTTCTACTCCTATAAAGAGTTACAGTCTTGGAAACTGATGGGGGCAGTTCAACCCTGTCCTGCAGGCTTGCTGAGTCAGCATCGACTTCATGGCCATGGGATTGTTTGCTTATTTTAAATAGTACACCTATTGGCTAGGGGTCTTTATTTACTCTTTTACCATAACATTCGAAATGAAATGAAAGGATCATTATTCTAGATCACAGGTTTAGTATTAATGCAACCGAATCCCTGGGTGGTGCAAATGATTAACGCACGCTCTGTTAAACAGGAGATTGAATGGTTCAGTCTACTCCAGGTACCTTGAAAACAGTCTGGCCACCTTCTTTCCTATGCAGCACGATTGTCTGACACACCTGGGTTGCTCTGAGTTGAAGATGATGCTACAACCACTCGTTTTTAGTTTTATTACCTTCCGTAGACGTCATCCATCCATGAAGTACCCATTATGTGCCTGACACTGTCCAAGGATAGAGAATGTATTGATGGCTGCTCTCTTCAGGATATATATATATATATATGCTTAATTGTATTGTTCAGGATTTCAGTCTCTTCGGAACTTGTTCAATGTGAAAGTCTTTAAACCTTAAAAGCACTTTATATTTACAAATTCTAAGGCAAATGGGTGAAGAAAAAGAGATTTTTCCTTTTTTTCTCACAAATTATGTGCTCCTTAATTTTTTTAAGTAAAGGACATAATATGGCTATTTAACAGAACGTTTTGCAACTATTTAAAATCATGCAAGTAGTGGTTCTCAACCTTCCTAATGACACAACCTTTTAATATAGTTCATGTTATGGTGACCCCCCCAACCATAAAATTATTTTCGTTACTTCTTCATAACTGTAATTTCGCTACTGTTATGAATCAGTAGACTCCTGTGAAAGGATTGTTCAACCCCAAAGGGGATCATGACCCACAGGTTGAGAACTGCTTTATTAAAGGACCATTTAATGACATCAAAACACAATCACATGCCAAAAAATGCATAATTTTATATATAGCATGATACCAATTTTCTTAGATTGTTCAACAGATAAATGTCATGTTGGAAAGAACTAGAGGAAAATCAAGGGTGATAATGTCTCTTGGGATTATGAGTGATTTATTTTTTAGATTTTCATTACATGTTTTAAAATATTTAACCCATTTTTTTCTGATTATACTAGTGATGCATTTCATTAAAATAAATAAAAAGTAAAGACCAGGAGAAACAATTTTAAAATAGGAAAGGAAAACTGTTTAAAATTATTTTTAAGCCTAGCAATGGAAAATAAATGCCAAAATTTACATTCAAATTAATAGGATGTATTTATCATGATTCTTTAAATTTGGGAAATAAGCTACTGATGAGTTTGAAGGATAAACTGGCATTAAACAGATGCATTAATCATATACGTAGATGGTATTTTGGAATTGAACATCAAAGCCTAGGCCCTGGACAAACAGTAGTAGCATAGCCTGGGAACTTGTGGGAAATATAAATATATTAACAATAGCAAACACTTATTTAATGCTTTCTATTTTCTGGGAGTTCTTAGTAGATTATGTATAGTATCTTGTATAATTTAATCCTATAACAACCCTGCGAGAGAGTTGCTTTTTTAAAAAACAGGCAAAGAAACTGAAGCACAATGACTAACTAATTTGTCAAAGGGGATATAACCACTAAGTGGCAAAATTCAAGCATATTGCCTCTTCAGTTAGAGCTTCAACTACTTCACTGTGCTGCCTCCTAAACAGGAAATGAGTGAGGACTTGGGGATTGAAGGAAAATGAAAAGCCAAAAAAGAGTGTCTCATCCATTCTCCAGAGTTGATATAGTTACTGAACACAGCCCTCAGGTTGAAAGGCACTCAAACTACGACTGAGGAAGAGCTGCCCCCTCGAAGTAGAGTTGACCATGATGACATGTGCAATAAAGCCTGTTGGAGTGAAGCCTTTATGACCTTTATTTGCTGGTGGGCATAGTTCAAAATGAGAAAAAACAGAGGCAAATATCAGTTCATAATTGGAACTTGGAGTGTATGCACTAAAAATCTAGGAAAATTGGAAGTTGTAAAAAATGAAAAGCATAAAACTCAATACTTTAGGCATACGTGAGCTAAAATGGACTGGCATTTGCTATTTGGAATCAGAAAGTCAGATGGTTTACTCTGCTGAGAATGAACGAGATGATCATTGCATTGATCATCTGAAACAGCGGTTCTCAAACTGTGGGTCGTGACCTAGTTGGAGGTCGAACGACCCTTTCACAGGGTTCACCCGATTCACAACAGTAGCAAAGTTATAGTTATGAAGTAGCAATTTAAATAATTTTATGGTTGGGGGGTCACCACCACATGAGGAACTGTGTTAAAGGGTCTGCATTAGGAACCACTGCTTTAAAAGGACATTTCAAGATCTAACATGGACTTTTTTTTTCATTTTCTTCAACTTTAACCTGAACTTATATATGAGCAATTGATAGTCTGCTCCACAGTCAGGGTCTCACTTGGTTTTAGCACTGATAGAGAGCTTCTCCATTGTCTCTTCCCACGGATGTAGTCAATTAGATATCTGTGTGTAGCACAGAATATGAATTTCTGAAGATGTTCATATACATATTTGCCATTTGTGTTGTAGAAAAAAGATATTTGATATCGACAATTTCCTGGTCTTGCAAAATTCTATCATGCAACCTCCAACTTTCTTTGTTTCCAACTTTTGCACTCCAATCACCAATAATTATTATGGCATCTTAATGACATGTTTGATCAATTTCAGATTGAAGTCATTGGTAGAATTCTTTAATTTCTGCATCACTAGCTTTAGTGGTTGGTGCATGAATATGGATAATGTTTGTACTTACTGTATTTCCTTGTATGTGGATAGAAATTATCCATCACACACATCATACTTCCGATAAACCTTGAAATGTCCTTCTTGACGATGAATGCAATTCCATTCCTCTTGTGTCATTCCCAGCTTCTAAACTATAGAATTTTTTATTCTACCAGTCCATTTCAGTTCACTAAAGTTTATGGTAACTTGAGGCATTCAATTTTATTTTCAACAACTTCCAATTTTACTAGATTTATACTTTGTACATTCCAACGTCCAAATATTAACTGATGTCTGCAGCTGTTTCTTCTCATTTGGAGTCATGCCCCATCAGCAAATGAAGGTCCCAAAGTTTTTATCCGACAGATGTTATTCCATCCATGTCATTAAGACAGCTACTCCTCAGTCATATTTTGAGTGCCTTCCAACCTGAGGCTCATCATCTGGTACTAAGTCTGACAATGTTCTGCTTCTACTCATTAGGTTTTCAGTGTCTTACAATGTTTGGATGCTGTCCATAGGATTGTCAACGGCTAAGTCCTCAGAGGTGGACAGCCTGTCCCTTCTTCATAGTCCGTTCTTTGTCTGGAAGCTCTGATGAAACGTACTCACTTTGGATGACCCTGCTGGTCTTTGAATGCCAGTGCCATACTTTCAGCATTACAATAACACACAAGCCAACACAAGCGGTGGTGGAATGAGCTACTCATAATGCTAGCAGACCAGACTTGATACTATTCTGATAAAGTACGCATTCATCATACTTCTGGATTTGCTTTAGCATGCTCCAACTACCTGTGCTGGAAGGTTGTCACCCATGTGGGCCCAAGGACACAGAGAAGTGCCTGTTTAACTGAAGTGGCCATTACAGAACATAACGAATTCATTCTCTCTCTCTCTCTCTCTCTCTCTCTCTCTCTCTCTCTCTCTCTCTCTCTCTCTCTCTCTCTCTCTTCTAGTGCTGCTATAATGATAACACCATAAGCCAGGAGCCTCAAGAGACAGTCATTTATTTTTCTATAGTTTAGAAGGCTGAAAGCCCGAATCAGAGTGCTGGGCCTAGGGGATTGTTTTCTCTCTTGGTTGATTCTGAAGAAAAGCCCTTATCTCCCTTCAGTAACTGTAGACCCACTTGGTATCGATCTTTCCTAGGGTCTGGGAATTTTTCAGAACAAGAACCTTTAGTCCAAAGGATATTCTCAACTCCAGCTCTGCTTTCTTGCTGTTAGTAGGTCCCACTGATTTATTCTCCTTTCCCTCTCCCTTTAGCTTTTATAAGAGAAAAATGGGTGTTCACACCAAACAGAGTAACTCCTACTACAGAAGATCAGGACTGTGATGGAATTAAGGGCCTGACATCAACCTTTTAATCTTTTTATTGGTTCATCACATCAGGTCACATCATGGGGATCATTACATAATTTCCACATCATATCTTTACATAACTGTCAAATCGCCAACATTCATGGCCCAGCCAAGTTGACACATATTTTGATGAGGACACAATTTGGGTGGGATGCATAGTTGGTGGGGACACAAGATGATATTCCACCCTTTAGATCCCAAACTTTCATGCCCTTGCCAAAGGCAAAACAATTTCATCCATAAATTCCAACCTGGGGCCTCAGTCTCTTCATCTGTGAATCTAGAATTCTAGTTATCTGCTCCAAAGGGAATGATGGAACAAGAACAAGGTAGACTTTTCCATTACAAACAGGAACAGTTGTGCAGAGAGGAGACATCGTGGACAGCAAGCAAGTTCAAAGACCAGCAGAACAATTTACATTAGCTCCTCTGTTTGCTGAGACCATCTAGGCAATGGCTCTGCCCTTCAAGACTCTGGATAGTGGCTGAGTCTTTGACTTCTTGGACTCAAACATAAGAATGATAGTGAGGATAGTACAGGACCAGGCAGTGTTTCAGTCTGTTGTACCATCAAGTCGCTGTGTGCCTGAAAAAACTCCACAGCATGTAATAACAATTCTGGATGCTGGGTAGAGGTCCCTTTACCCTGGACTTTAGCTCAACCCTCCAATGCATAGTAGATAGCAACTCTGCTTCTGTGTATGTGTGATAACTCCCATCAATTAAGTATAAACCTCCTACTGGCCAAAGATCACCTTTAGTTTATCTTTAAATACCCTGAAATCTATGCATAGATGTTTTGTAATTGCTCTTTCTCCTCTTTCCCTACCCAGATTTAACTTGGAGAGGGAAGCAAGCAATCTATGTTATATCAAGAGTATGAATGTTGGGTATGCTTGTGTTTTGAAATGAACTATATCAATTAACTAGCTCATGATGCTAGCATCTTACTTAGATAGAGCTCTTTGGTGGCTCTGAAAACTCTAAAATGCAGATCAAAGTGCTGAACTCTGCTGAACACCCACAGGCATCTCCCCAGAAGCTACCACTTAAAAAATCTCAAAGCAAGACGAGAGGTGCAAAGCAAAAGGTTATAGAGTACAATTTGCACAGAACATAGAAAGTGGTGACAATAATAAGTGATAGAATCACTATTGAGACACTGGTGTTTCATTTTTAATTTACAACAATGGAAGTGATCATCTTTTCTAGATTGTTTTTGAGTAGGAAGAAGAGCAACCAAGTTTAGAAGTTTGGGTACTGTACTTAAATTATTTGTCAAGTTCTACGTTCTACTGCATTTATTCAGAATGTGCAGGTTATGCAGAAGAGTAAAATTAAAGATCTTGTGCATTTTCACGCAGAAAGCAGACTTTCCCTGGCAAAAGAATGAGAGCAATTGTATCCCCAAGGATTTTGCATATAATTTTGAAGAGCTGTCAGATGTTGAGTTTTTCCAGTGAAAGCTGACGCGCTGACTTTCTTTGTGTCCGTGTCTTCCAGTCCCAGCAGAAGTGCATCGTGATCTTTGCCCTGGTGTGCTGCTTTGCCATTCTGGTCGCCTTGATATTTTCAGCTGTGGACATCATGGGAGAGGATGAAGATGGACTTTCAGAAAAAAATTGTCAAAATAAATGTCGGTAAGAGGTAACAACCAAAAATTCTTTTTCAAGGGGTGGGCAAGAAAAGCCACCGTGGGCCTTCACTAGTTGGGAGGAACATGTACGCACAGCATCATCCTGCTACTTCTTGGGGCAGTTCAGTTGGGGCATCACTTTATGTCCATTAATAGTCTTCATTTTAGACCAAGGGAATAAAATTGACAAGCTGGATATATTTTGTACCAAGCAGTGGTATACAAAACGAAGTTTCAAACCAGTCTGAATTTTTGGAGCACTTGTGTAGAAAGGGTTAGTTTGTTTCATACTGTGTCTGAACGAGGCTGCCAATGGATACAGAGTTCTGTGCTCAGTGCATCCAAAAGTCACCAAGTGCACATGTATGGAAAACTCAGAGAGTATACCTAGGACTCTAATGAGTGCCCTAAGCACATATACCAGGAGATGCAGCTCGCTTACATATGCCGCAATTTAACACCCAGGTTGTTTTTAACTTAAAAGTGTTAACAACTTTGCTATTAAATGTATGTATTTGTCACGTTGGCTAAATTAAATACTAGTCTCCTATTGCCACTTATCTGAATGGCTTAACCCTCACAGCATGAATTTTAACTCCATAAATTGCCTCATTCAGGTCTTCGTGTGTGTGTGTGTGTGTGTGTGTGTGTGTTTACACGTGTAGAAAAGTACCAAGAGCAGTCAGATGGGTGATAGATCTATTTTTTTTATGTCTTGCTGCAACACAGAAACATGATTACATGATCACAAGATTAAAATAGCATTTATGAATTAGAACCTGCGGTATGTTAAATGATGTTTAATATAAAAATATGAGTGTATATGTTCCCCTTCTTGAGCTTGGCAGGCACTAAGACAGGTTGTGATAGCTCCCAGGGTCGGCAGGCAATATAATGGCTGTTAGAAGGAGCTCTTCACAGCATCTGCTTACCGTATATACTCAAGTATAAGCTGAGTTTTCAACATATTTTTAATGCAGTTTTGTGGTTAAGCTAGGTGCGTTGGCTGATATTTGGATCAACTTAAACTTGAGTATATATGCTATACAGGAGTAAGTGACATCCTACAGAAAAGTCCCTTTAAGGGCATGCTCATACCAGATCCTCTCGTGGAGCTGTGTTTGTTCAGTTAGATCACATGCTTGGGGAGGCCTCAGTTGTTCAACTACTGAGCATCCTAGCCCAACCAAGTTAACACAAAACTGTCACAATGATCTTGTGTCCTGCCACTTTGCTGAATCTTTCAATTAGCTCCAGTAATTTTCTTGCTGAGTCTTTGGGATTCTCTATGTTTAGGATCATACTACCTTTACATAGAGTTTACTCCTGCTTCCCCAAGTTAGAAGCCTTTGATTTCCTTTTCTCACATACCAGCTGTGGCCAAGACTTCCACCCGGCACAATACTGAATAGGATTGGTGATAAAGGACATCTTTTTGTTGTTTTAGTTCTCAAGAAGGATGCTATTAGTGTTTGTAAGTGGAGAGTAGTGCTGACTATTGGTTTTGTATATATTTCCTCAATTTTGTTGAAGAATTTCCCTTTTACTTCTATTTGTTGAGTGTTTTAATCAGAAATAGGTGCTGGATTTTATCAAGTACCATTTTGTAGTTCTTTTACTTTATTTATGTGGTAGATTATATATATTATTTTTCTAATATTAAACAATCATTGAATACTGGTATTAAGCTCATTTAGTCACTGTGGTAATTAGATTTTATGTCACCTTAATGGTACCTGTGTGGAAGTAGGGATGATGTACAACCTATCAATCAGTTCACAGTGACTAAGCCTCCTCGGGGGTGGCCTTTGTATAGGATGAAATTGGGAACCTCTCCCTCTGTACCCTTTCACTTCCTGCTTGCTCGGCCTCTGTCTGTCTCCAGGGTTCAGCCTATGGAGACTGCCCAACTCTTGGAGTTGTTGATGCTCAGCTATGTTCCCACTGACTTTGGATCCGGGAGAACTTGAACCCATTGGCCTGTCATCTTCCTGCATCCTTCTTTACCCTTCTGCATCATCAGCCCAAAGTTACGTGTGCCTGGAAAGGGCCCAGCTTGCAACAGATTTATGAACTTGAGCTGGACTGGGCTGAGATGCCTTCTGGAGTAAAATTAATTCTTGATGTGAAACTCCTTCTTATACTCAGATGAGTGTCACTGATTTTGTTTCTTTAGACAACCTAGCCTAACACAGTCATGATGTATGGTTATTTTTTATGTTCTTGGATTTTACTTGCTAGAATTTTGTTGACAATTTTTGCCTCTGTGTTCGTGAGGAGGAACCCTGGCAATAGAGGGGTACACATCGGGTTGCTAGCTGCAAGGTCAGCAGTTTGAAACTACCAGCTGCGCCATAGAGAAAGATGGGGTTTTCTACTCTCATTAAGACTTACAATAAATAGATAAACCCACACGAGCAGCTCTATCCTGCCCTGCAGGGTTGCTAGGAGGTGGCATCAACTCCATGGCAGTGATTGTGAGTGGATGTTCATGAGGAATATTCTTTTTTTTTTTAAAGTGAATCTTTGTTTAGTTTTGGTATCAGAGCTCTCCCTGCTGCATACAGTGAGTTTGGGAGCATTCCATCCATTTCTATAATCTGGAATAGTTTGAGTAGAATTGGTGTCAGCTCCTCAGTAGCATGCACTCGTGAAGCTATGTGTTCCGAGTCTGTATTTTTGATGGGAATTTTTTTAATAACCTCATCAATGTCTCTTGCTCAAATTTTATACCTCAGTCTGTATTAGAGTAGGTAGGTAGTGTGTTTCTAGAAATTTGTCCATTTCCTCGAGGTTTTCATACTTTTTATACTCCAATTCTTCATAGTATCCTACTATTATTTCTTTTATTTGAGTTGGCTCTGTTGTGACATCACCCATTTCTTTTTTATGTTATTTGTATCTTTTTTGTTAGATTTGTTATTGATTTGTAGATTTTATTAATCATTTCAAAGAACCGATTTATAGTCTTGTTGATTCTTTCTATTGTTTTATATGTTGTCTATTTCATTTATTTATGCTTTTATTTTTATTGTTCCTTTCCCTCTGGTTAAATTTTCCCCCCTCTTTTTTTTAACTTGTGGAGATATTAGATTAAGGCGTTGATGTTGGTTCTCTCTTTTGATGTGTACATTTGATGTGTACATTTATTGCCCTCTGAGCACGGCTTTTGCTATAACCAAAAGTTTTTGGTATACTATCTTTTCATTCTTTTTGGATTGAAGAATTATTTCATTTTTTAAAATGTCTTCTATTATCCTGTTGTTTTTAAGAATGATTATAGTCAATTTTCATGTATTTGATTTTTTCCTAGAATTGATTTCTAATTTTATACTGCTGTGATTTGAGAAGGTAGTTTGTAATATATAGCTTGCTTTGTGTCCTACCATATGGTCTGTTCTGTAGAATGTTCCATGTGCTCTGGAAAAGAATGCTTGTTATGCAGCCTCTGGTGCCTTGATTGATACTGTCCTTCCTCATGCAGGCACGTCGGATGCCCTTTACGCTCGGCTCTTCTTTATACTGCTCATTGATTCTCTATTCCTATTTTTGTGATGCCTCACTTTATACCCAGTGGAGTGGCAAAACTTATCAGCCCCTTCTTTCAAGACCCATTCACCATATTTTCATATATGACTGTAAAAGCAATACTAGTGATTCAGGAAGGGCGGCGAAAAAGAAGATTCCTAACGTGAGGCATCGGCACAGTGGCTGCATCAAGGGACTCAGGCATAGGAACAATTGTGACTATGGCACAGGACCATGCAGTGTTTCCTTCTGTGGTGTATAGGGTCACTATGGGTTGGCGCCAACTCGATGGCACTTAACAAAAACAACAGATTCAATTATGTCTCGATATCTTTAAGGTTATGTTGTTTGGCAGTGTTGTTTAGTTCTTCTGTGGCCTTGTTGAATTTCTAACTTTCTGTCCATTGAAAACTCTGTGTTAAAGTTTATTATTCTTGTAGAATTGTCTTTTTCTTGCATCAATTCTGTTAGAGGTTGGTGCATGTATTTTGAAGCCTTATCAATTCTGTTAGAGGTTGGTGTAGGTATCATGAGGCCTCATCATTGGGTACATAACTATTGATTGTTCAATTGACCTTTTAATCATTATATCATGTCCTTTTCATCGCTGATGATATTTTTGCCTTAAAGTCTCTTTTATCAGAAATTAATAATTTCTGCATTCAGTCAGAATCAACTAGATGGCAGTGGAGCTTACTCTGTCTCTTGACTGTAATACATGTAATACACGAAATCACTTTACAGTCAGTGTAATTATCAATAAGTATGAATTCGTTACTATCATTTTTATGTGTGTTTTGTGATACTGTTAGTTGCTTTTTTCTACATATTTTCTCAGCTTATTTCATGAATATTCTTGCCATTTTCTACATTGCTGCTGTTTTGTGTTTACTAAGTCTTCGTAGCTTTCCGCTATTTAGTTTTGATAAGGTCTATGCATCTTATTTAATGTTACTTTGTAATTTATTAATTTCTACCAATGTTTAATGCTATGTACTGAAATTGACTTTCTCTCCATCTGGAAATTATGTAAGTATACCTATCCTCTTTTTATTTTGCAATTGTTCTTTGTTAAAGATTGATAGCTCTGGTTCTCTGTTTTCTGTCTTGTGGGGCTTTTTCACTTTGGATACTTCTATAGCTGGTTGACTTCTGGGTGTTGGTGTCATGCAGAGTAATCTCAGATTTCCCTCTACTACTGCGTTTTGTTTTGTTTTTTGGTTCGAAGAACTCCCTTTAGTATTCCTTGTCAAGATTGTCTGCTTTTTTACAAATTTCTGTTTATCTGGAAATGTCTTAATTTTGCAGTCATTTTTGAGGGACAGTTTTGTTGGGTATATGATTCTTGGTTTGGAATGTTTTTCTTTCAGAGTTTTAGATATGCCATAATATTGCATTATGGTTTCTTTTCTTTTGCTGCTAGAGGAGGGTTCATGCTGTTGACTCTGTTGTAATTGGTGGAGGTGTTATGTTAACTTGTTGGACATGATTTTCTCCTCTTTATTCATGTGTGCACTGATTGCTATCAGTAGACCTCTGATAACTACTTTTGCTGTGTCCCAGAGGTATGTTGTGTTATCATTGTCATTTGTTTCTAGGAATTTCCTAATTTCATCTCTTTTTTGGGTTGATATCTGGTCTTTTTGAGTAGTGTGCTTCTGAGTCCCCATGTGTTTGTCTTCTTTTTATTATTATTATTCTTTCTACTGCTGATTTCCTTTTTTCCCAGTACAGTCTGTCATTCTTTGTCTTATGATTGGTGCATTTAGTCTACTGACATTCAGTGTTATTATTTCTAAATGAAGATTAGTCACTGCATTTGATATTTTCTTCTTCCCACACATTTTGGGGAGGGTGTGTGGGGGGAGTTTAATTGTGTCTTCATTTCCCCACTAGATCTGTATTGTTTTTGGTGTTACACCCTGGGGTGATCTCATGCTTTAGTGCTGAAGTTGTTGGTTTTCTGATCATAAAGAACTGAACAGTATTGTGACAGTAGTTTGGTTTATACAAATTCTCTAAATATTTCCTTGTATGAGTATACTTTTATATCTCCTTCAAATATGATGGATAGCTTTGATGGATATAAGATTCTTGGTTGGTAATTTTTGACTTTCAACTCTCAGAATATGTTACTACAATTTCTTATTTCCTGCATGGCTTCTGTGGAGAGGTCTGGGCTTATTTTTATCTGTTTACCTTTGCAGGTGGCTGTTTTTGTCTCTCAGAATTTTCTGTTTTCCCTTAAAATTGGATAACTTGAACACTATAAGTCTAATGTGTTTTGGGTGGGGGGATAGACAATCTATTTGGTGTTCTTTTTCCATCCTGGACAGTTATTGTCTCCTCTGTTGCGATAGTGGGGAAAATTTCTTCAACAAATTCCCTTACTATTTTATCTGTAGACCTGTCTGTTTCTTCCTGCTCTGGAATACCAATGAGGCGTATATTACTTCTCTTCATTGGGTCCCCCGCATACTCAGGCATTCTTTTGTTTTTTGTTTGATTGTTTCTCTCATTTGCTGAAGTCTACTTAATTGTCTTCAATTAGATTTTTCTTTTCTTCAATTCTATTGCTCAGATCTTGTACTTTTCCCATTAACCCATTATTTAATTTCTGAGTTTCCATTAGGTGTGAAGTTTTTCGTATCTCAATTTCCTCTTTTGTTTTCAGGATTGTTCCCCAAATTTCTTTTATGGCCCTAAACATCATTCTACTGTTCTTTTTTTTTTTTTAGTTCAGAGCTTCTTTTTCTTTACATTCCATTGAGTTTGGGTAATCTGTTGTTGATTTTTGTTTCTCTCTCTCTCTCTCTTTTTGGAAGATGCTGTTGGCTGTTGTTTGCATGGCATAGTTGTCCAGCTGTAGATGATGAATATGGCTGTGGTTTGGGGTAGGGGTGGCAGTTGGCTCTCTTGGTT
Organism: Tenrec ecaudatus; assembly: GCF_050624435.1. Taxonomy (NCBI): domain Eukaryota; kingdom Metazoa; phylum Chordata; class Mammalia; order Afrosoricida; family Tenrecidae; genus Tenrec; species Tenrec ecaudatus. The sequence goes on along the minus strand of NC_134530.1, from coordinate 249,731,977 downwards.
AGAGGAGGAGGATCAGATTGAAGCTTGAAATCCTATTGTGTGCAGATGAAGAATATTGATAGCCGGCTGAGTAGGAGGAATAGGAGATAGGTGCTTGAGGGTAGGATTTAAGTGATTGTATTAATCCTAGGAATTCTTCTGGTTAAATATAGTAATTTTTGATAAATTGGAAAAGGGGATTATAAGATGTGTGTTAATACTTGGTAGATTATGAGAGAATGTGTCTCACTGAGGTGGGGATAGTGAGTGGTGGTTGGGGGAAGTGAGGGGTATAAGTAATTTACCAGACTTACCACACAATAATAACCAATCGGTTATTGTGTTTATAGCAGAAGGTCCTTATTTTGCTGACACACATTTTCCCTGTTGTCAAGGAGGTAAAGGCCTGAGTTATACTGTGGAGCAGAATTGGGTTCTGCGCCACTTAGTACAGTCCACTGTTCACACTGGGGTCCCAGGGTGGAAATAGGTGACAGGAGTGGAGGCCCAAGGTGAAGGGGGATGTACAATTTGGTGAAGGTCCTGGTAAGGACACTAAGTCCCAGTAGCAAAGAAATGCCCCCCTGGGGGAAGATAGCCACTGAGAGACACTTGAAATACCAAGATCTGGTAGGGAAAGTGCAAAGAAAATAGGAAAAAAATCTAAAATACTCTTGAAGTATCCAGAGAGTTCAAGATGTGCTCTTGGCTTACCAGGGATGGAACCATGATTGAGTTAGCTGGGAGTGTCTACCTTGAATCCATTAGAGCTGAACTCTTGCAAGAAGTGGGGAAAGGGGATCAGATAAGGACTTGAAACTAAGAGGCTCTGTTCAGGCCACTGGAAGCTCCAGCCTCCAGGGCTACCAGGGGTCAGTGAGGGAGGAAGGCGTGGGGCTCCAAGTAAATGGGGCAACACTTGCGGGGCAGTCTGACCGGGGATGTTTCCATGCCAGCAGGCCACCTACCCAGAGGACAGGGGACCAAAAACACTCATCCCCACACCTACTTGCTGAGCTAGAGGAGAGAGGACACCCACTGTGCCTTACACTGTGCCTAGCTCTACTGCCTGCTCTGGGGCACAAATAATCAAAGGAGATCCCAAATACTCCTGGAGTACAGAGAATCAAGGTTGTGCATTCCTAGAATTTGCCTCCTCACCAGTTGAACTCTGCACCAAGAAAGGGGAGATGTACGCAGGAGATTCTTATCCCTGCCCCACCTTCCCAGGGTCCTCACATGTTTTCTATTCAGAAAGAGAGCTTAATCATATTTTTTCTGCTTTGTAAGTAACTTTAAATTTTTCCCAAGCTGCTCTCAATATTTTTCCTTCAGTTTTGGAAAGTTTCACCAAGATTATGAATAGCTTGGTGATATTCTTAGACATGAAGTTATATTCTGTCTGGTGTTCATTCAGCAACCTAAATGCATATCTTTCGTGATATTAGGAAAGTTTTCTTCCAACAATTCCTTAACAGTTTTCTCTGTCCCTATTTTGTCTCTTTCTGTTCTGTACTCCTCTGCCTGTCTATGTTTTATCTGCTTCTGAAGTCTTACTATTAATCTTTTGGATTTCTATTTGCTGTTTATAATGGTCTATTTTTAAAATCATTTTATTGGGGGAATCATACAATTCTTATCACAATCCATACATACATCCATTGTGTCAAGAACATACGTACATCTGTAGCCATCATCATTCTCAAAACACTTGCCTTCTACTTGAGCCCTTAATATCTGCTACTCATCTTCCCCCTCCCTCCCCACTCCCCCTACCTCATGAACCCTTCATCATTCATAAATTACCATTATTTTGTCACATATTACACTGTCCAACATCTCCCCCCGCCTTCTTCTCTGCTGTCCCTCCCCCAGGGAGGAGGCTATATGTAGATTCTTGTAATAAGTTCCCCCTTTCTACCTCCACATTCTCTCCACCCTCCAGGCATCACCACTCTCACCACTGGTCCTGGAGGAGTCATCTGTCCTGGATTTCCTGTGTTTCCAGTTGCTATCTGTGCCTATGTACATCCTCTGGTCTAGCCAGATTTTTAAGGTAGAATTGGGATCATGATAGTGGGGGGAGGAAGTATTTAAGAACTAGAAGAAAGTTATATGTTTCATCATTGCTACCCTGCATCCTGACTGATTCATCCCCTCCCCACAACCCTTCAGTAAGGGGTGTCTGATTGACTACCACTGGGCTTTGAGTCTTCCCTCTGCACTCACCCACATTTTCAATGATATGATTTATTTGTTCTTTGATGCTTGATACCTGATCACTTCAACAGCTCATGGTCACACAGGCTGGTGTGTTTCTTCCATGTGGGCTTTGTTGCTTCTGAGCTAGATGGCCACTTGTTTATCTTCGTGCCTTTAAGACCCCAGATGTTATATCTTTTGATACCTGGGCACCATCACCACATTTGCTTATGCACACGTTTGTCTTCATTGATTGTATCAGGGAGGTGGGAACACATTGATATGATTTTTAGTTCTTTGATGTCTGATAACTGGTCCCTTCTGCATCTTCTGGTCAGATAGACTGGTTTGCTTCTTCCATGTGGGCTTTGATGCTTCTCAGCTAGATGGCCACTTGTTTATCTTCAAGCCTTTAAGACCCCAGACGCATATCTTTTGATAGCCGGGCACCATTAGCTTTCTTCACCACATTTGCTTATGCACACATTTTTCTTCAGCAATTGTGTCGGGAAGATGTACATCCTAGAATGCCAATTTAATAGAACAAAGTGTTCTTGCATTGAGTAAGTGCTTGAGTGGAGGCCCAATGTCCATCTGCTGCCTTAATACTAAACCTATGCACATAGATCTATTTTTCCACACTCATATAAATATATTTACATATGTACATTCCAGTCTTTGGACCTCTATAAATACCCTTTGTCACCTAGTTCATTCCTCTATTTCCTTTTACTTGCCTCTTGTCCCACTATCATGCGCAGCCTTCATTTGGGTTTCAGTAATTTCTTTCGGTTACCCTGCCCTTGCTGAATCCCTACCAGGCCTCTCACACCCTCCTTGCTATTGATTTTGGATCACTTATTGTTCCCCTGACCCTGGGTTGGTCATCACCACCTCCTTTCCACCTCCTCCCCTTCTCCCGTGTCCTCCCGAAACCATTGGTCCCATTGTTTTCTCCTCCAGACTATTCATCCAGTCTATCTTATCTAGATAGTTCTATAGAGATAATAATATGCACCAAAAATCAAGTCATTGCAAGATAGGCAATGAGTGAGAACACAACTATGACAATAAAAAGGGAAAACAATTACCCATAGAAGAATAAATTAATTAAAAGAAAAAAATTAAAAAGAAAGACCTATAAATAGATCAAGGTCTGATTTTTTATCTCTAGGCGTGTCCTTCAGTCAGGTCCAATGGGGTATCATGCTTTGGCCCCAGAGTCTGTCCTTTGTACTCCCTCAGGGGCTCCCTGCTCTGCTCCCACGGTTGCTGTGTCGCACGCTTTTAGTGGTTTGCCTCAGTGTCACAGGGTCAGTCTGGGCCAGTCCCAGCCATGAGTCTCCAGTTTTGTCCCCTTTAGGGCCCTGGGCCATCAAGAGATGGCATGTCTCGTGGGATCAGCCATATTGTCCACTCTGTCCATTGGCTGTTCAGAGTGGAGATATCATCCTCCAGGCCTGATGGGCCAGGATGTGCTCCACTCTCTCTTCCTCCCCCTTCATTTACTCCCATTTGTGCTGATCAGACATGCCCTTCTCCCCTAACTGCAGCTTCAGTGCAGTCCTCTCAAGTAAATTCTTCTGGGGGAGGGGCAGTTGTCCACATAGCTGGTATGGGGCCGAGCCCTCAGGCCCCTCCACTGGCTCCCCACTCCTTGCCAGCACACTACATTCATCTGGTACTGGCCTTATATCTGGTCTTTCTTTCCCTGTGGAGACACAAACAATACCTTCCCCTTGGGTGGGTCAGTGCCCTATTCTTCCATCACACGTCTTTTTTTTCCCCTTTCCCTTTTCCTCCCTCTACCCCCATTTTAGTTGGCTACCATATGTACCCCTGGATTTGGTCTGGCCCCTGTCATACTATCTGGACCTCACCCCTGGAATGTTTGTATACAGTAGCTTTATTTCTGTGCCCCTTTGGCACTTACCTTTCTGTTCTCTCTTTTTTAATATATAAATAAACTTACCTCAGCGGACTCATGTTATACTTGTCCCTTTGTACTTGGCTTACTTCACTTAGCATAATTTCCTCCAGTTCTTCCCATTCAGTGATATGCTTCATGCGTTCACCACTGCTCTTTAGCGATGCATATTACTCCATTGTATGTACCACAGTTTTTAAATCCATTCATCTGTTGATGGAAATTTGGGTTGTTTCCAACTCTTTGCGATTGTGAACTGTGCCGCAATGAACATTGGGGCACAGCTGTCTGGCCGTGGTTTGTTTCTTGCCTCTTCTGGGTATATGCCCAGTAGGGGAATTGCTGGGTCGTATGGGAACTCAATTGCCTCCAGGAGACACATTGCAAGCTTACAGACAAAAACAGGTTGACACTTAAAGGCTGGAGAAAAATATACCAAGCAAAAAAACAGCAGGGGTAGCGATCTTAATATCTGGCCAAATTGACCTCAAGATACAGGCCATAACAAGAGACAAGGAGGGACACTATATTATGCTCAAGGGAACAATAGACCAAGAACCAGTGAGCATAATAAACATATATGCACCTAACGAGAGACCTGTGAAATTTGTAATGGTCTATTTTAAAATTTGTCAATTCATTTTTGTAGTGTGTTTCTATATTGTTTTTAACTTTTATTCCTGTGATTTTCTTGGTATTATCTGCACCTTTCTCAATCTTTATCTCAATCAGTTGAAGGTCCCTAAATATCATTCTTTTAATTTGCTTGTCTGTAGCTCCAATGCCATTTCTTATTCTGAAAGATCTTTGGTTCTGTATTTTAGTCACTTTCTTAAACCATTCTGTGTTATTTCTTCATGTGGATAATTCAGGTATCCTGAGATGGAGTTAGCCTACTCAATAGTCTTTTTTAAAAATTGTAAGAGGGGCTAATCAATGACAATATTAACAGTAGATCTTTATGCTCCAGAGAGATGATTAATAAGAGTCACTGTCATCAATCGAGAAAGAGGTCTCTCAAGGGAGATTAAAAAAAGAAAAAATTTAACCATAGATCCAGGGATGGATTCTAGGCTCACACTAAATCCTACCTCCAATTGAAGAATAATTAGTTCTTCCATCATGGCCCTGCTCAGTATTCACCCTGAGGAAGGGAACATGGAATCTATGGATGCTATAACCATATGTGGTGAAGACGTCAGATGGTGTTGGCCGTCAGATAAAATAGCATCTGAGGTTTTAAAGGTTTGTTTCCAAATAAGCAGTCATCTAAGTGATGCCAGCTAAATGCACATGGAAGAAGCGCACCACCATCAGCAGCCCAAGGATTTTAAATCATATAATTCAAAGTTGAAGGAGGGAATAGTATCAGAGCCTAAATTGTGAGATTCTCATTTGCAGAAGGCTATGAATCACAGTGGGAGCCCAAGATACATTTGTGAGATCTACACAAGAAATGAACCCCCAGTATTTTCCTCTATCCATAAGAGAGGGATGGGGACCACTGGTTCCCAAAGAGTATGTTAGAGAGATGACTCTAGGAGATCAAAATGATAAACCTGACTTGAACAGTTAATACCTTGTCACTTGATCCCCCTCTCTGATACATGGTGGACCTGGACTGATTTCCAACATTCTCTCTCTCTCTCTCTCTCTCTCTCTCTCTCTCTCTCTCTCTCTCTCTCTCTCTCTCTCTCTCCTGGACTGATTTTTCAACATTTTCTCTCTCTCTGTGTGTGTGTGCGCGTGTGTATAGCCCTCTTGAATTGTTGTTTCATGTTTTTTCTGTATATGAAACAGAACTGCTGAACCTGTAGAGACAGCAAGTAGAATAAGGGTTCCTGAGGGTTACAATGGAGGAGGGGGGATAAAAAGAAGTTCAAGAAGGAAAAAAATGTCTTACACCAACTGCTGTCTCCCTTCACCCACTTTTCTGTTGTCTGTCCACTTGGGAGGGGGTTATATGTTGATCATTGTGAGCAATTCCTTCATTGTCTCCCCGTCCCCCACCTTTCTCTTATTCTCCTAGTATCACTACACTTATTATTGCTCTGAGGGGTTTGTCTGTCCTGGATTCCCTGTGTTACAAGCTCTTATCTATACCAGTGTACATGCTCTGGTCTAGCCGGATTTGTAAGGTAGAATTGGGGTCATTACTGTGAGTGGGGAGGAAGCATTAAAAAAATAGAGGAAAGTTGTGTGTTTTGTCAGTGCTATACTGTACACTGACTGGCTCATCTCTTCCTTATGACCCCTCTGAAAGGGGATGTCCAATTGTCTACAGATGGGCTTTGGTTCTCCACTCCGCCTTCCCACTCATTCACATTGATATGATTTTGTGTTCTGGGTCTTTGATGCCTGATACTTGACCCCATCGATACCTCATGATCGTATAGGCTGGTGTGCTTCTTCCATGTGGACTTTGTTCCTTCTCAGCAGATGACCATTTGTTTATCTTTGAGCCTTTAAGATTCTAGATGCTATATCTTTTGGTAGCTGGGCACCATCAGCTTTCTTCACCACATTTGCTTATGCACCCATTTTGTCTTCAGTGATCATGTAGGGAAATTGAGTATCATAGAATGCCAGTTTAATAGAACAAAGTGTTCTTGCATTGAGGGAGTACTTGAGTAGAGGCCCAATGTCCATCTGCTGCCTTAATATTCACATATAAATATATGCACATAGATCTATTTCCCTATTGTTATATATAAACATATTTCTATATGTACATACCTGTATTTAGACCTCTATAGATGCCCCTTGCCTCCTAGTTCTTTCCTCAATTTCCTTTTTACTTTCTTCTTGTTCCACTATCATGTCTGGCATTCATTCAGGTTTTGGTAATTCCTCCCAGCTACATTGTCCTTGATCAAGACCACCCCCCCCCCAGGCATTCTATGCCCTCATCACCATTGATTTTAGATCATGAGGAGGGAGGAGGGAGAGGGGGATGAAATGAGCTGATACCAAGGGCTCAAGTAGAAAGAAAATGTTTTGAAAATGATGATGGCAACATATATACACATATATACAAATGTGCTTGAGCCCCCAATAAAATGATTTTTTTTGAAGAAGGAAAATGTTGGAAACAGATTGTGGTAGCAATTGTGCAATACTGCTTGATGTGACTGAACTATGGAATGATATAATCTGTATTGGCTCCCATGGAAATGGTTTTGTTAACCCAAAAAAGGGAAAAGGTAAGTAGCAAAAGAAAGGATAAGAACAAAGGAAAGAAATGATAGAACCAGGCAGGATCAAGATCCAGAGGGGAGAGAACTTTGTGTACGGGAGGGGGAGTGGGTGTGGGCACCTTGTATGGATGGGCACCCTTTGTTAACCAATTAGCTAATGTTATGGTGGCATCACATGCCTGATCCTAGATGTAATTCCTATAGGCCAAGGTGTGTTCCGGACTCAGGGCACTTGATCTGGATGCAGTTGTGGCAGCTCAGATGATGGCTGAATTCTCTCTGTTCCTTCCCAGAAGGAACCAGAGAACAGCGAGGGTAGGACAGCTGGCTGTGCCTGGCACAGAGGGCCGAGAACCCAGCACTACACATTCTGCAGATCTGTTGAGGTGGAGCTCAAGCATCTCTTTACGTGGAGGATTGTACACCAGGAGACAGATCCATGAGGGCATGACTCTGAAGTCAAGTGAGGCAGGGGTTGTGCAAGTGTAGGTGTCAGTGACCACTGGGTGGGTGGCGGTGGACACTGGCTATGCTCTGTTTACTAGGAATGTGGGGAACTAGGGAGGATTCCACCTTTCTCGTCAACAGCCACAGGTGCACATTTGTGCTGTCAGTCTGCAATCTCAACCAAATGCTGCTTCCATAAGTTAGCATCAAGCCAGCTAACAATGTGTCCATCTGTCTCCTTTCTCACCACTGCTGTTCAGCTGCTTCTTCTAGTTAGTATCACTTCAGTATCCTTTCCTCTGAAGCTCAGGACTCCAGGAATACCACCCAAATCTGTTTCATTTATTTTCTCAGATACTTGTTGTAGAGGGTCTGTGTCGCATGTCTACCATCTTGCTGGAAGTAAAAGACAATTGATTTTTTCCCCTTTAAATCCATGCTACATTATATTTTGTTTACCAGGCAACAGTATTAAACAGAACAGGCAGATAAGAGAGCAATCCGTGTTTACATTTGGTTCCTTCATGTTGAGAAGTGTTACATAAAAATATTTCTCCATGGACTGAAACCATAAGAAAAATTTTGTTTGGGTCATAGGGAAATCAGTGAAACAATAGTAGTAGATTGTCATCATCTTCTCCCTTAATATCCCATCTACACCTTGTGCTAACATGTCAAATATAAACTCTGAGGGTAAGGAGCCAATGACCCAGATGTATCAAGTGGGAGTGCTCTGCCCCTCTCTCATCTCACCTGATAGTGAGGACTGATGGATAATTTCTATGTCCAAACACCTAGAAAGCAAATTTAAAGAGGTCAAAACCATAGCAACTGCTTTCAGATAAAATACCCAAGCCACTTCAGCGGAGATCACCAGGTGCTGATTTCTAACAGAAACTAGAGAGCCTTAAAAATATGCCTCTTTGCACTCGAAGGAAATTGATTTGAGCTAGTTTTTACTTTAAATTCTACAAGCGGATTTAGATTTAGTTCAGTTTTTCCATTTCAATCAATAACTAAATTCTGGTGATGTAATATAACACTGACTCGCCCTTCTTCTAGAACAGCGGTTCTCAACCTGCGGGTCGTGACCCCTTTGGGGATCAAACCACCCTTTCACAGGGGTTGCCTAAGACCATCAAAAATCACAAATATTTCACAATATAAAATTACATATTGTTTTGTGATTAATCACTATGCTTTAATTATGTTTAACTATGTTCAATTTGTAACAATGAAAATACATTCTGCTGACAGAAAAGTGGGTAAAGGGAGATGTTGAACAGTGTAAGACATGAAAAATAGTGATAATTTATAAATTATCAAGGGTTCATGAAGGAGGGAGGGGGAAATGGGGAGCTGATACTAAGGGCTCAAGCAGAAAGCAAATATTTTGAGGATGATGATGGCAACAAATGTACAAATGTGCTTGACACAATGGATGGATGGATAGGTGGATTGTGATAAGAGATGTACAGGCCCCCAATAAAATGCTTTTTTCCAAAGAGAAAGAAAATACATCCTGCATATCAGATATTTACATTATGATTTGTAACAGTAGCAAAATTGCAGTTATAAAGTAGCAACAAAAATAATTTTGTGGTTGGGGGGTCACTACATGATGAACTATAAAGGGTCATGGCATTAGGAAGGTTGAGAACCACTGGTCTAGAACATTACCAACTCTTCTGCTTCCTTTTCTGAGTAGTTAGAATTGCTTCCCTGCTTACTAGACACCACCTCTATTCAGCATTGTATTCCAGAACATTCTGGCCTTTTCTGAATCCTCTCTCTTCTACTGCCTTTTCCTCTGTCGTTTGAATTTCTGTTTTCTTCAGCAATTTAAATAAGTGGGGTTTTAAATGTCTGCACTTCAATGGGTATCTGGTTTTCTCTTTCTTCTCCGAGGGAAGTTTCTGCTACTTGTCCTCCCTTCAATTCACAGACTATGAGTCCTCAGACTGCAATCCAGTTCTCAGGCCATTGTCCCAGCATCCTGGTTCATTCTCATTTTAGTTCGATGACATTTTCTTTTGTCATTCATAACCCCCCTCTCCTTATCAATGTAAACATTGTCTTTTGAATTCAAGTCTCTGAGACCTCCTTTTGTGCTTGGCTACAGACCTCAGGACCGTCAGTCCCATCCCTTGCCATTGTCCTTAGTGGCTCCCCATTTATTTCTCAGTGACCAACACCAGGCATTTGTAACCACTTTAAATAAATAATCTAATGCCCACCCAATCTGGGTCACCTGCCAGCAAGGTAGCCGAACGCAGTGAAAAACCATGGGCTTTAAAGTAAGAAAGCTCTGGATTTCATTCTCATTCTACTACTCACTAACTCTGTAAACTCGGGAAAGATTTTAATGTTATTCCCCTGCTTGCTGAGTACCAAGGAACTGAGCAGAAGTTGAGAAAACACACACACACAAAAGCCCCAGTTGCCACCGAGTTGACTGCACATTCATGAAGACCCCCCATGGGCATCTGAGTAGAAGGGTGCTCCCTGGGATTGTGGTGACTCCTTCTTCAGTTTATTGCCAAGCCTTTTGTCTGAGGTGCCTCTGGGTAGGTTCAAGCCTCTGACCTTTTGATTAGAAGCAGAGCAAATTTACTGTTTGTAACCCTCAGGACATACAGCAAGGATTAACAGCCTAATCAATGAGCCAGACCTTGGCAGTGCATTGTGGTTTCAGCCTTAACTCTTAAAAGCAGAAGATGCTTGGGAAGCCACCTGATGTAGTGGGGGGAAAATCTGGCCTGGACTCTGCTCTATCTCAGTGGGTTAGTAAGGCTATTTTAATTTCATTTACCTTAAAAAGGGAGAAAGATGAGGCTTTCTACTCCCATAAAGAGTCAGTCTTGAAACCATTAGGAACAGTTCTACCCTATCCAATAGGGTCTTTATGAATTGCATTCAACTCGATGGTGGTGAGTATGATTCGGTTCCTTAAAAATTATAAATTTTAAAAATCTGGCATGGTTTTGTGGGGTTTTAGTAAGTTGTATAAGTTTCAACAAAGTATCAGGAAACTCATAATACACCATATATAGATGTTAATTAACAACTCATTCTTTCCTAAGAGCTCTGAATTAACCTTCTCTGTCCACAACTTTCTATTCTTCTCTCCCTTAATCCTGATTTTCGTCTTTGGTTCTCTAAACCTCTGGCTGTATTGTCAGCCCACTCTGTTTTAGCTTTCTTCCTGTCCACTTGCTCCATACCATGGGCTCAATCAGAGGAACAATTGTGAGAATGGTGTGGAACCAGGCAGTGTTTTCTTAGGTTGTGCATAGGGTCGCTATGGGTCTGAACTGACTCAGTGGCACCTAACAACAACAACAATCAGAATACCCATTGTACTTCCAGAAGCATCTTGAAGTATTACTTGACTCCTTTGTTCTTTTGCCTCAACCACACTGCCAGTTCTTACTGGTTCTAGCTGCCCTTGCCTCAAGTCAAACTCTGAAATTGCTCCGATACTTCAGTGCCCAGCATAGAAGACTGAGCTTGATTAATTTTCGGTCCTAAAGGAGCCCTGGTGCATCATTGATTTCTCGTTGGGCTTTTAGGTGCATGATCAGTGATTTGAACCTGCCAACAGGAGAAAAGTCAGGCTATCTACTCCTGTAAAGATCTACCATTTCAGTCACCTTCGGGGGCAGTTCTCTGTTCTGTAGGGTCACCATGAGCCAGAATTGACGCCATGGCCATGAGTTTTGGGGTTTGTAACTAGTAATGTACCCAGACTCAATACATTGTGTCTCTTGGTGGCAATAACTAGATCCAGTAATTAAAACAAACAACAACGCAAAACAATGGCATGATGCTTACCCTCATTCTTCTTTACATCCACTTTGCTTAACGTAGTTTTCTTAATGCTTTTCTCTTTGTGCCGACTCCACTCAACTTTTGCTTAGATCTCATCTCTATAATTAGGCCTGTTTTGTGTTTGTAGATCTCTTTATTCCTGAAGTTGGCAGAATACAAAATATTCTACAGTGCCTTCATACTATTTTGATGATCTCTCCCCAGTATCTTATCCTGCACATGCTTTTAAAAATACATTACTTTAATTCATGTAATTTCTACTAACTCTCCTGCCTGATTTTTCACCCTCCCCTAGATGTCACCTCTGAGTCATACCGCCCACATTTCACTCCCCCCAGCTTCTACACGTGTCTTCCTAAAAGCTGTACCTCCCATAGTTTCCACATGTCATCAGGGGGGCCAGGCCCTGGAAAAGGACATCATATTTGGCAAAATAGAGGTCCGGGAAAGAGAGGCACGTTCTCAATGAGATGGGCTGACTGTGCCTACAACAGTAGGCTTGTATAGGAATGATTGTGAGGATTTGCACAGAGCTGGGCAATGGTTCATTCTATTGCACATAAGGCTGCTCTAAGTCGTAACGTACCACAAAGCACCTAACAACAATAGCATCCCACCAACCACTCCGCCCTCCCTAGATGTCACTTCTGAACTGTACTGCCCGCATCTCACTTCACCGTCTACATCTGTCTTTCTAAAACCTTTACCTTATAAAAATATCATTTTTATTTTTCTATTTCTCTTTTGGTCCTCCCCCCCTCATGTATTACTTTGTTGCTATCATATTGTTCTAACGGTAGAACAATAATAAATGTATCGATGTCTCCTCCTCTTTTAGAAAGTTCCTTTTATACCATTTCACTTTTACAAAGGATCTATATTAATACCTACTTTCTGTAACCAAAGGAAATCATAAGAGGATTTTCACTTTTATAAATAAAAACCAAAAGGGAAACTAGAGATCTGCATTTGTTTTCCAGCAGAGACAGCACACACGGTGAGCAGGAGAGTGGCGCCACCTACCTCCTTCCCCAGGAACTACTCACGGCATAGATGCATTAAGTCCCTGTGGCTTTGAACTTTGTCTGTCCATACTCTGTCAGTGTAATGTTAGGTTTTATGTATTCTTTTGCTACAAACTGCATGGCGGCTATATCTGACTTTCTCTGGCCTCTATATTGTCACATAGCCATGCCTACATCTATGCTGGGTTCAATAATTCATTGCAAGAGCCGCACAGGACTCATGGACAAGATTCACAATTAAGGGTGTATATTAGCGGAGTGAACAGGCTACAAGTCAGGATCAGTAAACAGAAAGGATGCAGCCATTTGTCACAGCAACATCTCTTCTCATCCAGGACCCAAGTCTCTCTCCAGTCCTCAGCCTCTCAGCCACCTGGTCTAGCCCTGGACTAGCCCACTAGTCACTCGGTCTCTTAGTCGCATAGTCTCCACACTACCCCTCTATTCTCTGTCACTGGCTCAGCCTCTGGTCTCCACCTGCTCTGTCCCATATTGGCCTCTGGTCTTGACCTCTGCACTTCAGATCACGATCTTGAATGTGCTCTTCTGATGGTCCTGGGACTTCTCTCTGCGCGTGGGGTTGAGGTCTTTCAGCAGACCACACCTCTGTGAAACAAAGGCTGTGACTTGCTCTACACTCTCTACTACAGTTGGGGCTTAATCCCGCCTTAATCCTGTCCACTAGTATAGCAGAGAATGCCTTTCAAAATAAGATTACAGCCAGAGGCCTAGAGTCCCACATTGTAATATTTCACATAAGGAATTATGGCTAGAGGGTCTGTATAAATTGACTTCATCTCATATTTGGTATGATTTAGTAAATTATTTTTGAGGTCTAAGAATGCTCAGTTTGTTTTATATAAATTAATGACAATTGCTTCTTTGTTTTATGCTATTTGATTTACTGAAAAGTTTTATGGGAAAACTTATATTTTGTTATGTTTTCCCACATGAATTTATATAAAATATCAATGGCTCCCAACCCATCTTCCTTAGTGCTTTTTAACTAGCCTAATTTGTTAACACCCAGAAATGAGATCCTTTGATTCATTAAATGACATTGACCTGTTTTTGTCGCTCTGTACGCTTCGTCACTTCCTTGTGTGTTTTTAACTGCTGATTCAGTCCTTTTAAACTTCCACGTCACTTGACTACCTCTAGGGATGGAAGGTAAGTTCCCTGATTCCTATTACATTTCAGTAGGCACTGAGACACCTCTGGACAATCGGTTGACCCACATCCTGTCTATTTTGTGACTAACTTGTGCTACTAATTATAATTCAATAGATTTCTCTTGAGGGTTAAATGTGAAATTTCTTCTTTCTTTTTTTAATCATGTTATTGGGGGCTCATAGAATTCTTATCACAATCCATACATACATCCATTGTGTCAAACACATTTGTACATTCGTTACCCACATCATTCTGAAGTTCCCCACATTTCTCATGCCTAGGAAACTGAGAGCACATTATAACATGCCTTCACGCACCCTTGAACTTGTTGCATATGTGCAGAACACCCGCTCACACATTATAACATCTGCTCTTGATATGAGAGGCTTCCATTTTATATGTTCTTTTAGCGTGACCTTGCCATGATTTGTTAGGATTACTACTCTATGACTTACTAGCGACACTTGTCCCTCATCCTCCTGACTCAGCCCTATCTTGCATGACCCTGGCTTAGTTTTGCTGACAGATCTACCTACCTGCCACTGCTCACTTGGCCTGAAAACTTGAAGGTGAAAGACCAACTCATTTTACATATGCTTTCCTGAAACTGAGAGGTTTCTTTCATTTTAAAGCAAGTGTGCTTATGACTGGAGAAAAATGAATCCCGTGTAATTTTTTAGGCTAAGTGACAGTATCATAAATTACTATGTAACTGGCGAGTAGCATAAAGTAATTAAGTAGCTCACCAAAAAAGAGTGGATATGGCTCCAAGGTTAGTTTATAGAAAGTGTATCAAGGGGCAAATTCACTTTACAATATGCTGCCCACTTTAACTTGCTACATTTATTATTCTAGATTTATTGATGTTTATTAAACACCTGACTTTTCTATTTTTTGTCCTCTTTTTTTGTACTCTATTCCGATACATCATTTTATTACTTAAAACAAAATACTATATGTCACTGTTGTTAAGAGCCATCAAGTAAATTCTGAATCATAGCTACCTTATTTACAACCAAATGAAACACTGACTGGTCCTTCACCATCCTCACAATTGTTGCTATGTTTGAGTTATTTTTCAATATCTTGTTGAGACTCTTACTCTTCTTTGCTTACCCTCTACTTTACCAAGCATGATTTTTTTCTCCAGGGACTGGTTCATCATGATAATATGTGCAAAGTATATGAGACAAAGTCTCACCATCCATGATAGTTAGGTTTTATGTCAACTTCGCTCGGTCAAGAGTACCCCATGATATGATCTAACATAATGTAATGAGCTCCATGACCTGATACTCTGTGACCAGCAGAGTGGAGTGCTACCTCCTTAATCATGTGACAGCCTTGATCCAATTGAAAGGAAGTTCCATTGTGGGGATGGCCTACCAACATCAGTTGACACTGTGGGAAGCTAGCTCAGTTCTTGCTGGCCTGGATCCCTCATCTGCCACACTGATCTCCGGTGTTTGAGCTAAACAAACCGGGAACTTGCAACCCTGGGAACTATCAATGGCCTTCCATCTTGCCTGCCATCTCTGGAGGCCATCAGAGCTTACTGACCTTGGATTTTATCGGCTCTGATCTGCTGGGATCCACCAGCCTGTGGTTTTCCTGCTTTGTCTTCTCACCTCCTAGTCTGTCAACCCCAGCAACTGCACGCTTCCGTAAGAGCTTCCAGCTTAACATCTGACCCAGACCAACTAGAGTGGACTTTCCCATCCATATCACCGGGAGAGCCGTTTTTCTTGATATAAACTTCTTTCTTTCTTTATCTAACTGCCACTGGTTTTGCATCGCTAGAGCCAACCTTCTTAAATTGTGGGGCATGTGAGGTTGCATACCTGAATATGAGAGTTTTAAAAACTGGCAATAGTAAAAGGTTTCTGGATGTTCAGTGACTAAAAATTCAGTCAAAGTCAAGGGCCAAGAGACTCCGGGTGTGTCTGACAATACGTGGCCCTGTTGCAGATTGCTCGGGTGAAAGGGGTTGTGAATGGGAAGGTTGAAGAAGCCCTGCTCTGGAGCACCCACTCTACCACACGAGCCATGCTAAAGAGCATTGTGACTGTGGAGCTCAGACAGACTGGCCGGCTCTTCGGGCCTTCCACAGTATGTTCAGTGTTCTTCGCCAGCTTCACCAAAGGCATCCGTTTGCCAGTCATTGCTATAGCTTGTCCAGCTCACACCTGCATCTGTGATGATTGAAATTTCCGTGGCTTGAGCCAGTTCAACCTTAGTTCTCAAAGTGACATCTTTGCTTTTGAACAGTTTAGAGATCTTTTCAGTGGAATGACCCAATGCTGTATGTTATTGTATTTTTCAACTATCACTTTCCAAAAGGATTGATTATGCATCCAAGTAAAATGAAATATTTGACAACTTCAGTACATTCTTTGTTTATTGTGATGCCATGTATTAGTTTATTGGGAAGCTTTTTGTTTTCTTGATATTGAGGCTTAAACCATATTTAAGGCTAAATTCAAATGTAACCCTCATATATATACTTTTGGGAGCCTTGTATTTAGCTACTGCTTTCAGTAAAGATTGGACTTCTTCCTTCAATATCACACTTTCTGGATCATATACTACTTCCTGAAATAGTTGAAGGTCTGCCCTTTTTGGTTGTTTGTTTGCTTTTTCTGGTACAGTAACTCTGTGTATTCCTTCTATCTTTCCTAGGTGTGTCTTTTGTCATTAAATATTTTTATGACCACTTTAACATGACAACTTTAAACTTTAATTTTCTATTCAGTTCTTTCATCTGAAGAAAAGCCAAGTGAGTTCTTCCTTTTTTATTTTGTAACTACAAGCCTTTGCCCATTCCATTATAAAAATCTTCTTCTTGAGCTGCTCTTAAAAATCTGTTCAGTTCTATTATGTCATCAATTCTTTAGTTTGCCTTAACTATCTAGGTTTAAGAGCAAGTTTCAGAGTCGTTTCTGACATCTATAATTTATCTTTTTTCTTTCTTGCCTTTAATAACTTTTTGCATTCTTTATATGTGATGTTTTCTTTTATATTTAAGTTTTTATCTTAAGACAATGGTACCCAGACACAATCCAATTCTCCTGTTTCAGGCTCATAGAAATTGGTGTTTCCATGGTTCTTTGTTCCATTCGTCCTTTTTCACAGTTCTTTATTCCATTAGACTAAGTGTTTTCATTGCAGACTCTCCTTCCCTCTGGAGGGGGTAGACCAGTAGTTGTACTTGACGTGCCTGCTCATAAACTTTAAAGATCCCAGTCCCTACTTACTAAAGAAGGATATAGAACATTGTCTTTTGGAACTCTGTCATGCCAAAGGTCTTGGTGTTCCCCGAGATATTTTCACTACATTAAATGAACAATTGTTACAGGTTCAAATAAAGGATAGCCACTATCATGTCTTGATCATGTAGAAGATTCTTCATTCAGTTATAACCGGACTGATAGAATCTAAATGCAATTCTTTGATTGTAGTCCCAAGTCGACATTTCAGTCCATCTTTTAAGTAAAACAACTCATTTATCTTTTGTTTAAGACGTAAGCCAATGTGGACAGAAGCAGAAAGCAAAATTAATGTTACTATTTTTTAGGGTTAGGGAGCATTACAGGGTACAGCATTGATGATAACACTCTGGTAACTTCCAAAAGTGGAAGCATGCCTTACAAAGTACATTCCTTATCCTAAAAGAAACAACACCAACATTGACTATAACATCCTGGTTACCATAACAACATTAACTACACCATCCAGATTACAACACCAACAGGAATGGTCTGAAAACAGACGATACATTGAAGAATAGTCTAAAGTAATGGTAGTGCCCTGAACGTGGGAACATGAGAGTGCGTTCTATAGTCAATCACTGGTGGGACTTTCTGAGATGGGAGGGGGGAGGAGGCAGGTCATTCGGCAGCTAAAAAAGGAAATTATTTTGCTGCTCTCCCTCCCAATAATAATGAAAGGTAGACTAAGGCAAAAACTGACTCTAGAGCAGTGGTTCTCAAACTTCCTCACGCCGCGACCCTTTCATACAGTTCCCCATGTTGTGGTGACCCCCAACCATAAAATTATTTTTCTTGTTATTTTATAACTGTAATTTTGCTACTGTTATGAATCGGGTGACCCCTGCGAAAGGGTCATTCGACCTCGAAAGGGTTCTCAACCCAGAGGTTGAGAACTGCTGCTCTAGAGGGAGGTATCTTAAGTAAATGGTTCACATAGCTGTACAGTTTGGATGTTTGAATCAAAGACAAATGGAAAGAAAGACCTAGCAGTCTATTCCAAAAGAAAACAAACCATCGGCAATCCTATTGGCACCTTTCTACTCTGATGACTGTGGGTCTCCTTGGGTTGGAGCTGATGCCGTGGCACCGGGTTAACCAGTGCTTACTGTATAGACATCACTCTCTCAGGGACTTGAGCGTAGGAACCCCACCCTTTTCCCAGTTTTCTGCTCCTTTGCCCTTCCCCCCCATAAAAGGCACTTCAATTCCACAATGTCCATTTTAACCTTCTCCTAGTGGTTTCAGTTTTTCTGTTTTTCCACTGTTTCCCCTACTACATAAAAAAATAAAAAGCCTTGAGAAGAAAGAAAGTCAGTATTTGACATGGAATTTCACATCAAAACTGTGATGCTTGCATTGTGGTTTTATTTTTCTTTTTAAAATTCCACATAAAAACAGGTATAAATTCAGAGGACCCTGGAAAGGGGATAGCAAGATAGAGTCCCCTGCCTCGAACTCTCCTTGGGTGGCTCAGTGAGCGACAGCTGAGGAGGCCAAGTCTGGGAGTTCGGACACAGGACCTGGATGGATTCTAAAGCCCCCCAGGAATATTTTAGGACACCCTCTCCAGTTGCTCACCCCAGAAAACAGAGCTGAGCTCCCTGAGGTCTCCTTCCTCCCCTAGCTCAGCGTGTCAGCAGGGTGGCAGGTGCCAGCCTCCTCCCCTTGTTCTAGCTCTTCTGGTCAGGACCCTTCTCCTCTGGCTCCATGACCCACTAGCCTGGGGGAATACCCCACATCAGACTGACTTTCCACTGCAACCCCCATTTCAACTGGAGCGCCCATGAGGGGAACAGAGCCTTCATAGTTTCACTCCCTTCTTTGATCCCCCTCTCACACCAGCCTTCCAGGAGTTCAGCTATCATGGCCACCAGATAGAAAGTCCCAGCCAACTTGACCGGGATCCTAGCCCCGCCAAGCCAGGAGCACAATTTGTACTCTCTAGGTGCTACAAGAGAAACTTAGATCTTTTCCTATTTTCTTATGAGGGGGAAAAAAACCCCACAAAACTATTTTTCTGACAGAGGAACCAGAACTCAGTATTCCAGTGTGGCTGGGTGGCTCCCCCTCTCCTGGATAGGCATGTCATTGACACAGGGACTGACTGCCCTTAGCAGGAACTCCTTCTGATTGGAAGCCCTTCTCTACCTTGGACTTTCACTCCTGTAGTCTATTTCCACGCTGGGATCCCAACAGGAATGGCAGACAGTGATGAGTGGTCAAGAACGCCCTACTGCTTCACAGTGTACCTCGGGACATTCCTTCCTTGAGAACAGTGAAATGTTGGGCCACCGAAATACTGGCCTTCTGCTATAAACACAATAACATATGGGGTGCACTCTCCCTGTGTTATATACAGGGTTGAAAAGTGACCCGGGTAGATTTCTCAATATACCCCTCACCTACCCAAACCATCATTACCTCATGGTTCTGTTCTCTTCACGTCAGAGACTCACACTTTCTCATAATCTACCAAGTAATAATAATACACATCTTATAATCCCCTCTTCCAATTCTTCAACTTACTATATTTAACTGGAAAGCTTCCTGTGATTAATATAATCACTTAAAACCTACTCTCAGGCACATATCTCCTATTCCTCCTTCCCACCCCACTTTTACGCCCTCCTTAGCTCCACACAGTAAGAGTTCCAGCTCCTATCTGATCCTCCTCCTCTAACCTAAAGAGCCAACCCCCCTCTCACCCTACACAACCCAGAATCCTATGCATCATCTACAGCTGGAACACTATGCTGCACAAGCAATATCCTTCAGTCAAGCATGGAAGATGACCCAAACTCGATGGAATACACAGAACAAGAAACTCTTGAACTGCCAGAAAGAGAATACAGGAGGAGGATGTTCATGGTCCTACAAAAGATGTGGGGATCAAGCTTGAAAACAAAAGAAGAATTACTAAAAACCTCACACCCAAATGAAACTCAGAAATGAAGTAATGAATTGGCAGTAATAAAAAAAACACAGTAAATATTTGTGCAGTACAATGGAAGAAAAGGAAAATCAAATCAGTGAACTGGAAAACAACCAAGTAGATTTCAGCAAACAAGACAAACAAACAAAAATGCAAAAGTATCTGAAGAAAGCCTGAGGATTATGTGGGACGCTAGAAAGAGAAATAATATCAGGCTCATTGGTATTCCAGAGCAGGAAGAAATAAACCAGTCTATAGATAAAATAGAAAGGGAATTCTTGGAAGAAAGTGTCCCCAGTGTCACAAAGGAAGAGATGACATCCATCCAGGGAGCAGCGAGAACACTAAATAAATTAATCCTCCCCAGATGATCCCCCACCCCCAAACACATCAAGACATGAAGTAGTCAAATTATCCACCTACAAGGAAAAAGAGAGTGTCCTGAGAGCAGCTAGTGAGAAATAGTTGCATACATAGATAAACAGATAAGCATAAGCTCAGCCCTGTCCGCAGAAACCATGCAGGAAAGAAGAAATTGGAGCAACATATTCCACAAGTTGAAAGACAAAAGTTGTTGACCAAGAACCTATATCCACAAAAGCTATCCATCAAATTTGAAGGAAAAATAAAAGTCTTCTCTCAAACAGGAAATATTTAGAGAATTTGTAAAAACAAAGCAGATAGATTTATTGCATCTGTACTATTCATAAAAATAATATGTATTTTCCACCTGTCCCACTATCATGCTCAGTCCCCACCTGGGTTTCAGCATAATGGGTTACATTACCCTTGATCATGCCCTACCAGGCCTCCCACACCCACCTCACCACCAATTTGGATCACTTGTTGTTCCCTTGTCCCTGGGTTTGTTAACACCATTTCCTTCCCCCCCACCTCCCCCTATCCCATGTCCCCCCAGAACTGTTGGAGTGGGACAGGAGAAAAGTCACAGGAAATAGAGGAGAGAGCAGGGAGGCAGAGGGAATATATAGAGGTCTAGATAAAGACATGTACATATACAAATATATTTATATATGAGGATGGGGAAATAGAATTATGTGCCTATATTTATAGGTTTAGTATTAAGGTAGCAGATGGACATTGGGCCTCCACTCAAGTACTTCCTCAATGCAAGAATACTTTCTTCTATTAAATTGGGATTCTATGATGCTCACCTTCCCAACACAACCACTGAAGACAAAGCGGGTGCAGAAGCAAATGTGGTGAAGAAAGCTGATGGTGCCCGGCTATCAAAAGATACAGCATCTGGGGTCTGAAAAGCTTGAGAGTAAACAAGCGGCCATCTAGCTCAGAAACAACAAAGCCCACATGGAAGAACACACCAACCTATGTGATCATGAGGTTCCGAAGGGGTCAGCTATCAGGCATCAAAGGACAAAAAATCATATCATTATACGATCGCTGAGGACAAATGCGTACATAAGCAAATGTGGTGAAGAAAGCTGGTGGTGCCCAGCTATCAAAAGGTATAGCATCTGGGGTCTTAAAGGCTTATAGGTAAACAAGAAGCCATCTAGCTCAGAAGCAACAAAGCCCACATGAAAGAAGCACACCAGCCTGTGTGATTATGAGGTGTCAAAGGGATCAGGTATAAGGCATCAGCAGAACAAAAAAAATCTTACCATAGTGAATGAGGGGGTGGAATGAAGAGTGGAGACCCAAAGCCCATTTGTCAGCCAATGGAGATCTCTTTGCAGAAGGGTTTAGCAGTCAAGGTGTGATGTAGCACCGATGAAAAATACAACTTTCCTCTAGTTCCTAAGTGTTTCCTACCTCCTTCCCCCCGTCCAATATCATGATCCGAATTCTACCTTGCAAATCTGTCTAGACCAGAGGATGTACACTAGTACAGATAGGAACTGGAAATGCAGGGACTCCAGGGCAGATGATACCTTCAGGGCCAGAGGTGTGAGTAGCAATACTGGGAGGGTAGAGGGAGAGTGGGTTAGAAAGAGGGGACCGATTACAAGGATCTACATGTGACCTCCTCCCTGGGGGACAGACAACAGAAAAGAGGGTGAAGGGAGACATCGGACAGGACAAGATATGACAAAATAATAATTTATAAATTATCAAGGGCTCATGAGGGAGGTGGGAGTGGGGAGGGAGGAGAAAAAATGAGGACCTGGTGCCAAGGGCTTAAGTGGAGAGCAAATGTTTTGAGAATGATGAGGGCAATGAATGTACAAATGTGCTTTACACAATTGATGTATGTATGGATTGTGATAAGAGTTATATGAGCACCTAATAAAATGATTAAAAAATAAAATAAAATGAGGAAAAAAATAAAATAATATGTATTAATTAGGTCAATTTATGCTTATGTGATATAATTCACTGTGGAGAAATAACAGAAGATTACAATGGAGAGAGACTAAAATTTATTGATATACTGAAAGACTCATTTAAATGAACTTGGAAGATTAATCTTGCTGAGGAATTATTAAATTGAAATGGAATCATCTTACACTCATTTTTTTTCAAACTGGCATGAAATAGATTTTAATAGTGATATAGGAATAGAAGATATTTTCAAGCTTCATTTTAAATGAAGGAAAAGCGAAGTTTCTAAACACATTTAAATACAGATTTTCTATTAATGCTTCTGAACACTATACTCTTACGAATGGCACATGCTAGCATTTTTTTAATTTTACAGCTGAGTCCAGTAAAACTCAAATATCCTTAATATGCAAGACTTGATTAGTCTAGAAAGTATTGTTTATTTTTTCATAGAGAAAAATCCCGAAGATTATTTTTAACATTATGTTTTATCTTTAGCATTTAATGTTTAGGGGAGGAAATTTGAGAGAGCATGTCACTTCTTAATGGTCTGTAATTACTGCTCTGGGAAGTAGAAGAAGCTAATTATTTTGCGGTTTTAATTTTAATGAAACTTGATATATGAATAATGATGCTGACATTTCCTGTTGCCAGATTTGTTCGCTAAAGAGATTATTCACTGTGCCATGTATCTTTTCAAAAAGTTCATTGAACCCTGATGGGCACAGCCATCTCTAATAATCATGTCAAGAACAGAAAGCGCAGCTTTTCTTGAGAAGGCCGACTTTCTCAGCCTCATTTGCTCACAGTGGCAGCGGAGGGACCAGCCTTTAACTGAGGCACTGAGAATGTAGACCAAAGGCGCGCAGGTGGAGAGAAAAGTTAAAAACACACAGCCTAGCTTGATGAGTCTGATGAATGCTCATATATATTTCGTTTGTAGACCTGTGATTTGAGAGTGTTTTCTAATTAGAACGTAAAGTAAATGCCATCATACCAAAAACTACTGGAATCCCATTCTGAGAACTATTGGACTTTTAAATAACCTGCATATTTGAAAAGCAGTATTTAAGAATGGGGGCATGTTTCAGAGTGTAAGCTTTCAACGGTGAGGCTAAAAAACATGATTTTGCAAATAACCCTCTGCTTCAAATCTGAAACAAGGTTTCAGGTATGATTCACCCTTGTTGTAGGGATGTTTGGTTACACTCAACTTGAATTTAAAAACCCTAAGATTGGTTCCATCGGTGCCCCTTCAAGCTGAACAAGTCAACCAAAGCTGGCTTCAGTTTTCTCATTTATAAATGTGTGGCGCTGTCTCCTCAGGGGTGTTGTGAGAAGGGGAGGTAGGTAATGTGCCTGTTGTTACGAGTGGTCCTTGCGTGACTCTGACATGCGATGGCCTGTGTACAACAGAAGGAAGTGCTGCTCAGTCCCAAGTCTGCCTCATGATCTTGCCATGTTTCAGCCTTCTGCGCCCCTGCAAACTAGGGGATTAATCTTCCAGCACGATATAAGGTAATATTCTGTTGTGATTTATAGGGTTTTCATGGCAGGTTTTTGGAACTAGATTTCCAAGCCTTTCTTCCTAGTGTGCCTTAGCCTGGAAGCTCCACCCGAACCTGTCCACCACGAGTAAGTCTACTGGTATTTGAAACACCAGTGACTTAGCTTCCAGCATCATAGCAACACACAATCTACCCCAGCTCAACAAAGTGGCAGATGAGTGATGGCAAACTCACGTCAACGATTACCAAGTGCCTTGCAACGTAAGATATACTTTTCACTTCAAGATGGCACCCAGCTCCAGCTCACAAGCCATGTTCTTGTGAGATTTAGACTACAAAATTATAAGTTGTAGTTTGTTGGGGCCATAAAAAGCCACTAGGTGTCAGTGCCCTGCTGGCAAGCAGAGGTCGCGATGGGAGAGCATGGGCTGGTGTGCAGGACCCCTGGGCATGAGCCTCACCTTGGCCACTTACTGTGTGAGCCGGTCACCTAACCTGCCTGGTTGGTTTATCTATAACATCATGATAAAATAAATGGCAAAAATGATGATGTGAACCAATGATGGAAAATAAATTAATAAAATGAGCTAACACAATGGATGTATATATGGATTGTGATAAGAGTTGTATGAAGCCCCAATAAAATGATGAAAAAAGAAATGTGGACTGGTTGAAAATGTCTTCCCTTCAGATGAATACCCAAAACTCACCATCTTACATGTATTTCATTCAAACTGGAGGGAGTCAGCGTGACCCGGAAGGTGAAATCATGCCTTTTCAACCCTGGAAGGGACTTTAGACAGCATTTGGTCCAAGAACCAAGAGATCCTGCTTAGATCCTAGAGTCATCAGATCATCAATGGCATCCATGAAATTGGGATTCAGTTCTCTCAGTATTAAAAATACCCTGTTTCCCCTACAGAGCACTGCCTGATTTGGAGGGAAATAACCACCCCCCAAAAAAATTTTTTTAAAGGCTTATTACCAAAACCTGACAATTTGG
This sequence comes from Tenrec ecaudatus, assembly GCF_050624435.1. Taxonomy (NCBI): domain Eukaryota; kingdom Metazoa; phylum Chordata; class Mammalia; order Afrosoricida; family Tenrecidae; genus Tenrec; species Tenrec ecaudatus. The sequence goes on along the minus strand of NC_134530.1, from coordinate 249,707,180 downwards.
CTTAGACTCATGGAGATCTCTTATGTGTCAGTGTAGTGCTGTGCTCCCCAGAGATTTCAAGGCCAACATTTTTGGAGGTAGATCAGTAGACCTTTCCTTCAAGATGCCTCTGTGTGGTCTAGAATTGTTGATCTTGGTTAGCGCTTGAGCACATTAACTGCACCACCACGAAGGCAATAGGAAAGTATTTTTTAAATGGAATTGTATTTATATGGATGACAGAAAGAACTTTGTTCACAATCAAATGTCATCATCTGCTAAATAAATATTTACAAAAAATAAATGGCTGCTCTAAAGATTTCTAGCTTGCATTATTCAATCAAATTTATTATAATTATACATGCTTTCTGCATCTGCCTGGTTCCTGCCTAACTCCCCTCTTACAAATTTTCCTAGCAGTCTTGAAGATGCATAGCCTTCCTTTGTGGTTTTGTAAGGCATAGTAATTAGTTATTGATCTGATCGAGTCAGCTCTCTTTAATTTATAGCATGTGGTGCTTTCATGAATTTTTGCCTGGGCACTTAGACCATTGGTACTATTAATGTGCACTTGTGAGCAGTTACTTTGTGTGATGAAGGTCATTTTCAGGACCATAAAAGATCTACTTAGAGGAGTAAGTAATGTTTCTCTCTTGACTGTGTCCAGATCATGCCATCAATTTCTGACATAGCTGGTGTTCTAGCTCCGAGGGCTGCTACAGCAAAGCACAAGACAGGGCTTTTAAGAACAGAAATGAATCTCCTCATTGTTCTGGAGCCTATAAGTCTGAATTCGAGGTGTCCTGGCCATGTTGGCTCCTTCTGTACGCCTCTTCCCTAGTCTGGGTGATTTCTGGCACTTCTTGTCATTCCTGAGGTGGTGCATGCATCTCCCTCTGCTGTCTTCTCCTATGTGTCTGTCTCTTTGTGTCTGTACTCTCCCTTTAAAGGCAATACTCAAAGACATTGTGTTTAGGATACAAGTCACCCTGGTCCTGCCTCATTAACATAACAATAGCTGTCTTTCAAGCAGGGTGGCCTTTGACATAGATTCAGACACGATTTGATTTATAGTGGTAGGAACAAGAATACTTCCACATCATCTAGTAGCCACAGGAGAGTTTTTATGTGTCGAGGCAATGGATATCTGTATGTATGTATGTATGTATGTATGTATGTATGTATGTATGTATGTATATCTTTGGGTGAATATTTTAAATGCCTAGAAACGGAATTGCTAGCTAAAGATTATAAGCATTTAACAAAACAAAAGAGCATATTTGTTGAAATGAAGGCTACGTTACATAAGATGAACTATTTTAAAACATACAGTTCAGTTGCATTTATGACATTCACCATGTTGTACAACCACCACTTTCACTATTTCCCACACCACACCCCTGCTCCTGACAGTCATCAATTTGCATGGTCTCTATGGGTTTGCCTGTTAATATTTCATATGAATGGAATCATAATGTATTTGTCCATAATATATTCCTTCTGTATTCTGGCTTCTTTCAGCATAATGATTAAAGGAGCAGCTATGTTATATCAAGTATTAGTACTTCATTATTTCGTGGCTGAATAATATTCCATTGTATGGAGCAATCACATTTTGCTGATCCACTCATGAGTTGAACATCTGTGTTTTCTCCACCCTCGGCCCGTTGTGAACAGTATACCACAAACATGTAGTTGTTTGAATACTTGCTTTCTTAGGGGTACATACCTGCTGAGCAGTGTTTTAAGTGCTTGATGGTAATTTAGTGGTTACATGCTGGTCTGCTACCCTCAAGGTCAGCAGTTTGAAGCCACAAGCCAGTCTGAGGGAGAACGATGAGGCTTTCTACCCCTGTGATGATTTACATTCTCAAATCTCCTGAGACAGGAACTGGCTTAATGGCTTCCTGGGGTTTTGGCAGGGGAAGTTGGGGGAAATGGGGAGCGAATAATGATGAGTACATGAATAAATAAAATATTTTTAAATGGTGATGATTGTACAATGCTTCTTGATGTGATTTATGGGGTACCAGCCCCCACAATCAAACAGGTCTAATGAGTGATTGTGCAATTGAGGGGTAAAATTAGAGACATCAGACAAGACAAAGCATGCAGGTGCTCACCTCCAAGACCGCCTGACTTCAGGAGCCAGGTCAGTGCAGAGAGAGAGAATGTATTTTCAACCAAGACATATGCTCTCAGGGGGGGGGGGTATGCAAACCCCCCTAATTACAGGTAATCACATATGTAATAAAGTGGGCTGTACCCTAACCCTAAAGGTCCCTGAGTACATAGGAAGAGTAACCTAACACCAGTGCCCAGGGCAAGTCAGGGGAAATCGCTGCCTTCAGAGCCTAGAGAGCAATAGCACACGTCTGCTCCTATAGATAAAGCTGCCGCTACATAGCAATCAGCCATGCGCTTGTAAGAGGCAACTTTAAGGTAGCACTATGCTGGGAGGATATCGTGGAGAACAATATTGATTATGAGAATGTGATTGGGACTCACTTCCAACTCACAAGGGTGAAGGCCTCTTTCCACCCCAGAAATCCAACCTTCTAGGCTTCTTAATATATGAGAATAAAGGGTTCATCCGTATATACTCTCTTCCCCTTCTCTGCTCCCCACAGTGATTGAACTATTGAATTGCATGATAAGTGAATTATATGCCAATAAAACTGTTGGGGGGAGACAGTTACAGTTTCAAATACCCACAGAGTCAGTTCTACTGTGAGTAGAACAGGGGTTGCTACGAGTCACATTTGATTCAATGGCAGTGAGTTTTCAGTTGGTTGAAAAAAGGGTCTATCCGGTTTGTCAAAAAATTTTTCAGTTTGAAAAATGGAGTCCCATGTTCCTGGAATCCTCTGAGTGCCCATTCATATGTGATGACCCCTTCAATCCCTCAACTATTCTTCCAACACATTTAGTGTTAATCAGCTCCTTTTAGAGATGAGAACGTTCAAGACCAGAGATGTGAATTTAAAACCATGAAACCTAGCCAGCCACTATTACTTATCATGACTTGCCAGAGTATCTACCCAGGAGCCCCCAGCCCCAGCCCTTACCAGGCCTCTAACTATAGTGGCGGTCCCGGACCAGGACTGGAGCTGCAGACAGTGGAGGAGAGCGTCAGTGTATGCTACCCCACAGCTCTCCTGCAATGCCAGAGGAAATCAGCTCTTTTCAATCAAGCTCTGAAGTTAGTCAGAGGTTGGACTTTCCCAGACAAGGTGCAGGGCTTCCTGGGGGCTGGATTGGGTCTTGAGAATGACAAGAGGGTTGATGAACTCCATGACTCCATTGACTCTCAGGCAACCTAGAAATGGGGATGGAGCTGTGGCAGGGACCTTTCTTATTCAAAAGAGAAAACTTCACTTAGGAATCTACTAAGACATGAAAAAAGGGACTCAGGTACCTACCCTCCAAATCTCATTGCAGCTTCATTGACAGCAGTAGAAAGATGGAAACAACTCAAAAGTCCACCAAAAGATAAATGGTTAAGCAAAGTGTGACATATACATATAATGGAATAACCAAAAATAAATAAACTTTCTAGTTAATTCTGACTTAATGGCAATTCCAGTACTCAAAGAGTTTTGAGATTTGGAGGCTTTTTTTCTCTTTTTCCTAAATTTTATTTATTTATATTGTTGGTAATATACACAGCCAAACATACACCAGCCCAACAGTTTCTACAGGTAAAATTTCACAAGACTAATTATATTCTTCCAGTTGGGCAACCATTCTTACTCCCCTTTTCTGGTTGTTCCTCCCCATTTAACATTCACTCCTTGCACCCTGAGGTTTCTATCTAATCTTTCAAGTTTCTGTTGTCATTTTGATTCTGTCATTCTTTAAATGAGCATATTGTTCAAGGCAGACACTTTTTTTAACCAGGCAAGCAAAAATGTTGTTTAGTCTTAAAAAGATTTAAAGTTTAAGGGTGATTTCAGAAAAATAGTTTCAGAGGTTCATTCAGCCCTGAAAGTCTCAAATTTATTACAGTTTTAAATTCTGTTCTGCAATTTCCCCCTTTTGATCACTTTCCTGTCTAGGCTCTTTGATCAAAATGTTCACTGGTAGCAGACACTATTCAGTCCTCCAGATATCATGGCAAATGGGGACAGTTGTTCAAAAAGGGAATTAGCCACACATTCCATAACTTCCTCCTCTTCCTGACTCTCCTTCCTCTCTTGCTTCAGATGCATAAAGACCACCTGCCTTGGATGGCACTTGCAAACTGTAAGACCATAGGTACAGCACAACAACCTAGGAGGTAGAAAAAAAGCAATATGTACATTACTAGGCCAGTTGAGTGGGATGTCCCATGAAACCATGACTTTAAAGTTCAAACCAAGCAACTAAATCTTGTGAAGTGGTTTGTAGTTCTAAACTCATTTCAGCAGCGACTGTTTCCTTTCTTGCTTTCTCCCTTCCTTCTTTTCTTCATTGTGTAAATAAATTGATCATTTCTTTGATGTCCATAAATTCAACTTTTATAGGTATTAAGTAACTGGCAGGGATTTCAATAATCAGTTGTATGACCCTACCCTTAATCAATATCATTTTTTCTCTCATGATTAACCCACATTTCCTCCACCCTGCCTTCCCTGGTAACCATTAGGAAACTTTGATCTCTATGCACTCACTACCATCGAGATGGCTGTAACTCACAGCTACTGTACAGGCAGGGTAAACCTGCTCCTCGGCTTTCTGAGACTGTCACTTTGTACCGAAAGAGAAAGCCTCGTCTTTCTTCGGTGGGTTAGAGAGTGGTTTCAAACTGCCTGCCTTGTAGGTAGCAGCTCCATGTAGAACCCACCACACCACCAGATCTCCTTTGAACTAACTTTCCATATAAGAGGATTCAAAACGTTCTTGGAAAAATCAAAATAGAAGGTAATGGAATTTTACACAAACTTTTGAAACCCTCTCTGATTTACTTTGCTCGTCCTTTTAGATAAGAACAGGCAAGTTTTGCCCTTTTGTGATAAGCTTACATCACTCGGCATCATGTCTTAAAGCTCCATCCATACTGTAGCACGTATCAAAGTTCATTTCTCCTATGGGCTGAGTCAGGTGCATCTTAGGCCTCAATGTGACATCTTGCTTTTTAACAAGTTAAGTCATATGCAGCAGCTATATCCAAACCAATATGCTGATTGATTTCTTGCCTTCTACTTCCATGGGCATTGATTGTGCATCCAAAAAATGAAATCTTTGACAACTTCCATCTTTTCTCTGTTTGTAATGCTGTTATCTGCTGGTCTAGTTGTGAGTCTTTTTGTTTCCTTTACATTGAGTTCTAAGCCATACTGATGAATATCCTCTTTGGTCTTCATCAGTAAGTGCTTCAAGTCCTTGTCTCTTTGATCAAGCACGGTTGTGTCATCTGTAAGTTGCAGGGTGTGACTGGGTCTTCGTGTCCCTCTTCATGAGGCCAGCTTCTCAAATTATGTGTAGAGCACACAGATTCAGTCAGGATGGTAAAAGGATGCAAGTGTGACACACACCTTCCCTGAATTTAAACCACACAGTATCTCCCTGTTCTGCTCAAACGATTGCCTCAATGTATATTCACTGAGAAGCAAATAAAGTTAGGTGGCTCACTTTATTTTTAGAATGGTTTTATTGTGCTGGTCTGGAGCCAAACCTGTAGTATCTCTGAGGTGTGCTTGTAGACCATGGACTGACAGAAGCGCTAACAAATCTGCCTTAGGAGAAGTACAATCGGTATGCTCCTCAGAATCAAGGACTTTGTTTCATGTGTTCGGATATGTTATCAGAAAGGATCATTGTGCTTGGTAAAGTACAAGGTCAGAGAAAAGAAAAACGTGCTCCATCAGATTGTTGACATAGCAGCTGGTAACCAAGAGCTGAAACATAGCAGCAGTTATGAGGAATACAGCATCTGGTCTCTCCGGACAACACGTCCAAAGGACGTGAGGCTAAGTCTCACCATCCTTGCTTCTAAGGAGCACTCTAACTGCACTTCTTCCAGGAAAAATTTATGTGTGTTTTCTGGCTTTCCTACTGTGCCTTCTATTCTCTGCCAACACCATAAATTAAATGTATAAATTCTTCTTACGTCTTTCTTATTCATATCCAACTCTCAAATGCATCTAAGACAATTAAACATACCCTGGCTTGGGTTAAGTGCACCATAGTCTTCAGAGTGGGATCCTTACTCTTCAACAACTTTAAAAGATCTTGTGCAGAATATTTGCCAAAATACAATGACATCAAATACATTTGATTTCTTTACTGTTTCTCTCATGAGCCTTAATGTGGAGCCAAGCCAAAAGAAATCTTTGGCCACTTCCATATTTCCTTCATCTATCATGATGTCTATTTGTCTCAGCTGTGAAGAGTTTTGCTTTCTTACATTGAGTTGGCATCCATACCAAAAGGCTGCAGTCTTTGATCTTCATAAGTAATTTTTCCATGTCATTCTCACTTTCAGCAAGCAAGGTTGTATTATCTGCCTAATACAGGCTGTAAATAAGTCTTCTTCGAGTCCTGATGCCATGTTCTTCCTCATATAATCCAGCTTTTCAGATTATTTGCTTAGCATTTAAACTGAATAAGTATGATGAAATGATACAGCCTGATCCACAGATTTCCTGACTTTAAACTTTCCAGTATTTCCTTGTTCTGATACCATAATGGCCTCTTGTTCCATGTACAGGTTCCTAATCAGCACAATGATTCTGTGATTAACATTTTTCTCAGTGTTTTCCATCCTTTGTTATGAGTAGTGATAGGTTTAAAATATTATCAACATATTCAATAAGCTGGGTCACTTGTGGTGAGAAGTTTCAAAGGAGCTTCCATAGTAAGGACAGAAGAGGAAGTGCTCGGGGGAAACTACCTCCTCAAAGGAGAGTAGACTTTAATGACATCACTGGAGCAAAGCTTCCATGGAATGAAGTTGGGGTAGAAAGGGGGAACAGATTACCAGGATTGATATATAGCCTTCTCCCTGGGGGACAGAAAGTAGAGAGGTGGGTGAAAGGAGATGTTGGATGGTGTAAGATATGACAAAATAATAATTTATAAGTTATCAAGGGTTCATGGGGGAGACAGGAGTGCGGAGAGAGAGGAAAATGAGGAGCTGATACCAAGGGCTCAAGTAGCAAGCAAATGTTTTGAAAATGATGATGGCAACATATGTACAAATGTGCTTTGCACAATGGATGGATGGATGGATTGTGATAAGAGTTGTATGAGCCCCCAATAAAATGATTAGAAACTAATAATAAAATAACTATTAAAAATACAGAAAGGAAATAAAAACCAAAGTGGATGCCAGAAGAGACGCTGGAGCTTGTTCTTGGGTGTAGAGTAGCTAGAATAAATGAAAGAGAAGATGAAATAAGAATAATGAACAAAAATGTTCATAGCGCAGCTTGGAAAGACAATTAAGATATATTTTTAATGTACAATGACCAGATTTTAGAAAAACAAAAGGGAAGAACATCCCCAACATATCCCAAGGTATAAGAACTGGAGAAGAAACGCAAACTTCACATTGCAATAGCGAAGGGTTCCATGGGAACAATATTGAATAGCGTGGGAACCATCAAAGACATCATCAAGAGTGAAAAGAGAAGACACAGTTTTGAAAAGTACATGGCAATGATATTTCAAGTAAAGGACTAATTTCCATAAGCCATAGAAAACTACAGCACCTTCATAAGAAAAATACAAATAATCCACTGATTTTGAGCAGAAGACATGCATAGAGAACTTAGTAAAGATGAGATCCAGGTGGTCAACAATCAGATGGTGAAACGTACTAGCCATAAAAGAAATGCAAATTTAAACAGTTAGATCCCACCTCACAACAACATTATTAGTAAAATCAAACAACAGAAAACAATGAATGTTGGAGCGGTTGGGGTGCTCTTTCATTGTGATGGGATTACAGGTTTGTAGAACACTATAGAACGCAGCATGGCACTTCCTTAAGCAAATGGCATGAACACATCCTTCGCCACCCTGCAATCGCTCTGCGTGCTACATAAAGAAATGAAGAACAAAATACAAATAGACAGACATATGCACCCCATGTTTATTGCAGCAGTTGCTCTAAGAGCAAAAAGAGGGAAACAATGAAAAGCTCCATCTGTAGAGGAGTGGATGAACACACTCTAGTCCGTAAACCCATGGACTATCATGCGCTCTTCAAAACCCGCCATGATTCCATCAAACACCTCTGGACTTGGACAGAATGGGAGGATAGAATGCCAACTTAATAGAAGAAGGTGTTCTTGCATTGAGGGAGTGCTTGAGTGGAGTCCCAATGTCCATCTGCTACCTTAATACTAAACCTATAAATATATGTACGTAGGTCTATTTCCCCATCCTCATATATAAATATATTTACATATGTATATGCCTTTATTTAGATGTCTATAAATGCCCTTTGCCTCCTAGCTCTTTCCTCTATTTCCTTTGCCTTTCCTCTTGTCCCACTATCATGTTCATCCTTCTTTTGGGTTTCAGTAATTCCTCTCAGTTACATTGTCCTTGATCAAGCCCTACCAGGCCTCTTACACTCTCCTCACCAGTGATGTTGGATCACTTGTTGTTCCCTTGTCCCTGGGTTTGTTAACACCACTTTCTTTCCCCCACCTTTCCCTCTCCCATGTCTACCCCTGGAATCGTGGGTCCTGTTGTTTTCTCCTCCAGGTTGTTCATCCAGCCTATCTTATCTAGATAGACCTGCAGAGATAATAATGTGCACAAAAACATGAAATAATACAACAAAGCAGCAATACACAACAACAACAACAAACCAATGACAACAAAACACAAGAAAGAAAAGCTTGTAGTTAGTTCAAGAACTGTTTGTTGGCCTTTAGGAGTGTTTTCCAGTCCAGTCTGTTGGGACACCAAGCCCTAGCCCCAAAGTCCACCTTCGGCATTCCCTGGGGACCTCGTCATTCCCTGGGGACCTCGCCATTCAGTTCCCTTGCTGTCTTGTTATACCCCCTTAGTGTTTTGCCTCGGTGTGGCGGGATCAGATTGGGTGAAATTCCCACACTGTGTCTCTGGTGTTGTCCCCTGTAGGGCTATGGGACAGTGAGGGATGTCGTGTCTCGTCGTGGGGCCAGCTATGTGGTCCTCTCTGTGGACTGACCGCTCTAATCAGAAACATTGTCCTGAAGGCCTGGTGGGTCAGAATGTGTTCCACTCTCTCCTCCTACCCCTTCATCTGCTCCCGTGTGCTCTGATCAGATATGTCCCTCTCTCGGAGCTGCATATTCAGTGCCATCCTTTGAAATAAATTATTCTGGGGGCAGGGGCAGGTGTCCACGTAGTAGTTGGGATTGGGGCCAGCCCCTCAGACCTCTCCACTGGTTCCCTACTCCATGCCGGCAAGTCGCATTTACATCTTAGAGCACTGGGTTGAAGTCTGGTCCCTCTTTCCCTGTGGAGATATAAACAATACCCTCCCCTTGGGTGGGGTAGTGCCCTGTGCCCCCGCTACCCATTTCTTTTTTATTATTTGTTTTCCTTTCCCCACCTCCTTTTCAGTTGGCTACCATGTGTATCCCTATTTTACAACATCATTATTACAAAAGAAAAAGTATAAAATAAAATGTTTTTCACACCAAAAGAAAAGGCTCTAAAGGCTGACCACCCTGAGGTCAGGGGAGAAGGAAGGGACAAGGGGACTAGGAGGGAGGGCTAGGAAAAGGAAAGAAGAAAGGACCGCATGTAGGAGGGTGGTCATGGAATAGCGCCACCGTCTTGATGCACAGGGCTCTGAAAATACAAATAATATGTTTTCCTTTGTATTTCTTATATTCCACAACTAAAATGGAAAAGGTAATTTAAGAAATGAGTAACAAAAATTTTAAAAGAGGAAGGTCAGAGTTTTAAAACTGCTCCAGATTCCTCACTCGTGAGCCCCCGCCCCCCCCACTGTCTGAGTAGTTACAAAAGGAGGGATAGTAAACGAATATGATTTAAATTTTTTGTGACACACAAGTTAATTCTAAATGAAGAAAAGAAATCAAAGGACATATTGCATGTGGGCAAATCTGCTTCACAAGAGCAAAAAATATCACTTTGAGGACTGGGCTGCCCCAGTTCCAAGTTATGATAGTTTCAGCTGTGTCATGTGAAAGCTGGACAGTGATTAAGGAAGACTGGACAGGAGCTGAAGCACTTGAATTCTGGTGGTGGAGAAGAATATTGACAGTCCCTGGGATTGCCAGAAGAACAAACAAATGTGGGGTTTGTTTGTAGAAATACAGCCAGAATGCTCTTTAGACACAGAACTGGTGAGATTCGCCTCACACACTTTGGCCGCGTTATCCGGAGAGATCAGGTCCTAGAAGAGGGTCAAGTGAAACAGGAACGCCTTCAGCGAGATGATGGGTTGGTCACAGAGATGGGTTGGTCACACCGTGGTTACAGCAATGGGACCATTGTGGGAAAGGCACAAAACCGGCAGTGCTTTGTTCTTTTGTCCGGAGGTGTCAGTGAGTCAGAACCAAATCAGACAGCGACCGACAGCAGCAACGTCATTTAATAAGTTGGTTCATCTAGTAAGTGGTCAAGCTGGATTCAAAGCCACATGGCTCCTACCTGATGACTCAGTTCCACGAGTAAAATATGTTATGCTGTGATGAGTGCTCCCGTGGGGATGGCAGCGAGCCGTGCAGTGAATTTTATATGCGTGTTAAACCATAGGGGAAAGCTTGTTTCTCCAAACTCCTTCCAGTACCCACTTGGTCTTTGTTTTACAGAGCCCTCTGAGCATTATGGATCATTAAGCCTCAACTGCTGATGTTGGTGCCATGTTTTCTAGGATAATAGCAACATGCAAGTCACCACAATATGACAGTGGCAGATGGATAGCCTAGTCAGTTCAGATGTCTCCCTGGGCCCCGAAAGCACCACGCTAATTGAAGCCTTTATGCCTTGATATATATGGCTTTATCTGTCAGGCATACCCTCCTTGTCTTCCTCGTGGTGTCTTCTTGAAGCAGCCCCTCCCCCAGGAAGTTTTCTCTGGTTACCATGGTCCTCGTGACAATACCTTCTGGGCACTTTCCCATTTCTTGATACTCGTTATTTAGTGTTGAACACAAGATACTACTTTTTCCAAAAGTTTAATGAGGCTTCTTTGGCAAAATTAATACCAGATGTAGCTGCAAATTCTTATTAGAAATATAAACTACAGAAAAGTGGGTGAAGGGAGATGTTGGACAATGTAAAGTATGACAAAATAATAATTTATAAATTATCATGGGTTCATGAGGGAGGAGGGAGCAGGGAGGGAGGGGAAACAATGAGGAGCTGATGCCAGGGTCTTAGATGGAGAGCAAATGTTTTGAGAATGATGAGGGCAAAGAATGTACAGATGTGCTTTACACAATTGATATATGGATGGATTGTGATAAGAGTTGTGTGAGACCCTAATAAAACGATTAAAGAAAAAAGAGAACGTTCCTATTTCAAAGACACTTTCAAGCATAAAAAAAAGAAATATAGACTAGAAGCTGTTCTAAGTTTAACTCCATCTATAGTATTAAACTGAAGTATTGGCGATTGCATCGAGTTTGCGCTGACTTACATCCAACAGAGTGAAATATTGCCTGACTGTGTGCCATCTTCAGAGACGGGATGTGCTCTTGAGCCCATTGGTGTGGCCATTGTATCAATCCATCGTTGAGCGTTTCCTTCATTCTTTTACCAACTCTGATGCCCTTTTCTAGAATTTGATCTTTCCTAATGACATTCTCAAAGTAAACAGGTAGACATCATGTCATCCTTCCAAGAAGCATCTTAATTGTACTTTTTCTAATATTGACATTTTCCATTCGTCCTTGCCAACATCACAGTTCCAAAGCATCAATTCTTCTTCTGCCTTTGTTTCACATTCGCCGGCAGTACATTATGGAAAGGTATATTTTGAGTTTGGTTGTCTTCCCGTTCGTACTGTTATTTTTGAAAGGTAGTTAAGAACTATAACTAAGAGAGGGATTTCTGTCTCCCCATCCCTCCCTTCTGCCCCTCCTGTGAACAGAATGGCAATACTGATCACAGGCAAGCTAAAGTTACAATAGTATCAATAGAAATGTCACACAGTCTTGGCAGTATGACAAACATTGAGCTGCTAAGCAAAAGTTCAGTGTTTCAAACCCACCAGTTGCTAATCAGAATTGTGTGATTCAAATCCATGAAGAGCTCTGCAGGAGAAAGACGAGGCATCCTGTTCCCATAAAGATATCAAAGTTTAAGAAACTCACAGGGGCAGTTCTACTCTGCCCTACAGGGTGGCAAAAAGTTGTAATTGACACATTTTTTTGTCTTTTAGTCACATATCTCTTAAAATATACCTGGATGAATGAGTTTGGTCTTTGATTCCAGATGAGAATTAATGAAAGTTGAGTCAAGGATATTTTTTACATTCTAAGACAGATTCAATTTGTGTATGAATCATGCTAGCCCAGAAATGTGATATTAAAAGTTGGTTAAATGATTTCACATCTGCTGTAATTTTTTCCAGGTTTAGACATTAATTTTTAAGTTCTTACAGGACTGTTTTCATTATCTCATGGGAGTCAGAAGACATTAAAAGTTCCTTTCAGATGGCACATTGTTTGCATGCTTCCATGACAAATGAGTCACACAAGAATTCTTCAGCATGTGATTTATTGTTTTGTTTTTACCAAGTGACATGCAGGCTCATATAGCAACTTTGGTAAAGAAAGGAACAATGCCATTTATGCTTTGTACCTATTATCACAAAATCATCGTATCATGATTAATCCCAAGGCTGTCATGTAATACAGTCTCAAGTGCTCAAGTACTGATGACAGAGCAATGAAGAAATGCATTGCTGAGGTAACACAGCTGACCCAGGGCCTCAGACAAGGAGTACTCAGATATTATTACTAATATACTGAAGAACAAAAAGAAGGAAAAGCAAACATTTGGGGCTAGTGAAAGGAGAGCTGAGCTAAAGAAACAAAAGTGTTCAATCTCTATCAGTCTGGCTGGGTAAATATCACTTAATTCTCGGGGTAAATTTAGATCACATAAGAGGACTTTCACCGTCTTTTCTTTTTCCAAGAATCATATCTGTGTCTGTGCTCTGCACAAAGCTTGAGATAGCTGATTGTATACTTCATTAATATAGGTGAAATTTGTTCATATAAGTCTACAGCCTTTTTAAGCCCTCGGGACTATCTGTCACTGCTCAAGTGACTGACTGAATCCTTCACTCAGTCAGTAGTTACTCCTAGCCCATTTTGTGTAGGGACTATGCTAAAGGGTAAGCCTATGAGCTTCTCCCACCGAGAACATGTGAGAGATGAGTGAGTGAAGAAGCAAGTGACAGTGTAGCCTGCTCTGTTTGTGTGGACTCAGGTTGTCCATAGCAGCTCAGACATTGGAGAATAACTTTCAGGCCAGTAAGCTGGTGTGGTGGCTCAGAAGAGAGAGTGAAAGTGGCTGCACAACTGGCAGAATGTCCTCACCGCCGCTTAAGTGTCCCGTAGAAGCTGTTGAATTGCTGTATGTTTTGCTCTGTGGATTCTCAAACAACACAATAAAAAAGAAAACGTTTTTAAAGGGCTAATATAGTAAGAAGCCTTCAGTGCTGAAGTATCAGAGGAAGGAGCCTCTGACTCTGTAGATGTAGGCTTCCCAAGAAAAACCACCGTCTATACAAAGATGGAAAGATACAAAAAGACAATGTTTTTTGCTTTTTTTCAAAGAGTGCATACTTCGTTTGGAGGGTAGGAATATGTGAAGGAGGGCACGAAATGAGGGACATAAAACTGTAATCCCAACATGAAAGTCCTGTATACAGAGCCCAGGGTGCAGAATAAGAATTCTTGTAGAATAAGAATTTCTGTGAGTTTAGCTCAGAAATGTAGCAGGGGGTGGGGGGAATTCTCCTCCCTTATAACTCATGCAGATAGAGAGTTAGAGACCAAGAACTCAGGAAGTTTGGGCCTTGAGAGCTATCTTGGGCATGATGCAATGTGTACAGATGTGGTAGCCAGATAAACTTTGGATCTGGGCCCCATAATTTAGTCATTTAGTAGCTGTCTTAGGTTTCTAATGTTGCTGCAAAATAAATGCCACACTTGGGTGGCTCAAAACCCCAGAAATATATTTCTCTCACAGTTCTGGAGGTTAAAATTAGGATTTTGTCAATGTCGATAGCTTCCTTGTCTGTTGTCCTGGACATTCCTGGGTTCTTGGCCATTATCGCATGGCATTTGTATGCCCCAGCGTGTGCTTGTTTTTATGTCTGCTGCTGTGTGCCATCCAGTCAAGTTCAACTCATGGCAACCCTATGAGACAGCGTAGAACTACCTCCATAGCATTTCTAATGCTGTAACCTTTGGGGGAGCCAATCAACAGGTGTTTTCTCCTGCAGAACAGCTGGTGAATTTAAACTTTTGACCTTTAATTAGCAGCCGGGGTACAATGAATTGCTTCTAACTATGGACGTCAGCAGAGCCTCTGAAACTTGCTCTTGAATATAGATTAACTAAAGCACATGGAGGAAATGATGCTGTAAAAGAACTGGACAGAAATTCCAAAGGGCAACTCAAGACAACAAGTGAGAGTGTTATGAACTGTGCAAAAACCTGGAGGTAGAAAGCAAAAAAGGAACACACTCGGTGTATCTCAACATGAAACAGTTGGAAAAAATTCAATCCTTGAAATGTAATATTAAAGAATTCCATGAATTAAATATTGAATCATCCATGATGCATTAAACAAAGATGGGTGGAATTCACAGAGACCCTGTCACAAAAGGATTGGTCAGTATGCAGCCACTTCAGGAGGTAGCATATTATAAGAACTGATGGTATTGAAGGAAGAAATCCAAGCTGCACTGAAGACATTATTTAAAAAGAGACTTCAGGAGTTGATAGAATATCAATCAATTAAAATGTTTCAACAAGCTGAGAAGCACTGACTGGTCTATGGCAGGAAATTTGGGAGACGGATTTCTGGCCAGCTCTCTGGAAGAGATCCTTATTTTTACTCATTCCAAAGAGAAGCGACCCGACAGAGTGTGGAAATTCCCAAGCAATATCATTAATATCACATGCAGGTACAATTTTGCTGAAGATACTTAAACAATGGTTGCAGCAGTGCATCGACAGGGAGCTTCCAGAAACTCAAGCTGGATTCAGAAGAGGATGTGGAAGGTGGGATATCATTGCTGACATTAGATGGATCTTGGCTAAAAGCAGAGAAAGATATTTACTTGTGTTTTATTGATTCTGCACAGGCATTCAATTATGTAGATCATAGCAAACGATAGAATGGATTATAGCAAACTACAGGCAAAGTTGAGAAAAATAAGAGTTGGAAATTCCAGAACAGTTGTGCCTAGATGAAGAGACAGTTGTATTATCAGAACAAGGGTCCATTTCAGAGTTTCAGATCAGGAAAGGGGTGCAGCAGGAGTGAGAAGCTGAAGTGAATAAAGAAGGCAAATAACACAATCTTGCTTCCTGAGTGTGAGGAGGAACGAAAGCCCTTGATGGAAATCAAGCGTGACAGCCTTCGGTATGGCTTACAACTCAATGTAAGCAAACAGCAATCCTCTCAGCTGGATGAACAGACAGCATCATTGATAAACAAAGAAAAGAATGAAGCTGTCAAGGATTTCATTTTGCTTAGATTCACAACCAATGCTTCTGGAAGCAGCAGTTAAAAAATCAAAGAAAACGCTGCACCGGGCAAATCTACTGCGCAAGACTTCTGGGAGTGTTTTAGAGTGCGGATGTCACCTTGAAGACTAATCCTAGCCAATGCCATGGTATTCTCCATTGTCTGGTGTGCATGTGAAAGTTAGACACTAAATTAAGAAGGTCAAAGAAGAATTGCTGTATTCAACTTATAATGTTGGCAAACAATACTGAAAAGTCCCGTGGACTGTGTGTAGAACAAACAAATCACTCTTGAAAGAAGGACAGCCAGAATACTGCTTAGAACTGAGGATGGAGAGGCTTCATCTCGTGTGCTTTGGACATGTTACCAGGAGAGACCAGTCCCTGGAAAAGGACATTGCACTTGGTAAAGGAAAGGATAGGTGAAAAAGAGGAAGACCGTCATGAGATGGATTGACATACTGGCTGCAACAAGGCGTCCAAATGGAACAGTCATTGTGAGGGTAGCTCAAGACCAGGCAGGGTTTTGATCTTTCATACTAAAGTTGCTATGATGCAAAAACGAATCAAAGGCACCTGACACCACCACCATCACCACCAGTGGCCTTCTAACTCGCATGAAAAAATTGAGTGGTGTTATGCAAATAAAATAAGTGAAACTCTTGCCAGGATTGGCTAGGTTATGCAAATAAGGGGCCTATGGCCCACCAAAGAGATTGGTAAATTAGGTCCAACCCCAGAAGTTTGCATGGAATCCTCACTACCATCAAGAAAAACTGGGAGTGGAAATTGCCCTTTTAACCTAGAGTATTTATATTGAGAACCTCCTAAGGCCGTGACACTGGAGCTCTATAACACTGGAGATGGCAGCTGCATGAGAGACCAGTGGCGTCAGACCAGCAAGCAGTTGCAGATGGCTAGCCCACCCACCCACGGAGTGAGAGAGAGCTTAGTGCCTTTGAGCAGGAGGACCCCTGCTGGAGTGGGATGTCTCTGGGCACTTATTTGTGAAGCTGAAGAACTTTGTAACACTTGCCCAAGGGCAGGCTGTGGTGGGGGCCAATGCCCAGAGAAAGTGGCAACAGAAGGTCAAGTCAAGAAGGAGCTGAGAGGTTGGATGCTGTCCTGGTTAATGAACTTTATCCTGTTCTTCCTAGGAATTCAAAATTGACCCTGATCCTGGAACCTGCTAATCCGCAATCCTGAGTGGGTCTATGATTTCTGTGTAGCCATTGCCACGAATGGTCAGATCTAGCAGAGGAAAGTGCTGTAGGCAGGATGACTGGTCTCAGAATTGTTAAAACACAGTTTGCAAAGTGGAGGTTTATACTGACCGCTGCCTCCTAGGAACGCATGCTGGACTGATGCTGATATTGATCTCTTTCTACCTCTAAAGTTAGACAAGGTCTCACATCACTAGATTTTCACAGTAGCCCACCGTGAGCTAGTTTGTCCCCAGAGCTTCTCTTCTCTGTCTCATCTGCTCTTTGTATTGCTGAGAAGTTTTTCATTTTAGGATGGGCACCTGACACTAACATGGCCTTTTAACGTAACAAAGAAAACCCTTTTCCCAAGCAGGCTAGAATTCTAGCACAGATTTTGAGTGAGCACAATACCATCCTTAACAGTAGCTGTTTACTCAATCACACACTACCACAGACTCAATCCTGACTCATAATAACCCCACAGGAAGAACTGCCCTGTTGGTGTCTGAGGCTGTAAATCTTTACCGAAGCAAAATGCCTCATTTTCTCCTGTAGAGTAACTGTTGGGCTTGAACTGCTGACCTTGAAGTGAGCAGCCCAAAACACAATCCACTAAGCCTCCAGGGCTTACGTATGACAAACTTACTTTGTTTCCCAGGCCAGGGTATTCTATAAATGTGTATTAAAGTATCTGCTTCTTTGGATTGATTAATTAATTTCTTTCAGATTAATTGAAGTAGCATAGATAAAGTACCTAGTAGAGTATGTACCAGCTTTGGGGCCAGCTTAGAATCACCTAAGGAAATTATTCCAATTCTACACACCGCCAAATTTTGGCATGGGGTACATTGTTTCAAGCATCTCCCCGGACTTTTTTAGTTATAGACCAATAGAAATTACACGACATCGGTTAGCTTTCGCTCATCTAAGACTATAGCACTAAAAGTATAAAAGAGAGGATATATTTAAGAGCTTTTAAGAAGGGACAATATCCAGGACCTGGAGTAGTTACCTAGCTTCGGTGGCTGATCGTAGTCACAACACAGCAGGAGGCTGCGTTTCTGTTTTGAACATCCTCGGCTCTGGTGTCCATGGATCATCCATGTAGAGGTGTCCCAAAGCTTGTGCCACATACCGCACAGAGCCTCAGAAGCAAGCATGGTGGCGATAAAGATCTGACTGTCACATGTCAACAGTGCATTTTAAAGCTCTTCAGAAAATGAAATTCAATGAATGAAATTTAGAGCAGGAAAAGAATCAGGAGAGACTTTGGTTTTAGAGACTGTCAAATGCCTAAGTGAAATTAAGTCGTTTCTTTGAAGCAGGTATCCTGTCTCGCCAGTGGTGGGCGCTCAAGCCATGGTAGTTGATTCAGTGGTAGGTTGGTTGGTTGGTTGGTTGGTTGGTTGGTTGGTTGGTTGGTTGGTTGATTCTGGAGAAACTATGAAATCTTTAACTTTGCTATTACGTAAAGTATCCGATGAACACATGAGACATTGCTAGTGGTTTATATTCTTTCGGTGGGGAGAATATTTCCAAGCATCTCTTGTTCTCAAGAGCTATTTTGCACAAAAAGTTGACCTCATGGGATGTGTCCTCTGTGTAGAAATATAATGAATTTTTAGTGTAAACACTAATATCTACTCCCCAAGCTTCCTTCTTAGTAAGTTACTAGTGATGGACCATCCATTTACATTACCACCCTTCATAGGTTGTATTTGTTGTGGTTATAGACTCAGCCGACTCACTGTGGCCACATACACAGTATCACAGGCCAGTTCTGCCCCGTCCCCATGATCAGCTGGGAATCAGTCATGTCATTGTGACCCATGGTTTTCATGAACTCTGACATGAACTGGATGTAGACTTCTAGGCCTCCTAATTTGTGTTAGTCTGGAGTTCTGCTGAAACCCGTTCATCACAGGAGCACACAACCTTCCAGAGAGGGCCTGGTGAAGCTTGAGTAAAAGGCCCATTAGCCTGGAATTGAGCCCACCAGGCCCCCAAATGGACTGGCATAGCCTTCTTCTTGACTACCCCACTTATGCTTTGACTGGACCACTTCCACCTCATGGTACAGCCATTGCTTTGATAGCGCCGCACATTCAGGGTAGTTCTAGTAAGGCCGTGTGACCATTCTTCAAAGAAATTCTTCAGGATTGTGGCCTTGCTTGTTTAAAATGTCCACAGTAAATCGTGCTCTTGCATGCAGCTAATCTAAATGAAATAATTTGGGCACATATTGAACAGAAAGGTTGCTCAACTGTAATGTTTCAGAAAAACAAAAAATACGTTAGCTGAACCAACTGAGGTGCCTGCGGTGTTTTTCTGCTGTTAAAGTCCTCTGTATGAGGGCATGAACAAGATTCCATCTTTCCTTGAGAATTGATGGGGACATTTTGCCAATGTGGGCTTCATCTTCAACATTTTTCTTACCTTAAAACAACTCATCCATTTGTAAGCTGTGGATATTGTTCTCATAAACTTTTCACAAAGCATAAATGGGTTCACCATTCTTCCGCCTGAGCCTCACCATAACATGTTGGTGCTTATTCTTGCTTCATTTTTAGTTGCATTCATATTGTCCTAACAGAGGCTCTTTTTAAACGGATGTCTAGGCTTCTTAGGACCGCGATCTGACTCTTATTCAAACATACTAAAACAAGTTAGCATGAGTTTATTTTGGTGTAAAAATTTCTGAACTCTAAATGTGCTTGCATAATGCACATTTTCCACAAACTTCTTAACATCCCTGGTGTATATATATATCAATATGAGTGAAGATACTCTTCTCAGGAACAAGTTCATTTTAAGATTAAAGACCTAACATTATGAAAATTAAAATTCAAAATGCCTTGAATTTCATCCAGTGGATATATCAAGTGAGCCAATGCACAAACTATTCTTTACTGTTAAGGAATTTTTGTGTGCCTCTTCTTAAATTGAAATGTGTGGTGTTGGTATAACACATTGGGTCAGCAGATGTGAGAATCTTTGTCATGAACTTTATTTCTGGGTGTTAACTACCTCTAAAACTTTTATCAAATGCTCAAGGGCTGCTAAGTATATTGTGCTATTCCTGTGCTAATACAAAAGGTCACCACTAACCATGTCTCAAGTTAGGGACAGCAAGTACCAAAGAAGTATGAATTTACATGACCAAAAAGTATTCCTTACATATTTTTATAATGTATAATATATATTCCATAATACATAATTCCAGAATGTATATTCCATAATGTATAATTCCATTATATATATTGACTCAAACAGGTTTAGTAGTGTTTTGTCAGTAGTGTTTTTGAAACTCATATAAAAGGTAGGAAGAGTTATGTAATAATCAAGAAAGAAGTACCTGACAAGATTCTTGTAAAATTAGTGCAAAGCTTCAAGAACAGGATAAGTTATGTTTTTCACTTTAAATTATCTTGGTGTGCCAATCAAAACGAGGACCAGGACTGACTGTGGAGTAGACCATCCATTGCTCACATGTTAAGTTCAAGTTGGAACTGGAGAAAATTAAAACACGTCCACAAGAACCAAAATACCACCTTAAGTATTTCCCACCTGAATATCGAGAACAACTCAAGAGTAAACTTGACACATTGACAGAAGACCTGAGGAGCTGTGGCATGTCATCAAGAATATGACATATGACGTAAGCAAAAGGCTGCGGAAAGAAAAGATCCAAGTGGGTGTCAGAAGAGACTCTGAAACTTGCTCTTAATCATAGCTGAAGCGCATGACAGAAATGAAGAGCTGAACACAGAATTACACAGGGTAGCTGCAAATGACAAAATTAAGTATCATAATGAAATGTGCAAACACATTTCATTAGAAAATTAAGAATGAAGAGCATACTCCGCATTTATCAAACTGAACGTTTTTGAAAGGTTTTGAGTTTTCTGGAGGTGTAAGGTGTTCTCGGGCTTTATGCTCAGTAAACCTTGCATCAGCACTAAGTGTGTGCTCCCCAAATTCACTTTCTCTGTTTGTAGCTACAAGTAACTTGAATGAATTTGGCTTAGCATGCAAATTAGTTGTTTTAGTGGAAATCCAGCCCTGCCTTTGATCATTGTATTAAAACCACCTTGCTTTATACTCATCTGATTTGACATCATCTAGATTTATTTCCCTATCATGGATTTGGGCTAATGAGAACTCCTTTCCCATTTTAACCAACCCTCGTTTTTGTAATAATTATGGGAGGGCAGCTTCTCCAATAACATCCTGCTCGGTGCAAGGGAAAAGTACAGCCAAAATCATGTTGTCCTCCTATTGGAATGTCATCTTCTGCTGTATGCATCGGGTGAAGAGTAAGATTTCCATGCTTGGCTGCAAAGACCTGGCCCTGCAGACATGTACTCATTCTCTTTGTTGAGAGCATAATGATGGAACAGATCCTGCCTTGTGAGCAATATATTTGTCTACCTACCTCTTTTTTTTTATCACATCATCTAGGGCTTTTCTGCTCCGTGGTTGCCTGGCATGATCATCCTCTGACCCTCTGGGAAATCTCTGACCCCAGGAGCAAGAATCCATTTAAACGTCTTAGTGCTTCGAAAGTGGAAATGTAAATGTGTTTCCTACTGTTACCTAGTAGCAAAAATAAATGTTTTAATACGCCATCTAGCTGAGTAAGGATTTGGGAGCTTACAGGCACGTGTGCAGAATTCCAGCGGGAACAGCGGTTCCTACTCACTCGGAGGAATTCCAGAAAGGCTGTGGGTGCTGTCAGCAAAAGTGACCCGTGGTGTTCTCAACTTGAAATAATGGCCGGGGCTTATTAGAGTTCTTAACTCTTCAAGGGCATGTGGCCCTACTGAGTTCATTTTCACGACAAGTCTGTTTTATTGCCTTTGGGAGGATAAGTTAAGGCAGGTGAGTACCATTGGTCAACTTTGGAAACTATAAAAGAACATAAAATTGAAGAGAAGGAAATAAAAAGATCCAAAGATATAAAAATCAGCAGCTTCAACTGCACAAGTCACGTAAGTGGACTTTCTGTCTCCATGAAGTAAGAAGCCCATAATTTTGTGAAGACACCCATTTTATCAACAGCCAACTATCGTTTTTATTTCTTCCTGTTCTCCTCCTCCTCTTCTTCCACTTCTGTGTTATTTTCTTGCTACTACACCAAAAATAAAGCATGCACTTTTTAAAAACAAATGTATGTGTTGTTTTTTTTAATGAATAATACTTTTATAGAGAGGAGCTAGGAAAGAGGTTTCCCATTAATCTAGAATTAGTTAACAATACTGCTTCACTCATTCACCAAATATTTATTGAGGATTTACCTAGTCAAGCATGGTTGTGCCAGCATTGTTCAGTGTGAAATAAAACAAGAGAGACAAACACAAAAATCTGTGTCTGTCTGGAGCTGGAAATAATCTCCAATATCTAGTATATCTAGAGTAGTGGTTCTCCACCTTCCTCATGCCGTGACCCTTTAGTGCAGTTCCTCGTGTGGTGGTGACCCCCAACCATCAAATTATTTTCATTGCTACTTCATCACTGTCATTTTGCTGCTGCTGTGAATCGTCACGTAAATATCTGATGTGCAGGATGTATTTTCATTGTTACAAATTGAACATCATGAAAGCATAGTGATTCATCACAAAAGCAATATGTCATGTATTGTGAAATATTTATTTCTAACTACAAGTAAATGAAAGTTTGTCTTGAAGCGTGGTGTAGCATGGCTAACAGTCTTCTCAGCGGTACTCTTACGTGGGCATATCTGCCTGTGGGCAGACCCGCCTGGAGACACATAGAGGAGCGGTGACTCGGTTCCTAAGACCATCAGAATGTGTGTTTTCCTATGGTGTAGGCGACCCCTGTGAAAGGGTCGTTTGACAACACCCCCCCCCTCAAAGGGGTCATGACCCACAGGTTGAGAACTGCTGATCTAGATGAATAAATGCCAACTAATTGCTATTGAGTCAGTTTTAACTCATGACACCTCATCTGTATCAGCAAAGACCTGTTCTCCCCAGGGTTTTCACTAGCTGGGTTTTTGGTTTTTTTTGTAGCTGGGTTTTTGTTTGTTGTTTTTTTTTTGCCAAATCTTTCTTCGGAACTGCCTATGGATAGATTCAAACTGTCAGATTTTCAGTCACCGATGACCATTTTGCACGACTCAGGTTTGTTGTTGTTCTTGGGAGTCATGGAGTCTGTTCCCACCCATAACAGCATATGCAGAACAGCAGGACACACTGCCATCCTGCGCCATCCTCACGACGGTTCCTGTGCGTGAGCCCAGTGTTGCAGCCACGGCGTCCATCCATCTCCTTGAGGACCTCCTTTTGTTGTTCTTGTTGCTGCCCTTCCACTTGACCAAGCATGATGTCCTTCTCCAGGGACTGGTCTGTCCTGGCAACATGTCCACAGTGTGTAATTTAAGCCTTGCTCTCCTTGCTTCTAAGGAGCTCTCTGACCATACTTCCCAGACAGACGGGTTGTTTTCCTTTCAGCAGTGCGTGGTACTTTTAATATTCTGCTCCAGCACAACAATTCAAATGTATTGATTCTTCTTCCGTCTTCCTTATTCAATGTCAATTTTTCATATGCAGAGGAGGCAACTGAAAATACCACAGCTTGGGTCAGACACACCTTAGTCCTCAAAGTAACATCCTTGCTTCGGATCCTCTAGAGAAGTGATCTTGTGCAGCAGATTTAACTAATGCAGCGCATCTTTTGATCTCTTGACTGCTGCTTGCATGGGCACTGGGTGTGGGGCCAAGCAAGACAAAGTCCCTGACAATGTCAGCCTGTTCCCCCTTTATCGTGATGCCACCTGTTCGTCCAGTCGGGAAGGTTTGGGTCTTCCTTACATTGAGGTCTCATCCACACTGAAGCCTGCCATCTTTGATCTTCCTCAGCAAGTGCTTCAAGTCCTTCCCACTTTCGGCAATCAAGAATGAGTCATCTGCATATTACAGGCTGTTAAATAAGTTTCCTTCCGATCCTGATGCCACATTCGTCTTCGTTTTCTCTGCATACAGCTTGAATAAGTATGATGAGAGAATACAATCCTGACGCATCCCTCTCCTGGTTTTAAACATGCAGTATCCCCTTGTTCTGTTCGCATAACTGCCTTGTGATCCACGCACAAGTTCTGCCTGAGGGACTCCAGATAAACGCTGCGGGAAGGAAGCAAGCAAAAGAAGAAGATGTGGCTGGTAGTGATTAAAAATCAAGAAACCCGACAGCCTCACTGAGGTAGTGAATGCTGCAAACACTTGAAGAAGACAGCTTTCTGAAAGGAAGGGGATCCAGCTTGAGAGAGAAACATGAGAGCTTGCCTGACCTGCTCGAGGAGGGTAGTGTGGCCCACTTGGAGAGAGAAAACATGAACACTACATGAGACAATGTGTATTAAAGTACATGAGGAGCCCCTGGGGTGTGTTGGTTAATAAGTTGGGCTACTGACTGCAAGGTCAACAGTTCTCAACCACCAGCCAGTCCAGGGGAGAAGTAGGAGACTGTCTACTCCCTTAAAGAGTGACAGTCTCAGAAGCCCCAGGAGCAGTTCAACCCTGACCTTTGGGGTCACTGTGAGTCAGCATCCACGTGATGGCAGGGAGTTTGGTTTGGGTTTTGGTATATCATCATGTGAGCAGTGTCTGGCGTGTCATCAAGACTCCAAATCTATGAAACTTCTGCCCCACCTTCTGCCAGCTTTCACCCCATCCTCCTTTTTACATCACAAGTGAAGATACTTTCTAATGAAATCTAGATGCTCTGGTGATCTTCTAGGTCAGCGGTTCTCAACCTGTGGGCTGCGACCCCTTTGGGGATTAAACAACCATTTCACAGGGGTCGCCTGATTCAGAACAGTATCAAACTGACAGTTATGAAGTAGCAACGAAAATAATTTTATGGGTGGGGTCATCACAACATGAGGAACTGAATTAAAGGGTCGTGACCTTAGGAAGGTTGAGAACCACTGTTCTAAGGGGTCCATGGGTTTAGGAAGACATTGACATTTGTCATGTTCTGTGGGCCCAATTGAATTGCACAATCTCATTGATACGTTGAGGAGGAGAGCCTCTTGCACCTGTTAACCGCAGTGAGGTTTTTCAGTGAAGAAAGAAAACCCCTAAGTGGTAGATTATGAAGTGTTTGTCCTAGTCTGCATAGTTTGCAAATGAGTACATTTGAGACTCTCATATGGCACCCCTCCCTGCAACCTTTTCTCAGTGGCTTAAGCAGTGATTCTTAATCTAGAATCAGGGCTGTGGTGGGTTACTGTGTACAATCTCACCTTCTATGCAGGGGACCTGGGTTCAATTACTGGCCATCACACCTCATACAAAGTCTGCACCCACCTGTCAGTAGAGAATTGTGTGTTGCTGAATGGATTTTAGTGGGGCTTTGATTCAAAACTAAGGCAGGATAGGAAGGAAGAAGACACAGCAATCTACATCAAGGAAACCAACCAGGAAAAGTCTATGGATCACAACAGTCTGACCAGCATCCAATCATGGAAAAGCAGAACTGTCAGTCAACTGGCAGCCAACAACACTCCTAGAATCACCCAGAGAGCTTTAAAAAAAAAAAACACTGCTCCCCAAGCTGTACCCCAAACAATTCCATTATAGCCCCTGGAAAGAGGAAGGGTGTAAGGGGGGCACAAATGTACTTTAAACTACCCTTAACTTTTTAATTGAGCCTCCAGACTGGAGAATTTCAGCTCAAGTGATTTGCCTTAAAATGGTCGCCAGATTCTTTATTGGGTGGTGTCAAACATTTTTATTTTTGTCTGAAACACACTGGCCTCTGTCTCTTATTCTGACCACAACTCCAAGTGTCAGAAGATCTTGAAAACGTTCTGTCTGCATCTGTTCTCAATCTTCTCATTTCAATTAATAGACGACAGTGGTTCACAAACTCCAGCTTCGGAACCAGAGTTTTGTGCATTTACGGTATCTTTCCTAGATAAACTTCTTGACAGCTAAGGTTGAGAGGCCACTCTCCAGGTACCGCTAGGAGAGGCTGCACCCTTTGCCTGAAGTCTTGCCCAGCCTGCCTGCCATGACCTTCTCAGACCCTGTGGAGAGAAGGTAGCAAACATGTCTCCTCATAAATCCAGATTTATGTAACAGTAATGCTTCCATTTTCATCTGGCAACCACGGCCATCCAGTCAGTTCAGACCCTATTGGATAGAGAGTGGAACTGCTCTTTTCCCTGAAGAGCATCTGGTGGGTTCGACCTGCCAACCATATGGTGAGCAGCCCAATGCTCAGCCTACCTTGGCTCCCTTTGTCATCAGTAGGCCTGTATATAATTGTGTATTTAATGTCTTTTTTTTCAATTTCCAGATGTTAGAGCTGTATTTCATATTGTGCCATGCATTGCATATATACACATGCACACACCTTAATAAATAATATTAATATAATCAGTACTAATAAAAACTGGCCTCTCTTGGAAAATACTGATTTTCTTTCTGAAATAGGATATTTTTAATTGAAGAAGGGAGGTGAGAAGATTTTGAATTGCAGGTGTGATATTGATTTCCTTGGAAAAATAGAGTGGACAATTTGGTATTGTTTGGAGGTTGCTTTATTTACAAGTCTGGCCTCTGGGTCTTGATCATGTGCTGCCTCGTGGAATGGTTGAAAGCGACCCTGTGTTCTTTTCATCTTCTTGTGATGTGTCCTGTGCCACTGGATATTTTGTATTTCAATATTTTACCCTTGAAATATTAATATTACAACTCAAGGCTCAATTCTGTTTTCTTCAGTTCTTTCAGCTTAAGATATGTTGAGCTTTTTTTTCCCATTGCAGCTAACTCCAGGTTTTTTCACATTTAATTATAATATTCCACTATATCTTCTTGAGTTGACCTTTCAGATTTGGGGCTCAGCTCTTTGACTTCATCATTTCTTCCATGTGCTTTAGCTATTCTATGGTCGAGAGCAAGTTTCAGAGTCTCTTCTGAAACCACATTCGTCTTTTCTTTCTTTCCTGTCTTTTTAATGACATTTTATATGATGTTTTTGATGTCATCCTACACAACTCATCAGGTCTTTGATATTCATGTTCAACGAGTCATATCTGTTCTGGAGACTCTGTGGTTAGAAATTATATTCTTATAAATGTATAAATCATAAGTTCCTTACCCATGTTAATTAGTCTCATGAATCTAATCATCACAAGGTGCCAATTGATAAAATGGATAACCAGAGCAATAATAATTTAATTATTTGGGTGACATAAATATAAATTTAGAACATTTCTCTATTATAGAAAAAGTCATTATATCTTCTTATCAAAATGGCATATACAAAATTAAAGGAAGATGGATTATGTGGTAGGAAAAATCAAATATCTCAATATTTATCAAAAATGTGGGACGTGAAAAATGGATGTGCATTATTTGAGAAATGTAAGAACCTTTCAAGAAAAAATGTCACCTTGCCCTTTTACTGTTGTATTCAACCTCTCTCTCTCTCTCTCTCTCTCTCTCTCTCTCTCTCTCTGTCACTGTCACTGTCACTGTCATTGAATCAATTCAGTCTCATATAAACCCTATAGGACTAAGACTATAAATCTTTACAGGAGCATAAGACTTCATCTTGCTTCTGTGGAGCGATTGGGCAGCTTGCACTGCTGACCCTGTTGCTAGCAGCCCAATGCATAACCCACTGTGTCACTAGGGTTCGTGGCCATGCCTAAATAAAAGATAAGTCTTATGTCTGTTTGCAGCTTCCTCATATTACCACTAAATAAGACTTCTTTAGATTTTAAATACCTCACTTTACTGTCCTCAAGTCATTGCCGGCTCATAACAACCCTGTAGGACAGGACAGAACCATCCTGTGAGTGTCTGAGATGGTAACTCTTTATGGGAGTAGAAACCCCCTCTTTCTCCCATGGAGTTGCTGGTGGTTTCAAACTGCTAACCTAGCGGTTAGCAACCCAAAGTATAGCCAGTATGCCATAGAGCTTTATATAGGGGCTGACAATTGAAACTGCTCTTAAGTGTATTGAGAAAAAAAAGTAAGAGAAAAATATGAAACATAAAAGTAGAAAATCTTTATATAACCAGCAATAAAAACTCTGTATGTGAGATAGTTAAAGTTTATTGTGCCAACCTGGCCAATAAACACATGTGGGTTTAATTAAAGGGTGGAGCAATAAATGGCTTGGTGAGCCTCGCCTTTCTAGTTCTCAGGTATCTTGTTTTGTGATGGTTGGACCAGGGTGTAGCTGCCTTAGCCAGTTCCCTGCTTCAGTTGGAAAGGCTCACTTCCTGCAAGACATCCCTGGGAAGCCACATGAAGCTACCCCGATGCAGCCCTGGGTGCTGGAGCAGCCTTGTGGAGACCCCTGCCAGCGCTGAGATGCTTACATGTTTACTGATTCAGCTTTCCTCCTGCAGTCGGCATCATAGTGTGTGTTTTGTGAGATGGAAGAGGACTTTGTGGATTGGTGTCAGACATATGGGCTAATGTTGGGCTTGTGGGCTTGGGCAGCACTGGGTTAGGATGTTTTCTTGATGTGCACTTACCCTTTATATACAACTCTCTCTGATACATATGAGTGTCTATGGATTTGTTTGTCTAATGTACCCAG
This sequence comes from Tenrec ecaudatus, assembly GCF_050624435.1. Taxonomy (NCBI): domain Eukaryota; kingdom Metazoa; phylum Chordata; class Mammalia; order Afrosoricida; family Tenrecidae; genus Tenrec; species Tenrec ecaudatus. Next base: position 249,678,744 of record NC_134530.1, on the reverse strand, counting down.
ACTATCACAGTATGGATAATGGATGCTCAATAGCACTGTAAAAGGAGATTGTCATAGATTATCATCAGTTTCCATGGAGTTGTGTCAGAGTAGGTTTTCAATGGCTGGTTTTGGGAAAGTGGATTTCCAGACCTTTCTTCTACACCACCCCTAAGTGGACTCAACTCTCCAATATCCCAGGTGTCAGACAACCATTTTCACCACCCTGGGATTCCTGGGTATAGACTAACCAAAGAAAATCCTGTTTCCATTGAATCAATTATAACTCCTGGTCACCTCATATATTACAGAGAATTGCTCTACAGGATTTTTATGGCTACTCTTTATTAAACACCAGGATGGTACACACTGTTTTCTCCAAAGAATACATGGAATAAGTGGTATCATTTTTAATGTCAGATGGATCTTGGCTAAATTCAGAGAATACCAGGGAGATATTTTCATGTGACTTATTAGCTATGCAAGGGTATTTTTACTGTCTGGATCATAAACAATTATAGATAACATTGTGAAGAAGAATTATAGAACACTTAAATACATAGACCAAGAGGCAGTCATTTGATTAGACCAAAGGGATATTGCACAGTATGAAGTCAGAAAAGGTGCTCATGAAGGCCATATGTATATGTATACGTATTTCACTATACTTATTCAATATGTAATGTGAGTAAATAACCTCAAAAGTTGCATCAGTATTGAAAGCAAATTCATTAACAACATGCAATATTCAGGTGACACAAGCTGATTTTTATAAAGAGGCTATAAAATACTTAATGTTGAAGAACAAAGACTACAGACTTCCACATGGATTACATATCAACATCAAGAAAACAGATATCTTTTTTTTTTAAAAAAAGTTTTATTAGGGGCTCATACAACTCTTATCACAGTCCATACATATACATACATCAATTGTATAAAGCACATCTGTACATTCTTTGCCCTAATCATTTTCTTTTCTTTCTTTCTTTTTTTTTCCCTTTTCTTTTTTTACATTTTATTAGGGACTCATACAACTCTTATCACAATCCATACATATACATACATCAATTGTATAAAGCACATCCGCACATTCCCTGCCCCAATCATTCTCAAAGCATTTGCTCTCCACTTAAGCCCTTTGCATCAGGTCCTCTTTTTTTCCCCCTCCCTCCCCGCTCCCCCCTCCCTCATGTGCCCTTTGTAATTTATACATCGTCATTTTGTCATATCTTGCTCTATCCGGAGTCTCCCTTCCCCCGCTTCTCTGCCGTCCCTCTCCCAGGGAGGAGGTCACATGTGGATCCTTGTAATCAGTTCCCCCTTTCCCCTCACCCTCCACTCTCCCAGCATCGCCCCTCACACCCTTGGTCCTGAAGGTATCATCCACCCTGGGTTCCCTGTGCCTCCAGCCCTCATATGTACCAGTGTACAACCTCTGCCCTATCCAGCCCTGGAAGGTAGAATTCAGATCATGGTAGTTGGGGGGAGGAAGCATCCAGGATCTAGGGGAAAGCTGTGCTCTTCGTCAGTACTACCTTGCACCCTAACTGACCCATCTCCTCTCCTAAACCCCTCTATGAGGGGATCTCCAGTGGCCGATACTTGGACCTTGGGTCTCCACTCTGCACTTCCCCCTTCATTCAATGTGGTATATATATATATATATATATATATATATATATATATATATATATATATATATATATATATATATATATACATACACACACACACACACACATATATACACACACACATATATATATACACACACACATATATATACACATACATATATTCTTTTTTTTTGCATGATGCCTTATACCTGGTCCCTTTGGCACCTCGTGATTGCACTGGCTGGTGTGCTTCTTCCATGTGGGCTTTTTTGCTTCTGAGCTAGATGGCCGCTTGTTTATCTTCAAGCCTTTAAGACCCCAGACACTATCTCTTTTCATAGCCAGGCACCATCAGCTTTCTTCGCCACATTTGCTTATGCACCCATTTGTCTTCAGCGATCCTATCATGGAGGTGTGCAGCCTATGATATGATGATTTTTTGTTCTTTGATGCCTGATAACTGATCCCTTTGGGATCACTCGCTCACTCCGGCTGGTGTGTTCTTCCATGTGGGCTTTGTTGCTTCTGAGCTAGATGGCCGCTTGTTTATCTTCAAGCCTTTAAGACCCCAGTCACTATCTCTTTTGATAGCCGGGCACCATCAGCTTTCTTCACCACATTTACTTGTTCACCCACTTTGGCTTCAGCAGTTGTGTCGGGAGAGTGAGCATCATAGAGTACCAATTTAATAAACGAAAGTATTCATGCATTGAGGGAGTGCTTGAGTAGAGGCCCAAGGTCCTTCTGCCACCTTAATATTAAACCTATAAATGTAGACAATTAGATCTATTTCCCCATCCTCCTATATATGTTTGCATGTACACGTCTTTGTCTAGACCTCCATAAATGCCCCTTGACTCCCAGCTCCTTCCTCCCTCTCCCTTGACTTTCCTCCTGCCCCACCACCATGCTCCGTCCCCACCTGGGCTACAGCTATACCTCTTCTCTACGCAACCTTACCCTTGATCGTTTCCCATCAGGCCTGTCACTCCCCCCTCACTACCATTTTGGGTCCCATGTTGTTCCCTTATCCCTGTGAAAACAGATATCTTTATGACTGAATCAGTAAGCACCATTATGACAGTTGTAGAAAAGATTGAAATTGTCAATCCTGATATTTGACTGGGCACTAGCATCAGCCCCCACAGAAGTATCTGCTTGATAGACCTCTCCAAAACATGAGTAAGCAAAGACGTCACTTTGATGACTACAGTAATCACGGCCCAAGCTGTGCATGTGAATGTTGGACAATGAGTAATGTAGGAAGAACTGATGTCTTTACCTTGTGATGCTGGCGAAGAATAGTGAATGTGCCAGGGCCTGCCAGTAGAGCAGATAAATCGGTCTTGGAGAAAGTATTGCCAGAAGGTTTCCTAGAAGCAAAGGGTGACTGTCTCGTGTACTTAGGCCACATTATCAGAAGAGTTTAGTCCCTAGAGAGGGACACTGTCCTTGGTAAAGTAAGTCAGTGACAAAGGAAAACCCTTAACGAGATGAATTGACACAGTGGATGTAACAATGAGTTCAAACCCAGCAATAATTGAGAATGGCTTAGGACTGAGCAGTGTTTTGTTCTGCTGAGTCGGAAGCGACTGAACAGTACCTAACCTAACAACAAACCAAAAACTTCCCAAACTGGATACCAGATATTAAAACTCGGTCTAACTCTGACATGGATTGGCCCTGCTCTCTTTTTTTGAGTCATTTTTATATTGGTTGTTAATACATATATGATATCATTCCATAGCTCAACCAAGCAGTGTTGTACAATTGCTACCACAACTGGTCTCCAAACATTCTTTTCCTTCCAGGACTCCTTGACATCACCTCCCTTATACCCGCCATGCACCACCACCACCACTGTACCCCCTGCTCCTCCGCCAGAAACCCTTATTCCACTTGCTGTTCTTATAGGTTCCGTCCTGAGTTTCACTTACCGAAAAACAGAAAACCACCACACAAACTCAAGAGGGTTGCCCCCAATGACACGTGACACATCTGAGATAAACCCCAACATGAACAAGCAAACAAACCATCAAAATAAAGAAAATGTTGAAAACCAGGTCAGGCCCAGCAAGCATCAGAGGGGGAGGATCAACTGACATGGTGTTCACCGTTCAAGGCAGGTTTATCCCTTTGATCTTCGATACACGTCTTTCCAATGCACTTTGTTTGGTAACTGCTTTCCTCCAATCCCCCAATGATGGAGAGAGGGAGATCACTGGAAGCTTCTTTCCTGTGTAATTCCCACAAATGTATCTTGGGCTCCCAGTGTCATCCATAACTTCTACAAACCAGGTTCTCACAATTTAGACTCTGGTTTAGATACTCTTCTGAGGTAGTTAGTTTATTGTGCCAACCTGGCTAATAAACAGATGTGGGGTTAATTGAAGGGTGGAGGGATAAATGGCTCAGTGAGCCTCGCCTTTCTAGTTTTCGGGTCTCTTGCTTTCTGATGGACGGACCAGGGTGCAGGTGCCTTAGCCAGTTCCCTGCTTCAGCTGGCAAGGCTCACTTCCTGCAAGACATCCCTGAGGAGAAGCCACATGGACCTACCCCGATGTAGCCCTGGGTGCTGGGGCAGAAATGTGGAGACGCCTGCCACCACTGAGATGCTTACACATTCACTGATTCAGCTTTCCTCCTGCAGTCGGCATCATCACGTCTGTTTTGTGAGATGGAGGAAGACTTCGTGTATTGGTGTTGGACATATAGGTTAATGAGTTAATGTTGGACTTGTGGGCTTGGGCAGCACTGGGTTGAAATGTTTTCTTGATTTGCACTTAAACTTTATATAAAACTCTCAGAGTAATGCATATTCCCTCCTTTGACTTCAGTTACATATATGATTTACAGGAAATTTAGATACTGTTCCCTCCTTTGAATTCGGATTGTATGATTTCAAAACCTTCGCTCACTGATGTTGATGTGTTTCTTCCATGTAGAGTTGGTTGGTATCTCACTTAGATGGTTGCTTGTTTGGAGATGAGCCTTTAAGAGCTCAGACACTATTCTATCTGATAGCCGGGCACCATCTAATTTCTTTGCCACATTTTGCTGTACCACCCATACATTCAGGGTTTCCTTCCTGAGGGTGTGTAACAGGCCCTGCTTTCTTGATGCACAACTAACTGTTTCTTTGACTGGGTTTTTCCTCCATCCTAGTCAGCTGAAGTACTGAAGAAGCCCGAATTCAAATACCTTCCAGTAATAACCAGCAAGGGGTAGCCTATACCTAGAATACATATTTATGGTACAGTACTTCTTTGAACATTGAATGTAATATTTTAGCTGCAAATCACTCTTTCCTTGATATTGTCTAAGATGTTGTCTCCCTGCCTCTGTTTGCCTTGCTGTATAGATGCTCAATGATCTGGACACGTTTCTTTATACCAATTACCCTTGGGAGACCAGTCATCACTGCATCATGGTGTTTATCTGAGAACTAACACCCAAGATGCAGACTCATTGTGGTTGAATAGATGCTCAGGATGCTCTCGTGTATTAAAAGTTTAACTACCCCATAGGGTTTCTTGGTTGTAATGCTTATGAGCCATGGTAATATTACAGGTCAGGCCTTGGGCTGCTAGCCATAAGGTTGGTTGTTCAAATTCACGAGCTACTCCTCAGGTGAAAGATTAGAATGCCTGTTCATATACAGCTATGGATACTGTAAATTGTAATCAACTTGATGGCAGTTGGTTTAATCATTATGGAAGGAGTCTTAGTGGTGTCATAGTTAAGCACACAGCTGCTAACTAAAAGGTAGACTTTTAAAACCCACCAACCCCTCCACAGAAGAAAGACGTGACTGTCAGCGTCCATAAGGATAGCATATCTTAAATCCTACCGAGTAGTTTCACTCTGCCCTGCAGGGTCCCTATGCACTAGAATCCACTCAGTAACAGAAGCTGATTGTCAGACCTTTCTTCCATGACACTGTTGGGTGGGTTTAAACTACCGACCATTCAGTTAATAGCCAAAAGCAAGCCATTTGCCTCACCCAGGGACCCAGCTGCTCTGTCTTCTGCACCAGCCACACATGATTGCTTTGGTGTATAGCCCTTGCAGCGGGTGATACTTTTCTGGAATAAAAATTATAATAATACCCAACTAAGTATGGGCATTTAACTGTGGACAGTAAGAGAACTGTTGAGTGTGCAATTACCCTGATTCAAACTTCTACATCTGGTACATTTGGCCTTTTATGATGACAGGGCATTCTTTTTGACCTTCTTCAGGTAACTCTAAGAATAAAATTAATAAAAAATTTATTCCACTCAGGCGGGAGTTTGCGAAAGTTATCTATATAGACAGGAATAAAAGCCTTGAGAACTTCCATTTGCATCTTTCAGCTTGACTAGAAATGACTGCTGGGATTGCACATAGGGAATGATGGAGAGAAGGCATGGAGGGGGCGTGGTATTTGATGTACTAAAAGTTTGAATTATAGAAAAGCAATTCATGTACTCTCTACAACCTCTGCTTTTTTAGTATACTCTATCCTCGGTTCCAGTTTTCTTTTGCTAAATGGTGTCCTCCCCTTCTCGTGAAATGTCAATGTTCCGCTGAGTTGTCATGGGTCGCTAGTGCTAGTCCTGCTCTAGACCACAGTCTCATCTCGTTTCTCTCACCTTTTCCCTTTCCTTTCTAATCCTCCCCTTCCCTCTCGAGCTCTCACTCTAATTCTCTCTCTCTCTCTCTCTCTCTCTCTCTCCTTCTCTCCCTCCCTCCCTCACACACACTCACATTTCCCTAACCCCCACCATCATACCTGCAGAAGTTACCTGGCATTTTCAAACTTGAGAGTGGTGGTCAAGGTTATGCAAGAAGGCATGAGAACTTTTCTTTTCTCCACAGAAACATGCGTGATTACACTTTCTCGGTCTTCAATTTAACTGACCTACCAGTGACCTTGGAGGCCACTGTTTTTATTGAACCTTTCTTTCTGGATCACAAATTCATAATGTTGTGAGTTATTCCATGGAAGCATCTTCGTTGGCTAATGTATTCTTGCTTAAACAACTGGTAGTACAATCGGCTATTTGAACTAACCAATCCATGGCACCCATCGAAAGCTTGCTGAGGCCAAGGTATTCGCTTAAAATGAAAATGCCAAACCATGTGAGGCCCCAACTGCAGCAACACCGATGGTAATCCATGCTTATTTTATAGTCTTCTTTCATTGGCTTCACTCACGGAAGTTGACAGTCTTTCCTCTCTTGGATCATCTTTCTGATACCCCAGACCTTCCTTAAAATGTTTGCTCCATCTAAAAACTGGTGGTTTATGTAGGATATAATTCCCATAAATTTTCACTTATTCGGGAAGGTATCATCCGAATTTTGTTAAGATGGTACCTCGAAATCACCTCCCACCCCTTGGCACAAAAGAATCCTTTATACGCGCACGCTCAGAATCTTGTCTGCAGTTATCCACTGATTACAGAATCATAAGTTAGGATGATTTATTTTAAATAACTCCCTGCTTGTATAAATTGGAACCCTAGTAGCAAGATTTTTTCACTTTATAGATGCAACTTGATTTGTGATTTTTACTATTAAATTGCCTCATTATTCTAAAAATGTATCACTTAGTATTTTAACTCTGGAAAGGACTTTAAAGAGTATCTCCTGAACCCTCATCTCTTTACAGGTGAGTAAGACTATTTTCCAAGGAATAATTTGAGTGGGAAACAGACTCCGAACTAGAACCAAGTTCCTTCAAGTTCCAGTTCAACATCCTTTTCATTAATCTCTGATGTCTCTTATGCAGATTCTAATTCTAAAACTCAAACACTCAAGTTTACAGAATTGTAAGATTGAGATCTTTGTTAATCTAGTTGTAATGACAGCAAATATAAATTAGAAGGTGACTGGAAATGAAATAGGCACCCAAATATATTGCTTCTAGGATACTATTTAAATGAAACTTTAATTATAGTGCTAATATTAATTAAAGGCTTGTTATTTATTTTAAATATTGGCATATTTATAAGAAATGTCATAAATAGTATTTTATCTTGTGTCTAAAATATCTGATCACTCTAGCATACTGTTTAATAGAGTTCATAAGTTATAAAATATATTGAAATCCACTGAGCATTCAAGTAGAGAAATGATGCTCCTTGGAATATTAAAAACCTATACAAAAATTAATAACAGCAGCTGGAGAAAATTGAAGCTAAATTCAGTTAATGTGATCCTTTCAGGATTAAAATATATCAATATATTGATAAAGTATAGACATGTGTGGTAGAGGTAATTAATATAGTTTTATTTAGTAATAGAAGAACAAAAGAGAAGGCAGTGTCACGAATGTTGTTCATGCTAGTGCTAGTGCTTACACAGGTATCATTTCCCAGTCAACACCGGTGCTAACATTGACCTTTCACAAATAGTAGTGTGAGTTAGTTTATTGTGGCAACCTGGCCAATAAACACATGTGGGATTAATTGAAGGGTGGAGGGATAAATGGCTTGATGAGCCTTGCCTTTCCACTTCTCAGGTCTCTTGCTTTGAGATGGTCGGACCAGGGTGAAGCTGCCGTAGCAGTTCCCTGCTTCAGCTTGCAAGGCTCACTTTCTGTAAGACGTCCCTGAGGAGAAGCCACATGGACCTACCCGGACACAGCTCTGGGTGCTGGAGCAACCATATGGAGACCCCTGCCAGCGTCGATATGCTTACACGTTCACTGACTTGGCTTTCCTCCTGCAGTTGGCATCATTGCGTGTGTTTTGTGAGATGGAGGAGGACTTTGTGGATTGGGGTCAGACATATGGGTTAATGTTGAACTTGTGAGCTTGGGCAGCACTGGGTTGGGATGTTTCTTGATTCGCACTTAACCTTTATATAAAACTCTTCCTTTTACATGAGTTTCTGTGGACTTGTTTCTCTGAAGTACCCAGAGTAACACATAGTGTCCAGAAGGAAGGAGCACTAAGGTGGTGTGAGAGCCAGCTCATACATCAATGAGAGACTGAGACACATCAGAAGACCCCAAACAAACAAGTATATTGATGCAAATGATGGGGGTCAGAGTGGAGCCCCAAAGCCCATCTGTAGACAATTGGCATCCCCTCACAGAAGGGTCACAAGGAAAGAGTGAGACAGCCAGGGTGCAGCACAGCACTGACGGAACACACTACATTCCTCTAGCTCTTCAATGCTTCCCACCCCCAATCCTGACCCCAGTTCTACCTTACAAATCTGGCTAGACCAGAGCATATATACTGGTACAGCTCAGAGCTCTCAACACACTAAATCAAGGGCCCAAGCAGAAAAAGGGTTTTGAAAATGATGATGGTAACATGTACAAATGTGTTGGATACAATTGATGTATGTACTATTATAAGAGCTGTAAGAGCCCCAATAAAATGGTTCATTATTAAAGAGAGAAAATTGATGCCTAGCGGGCTCAGGGAGAAGAGACTCCAAGGCCCAGTTCTTTATTCAAGGGAGTCTTTTATACAGTTCTTCTTGCATACCATACAGTGGCAAGTTCCCACGCAAAGGGTCTGTTCATAATTATCTTACAGCAAACAAAAGAGCATGAACTTGGTAGCCAGTTTGTTGATGGCCAGGAGGGGAGGATGCGGCCAGGAACTGGGAGTATAGCTGATCTTGAGCAGAACGTACTGCTTCAGCTGTTTCCCAGGGCGTGAGAGGGGAAGTGTCTACTTTGTCTTAGGCCAAGGTCAAGACTATCCAGTGTATCAGCTCCTTGGGCTGAGGTGGTGTGAGAGCCAGCTCATAGACGTCAGTGCCTTCCACAGGGCCTCGCCTGAGCTGTGGAAGGTGATGGTCCTGTCCTCCTTGAGGAAGGAAATGAGGTTCAGACTGTCCTACGAAGGCACTCTGTTACTCGGGAGGCCTTCTGCTCCAGGATTTCTGCATTCAGCGAATTTGGCATGTTTTCCTTTCCCAGAGTTTATCTCAAGACAATCTGTTCCCACAAAGTGGGGCATTATTTTGGTGTCAGAGAGAACAAGATTTGAATCTGGGTTCTGTTACTTACTCCTGAATTTGGACCTCTTACATTACTTCTCACCATTTTCCTTATCTTACAAATAAAAACACTAATACCCATGTCAAAATAGTGAGAAAATGTCTGTGAAGCATTGGGCATATGGGAATGCTCAATAATAGAAGCTACTACTGTGTTAGTCTGGGTAGACTAGAGAAACAAATCCATGGACACACATATGTGTAAGAAAGAGCTTTGGATACAAGAGGAATTGAACATTGAGAAAGCACCCCAGCCCAGTCCAGTCCAAGTCCATAAGTCCAATACTAGCTCATATGTTCCATACCAATCTATAAAGTCCCCTTCAGACTCACGAAACACATGCAATGATGCTGAATGTAGGGTGATCACAGGCCAGTGGGTAGAAAGTCTTTGGATCCAGTGGCGTTGTAAGCATCTCAGCACTGGCAGGGGCCTCTAGGTGGCTTCTCTGGCTTCAGAGGTCTGGTTGCAACAGGGTAGGCCCATGTGGCTTCTCCAGCTCAGGGCACTAGTGTAGTTCCATGTGTCCTGTCACCTGCAATGTCTCCGAGGAAGTGACAGAGAGAGAAGTGTCTCCTACCTCTAATGAGGAAGTACCAGCTTTCCCAGAATTCTCAGGAGAAGGCCATGTCCACACAGAGGCCTCATTGGCTATGATCTGATTGACAAGCTAGACTCCATGCCTACCCTCTTAATCCTCAAATTGACAAAGGATTATGTGCCTACCACAACTATTATCATCATTATTATTTTTAGGTAAGTGAATATGTGGGTCCCTGTATCCATTTTTTTTAAAGCATTTTCAAAAATTGTAAATGTCACTTTGAGAGCTCAGGTGCCCTTTACCGAAGCCATGGGCTTGCCAACAACTCCACGTGCACGGCCGACAATTGAAATAAGAAGACGGAGGAAGAACTGATGCGTTAAAATTGTGGTATTATCAACGAATATCGAATGTGTTGTCAACGGCCAGAAAAATGAACAAATCAGTCTTGGAAAAAATACAAGCAGAATAATTCTTAGCAAGACTTTGGCTCACTGACTTTGGGCATATCATCAAGAAAGACCAATCACTAGAAAAGGTTATCTTGCTTGATGAAGTAGAAGGTCAGCAAAATGGGGGGAGCCTCTCAATGAGATGAATTGGCCCAGTAGCATCCATAAGACTCAAATAAATCAAAAGTCTGGGAGATGGTACAGGCTGGAATATACCCATTCTTTTATTCAGAAAGTCTCTATCTTTTAGAGCCAATTCAATAGCAACTAGCAACAACATTCTGTAATAAGAAATTCTTTCTAATGTTCCTGATTTTGCTCATTTCCTAATTTTACATCTGCATACGCTGAGCAGTAGCATCCTTTTGACAGATACAGGCCAGTTTTGCAAACCGGAAGCTTGTTCAAGTGCACAGACTGCAGCATGCTGCTAACACAGTGACAACCCAGGAGGATTGTCTTAATATTTTATGCCCAGATCCCAGGCACCGTTAGCACGCTGAGGTTTCCTGTCCATTGACATATTCAGCTTCTCACCAGGAAGGAGTAAGCCACTTAACAAACCTGTGCCCTGAAAACTGATAAGACGAAAGGAAATGGCAACCTAGCCCAGCACACAAATCTCTTAACCCCGTTACTCTTCCACTGGGAAGCTTACTGTGGTTTCTCTATCAAAAACTAATGAAAATACCATTTCGTGACAAGGGAGTCGGCGTGTAGATGTCATAGTAAGTATTTAATAGGATAAGTTAAGCTTTACAAGCAATTTTTTTGTGTCACGCAGTGCCCTAAAACATGTGTGTGTGTGTGAGTGTGTCTGTACTTTAACGAACTCAGATTCCTTGGTAATCTTAGTGGAGTTTTCTGTTCCTGCGTAGGTTAGTTTTTAAAAACTGAGTTTTTGGTGCCCAGCTATTACAAGATAGAGTATCTGGAGTCTTAAAGGCTTGAAGGTAAACAAGTAGCCATCTAGCAGGGAAGCAACAAAGCCCACACACGGAAGAAGCACACCAGCCTGTGTGATCACAAGGTGGCCATGGAATCAAGTATCAGGCATCAGACAACCCAAAACAAACAACCGTTTATATGCAAATGAGGGGTTCAGAATGGAGAGCCAAAGCCCATTTGTCAACAAAATGACCCTCACAGAAGGGTTATAGCACTGACGAAACACACAACATTACTCTGGTTCTTTAATGCACCCTCCTCCCCCCACACCCCACTATCATGACCCTAGTTCTGTCTTAAAATCTGGCTAGACCAGAGCATGCACACTGGTACAGATCAGAGCTCTCAACACACGGAATCCAGGACAGATAAAACCCTCAGAACCAATAATGGGAGTAGCATAAAATGAGGGTAGGGGGAAGGTGGGAGAAGAAAGGGGAAAAGGGGGGAACCGATCGCAATGATCGACATACAACCCCCCACCCCACCCAGGGGGATGAATAACAAATGTGGGCAAAGGTAGACAACAGACAGTGTGAAATATGAAAATATAAATAATGTATAAATTATCAAGGGTTCATAAGGGTGGGAGGGTTGGGGAGGGAGGGAGAGATGGGGGAAAGAGGAGCTGATACAAAGGGCTCAAGTAGAAAGAAAATATTTTGGAAATGATGATGGCAACATATGTACAAATGTGCTTGATACAATTGATGTATGGATTGTTATAAGAGCTGTAAGACCCCCCCCAATAAAATGATATATTAAATTTGAGGTTCCTTTACTCTTAGTTCAGTAAATCTAATTTCTATAAGAAATTGAAAGTCTGTTTCATATTCTTGGTGCATAGGTTTTGACTTTATTTCTATTAAATAATTAAAAGCCAAAAAATATGAGTTTTAATTTTTCATGCTATTCCCACAGATTTACACAAGAGCAAATCTTTATTTGTGCAGGGAGACCAATATATGTTATGTTAAAAATAACCTTGCTTATAGACTATCCTTTCTTGCTTTCAAAACAAATCTACAAGGTGGCCTCTGATCCTTGTCGGAATGAGTCAGTTGTGGCAAAGGATGTTTTTTGTAAAGAAAAGAGAATTTCCTGAATGGGATATTTGTAGACTGGTAGGGAAGAAAACCAAATACCATGCTAGATGATTGATGATAAGGATGAATGTCAGTTCAAAAATTTAGATTTAGAAGTAGTTGCACATATTGTCCTTGTTATTAGTGAGTTGTTGGTGGTTACCCCGAGTTGGCCCCTCCTGGCAACCTCATGAACAAGGGAACAAGCCACTGTCAGCCCCACCAACAGCAGTGAGTGGGCCTGTAGCATTTTTTCATTGGCTAGTTTTTGGAAGTCGATCACCAAGATGCCTTGCGAGTCCATCATAGTCTGAAACCTCCACCAAGATCTCACCTTCACAGTAACCTTGTGTGGGAGACTGGTGCTGGCTCCGAGGATTTCAAAGAACCCAGGAATACCCATTGCTACGGACAAGAAAGGGATCAGGAGGGACGAGATACTGATTTGGATTTTAGCCTCCAGAACTGTGCGAAAATGCATTTATGTTCTTTAAAGCCACTCATTTTGTGGTACTTTATTATGTTGGTACTCTGACACTCAGACACTTTGAGCAATCCAACACAGAAAAGAGATGCTAATTGATGTGTATTTATTTAAAATCTCAGTTACATGAAAATAGCAACTAATACCAGTCGTTGACCCCGGAGCAAAGGGAAGACAGAAGGACTTGTTGAGATTGTTACTTTATGTAGTATATCATTTTCAGTGTTTGAATTTTGTTATTCAAATATAGTACATGTCATCCCATTTTAAAAGTTTTACTTGCATGCAATACATGTCGTACAATTTCATAGTTCAATCACATTAAGAAAATTTATAAAATCATCACCACAATCAATTTTGGAACATTTTCTTTGTTCTTGTACTCATTATTATTAACTCCCATTCCACCCCCAGACCTCCTCTGCCACACCCCTAAGAACCATTAATCCAGTCTCTATAGATTTACCTCTCCTGGGTTTCATATACAGAAAAACATTTTTTTAAATACAGACAGAATTTATCCATGGGCTCAGTTAATAGATTTTCTAGTTAATGACACAGTATATTCTTGAGAAGATCCAAAATGACTTGTTCTTTTTCAAATACTATTAATTTTATTGTGCTACTTAATGACTGGAATAAATTCAAAATAGGTGCAAAAAAACTACAACAATATCAAAGTGAAACAGATTAACATCTCAATTGAAAAGAAAGCAGAAAATATTAAAAACTAGAACAAGTTTACAAATGGATGAAAAGGGAGATCAAATGGTAAGATGTTAAATTTTAACCTGTGTCTGTAATAATCTACTTTCCAGTGCATGATAGCAAGACTGTTCACATCCTCAGTCTATGATCAGAGGGCATTCACTACAGGTTTAACCCGCATACATTTCTCTTTCCCTTTTTTTTTTAACTGAAACAACTTTAAAATGGGTCAGAAGGGAGATCCAATGATAAGACATTTTAACCTCCTAACTATATCTGCCATACATAGTACTCTCTGTCTAGCAACAGAGCCATTCCCCTCCTTCAACTATGATCAGAGAGTAGTCACTGGAGTTGTAATCCACTTGTGGATCCTACAAATGAACTTGGGGTTTCCACTGTCATCTCAGCTTTCTCAAACCAAGTGTTCACAGCTTAAGCTCTGAAAGCATTTTCTCCTTAGGATTCTTCGTGTATTAGTCACAATCCTTGAATCACACAGAACGCAGTGGTTCTTCCCTGTGGACTTCATTGGCACCTCATTGAAGTGACAGCTCGTCTGAAGACAGCCTTTAAGATCCCAGATGCTACTATTTTGATTGCCAAGAATCAGCTGGTTTCTTGACCACACTTAGCTATTGCGGTGATCTCTTCATGAGTCCAGTCATCCAGCAGGGCCATATCATAAGAATTAGTTGTTCTTAGATTGGAGCTAAAATTAAGTGCAAGCCCCAAATTATTCATATATCTATGATTTATATATATATATATATATATATATATATATATATGCCTCTTGTGTTAGTCCAGGTTGACTAGAGAAACAAAATTCATAGACACTCATATGTATAAGAAAATGATTTATATCAAAGAGTAATTATATATTAAGAAAACATCGCAGTCCAGTCCAGCTCCAAAATTAGTCCAATATGTCTGATACCAATCATAAGTCCAACATTAACCAATATATCTGATACCAATCTGTAAATTCTTTTTCAGACTCATGCAATACATGCAATGATGCCAGATGCAGGAAGATCACAGGCCAGTGGGTAGAAAGTCTTGTGGATCCAGTGGCAGAGTAAGCATCTCATTGCTGGCATGGGTCTCCACATGGCTCCTCCAGCTCCAGGACTGTAGCGTAGCTCCATGAATCCTGTCGCCAGGAAAATGAAGCAGAAAGTGTCAGTGTGTATCTGGCCTCCTGTCAGCTCTTTATCTCTTCACCTCCAAATGAAGTCATCAAGCTGCAACCTGATTGACAGGCTAGACTCCACCCCTTCGCAGGTTGACAGCATATTATTTAACTACCATACCTCTAGTTCACCTTAAGACATCATTGCTGTTTCATGTTGGAGAACATTCTCAGTCATCTCTCTGGGGCATCCCTCCCATCAACTCAATGCTGACTCATAGAAACCCTATAGGGCAGGGTAGCACTGTGCCTGTGAAGTTATGAAACTGTAAATCTTGATAGGAGTAAAAAGCCTCATCGTTATTCCAAAGAGGTGGCTGTTCATTTCAAACTACTGATCTTGCAGTTAGAAGCCTAATGCATAACAATTGCTCATTGATAGTGTCATTATTTTAGCCAGTGGTATAAAATTTAAAGCACTGTTGAGAAAAAGAAATTATATGCATATAGGCCAGCTATGAACCCCCATACATGAATTGTTGTCTTGTACAGAGTAAACTCTTAAGTAATTAATACTATTTACACAAGCAATGGGGGTTAGTGATAGGGTAAAACTTTCCATAATAAAGATAGAACCCTTCACGGATTTGGGTGTCATCCTTGTGCAGGGACCATGCTAATCTCTGTGTTGTTGTGGTTGTTGGGTGTCATCAAGTCATTTCCCACCCGTAGCAACCCTGTGCACAACAGATGAAACAATGCCCGGTCCTGCCCCATTTGCACAATTGTCCCTATGCTTGAGCCCGTTGTTGAAACCACTGTGTCAATCCATATCCTTGAGGAATTTCTCTTTGTTGCTGCCCCTCCACTTCACCAAGCATGATGTTCTTCTCCAGGGACTGGTCACTCCCAACAACATGTCCAAAATATGTAAGAGAAAGTCTTACCATTCTTGCCTCTAAGGAGCAATCTTGCTGTACTTCTTCCAAGACAGATTGGTTTGTCCTATTAGCAGCCCAAAGTACTTTCAATATTCTTATCCAGCACCATGCTACAAATGCATCGATTCTTCTTTGGCCTTCCCTATTCAATGTCAAGCTTTCGCATGCATATGAGGCAATTGCAAATACTCTGGCTTAGCTCAAGGAATCTTAGCCCTCAAAGTATCATCCTTACTTTTCAAAACTCTAAACAGGTCTTGTGCAGCATACTCACTTAATGATCTCTTGGCTGCTACTTCCATGAACAATGATTGTGGAGCCAAGCAAGACAAAATTCTTGACAACTTTAAACTTTTTCCCTTTTATCCTGATGTTGTCTACTGGTCTAGTTGTGAGGATTTGGGTTTTCTTTACATTAAGGTGTCATCCATATTGAAGGCTGTAATCCTTGATCTTCATCAACAAGTGCTTCAATTCCTCTTCATTTTCAGCAAGCAAAGTTGTATCATCTGCACATCACAGGTTAGTGAGCCTTCCGCCAATCCTAACGCCCCATCACCTCCATACAATCCAGCTTCTCTGATGATTTGCTCAGCACACAGATTGAATGAGTATGGTGAGAGGAGACAGGCCAGATGCACACCTTCCTGATTCTAAACCGTGTTCATTTCAGTCATTGTTCTATTCACACAACTGCCTCTTGATCTATGAGAAGGTACTAAAAAAGCAAACAGAATTTTATTTGAAAGATATGATTTTACATGTTTTTAAATGAAACATCCTTATCACCTTCAAAGTACTCTCCATTACGCTTATTACATTCGTCAAATCTGCAATTCAATTCTTGGAGACATTTTTCAAACTCATCTGTCTGGATGGCACCTCCCTCATTTTTTTTCTTCACCTCTTCTACATCATCAAATCGCTGTCCTTTCATATCCCTCTAAAGTTGTAGAAACAAATAGAAGTCACACAGAACAAGGTCAGGTGAGTAAGGTGGGTGAAGCAAGAGAGGCATGCTGGGGTTTGGGGGGAATTTCTTTGCCAAAAACCAGAGCACTGAGATGGCTGCTTGAGCAAGTACATTGTCATGTGGTGGCAAAACCAGTCCCCCGTCTGCGACAAATCAGGCCTTTTTTGTCACACACTGGGACACAATCTCTTCAGAACCTCTAAATAGAAAGCTTGATTAATAGTCTGACCTGGTGGAAAGAACTCCAAATGCACTATCCCCCTCACATAAAAAAACAAATGAGCATCGGGGTTTTTGGGTATCCCCTCGTATGTTTAATTTCTACATGAGCTTAATCAGATATTCTGGAATTCCCATTCTTCTCCAGAAGAATAGATAATCCACAGAGTTGAATGCCGTGGCATAGTCAATAAAACACAAGTAAGCATCGTTCTGGTAAAGATCCATCAGAAATGATATCCCATGTTCCATGTCCTCTTCTGACTCCAGCCTGAACCTCTGGCAGTTCTCTGTCAATGTACTGCTGCAACCATTGTTGAATGATCTTCAGTAAAACCTTACTTGCTTTTGACATCAGTGATATTGTTCTATGTGGGGAGAGGCGAGTTCCCCCACAAATCATCACAGGTCCGGGAGGTGCAATTGGACAGCGATAATAAGTAAAGATTATAAAGTCATAGAGAGCATGAGAGGTAGAGGAGAGATTGGAATAATGGAGTCAGACACAATTCATGGTAGCATGCTCACGTCACCCCTGCTTGGTGGTCCTTGTGGGGGGAGCCTGGCCACGAGAGCAGGAGAGAGCTACTACTTTATTGCCAACCAAGGGTTATATCTCCTTCGGGGGGCATCATTACAGGTAACCACACGTCACAGGAAGGGGCAGTACAATAGGCATACATATCATAGGAAGGGAATGTATGATAGGCATAAGTGTGACAGGAAGGGGATGAGCTAGGGGCGTGCCCATAGGAATGGGAAGGTCTAGGGGTATACACGTGACAAGATGGGCGGACCCTAGATTCATGATGGCTGTCTAATGGTCTAACCTTGGTCACCCTTGGGTGGGCTTGAACTCTCTGGGGTCTCCTACAAGGAAACAGACAACTACTATCCTTATCAGAAGGGAGTGGGCCCTACTTGCTGTGGGATAAACAGTGGTGTCTGCTTGCTCTAGATGGCTGATAACCCTTAGGGAGAATAACCCTGACCTACTTCTGATGACCTCCAAGTGTATAGTCATTCACAAGCAGCTAAGTTTGGGATATATTTGGGAGAGACAACTTTGGAGAAATCCCTCTGTTTCCCACAGTTCTATAATTTGAGCATTCTGTTAAGTCACCTTGCTTTGGAATGGGTACAAATATGGATCTCTTCCAGGAAGCTAGCCAAGTAGCTGTCTTCCAAAATTCTTGGTGTAGACAAGCAAGTGCTTCCAGTGCTTCATCAGCCTGTTGAAACATTTCCCTTGGTATGCCATCAATTTCTGGAGCCTTGTTTTTGGATAATGCTTTCAGAGCAGTGTGGACTTTTTCCTTCAATATCATTGAATCTTGCTCATATGTAATTCCCTAAAATGATAGCGAGTCGACTGCTTCTTTTGGGTACAGTGACTCTGTGTATTCTTTCCATCTTTTTTCAGTACTTCCTCTACCCATAAATATTTTGCCCATAGAATCTTTAATATTGCAACTCGAGGCTTGGAAATTTTCTTCATTTTTTTTTCAGCTTACAATATGCTGAACACGTTCTTCCTTTTTTATTTTCTCACTCTAGAGCTGTGCATATTTCATTATAATCTTTGACTTTGTCTTCGCCAGCTACCCTTTGTATTTTTCTATTTAGTTCTTTGACTTCATCATTTCTTCTGATTCTTTAGCTACTCTATGACTGTTTAAACGCAAGTTTTGGTGTCCCTTCTGACATCCACTTTGATCTTTTCTTTCTTTCCCGTCTTTTTAATGACCTTTTGCTTTCTTTATAAGTGATGGTGTTGATGTCCTCCTATAGCTCATCAGGTCTTCTGCCATTAGTGATCAATGTGTCAAATCTGTTCTTTTGTGTTGCTGGGAAATAAAGTATTTACTGTGCAATACCAAATGAAATGTTTCAACAAGCTGATAATGCACTGGAAGCACTTACTCATGCATGCTAGGGAATTTGGAAGATAGTTACTTGACGAGCTGACTGGAAGACATCCATATTTGTACCCATTCCAAAGAACGGTGACCCAACTGAATTCTCAAATTATAGAGCAGTGTAATTAATATCACATGCAAATAAACTCATTGATCTTGCAAAATTCTATCATGTGATCTCCATGGTCAACTACACGCCAATCAATTGTCTCTGTATCGTTCCAATTTTAGTATATGTGCTGCCAAAGCTAGCAGTGTCATCATTTTTATTAAATTATGAAGAAATGTTCCTGCATTAAGTATATTAAAAATCAATTAATGGATTTAAGACAAAAGTATTTATTACCAAAAATAAATTTGTTTTATAAAAATACTCAATGAAGAAATTTTACTGAAATAATTTAAAGTTACCACCTACTTTTTTATCACAGAAATAGTAAAATGAAATAATCCTGTTTTATAAAATGTTGACTCAGTTAACAGTTAGATTTAATTTATTATAGTTCTGGGTGCATAGAAGGTGTATGTGTGGTCTTCATATTGAGTCTAGTACATGGAAACCCTATTTGCTTCAGAATAGAACTACTCCTTAGGGTTTTCAAGGTTGACACCTATCAGAGCACACTGCCCATGTATTGTAGCTCACCTCCCCTAAAAAGTTAGTCTCAGAAATTCACAAGGGGCAATTCTACTCCAATTGGGTTACTAAGTCAGAATTGACTTGATGGCACTGAGTTTTTATCTCCTGAGTTGTTTGTGGGTGGTTTTGAACTGCCAATCTTTTCTTAGTAGTTGAGAGCTTTACTTAAGTATTACTACATAATCTTAGTGTTTCCCCTGGGATCTAAGAGTTAATCAACTTGTAGAATTTATTCTACCACCAGCAAGATTCAACCATATGCAAAATAGTTACATCTCTTTTTATATCTTGACACAGAAAAACTGATGCCATATCCAGACTGCGAAAAGACACATTTAGAAAACTTGTTTTAAACTCTGAAACTGGCACGTGCTCTGCCAGATGATGCTGGCCGCCCTTGGTCGACCTGAAATATCGCAGCCGAGATCATCTTCTCTACTAAATCGCTTCACTCTGTAAAGAACTCACGCAGACAGCTCACGGGATAACCCGTGACTTACTATGCTAGTGTACATGTGACACTTTCCCTGCCTTTCAAAATCATTCTTCGGTTCCGAGTAGTGGCTGCTTTCCTAAAGTCATGGCTACAGTCCTCTGCATAGTCCTCTCGGGTCTGATTTCTTTCACTATGTTGAGATATACAAAGTCTACCCCCAAGTGTTGGGCTCATTCATGGTCAGTTACAGCTACTTCCTGAACTATAGCATAAGGAAGTGTAAGGTCTCTCTCGCGGGGACTAGATTCCAACCTCGGTCCTTGGCTCTGCACGAGAAAGATTTCACGCTGAAGCCGGGCTCGTGATCCAAGTGAATTTAATGAAAGTTCAAAAAAGCATCAGGTTTTACGCGGCACCCATAGGATTCCTTTGACCATGCGGCCTGGCAGAGACTGCCCCAGGTCACGCAAGGATCTCTCTCCTCCCAAGAAGACGACCAGACCACCAAGCAAGACAAGCAAGCCCCTCTCCCTCTCGGTTCCTGCCTTCTTAAGGGTTCCGGGAGAGGCGTGGTGAACGACCCCAGGTCGATCAAATTGTCTGAATTGCAGTCACCTGGCCCAGGTGGGTTGCTCCAGGTGTAACGCCCATCTGCACCCACTGGCGGGAAAATCCAGCTTTGTCCTTTGCTGGCTCTCCTGGGCATGCGTAAATGGACTTCCCAATTACCTAAGCTAAGCTGCCTAACAGAAACATGTCATCTTGACATAGCCATCACAATAAAAAAGAGTTAATATGGTCTCGTTCTGAAACTTGACCTTATTGACAGACAAGAGTGTGGAAGAAGGTGGTGGGGGATCACATAATGAGTGTCGACACCCTAAGAGCCTGCTTGGCTGCACTGACTACAAGGTGCCACACAGCGAATCTGTGGAGTGCTCCTAGGTTGTCCTCCATATCTAGAGAGCCAGGAGAGTATTAGAAATTTTAGAAAATAGCTAATATGGATTGCTCTGTTTCTGTTACAATCAGAGCCTGAATACATGTTAGCACGTGGGAAGCAGCTTTTGTTGCTTACAGTAAGGAGCAGACATTACACACCAGGCCAGGAGTCCGCCTGCGCAGAATCTGGGCGGAGATGAGGACGTTTCCATTCTCGTCCCACATTTGCTCACGGGTGAGAGACCTAAATGGGAGTGATATAATATCCCACCCATGGCTTCTGGAAACAGTGTTCATGGCTATAAGTTTCTACAAGTTCTCATCTGGTATGATGAGTGAAGGATACAATTGGAACCTCGTGCTGTTTTTTTGGGGGAGTCTACCTTTTTCTGGTCTTCTCCTGGCAAGGCAGGCCTGAGGGCTGTAGGCTTAACAGTATGCAAGCTATCTAATAGCACCTTGGTTTATGTGACAAAGAAAAATTCCTCCCCCAGCTATTTTATACCCTCAGCCTACATGACCCATAACATGGATATTGTCTCACCTGACCATATGAAGAGGAGGTAGGCAGACACGAGGTGCTCAACCAAGATTGTGTTTCTTTAACCTTGTTGACATTTAGACCAACCAATGGACTTGGAGGCTGGGAGTCATGTGATGCTTAGTTTTGGGAACCAAGAGATACTGGCAGGGTGAATAATGGGTAAGCCACAGTGGCCAAGCTTGTTCCAAAGGGCTGACTCCTCATACATGTAATCTCTCTCTCAGAGAAAAATACTATTACTGCTAATCAACAGTAGAACACAGCGCAATTGCTGTATAGTTACTAGGTCTGGCTGTTAAGAACATGAGTAAATTCTGCTATCTTTTTTATGTTTCTTATTATGGTCCTCAGTTACTAAAAACTTCACTATATTTCTCTTTTAAATTAAAGGAACAGCTTGAATACAAAAATGTTTGAGTCAAGAATATTTTAAATTTAGATATAAATCTTTAGAGAGTTTGACTAATCCACATCTTCTACAAAGTAGTATTTGAAGGTCCTATGGCAAAATTTGAAGCTATGAAACAAGTATACTTACCCATTCTAATAACAGAAAGTAGTAATTAGACATTTTAGAAATATTTTCAACAAGAGTAAAATAAAAATTGTATTCTGGACAAATCTGCATAACCAGGAAATACAATTAGCCTCTTTTCTTAGTTTGCCTCACAATTTTAAATTCAGGCATTACACAATAGTTTATCTAGGAGTACCAGGCTAATGCGATCTTCAGACTATGGTCTGGCTTTGTGGGAAAAAGACCATGACTGGTTATTAATACTTGTGCTGACTATGGGAGTACACAGAGGCAGCACCTACTGGTCCTCATAGCGATAAGCTTGCTATCAGGTCAAGAAGAGAATTGAACTCTTTGGCGTGACTAATAGAATGTTCACTGGAGGGCCTCCGTCATTATGAATTTCTGCAGCTGTTCTGACATAGCAATTGTCCGTCATGCATTCTGACTTGCGGTCCCTGGTTTCATCACAATATCCAGGCGTCTTAAGCAAATTCTTCCCTTTTGATCTAAAATAATTGATTATTCTGTGAAAAGTCTAGGGTTCTAGTGTCACTGTTTACTATGGAAACTTTTCTATTGTGTGGCTGAAAATTGAGCCAAGTGGTGAGTTCATTTTCAGATCTGAACGGTACCTGAGGACCATAACCTCAGGTTCCACGAGTCTCTATTTGACCAGTAAGCCTGGTGATTTTTTATGGTTTTGAGTCTTGTTCCGCCTTTTCCACCCACTTTATGCAGGACCTTCTGTTGTGATCCCTTTCGGTAGAGCAGTCAGTAATGGTAGCGGGGTGTCTTCCAGTGCTGAGGTGGAGAACCTTTTTCCTGCCCAGGGCCATTTGGATATCTATAACGTTGTTTTGGGGCCACACTAACCAAACCTTTAATGGCCTCCGTCCTGGTGGTGTAGTGATTATGCACTGGGCTGGTAACCTAAAGGTCAGCAGTTCAAAACTGCAACCACTCCGAGGGAGAAAGAGAAGGCTTTCTATTCCTATAAAGAGTTACAGTTTCGAAAACCTCCTGGGCCTGTTTTACTCTGCCCTTTAGGGTCGTTTTGAGTGGGCATTGACTGGATGGCAGTGAGTTTGCTTTTTGTTTTTCGACGTGATGTCTACAGCTGCTTCTCGTTGGTGAGGCGTGTGATGTGAGCTGATTCGGATGAATTCGCAGACCTTCTACAATCTACAGGCTGCATGCTCCCCACTCCTGCTCTACCCCTTTTGTTCCCAGAGTAGTGGAGACAGGTCTTTATGTATGAGGTAGTTAGTTTATTGTGCCCACCTGGCCGATAAACACATGTGGAGTTAATTGAAGGGCAGAGGGATAAATGGCTCAGTGAGCCTCACCTTTCGAGTTCTCAAGTCCCTTATCTTCTGATGGTCGGACCAGGGTGCAGCTGCCTTAGCCAGTTTCCGCTTCAGCTGGCAAGGCTCACTTCCTGCAAGACATCCCTGAGGAGAAGCTGCATGGATGTAGCCCTGGGTGCTGGAGCAGCCGTGTGGAGACCCCTGCCAGCGCTGAGATGCGTACACATTCACTGACTCAGCGTTCCTCCTGTAGTCAGCATCATTGTGTCTGTTTTGTGATCTGGAGGAGGACTTTGTGGATTGGTGTTGAACATATGGGCTAATGTTGGACTTGTGGGCTTGGGCAGCACTGGGCTGCGATGTTTTCTTGATATTTACTTAACCTTTATATAAAACTCTCTCTTATACATGAGTTTCTGTGGATTTGTTTCTCTAAAGTACCCAGACTAACACAATGTGGTTCGTTAGCCTTTGGACTAATTATTTCCATATGTTTTTAATCGTCTTTACTCTCCCTTGTTACAAACACGACTAGGCCAATAGTAGCACCTTATATAGCTGCAAAAGTAGAACATAGTCTTTATATCAAGAAAGTGATTTGAACAGTTCTTTGTCACATAGACTGAAAGCTGGAAAAGGCCTTTTCTGGTCCCAAGTCTGCTAGCCCTCCCCTTGCCCTCCGTTGCTTCACCCTGACCTCCTTGTCTTTTTCACTTGGCAGTTTATTGTCGACTCTGGCCCTTTACGATGTAAACCCCCGGAAGGTAGGCATTTCGCCTGGCGAGGTTTTCTGCAGCGCTCGTCAGACATTTAGCTCTCCCTAAATATCACTTGAATGAGGGAAAGGTAAATGACAGATTGTGCCGTGAATCTTGGTTCCAAGACTATCTTCTAATTAATTTTTTCTCTGAGAGAGTAAGTCCTAAACTTTGCTCCTCTGTCTAGAACATACTGCCATGGATATACATCCTGCTCCACGGTGTGTCTGGACCTGATTAACTGAAGATACGCTCAGGACCAGGGAAGATGGTGGAATTGTATCATTCTTCCTAGGTGTTTCCGTCTGAAGATTAAAAGAGGCAGAATGTAGCAATTAAGATGGTAAACTGCAATCAGATTGTCCAAACTGGCCAGCTGTGTGCTATAGAGCAAACCACTTAACACTGTGTCTCAGCTTCCTTTCCTATACAAAGGGTCTAATAACTATATCCACTTCTGAGAATTATTAAAGTGTTAAATTAAGACAGTCAATAAACCTTCTTAACAGAGTGTATGCCATTTGGCAGGCCAGATGACTCCAGCTCACGCTGTCCGCCTGTGTACAGAGTAGAACTGCTTCAGAGAGTTTGCTTGGCTGTCACCATCCAGAAGTACTTTGCCAACTCTTCTTCCAAAGGACTTCTAAGTGGGCTTGAACTGCCAACTTTTTTGTTATTAGCACACACTTAACATGCCACATAGAGTTCCCAGAAACTACTTAACACAATAGAGATCTGTCCTTCCACTAGACCTTGTCCATTCTTACCAGTTTGTTTGCCAGTTATCCACATGCCTACTACTGTCTTTTAACTCTCTGAGGGCTCTGGGAGGGCCTTCTCTTCAGAAGCTCCATGCTCCTCCATGTCCGTGTTTGATTGGTAAAATACCAAAAGACAGGTAGGGATATTGTCCTTTTTCCAATAGTCTCCTTCGTCCTCCCTGACATTCTTTCTGCCCTGGTTGTTCTTTTCTTCCCGGACCAGTATTTGGGAATATTGAACCCAGGAAAAGGATGTGCCTCTCTGGCACTGGAGAGTTCCTGGTTGAGAAGGAGTGTAGGAAGGAGGAAGAGGACACAAGAGACTTGGTCTCTTACCTTCCCCCCTCTGCTTCTAGTAAGATCCCATTCTTAGCCAGCGTTTCTTTCTAGGACTGTCCTCGCTGCTGCTGTTCCTCAGTATCATCTGTCCTTTCCTTCCCTTCAGGGGGCCGTGGTGGCCAAGTGGTAGACATCTCTCACTTTCCATGCAGGAGAGCTGGCCAAGAGATTCCTAGTCCGTGAACCTCAGACACAGCCCCAGTGTATATGGGCTGAGGCTTTCGTGTTGCTATGTTGCTTAATACGTTTCAATGGGCCTTCTAGACTAAGACCCAATGGGAAGCAACGTCTGGTGATATACGTTCCAAAACCCTATGGATCACAAAGGCCTGATCATGGGGAGGGCACAGGCCTGGGCAGTGTTTTGTTCCACTGTCCGTGTGTCATTATGAATCACATAGACCTCAAGCACACTTGTGACAAAGGTCCCAAACGTATCTGGCTTACTGCCCCCTATTCAGAAGAGGGGGGAATTCAGTAGCCCTTTGAGATGATTGCATGTGCTGCAACTCATCATCCAGGATAACGTGTAGACATCAGCTTTTTGCAACACCCTGAATTGTACCAGTATATCGCCCCCTCTTTGGAAAACACTGCTCTAGATCAATGTTAGGGCCTAATCTAATGTTATGCAATGCACAGCCTAGGTCTCAGCTCGACTGTGAGTTCAAACCCCAGCTTGGTAGTGTTCTCTCTAGCTCAGTAATACTTTTTCTCTCTAAAGGTGAGGTAATATTATGTCACAATTTACTTTTGAATGATGAAATGTAATAGTATTTGTGAGAGTACTTTGAATTTGCGATGTGTAAACAAAAGACAATGGCTCCCGTCTAATACTTCCTGGACTGCCATGCCGAGGTTCCCCCAAAGAAAGCCATAGCTGCCTCCACGTAATCGGAGGGGGTTTCAAAAGGTTTGTGGAAAAGGTGAATTAAAAGAAACTGAGTGTTTTCCATGGACTATTTGGAAACCCTTCGTACAATGACAGCAGGTGAGTTCAGACTTTGTAGATTGCTAGAAGCAGGAATCTGCTACCACTGTCTCAAACTCCCCACCATGTTCTCTGGAGCTGCTGTCTCTGAAAGCCAATTGAAACATAAATGCTAATGAAACATCTGGTGCAAAAAGTAGGGAAATATTCAAAAAGTGAAGAAACATATCAAGAGGACACAGGAGACAGATGTCAAGGACTCTGTTGATAATATACGCACCAATTGGAGCCCCACAATGAATAATGATACCAATGGATTTCTACACTTCCAACTATAAAGAAAATGAATCCATAAGACCATGCAACTACAATGAAATAAAAATCACAGGAATGAGGGAAGAACAGAGAACTTTTCCTTATGGAATCATGCCATCTAGCAAATAGAGAAGAGATTATTGAACACTACATTTGCAAACACCACAGTAAAAGAGATCCAGTCAAGAATCACCGGTGGATGCCAAGACATTCGGTAGCACCACTCATTCCTGTTGAAGGTGGTGCCTTTGTATATCTTTCAGTAGAGAAATCTGGGTGATATCACTTAACCAAATGATCTCTCATATTAGGACAAACCAAAATTATATGGCACATGATTGGACTCAATATTACCTACATAGTGCACCTGAAAGAGCCCTGGCAGGACAGTGGTTGAACACTCGACTGTTAACCAAAAGGTCGGCAGTTCTGAACCCACCAGGAGCGGTGCAGGAGAAAAACGAGGCTGTCTTCTTCCATAAAGATGTATAGCCGTGGAAACGGCACTCTGTCTTGTAGGGCTGGTAAAGGGGATGGTAGGAGCCATGGTGGCACAGTGGTTACACATTGAGCTGCTAACCATAAGATCGGCAGCTCAAAACCACCACCCATTCCTGGGGAGAAAGATGCGTCTTTCTACTCCAGTAAAGGATTCGCGTCTCAGCAAACCACAGGGCAGAGAACCAGAGCGCCAGCATTGGCTCGATGGCAGTGAATACAGGCTGCAATGAGTCAAAACTACCTTGATGGCAATGGATTTTATGCTAGTGTTTCTTATAAAAGTATCTTGAAACTTTTATCATGATGCAATCAAGAGGTGAGCTGGCAGAACTAGGCTAAGCCTGTCCTACTCCAAATCCTCTTACTCTTTAACATATCTATAATACAAAAATCGAGTGTGAAAATATAGCAGGGTTGGCTTTTTGTTTTGTTTTTCAATTCTTATATTCTGCTCGGAAACAAACAAAAAACTTTTAAAGGTAGCAAATGTGTCAACCTTATTTTTTAGTAGTTTATAGAAGAGGGATTGTCGGTTTGGTTTGGATACTCCACTCTGTGAAGCCGTCTGCTCTGTAATGATTTGTGGATGTCAGGAAGTAACAGCAAGTCACTTCTGACTCTGAGCAGACGTCTGTACAGCAAAATGAAGCTCTACCCAGGCCCGCACCATCCTCACAGTGAAGTTCTAGGTCACTGTTGCAGCCACCATGTCAATTCATCGCACTGGGGGTCTTATGGTTGTTTTCTTGACTTTCTGCTTTACCAGCATGATGGCCTTTTCCAGAGATTGGCCAGACAGCATGTCCCAATATGTGAGATTTTGCTGGGGGTCGCACTGTCCCCCGCCTGACTCTACAAAGGGGGATTCTTCTTCCCTTCTGTTGACCAAGAATGAGCAGGAGAGGCACTGTTTCCACATAAGCAACGTTTTAGTAGAGTCAGGGTTTTTATCTCCCATCGGTGCAACACAGAGGTTATACATATTCATTATGTCTCAAAGGTTTTGCTTTGTTTTATTTTCATTCTAGTTTGAAAGGGAATGTGTTCTTTTCTCTTTTTTTTCTATTATCCAATAGATTCCAACAGGGTTATTCAATTTCAATGTATTTGATTTTTTTTCCTATTATTGGTTTGTAATTTGGGGCCTTGTGATCTGAGAAAATGCTTCGGATTGTTTAATGTTCTTACATGTATTGAGCTTGCTTTGTGGCCTGACACATGTTCTACTCTGGAGATGGTTCCATGTGTGTTGGAAAGGAAAGTATACGCTCTTATTGTTGCCTGATGTGTTCACCACATGTGAGAACAAACTGGTTCGCTGTGTCCTGTCGGTTTTGTATGTCTTTGTTGGGTTTCTTTCTAGTTGTTCTAGCCTTCACTGAAAATGGTATATTAAACTCTCTTATTATGATTATGGACTATTTACTCCTCTTTTCAGTTCTATTGTAATCTGATTTATTTATTTTGAGGTTCCTTCATTGGGCTCATAGATATTTATATCCTCTTGTTCAACTGAAACCTTAATCATTATATATTTGTCTGTCTTGTTTTCTGTCTTTTTTGCCTGAAGTTTATTTTTTCAGAAATTAGTACTGCCACCCCAGTTTATTTTCGTCATGTTTTTCTTTCACCCTTTGATTTTAATCAGTTTTTGCCTTTGATGTATCTCTTCTGGGAGGCATGTGGGTGTGGCCTGTGGCCTTCTTCATTGTGATCCTCTCTGCCTCTGGCCTGCTGCTTTCCATCTGTTTTCACTCGGTGTGATTATTAAGAGTTATGAATATATTTCCCTCCTTTTGCTTTCTAATGGTGTTGGTGGTTCTTTAGCCCACATAATTTTTTTTGTACTGAGCTCATTTTCCTTGTGGGTTTTCTATCATTTTCTTTGTTGTCATTTTAGTGCGTAGTAAATATTTATGATTTTCCTTATTTTATGAGCAAATTTATTAAATTTTGAAGTTGCCACGTAATTTATTGATTTCTTCATAGCTTAAAGCATTCTGTTATATCTTGAAATCTACTTGCCTTCCTCTCCATTTGGAAGTTTTGTAACAATTATTTATTTGCATTTTTTACTTTGCTCTTATCCTTGTTTACTAATTGGTGTCTCTGGTTTCCCATTTTCAGGCTTGTAGGGTTTTTTACTATGAGTACTTCTATAGATGCCTTGAATTCTGGAGGGTGTTACCTTGTAAGTTAATCTCAGGTTGTTGTCTAGTTTTTTGTTTTGTTGTTTGTTTTGGGTTTCTCAGTCCAAAGAATTCCCTTTAGCATTTCTTATAAGGTTGATCATATTTTTACAAATTCCAATATTTTGCTTTACCTGCTAATGTTCTAATTTTACTGTCATAATTGAGGGACAAACTAGTATTGGGAAATTTACATTCCACCTCAATAATTTGGTCTTTATCAGCCCAGTGCTTCTACTTTGCCCTCTGAACGCCTGCATTATCTACTTCTGCAGTTCCAGTAGTCATCTTCTGGATTTGTGTTTGCTATTTTGGGGTGGTTTCTAATTTTCCACGATTTTTTTCAGTTTGTTCTTGTAGTGTTTTCCTGAATTCTTAAAAAAATACAAAAGTTCCTCTGTTTTCCTAGATTTCATCTACAACTTTCTTGATATTTCTTTCATACATTGAAAATACCTAAATATCATTCTTTTCAATTCCTTATCAGGTAAGTTCCAATGCTTGAGGCAGCTCTCCCTCAAGAAGACTCCCTGTCTCTATATGTTGGTCACTGGTCTGAGCCAGTCCATGCTGTTTCATCATGTGAACTGAAGTGATTGGCTTTGAGATGTTGTGCTGTTGCTGTGCGTGTATTTAATTGGTGTGTTCTGTGGCATTCACCACTTGTCTCCAGGAGGGTTTCGCAGAGAACGAGGGATGTGCAAAGCCATCTGTCGACTTGGATGCAGTGCCCTTGAAGACTGAGTCGGCTGGAGCTGGTCACTGTCTCTCCCTGATTCGTTATTACAGGAGCAGGCAGTGGCCTTCATCTAGTGGGTGAGGCTGTGTTGAATGTTGGTGGACACTGCTGCTCTCTTTAACCAAGGGGATAGAATTAAAATTTCCAAAGAAAATAATTTTAAAAACAACAATAAGATAGTTTAACAACTAAAACGTAAAGGAACTAATAACATGGAAATAGAAAAGAAACAATAAAAGTGCAGTGGACGGAGAGTAGTAGTAAAGAATAAATGAAAAGAAAGAAGAAAGAAAAAAAGGAAGGGAAAATATATGAGAAACAGAAGAAGCACAAGAAAAGCAGAGAACAAAAAGAAAAAGACACAGAGGGAAAGAAACTGAGGTTTTCTCAGCAGATCTTTGATATTGAGGTCAAATGGAAAGCGGGCAGTTCTGTGTGATAGCAGACATTGTATTTTTTTTATTGTTGGCAGGATTATTTCTTATGTGATAGTTTTGTTTGAGAGAAGGATCCATTTGGTCCTAAAAATTGAATTTAAGAGAATTTATTCAGCCGAAGGGACAGTTTTCCATCTAGATGGATGAGGACACCAGTCTACCCAAAATGAGACAAGTTTTCTTACACAGATTGATATCATTTGTATAACAAAGAAATCACGATACAGCCATTTAGTTACTTTTTCATTGAGGTCACAAGTAGGGTTGGGAACAAGCTTCTCTATTGGATGATTGGATATAAAGAGTTACAGTGATTGATTTCAGGACCTAGTTCTTGGGGATGTCAATTATAGTTTTATAGTGTTCAGGTGGGATCTTAAAACATCTGGTGGAAGTTTACACTGCTTTAGCCAGATGACTTAGGAGTGTGTGAAGATTCACCTTGTGAGCTTCATCTGATTTCCTCAAAACAGCTTGCTGATGAAAACTTTTTAGAGGTTTGGGAAATTTCAGGTACAGTTAGCTTCAAGAGCCTTTCAAGCAATTCTCGTTACATCTTTGTCATGAAGAACTATTTCTTAGCCTGCTCTTTACAAAAGACTCCTGTGTCATGATATCCTTCCGTAGCATGTATTTCCTTCACGTGCGAATTTTACCAGGGATGGAAATTGCCTTCTCAGTTTGTGGCTCCTATCATTTAACATGTGCAGACAACAAGAGCTCTTTGGGGAACAAATATGGATTTTTAGACAGGCAATTGAATAAAAAGCACAGACTAATTATGCAAGAACGGAGTTAAAATTAATCATGCTTTTTGGGCCAATAA
Organism: Tenrec ecaudatus; assembly: GCF_050624435.1. Lineage (NCBI taxonomy): Eukaryota > Metazoa > Chordata > Mammalia > Afrosoricida > Tenrecidae > Tenrec > Tenrec ecaudatus. Next base: position 249,647,546 of record NC_134530.1, on the reverse strand, counting down.
AAGACCTTATGACTTTCTACTTTACAGTTTATAAGTACATGCATTGGCTGAGGAGAGGCTGAAACTGCATTGTGTGGGACCATTCATTCATGCTAATCACATTTTTATGAAGCTAATTGGACTTAAGTGTGACTCAAGTTAACATGTGCTGCTTCAACCTCGGTGGCACTGCCTTGCAGGTAGATAAAATATCCAGTCTCCCACTTTCCCAGATGGCTCCCCAAACACCCAGCCCTCTTAAGAATTCTCTGCCTTTCTAATCATTCCGTTTGAAGCCTCTCCTCTGTTTCAAACTTTTAAACAGACAAGTATAGGCTTTTCTTCACATCAGTCTTGGGCCGATTTTCTCTGGATTATTTTTCTTCCTTGGTAATATCTCCTAATTCCCAATTTACTTCATTTCCCATGTTTCTTATCAGTTTTAAGGTGCCCATCATCTTCTCAGTGGTTCAGATTTCAGCACGCTCCACAGAGATCCTTTGGACATTTGCTGCACGCTGAGCAATAGTTTAGGTGCGGCAACATGGCACTGAACCAGTGGAGTAGGTCCCTGCCTTTATACAGACACCCTACAATTATCAAAGAAGGTCAACCTTGAACAGGAAATTCAAGGAGAAAACAGGAAGCCTTATGTAGGCACAGGCTTTGGGGGATTTTTGTTTTGTCTTGTTTTGTTTTAAGATCTATGTAGATGCGATCTAGAAAATGGCTTGTCGGCCATCTAGCTCAGAAGCAACAAAGCACACATGGAAGAACACACCAGCCTGTGTGATCGAGTGGTCCCAAAGGGATCAGTTATCAGGCATCAAAGAACAAAAAATCATCATATCATTGGCTGCACACCTCCATGATAGGATCGCTGAAGACAAATGGGTGCATAAGCAAATGTGGTGAAGAAAGCTGATGGTGCCCGGCTATCAAAAGAGATAGTGTCTGGGGTCCTAAAGGCTTGAAGGTGAGCAAGCGGCCATCTAGCTCAGAAGCAAAAAAGCCCACATGGAAGAAGCACACCAGCCAGTGCGATCACGAGGTGCCCAAGGGACCAGGTATAAGGCATCATGCAAAAAAAAAGAATATATGTATGTGTATATATATGTGTGTGTGTGTATATATATATATATACATATATATATATACCATATTGAATGAAGGGGGAAGTGCAGAGTGGAGACTCAAGGCCCAAGTGTCCGCCACTGGAGATCCCCTCATAGAGGGATTTAGGAGAGGAGATGGGTCAGTCAGGGTGTGAGGTAGTACCGATGAAGAACACAGCTTTCCCCCACATCCTGGATGCTTCCTCCCCCCAACTATCATGATCCGAATTCTACCTTGCAGGGTTGGATAGGGCAGAGGTTGTACACTGGTACATATGAGGGCTAGAGGCACAGGGAATCCAGGGTGGATGATACCTTCAGGACCAAGGGTGTGAGGGGCGATGCTGGGAGAGTGGAGGGTGAGTGGGTTGGAAAGGGGGAACTGATTACAAGGATCCACATGTGACCTCCTCCCTGGGAGAGGGACGGCAGAGAAGGGGGGGAAGGGAGACTCCGGATAGGCAAGATAGGACAAAATAACGATGTATAAATTACAAGGGCACATGAGGGAGAGGGGAGCGGGGAGGGAGGGGGGAAAAAAAAGAGGACCTGATGCAAAGGGCTTAAGTGGAGAGCAAATGCTTTGAGAATGATTGGGGCAGGGAATGTATGGATGTGCTTTATACAATTGATGTATGTATATGTATGGATTGTGATAAGAGTTGTATGAGTCCCTAATAAAATGTAAAAAAAGAAAAGAGGAGAAAAAAAAGAAAATGATTAGGGCAAAGAATGTACAGATGTGCTTTATACAATTGATGTATGTATATGTATGGGTTGTGATAAGAGTTGTATGAGCCCCTAATAAAACGTTTAAAAAAAAAAGAAAGAAAATGGCTTGTGATGGGTGAAGATCGATGTAAACAGACAGTTGGAGGTGATTCTAGTCATACAACTAAGAAAAGATGATGCCCAGCAATAACATCTCAGCGTGGCCTTCATATCCATCAAACAATTTAACACTTTAAGATTTCATTTCTGAAATCTCCATTACATGTCTGCTTCCTTTTAGTCCCATTAACCGTATCCAGACTCCCTGTGTTTTTCTTTTCTGAACTATTGAAATGGCGTTTCCATTGACATATTAACTTCTGGTTTTCCTTTAAGACCCCTGGTATCTCAGTGGCTCAGTGCTTAGTTGCTAACCAAAAGGTCAATGGTTGGAACCAACCAGCAGCTTTTTCGGGGAGAGAAATGACTTGTCTGTCTTCTGTAAAGATTTCAGCCTTGGAAACCCTCAAGCGTGGTTCTGTTTTATGTGATGGAGTCACGGAATCAACCCAACAGCCTATAGAAATCTCTCTTTCTCTGTCCTATTACAGACACAGCTGTGCTATCTGAGTTCTACCCTCAAAACACACTTTACTGTGCTCAAATGCGTCGAAATTAGGTCCACGCCCCTCTTTCCCATCACAACCCTTACAGGCTGGTTCCTCCTGACTTCCAGTCTTCTCTATCATCCCAAGCCTGTCTCCAGTCCCCGTACTTCACTCACTCCTTGTCTCCTCAATTCCCAAATATCCAAATACACTATTAAACACTACAAACTTTTTACCTAACTCCACAACTTTTTCAAGCTCCTCTCTGTTCCTAGAATATCTTTATCTCCCAGTTTATGCATAAGATTTCTATCTGGGAAGACTCATAATAAGTCTCACTTTCTCCAATTCCAGCTGCCTCCAACGAGCATGAATTTCCCTTTCCTGCCCATGTTCCAGTGTTACTTGAGGTGATGCATTTCAATGTGTCCTAGAAATGCTTCCACTGGATTGCAAATTCCTGAGCAGTAGGGAGATGCGTCATAGTCATGCCTGTATTACTTTATAGACATTTGTTTGGGGTATATTCAGCATGGGACTCAACAAAACTCAAGGTTGTGGGTGGTGGGGCGTGACTAAATGCCCAAATTGTGAATCCCTGAGTGACTCACCAAAAGTCCACTAGGACATTGTAGGTACAGCCAAGAAATAAGAACATTTGACTCGCATTATTGTTTCTGTGTCTACACTGGCAAAATGGAACAAATTTCACTAAGAGCAATAGTTTACAGTTCATTGATAAGGGCTGGATTTTATGTTGAAAGCTGGGTTCATCCAATAATTAGCTATTAAGCCCTAACTATATCTTGAGAAAAGAATCCCTGATGGTGCTGTCAGTAAGCCTTGGGCCTCTAGCCTCAAGCCACTCAGAGGAGGTCATAAGGCCGTCTGCTCCAGGAAAGGTTTACTGCTTCTGAGACCCTGTGCAGGGGCGCTGAGTCACAATCAACTCGATGGCAGTGGGTTCCGTTTGGTTTGGGGATGGCTGATTTTGTGGGGTAAGCATTGGGCTACCGAACGGTGGTTCAAACACAAACAGAAGGAGACAGAAGGAGAAGATAAAGATGGCTGTTCCCTTGAAGATGTACAGCCTCAGACACTTTCTTTATGGAGCAATTCTCACTGTCCGGTAGGGGCTCTTTGAGGGAGAATGGATTTAAAGGCAAGCAGTTGGTTTGTTATGTGTTGAGGGTGGGGATCTTTGTTTCGTTGGGGGGTTTGTGTGTGCATGCGCGTGTGTGTGTGCATGTGCGCATGTGTGTATACTTGGAGCCCTGGTGGTGCAGTGGTTAAGTACTCAATTGCTAAGTAAAAGATCAGAGGTTCAAACCTGCCCGCTGCCTTGTAGAAGATATGTCAGTCTTCTATCCATAAAGATTTTATTCTTGAAAACCCTATGGAGAAGATAGATTTGGTATGATTCAGAACTGCCTCAGTGGGATTGGGCTTGGAGTTTTAATTCTAGACCAGCCAGTAGGTGTACAACTGAATAAAACATTCCTGCTCTAGAAGCTATTACTGGTATCTTCATAAGAATGTAGGGGTTCAGAAATTTAAAAAGACTATATATCTATGTAACTCAAAAAATGTTCACTGCTTTATTATTTTGAAAACCGGGTGTTCCGGATTTAAGCTCTGATATAGTTCACTGCTTTGAGTTTGGATGTTCTTATTTACAACGCTTAGATCACACAGGCTGGTGTGTTTCTTCCATGTGGACTTAGTTGATGCCTCACTTAGATGGCTGCTTGTTTGAAGACAAACCTTTAAGACCCCAGACACTATTCTTTCTGCTAACCGGGCACTATGTGGCTTCTTCCCACACTTTGCTATAGCACCCATATTTTCAGTGATCTCCTCAAGCAGGGCCATGTCATAAGAGCTAATTGTTCTTAGACTGGGGCTAAAATAAGGTGTGAGGCTAAAGTCCATTCATGTATCTATGGTTTATATATGCTCTGGTTCACTTTATAGATCTATTCATCATTATCATTCATTTTATGATAGAGAACATTATCATCTCCCTGGGGCATAAAGTAATTCCATTGATAATGTCATTACTTCAGCCAAAGGTATAAAATTTAAAACACTGTTGAGGAAATGACCATGGAAGCCCAAAATCCATTTGCAGAGTGCCCACGAGAAGCAAGACTCCAGTGAACTGCTCCTGACAACAGTCCATGGCGTGACTAGCCTGGCTATCAGAGAAAGCATAGGAAAGTCAATTATGGCAGATGTAGTTAGGTAAAAAGGTAACACCTTATCATTTGATCTCCCTTTTGGCCCATTTTTAAATTATTTACATTTTTAGTATTTTCTATTTTCTTTTCGATTGAGGTTTTTCTCTGTTTTGTTTTGTCATTGTTGAGGCTTTCCTGTTTGTTTGCCTCTTGTTTCTGTTTTGTATGATTTTCTGTATGTGAATAGGATAGGTAAGTCTACAGAGAAAGGGGCATGCCAAGAGAAATCTAGGGACAATTGGGAATCAACAGCAAGTGCAAACAGAAAATGTACAGAAGTTTATTGTGGTGATGATTGCACAATTCTTCTTAATGTAACTGAATGATTAACGTGTATGATATGATTTATATGCCAATAAAACTAATTCTTTAAAGCGTGATGTTTTGCCTGGTTAGCTTTGCAGTGAATGCAGCGCAGTCTTAGCTGCAATACCAAGGAGAACCAGTCAGAGCCTGGAACTTGTCATTGTACACACAGTGTATTATATGAAAAGAAATGTATTAGAATATTGCTGAGCATAGTTTATTTAGTGCTTGATTCTTACTCTTATTTCACATGCTCCTCATCTCAGGCTTTAATGTTCATGCAATGGGAGGTCCTTATAACTTGCTTCTCAGTATCGATTTATACCTTATGCTAGAAAGCATCTCTAGACCTGTTAAGCAATAAGAATAGCATTTATTGAGTTCTAATGTACATTCAGCATTGTTCTAGGGACTGGAAATAGGCAAAAACTTAATTTGTGTCTCTCCTAGCTTGTAGAAGTAATACTTATATAAGAATTGTGCTGCAGTAGGAATTTTAACTACATAAAAAGAAAAGTCTGCTACCAAGTGAATTCTGGCTCCCAGTGACCCTGTAAGACAGAGTTGAACTTCTCCATGGGTTTCCAAGGCCATACATCTTTACAGGAGCAGAAAGCCTCATCTTTATCCCCAAGAGTGCATGGTAGGTTCAAACCACTAATCTTGAGGTTAGAAGCCCCGCCAGCAATCTGCTACCCCACCAGGGCTCTGTGGAACTTTGCAGAGGAGAAACATATCACTAGAAGGAGATGCTTATGTATGAGGTTCTGATTTTTTTTTTCTTAAAGGCTAATTTGAAAGTCGGTATTAGATATAAATACCAAATTTCCTGAAATATGAAGGTTAGTTGTAGAAAAACGAAGACTAAGGAGTATTGTATTCACGTGTCTTTTATGCATTCATAAAGATTTGTGGCTTCAAAGTTGACTAGATTCTGTTTGTCTGTTTTTCAAAATCTTTTCTAAGAATTGCCCTGGTGGAAAATATTCCTGAAGGCCTTAACTATTCAGAAAATGCACCATTTCACTTATCACTTTTCCAAGGCTGGATGAATTTACTCAACATGGCCAAAAAATCTGTTGACATAGTGTCTTCCCATTGGGATCTCAACCACACTCATCCATCAGCATGCCAGGTAAGCTGCATTATATATGTGTGTGATGGTCTGACTTATGTATTCTTATCTTCCACTCCTCGGGCTCTTTTTTTCTGTCTACCCTTAGTCCAATTGCATGTACATCATTTGACTTATGTTGGTGTTCACGTGTTGCTCATGTCCTACTAGAATGGCAGATTTCAAGAACGAAGCCACGTTTCATCTTTCCATACAATGGGCTCATGGCACAGTGTTGCTGTGCTGCGCAGTTCCAGGGGGTGCCAGACACATCAGAGTCTCTGCCCACGGCATGCCCAGCATTGCACTGTGTACCGCTTGTCTGGCTCCAGTTGTAATTCTATACCTGCTTGCTGAGGCATTTGTTTGGCAAGTTGGGTTTTATAATTTGCCCTTAGGCTGTGAAGCCAACTTTGTAATACAGTGGGACCACCCTCGTCAGTATATATTCTTGCCTCTGTCACATTTGCATGAATAGGAAAGAGAAATGCGCTAAATTACATAAAGACTCTAGAAAACGAGTGAATGATCTAGATGATTGCCGAGAGGAAGGTTCTGAACAGAAGAGCACTGTCCCAGTGGCCTTTGCTTTAGTGTGGTTTGTCTGTGTGTCAACTGCACCACTGTAGCTTGCAGCTGATAATTCAGGCTTAAGCCAAACCTACGCCCAGTGCTTTAGAGTGAAATGTCTCATTTGCTTCAAGGGTAAAAATGTTTGCCTCTTTGTATAGGAAATGCGTTGGCATTGAGCCTATAATCATTACTTCATTGATGTTTTGAACATCATTATTCAAGTTTCGCCATTTTAAACTCAAAATATATCAGAAATTAGGTAAAACAAGCAACCAAAATAACAGCAAGGCCATACTGAAGAAGAAGCGAATAGATTAATGAATTGTTTACATATTTCTTCACCTGTATGGTGGAGCTGATATTTCAGGTCTCCCTGGCCACATAGTACATTATTCAAAAACATAGTGGTTAAAAATATTGATTGTTCATACATTCTTGATTCTAGGTAAAGTTTGGCAGAGTACACTGATCTAGAGTTTTACTGGAGTGATTTACGGGACATTAGAGGATGCCGGTGGCATCTTGGTTTCTACCACATCTCTGGCATCTTGGTGGGGTAGCTGGACTATCTGGGGCCTGGTTAGAGCTCTCTCGTTGCATGTAGTTTCATCCTTCGTTAGCCTCACCTGAGCTCCTTACCTGTCGGTTGGATCCTAAGAGACAGCAAGTAGAACCTGTGAGGTCGCTCTAAGACTGGGGATTGGAAGTGCCAAAATGTTGCTTCCCCCATATCAGTCAAAGTAAATCACAAGTTCAAGATTCCCACTGCCATCAAGTGGATTCCAACTCACAGCAAGAGAGCAATAGTTTATACAGGAATGAGAACTGTAATCGACCATCTTTGAAAATAATATACCACAATCCACACTCTGGAAAGAATAATCCATATGTCTTCCAAAAGTAAAATACAAACACATTCGCATCAACCTCCAAAACTTTTATCTCATTACAGTAAAGATTCAATGCCCAGGGACTCTTCCTCTGTATCAGAGCTGATGTGATAAGGCTTTTAATGGGCAAGTCTCTTCATCTGGAGATGTAGGAAGTCAAGAGACAAACTATATGACCCCATCCCATGTATGCACACACACACACACACATCCCCCATGTACAATGATCTGACAGGGATAGAAAAGCCACTGTATTCAAAAGGAAGGAAAGCATTAGTTACAGGTCCATAGCTATTCTGAAATCTAGCCAGGCCTACCTCACCAGCACTAGATACTATTTCTAGATAAGACTGAGACCTGCTCTCTTGGCATGTTGTCCAAATCCATGGCTCTCAGAGGCTCTTGGCTTGACCTCTGCATTTTCCTTCCTGTTTATAAGAAATGACATGTGTTATCTTCTGGCTTATTATTTTGCCAGTGGCCTGTCAGTAATAATATGAGTTCCCATTGATATCTCTTCCTTTGAAAACATCTCTGTCACTTTCTAGTCCCAACAGTATAACACATGAAGAGCTTGCTAGACTTTCTATGTTATCAAATTATAACCTATTCAGCTAATAATAAGTCATACCTACAGAGATCTTATGGAAATTTTTTTCTATTTTAAACTGTGACTCAGGGGAAATAGAAGACACACTCTTGACTCAAGGCAAAGGGAGACACCAGTCTTCAAATACTAGGAGCCATTTTGTCTATCTGAGGTGGTATAGGAATTACCATTTTAATTCTTTCCAAGATTTTAACATGTGTTTTACATTCACAACCTTGATTTTTTTCTTTACCCTGTGACCATTTCCTATTTTGAAAATAGTTTTGATGAATTGAGAAATTGTCCTTGACTCTGTTTTCTCTAAGTTCCTTGTGGAAATTAAATAATTCTTCATGTAGTTTATATTTAAATGCCTTATCATATGCTGCTAAAATGTTGATGTCCTGGTGAATCTGCAAGTTCATTCATTGTATCTTCTACATTGACCCAGGCAATGGTGTTGCTAAATGGGCTGCTATTGTGCAGTATGGATCTCCCCTTCACTCTCTCTGTGCCATCGGTAATGGGGATTCTCCAGCCTCCACCACCTCCATGTCCCAAAGGCAAGGAATGTTGCAGACTTCAGGGTTTGGCTACAGCAACATTCTCCTTCCAGATTTCAGTTTCTATTTTAGTTCTATGATATAAGGATGCCAAAAATGTTTGTCTTATTTCATATGATTCTCATACTGTTCACAGCGGGGAACACTCATAAATCTGCATTTAGTGGAAAGATGGACTGAGACTGGACTGCCGGAGGGTTCACTAAATCGCTTTCTCCTTAAGTGAGCTCCCAAGAGTTGTGTGTGATGGCTGGATCTCAAGGAGATGAAAGTGAAATCAGTAATATTTCTTAATGCCTGGGCTGCCAGCCCATTACAAATGCCATATTCCGGTCAAAACAAACAAATCCAGCCCAGACTCAAGGGGAGAGGCAATAGAATAGCAGACACGTGAAAGAACAGGAAGAATTGCTAGTAGCTGGCTTTAGAAATAATCTACTGTGGCAGACATGGCCTAATAGTGAAAATAAGAGATAGTTCAAGCCGTCTATCCTTAGTACTAGATGAAACCTGCATAGGGTACAGAGGCTTCATCTGACCTCAGGGTGATTTCCATAAGGAATCATGCACGGGTCAGAAGTGCCACCACCCTTCAACCTCCTTGACCATGTTCTGATACAAACCTTCCCTCCCACCGCACTCTGCTTCTCTGCTGGGTTTGGTCATCTAATGCACTAGCCACCCAGAATGCGCAAGAGGCACAATGTTCTTGGTTATAGAATTTACTAGGAACATTAAGAGATTACAAAAAAAATGCATTTTGTTAGGTAAATCAGCTGCTGGAGACCGCTTTAGATTACTGAAAAGCAAGGCTGTCTCTTTGAGCCGTAGTATTTTCAGTTGCCTCATATGCATGTGACAGTTGCCCGCTGAATAAGTAAGACTGAAGAAGAATTGATGCGTTTGAGTTGTGCGGGAGCAGGCTATGAAAATCCCGTGGACTGCTAAGAGGACACCCCGATCTTTCTTAGAAGAAGGGCGCTACGGTACTCCTCAAAGGCCAGGATGGCAAAGGTTCAGCTTACATATTTTGGACTTGTCATCAGGAGACACCATTCCCTGGAGAAAGGCCTCATTTTTGGGTTGAGGGGCAAGTTGCCTAAAGTTTCATAATGAGAGTAGCACGGTTCTCCTCTCCCGTCCTCATAAAGAAGTGGCAAAATCGTCAGGAAACAGATAAATTTTGCATAGTGGTAGTACGTTGTACAGCTAGCTGGTCAGGAGAGGCCAGCCCTGGAAGAGAGCATCACACTTGGCGTGGTAGAAGGCCACAGAATAAAAGGAAGACCCAAAGACGTGGACGGACACAGTGGCTGCAACGATGGGCTCACACATAATGTCAATTGTGGGCATGGCACAGGACTGGGCAGTGTTTTGTTCTGTTGTACAGAGGGTCATCATGGGTAGAAGCCAACATGACACAGCAACAACCTAACACAGTGACTGACTCTGAGTGACTCAGACTGCTGGTGGCAATGTATTATTGTTAGCTGTCTTCATTGCTACCCATTTCACAGCAGTGTAAGGTGCAGTAGACGTTTCTACCTCAGTCCACATCATCCCCTGACTGGTGGTGAAAAAGGTGTTGAGGCCACATCTGACCACCTCTGGCTACAAAAGGGAGCAGGAGAAATCAGCTCCACCTTCCATCCTTCTTTTACCCTTGTCTGATCCCAATCGTTGCTCCCATGACACTCTGTTTTTCTGCTGCTTAATCAGTCTCAGTGGCCACACAAAACTCACAGGCAATACTCACAAGTAAAGGGGTTTATTAAAGATGTTAACATGTTACCATAGGCAAGATCAGTAAAGAATAAGTATACGATTGGTCCACATCTCTCCTTAGCCAGCAGCCAAGTCTCTCTCCGGTTTTCAGTCTCTCTGCCCCATAGCCCCTTTGCCTGGGACTCTGTGCCTGCTCTGCCTCACAGTCTCATTGTCTCAGCACTGCTCTATTTTCTATCATGGGCCTGACCCTGAAGACAGGAGTTCCCAAACATGCTCCATTACTGACTCTTCCCATGGTCCTGGGATTCTTCTCTCTGGTCCTGAGATGGCGTTTCTGTACAAAGGGATGGCTTTGATGGAGATATGGTTGTCTTTCAGTCAGCCCTACCTCCAAGGAAACAAAGTCACATCCTCTAGTAAAACGAAGAACACATCCCACCGTAATCCTGTCCATTAGCATAGCTGAGAACTCCCTCAAAAATGGGATTATGCCCACAGGCATAAAAACCAAACTCCTCGCCATAGAGTCTATGCCGCCTCATGGTGACCCTGCAGGACAGGGTAGAACTGCCCCTGTGAGTTTTTGATACTGTAACTCTTTATGGAAGTAGAAAATCCGGTCTTTCTCCTGAGGATTAGCTAGTGGTTTTGAACTACTGACCATTCGGATTGCAGTCCAGCTCATCACCATTATGCCACTATGTTAGAATTTATAATATATAATATAAGGAAATATAGCTAGGTGGACCATATTAAGTAAATGACTACATCTCCTGTGGAATTGGCTGATTTTCAGACTAGATCATCAGGCCAGTAGTGGGATTCAAACAATTTAACAACCAATTCACTGCCCTACTGACTGCTTTAAGTATAAAAATGATATTTTGAAAGGTAGCTTATTATTTCATACAGTTAACACTTTAAAAAGAACAATAATAGAGTTATACAAACCTGGACTATATTATAGGAAGGCATTTTTAAATATTAATGAGAAAAACCTTAAATAATACCTGACCCCCCAAAATAAAATTATTATTTTAAATATTTCCCTATTGCTTCTTGATTGGTGTCCTCCCTTGCAATGTTATTTGCTTTAATCTGAGCATCATCAGTTGTGTGGTTTATCCTTCACCATCTATCTGTTCCCTGTGGGAGAGGGATCCCACTCCTTTAGAGGAAGGCCAGGTAGACAGTAGTCATGGTGTTTGATGTATTGGAAACAGGCAACTTCTCAATATAATATGTTCGTCTTTGAAAAACCCTTTTCTGATTCTGCTGAGCTTACAGCAATCATCTGAAAATACCTTTAGCTCTTGGAACACTTTCAGGAATTGCATAATTCACTCATAACACTCCATGGGAATTTGGGGCATAACCCAAAGCTGAAACGAATGACAGCGTGCCACCCTCTGGTTTTTCAACACTTTTTCTGTTTACATTATATATTTGTGTACTAAAGTAGCCAATGCAAGGGAATAAAAATGCAGTACTGCATCAAAAGTATAATGACTTTATGAAATGAATAAATAAATATTACAAGCAGAATTCCATTTAATTTTTCATACCTATGAATGAGATGAACGTTAATGTGGGCATTGAGCATGCCCTGTTGTGCAGATGAACATTGTAAAAGAATTGGGAATGTAAAGTTGTGATTTCTACAATGGTGGCTGCCCAGTCCACCCCCTTAGATAGTATCCTGATTATAAGAGCTATTTTAACAACCGGTTTGCCAAACTCAACCAAGAATTCGATAGCAATTCTGCCTACTCGTTGAGAACCGGCTGAATCACACCACGGCATCAGTCCTCTCCTCCTAGTTTGTCTTGTTTGGACGCTTCACTGAAACCTGGTCCACGTCATAGCAGCATGCAAGCCTCCCCTGGCGGATAAGTACTGACTGCCTGAGAGATGCATTGGCCAAAAAGCAAGCTCAGATCTGCTGCGCGGAAGGCAAGATTTCTACCATTCAACCACCATTGGCCCTAATACACACTAGGTGCTCAGAAATGCTTGAATATGTGCTGAGTGGTTAGCTTGACCGTAAATTAAGATTAACACTAAAAAGCTTAGTTCAATTCTAAAACCTGACCTACTGCCAACAGATGGAAGTTTTCCATTTGCTGTCACTGAACTCACTATTTTTCTGAACTCACAAGACAGCATTTTACAAAGAGTTGCCAGTTTGAACGAATGATCCTCTGGTGGAGGCATATTGCCCTACCAAACTTCTGCCATTCCTCTTGGCTGCCCCTCCTTCTCCTAAGAGCACCATGGTCTTATATAATTTCTTTTCTTTTTAATGTCAAACAGACTGGTTTTTGTACTTTTGAATCTGATCTCTTTACAAGGAAGAAATCTGCATTTCGTAGAGGGCGTTTATTACTTAGGAAATGAAAGTATGCAAGCCTACTATGAGACTGATTCTGAAGAGCATGTCTGTGGAGGATCAAGCCTGTGGTAAATGATAAACTATTGGATAGAACAAGGTTAGAAACAGTCTTTGGAAATTTCTGACATAGTTAAGATAAAGGTGTTCTTTCCTCCAGTCCACTGGTGCCCTAGGAGCTGTCCCTGCATAATTCCTTGCCTTGGTCCCCACTGGCCAGGCACAACACATGGACTGGGATCCTTACAGAGAGAAAGAATGTGGGAGAGAGTGCGGTTGGGTGTCTTCTTTGCTGCTTGTCCCACCTCTCCCACCTATCTGTTCACTGACAATAACAGACAAATACCAAAACAGAAAATAACAAATTTTGGAGAGGCTGCAGAGAGATTATAACCCTCATCGACTGCTGGTAGGACTGTAAATATAAACAACCACTGTTGAAAAGCAATATGTCACCACCTCAAACAACTGAAAATAGAAATTGCATGTGATCAAGCAATCCCTCTCTTGGGCATTTAATCCTAAAGAAGTCAGGGTCATAACTCCAACAGACAGGCATGCCCATGTTCATTGCAGTATTGTTCCCAATAGTAAGAAGTTGGAAACCATCTAATGAAAAAAGGAGGCATAAAATAAAAATGCCTTTACAAAGCAGCAATGATGAAACATATAACTGGACATCCTCTTACAACTTTCCGCTAGTTCTTAAATGCTTCCTCCACCTTGAATGACTCATCTCCTCCCCACGACCCTTCTGTAAGAGGATGTCCAGTTGCCTAGAGATGTGCTTTGGGTCCCCGATCTTCACTCCCCCTCATTCACAATGGTATGGTTTTTTTATTCTTTGATGTCTGATAACTGATCCCTTTGACACCTCATGGTCACACAGGCTGGTGTGCTTCTTCCATGTAGACTTTGTTGCTTCTGAGCTAGATGGCTGCTTGTTTACTTTCAAGCTTCTAAGACACTAGATGCTATATCTTTTAATAGCCAGGCACCATCAGATTTCTTCACCACATTTGCTTATTCACCCGCTTTGTCTTCAGTGATCATATTGGGAAGGTGGGCACAGAATGATATGGTTGTTTTGTTCTTTGATGCCTGATACCTGATCCCTTCGACACCTTGTGGTCACGCAGGCCGGTGTGCTTCTTCCATGTGGGCTTTGTTGCTTCTGAGCTAGATGGCCGCTTGTTTACCTTCAAGCCTTTAAGACCCAGATGCCATATCTGTTATAGTCACTGACTGCTTTTTGCACATACAAAAATGCTAAGAAAAAAATATTGCACACTAATTATTCAAGTGAGCCTCATTTAAATTTTCTTAAAGATGCTTTGCTCCAAGTACTGTCACTCATAAATATGTGATAAAATGTATTCATGTCACAGGTTTATTTTCCATTCATATATTTTCAAGAAAAAATTTTATTTGTAATAGAGCAGCCAGATATGTCATTTCCTCTAAACCAGCAGAGCCCGAGATTTTCTAAATGGAAATCATAGACAAATAGGAATGGCAATAGAAAGTGGCATATCCATTTGTTCAAATGGGGTTGCAAACAAAATAAACCAAGGAAAGCTCAGCTCAGCAGAGAACAGCCTGAAGTGTAGGTACACATGGCACACCTCTCTGTCTTCTCGTCCGTAAGGGTGAACGACGGCTATCATTAACAGGAATGATGGATACCTGCATTTTCCCATTTGCATGAAATCAGACGTATTCATTCAAAATCTATTTTTCTCTGGGACTCCCAACTGACTGCCGTCTCAATCAGACATGTGTCTATGGAAAATAGTGTCCGTGGCAAGAACTGAAATTGTGGCCTTGTCCAAATATCTGACACTCATCTTTCAGATACCTTTGCTTAAGATACCTTTTAGACACCTTAAATATCAGCTCGGAAATATAAGTCAAAATCATTAATATTTTTCTTTTATAAAAATACAGTTCTATTGGCACTTCATCCACATATCGTACAAGTTAATAGTTCAACTATATCAAGAAGGGTTGAACAAACTCTACCACAATTCATTTTAAAACATTTTCTTATTCTCTTTAGTCATTGTTATTCATGTAATATTTTTTTCAATTTTGGTAAAAGTATATGCAACAAAACATTCACCAATTTGAAATTTCTATTTGTATAATTTAGTGCCATTGATTATACATTTTGTTTTATACAACCATTATTGTTATCCCTTTCCCAATTGTTCCACTCCCATTAAAATGAACTCAATGCCCCCTAAGCAAAATCTCTTCCTCCTACACCCGTGGTAACCATAGGTCAAGTTTTGTTTCTTTTTTTAAGTATTTTTCTTGATATAATAGTCACATATCATGCACTTCCATAATTAAATAACTTCTAAGAAGAGTTATATATACATCATTATAATGCTCCCTCCCCCTTCTGGCATCCACTCATTATTCCCCAATCCCCCACCACTTGCATCCTTCCCCCTGACTTTCCTGATAAAGTGCTTAATCAGCTCTTATCTCTATGCATCCACTCCTCGGTGCTTCTTAAACTGGGAGACCTAACAAAAACAATCAAAATGAAAACGAAACAGAAAGAAGAAAATAATATTAATCAATACATAAAGATAAAAAATAAAGAGTAAGTGAGTTAGTCTGGGTAGACTAGAAAAACAAAATTCATAGACACTCATATATTTATGTAAAGGGTAAGTGCACATCAAGAAAACATCTCAACCCAGTGCTGCCCAATCCCATAAGTCCAACATTAGCACATATGTCCGGCATTGATCTACCAAGTCCTCCTCCATCTCAAAAAACACATGCAATCACGCCGACTGCAGAAGGAAAGCCAAATCAGTGAGCGTGTAAACATCTCAGCGCTGGCAGGGGTCTCCATGTGGCTGCTCCAGCACCCAGGACTGCATCAGGGTATGTCCATGTGGCTTCTCCTCAGAGATGTGTCTCAGGATATGAGCCTTGCCAGCTGACGCAGAGAACTGGCTAAGGCAGCCGCACACTGGTCTGACCATTAGAGAATAAGAGACAAGAAAGGCGAGGTTCGCCGAACCATTTATCTCTCCACCCTTCGATTAATCCCACATGCGTTCATTGGCCAGGTGGGCACAATAAACCTTAACTATCACCGTGGGAAAGAAAAACCACCAGCAATATTTAAAAAACCAGAGGAGGGAATTTCTTTCTCGGACCGCTCGAGAAATACATGAGCATAGAGCAAATTCCAGTTGGGTCAAGAGAGAGTTCTGTGACAAAGTATCACATTATACCATGGTTCAATTCACCGCAATCAAGTTGACAATAATCTCTATCTGATAGTAAAGCTGTTCGAGTCCCTCACTGTGACTAGAGGGGATCTGCATTGGCCCAATCTGACCAGACCCTGCAGATGGAGTTTGGATCCCCACCATCCTCCATAGCCTTCTGCAGATTGGGTGTTCACAATTTAAGCTCTGGTACTTTTCCCTTCATCATACTTGGATTTTGTTATTGGCATCTTTGACTCACACAGGCTTCTTCCATGTAGACTTAGTTGACACCTCTCTTAGATGCCTACTTGTTCAAGTACAAGCTTTTAGGACCCCAGACACTATTCTAATTGATAGCTGGGCACCATCTGCTCTCTTCACCACACTTGTTGTAGCACCCTTATCTTCAGCGATCTCTTCCTGAAGCTGAGTGTTGAGCAGGGCCGTGTAATAAGAGCTAATTGTTCTTGGATTACAGCCAGAATTACGTGGGAACCCAGAATACATCAGCTTGTCCTTGTGTTATGAATGACTGTTTTACTTTGCCAGCCATATTATGACAAAACCACAACCAACTAGAACAACAACAACATCAAAGGAACAAAACATTAAAAAGTCCAAAAAGATAAGCGTTTTCAACCATCCCCTTAGAGCAGTGGTTCTCTACCCTCCTAATGCTGTGACCCTTTCATACAGTTATTTTCATTGCTACTTCATATCTGTAATTTTGCTACTGTTATGCATTGGGCAACCCCTGTGAGAGGGTCGTTCAACCCTGAAAGGGGTTATGACCCACAGGTTGAGAACCACTGCCTTAGAGTATAAGGCAATTGCATTGATAGCATCCATAAATTATCCAATGACAGAACTTAAGGTGTTGTTGACATGAGGAATATATGTTAGTATAGTTCGTTTGCAAGCTGAAATCCATGAGTTGTTGCTTTGTACAGATTCATTTCTTAATTGGTAGATCTATGCTTACATTGAGCATGGAGATTTGTGCTAGGGGAAATTTTCCTGCATCATCTCTTACAAGAGCACATCCTTGCCTCTCAAATCAAAACCTGTCATATTAATGCAATGGGAGCATTGAAGTGCCAAATATATGGTGGTCTGGGTCTCCTTTCCTTGGACACCCACTAAGCCAGGGTCCCACTCAAGGTCCAGTGAATTCCATTTCCACAGTCCTGGGGTGGCCTATCAGGGTGTTCTGGTCCTGAGTCCAAAGGTATAAGTAGTTTAGAGGTAGGGCCCAGGGTGTTCAGTCAAGTTTCCACACGAAATCTTTCTGGTGTGACCCTTAGGGGAAGCCATGTTCCCTGTGAGGCCAGTGTCTAAGGTCATCATAATGCCCAGTCCATGGCATGGTTCACCGAACCTTTTTCTTAACATATTATGGAACTATATGAAAGTTACAACTGCACCTTCCTTGCTTTCTCTAATGAGTACATATATGATGTTCTCAAAGCCATTTTTAGCCCAGTTTCTTCTATCTCCATAGAGCAGAATCACACAGTCTGCCTTAACCCACTGAGGGCCTCAAATATGAAAGCATTTGTTTCTTTGCTGCTCCGTGATGCACTTCAGTGGCACCCAGGGGACAGCCATCCCTGCCATGCCTCACAGATGCTCCTATTTAAAAGTCTTTCTCAGTCTTTCCTACCTCCCACTGGACGTCACGAAGCTCGTTGTGTGGTTAATCATTTGCTTTGTTTTCTGCTGTGTTAAGGAAAACTGGACTCTCCTCGTTTGTGTCGCAACAAAAGGACTCTTAAGGCCTATATTTCCATGGTGAACATATTCCGAGATCTAATCAAACATTCATTGTCCGACAAAAGTGTTTTGTATCTTTCTATCTAAATGATCCATTGAGATTTCAAGAATAATTTTATTTTGTTAGATTAAACATGAGAATTTATTAACTCAATATTGTGCAGAACAAGCCATGAAGTGTGGCTGATAGAAGCTTGTTAGTAAAACCCACTCCCATCAAGTTGATTGTGAAGCATAGCCCCCATGTAAATCAGAATAGAACTTCTCCATGGGGTTTCAGAAGCTGCACATCTTCATGGAAGTAGCTAGTGCTAACTACATCTTTGAGTAAAAGAAATCCCTTTATGTTCTGACTTCATTGCAATAAACCAAACACAATAACTGAAGAACGGCAGCAATTAAATCTTAAAGAGATGGATTTATGTGAAGTCAATTAGTTATTGGTCTACACTGAGCTACAATTACCAACTGATGATCTTCACGGTCATTTAATTTTGGAATACTGTAAAGTCTAAAACGAAATGAGCCGCATAGATGGAGATTCAAGTGGGGTAGGTGGTCACTCTGGCAAGCACCAGCCAGAACCCTCCTGAGGATGGCTTAGCTTGTCGGCAGACTCCTAGAAAGACTGCAGAAAGAAGCAGGGAGCAATTTTTTTTTAACCTTTGTGAACCTGAACAGGACATTAAGCTCTGTCTGCCTCCGTTTCCTAATTAGCAAAATCAAGGTGATAGCAGTTTCTTAGGTGTTCCTGTGCATTGAGTTAGTGATAGTATATCATGAAAGAACAGTGTTTAACCGTAATGCCTGTATGTGTTGATTATTACTGTTGTTAGCATTCACATTAACTTATTCGTATATGCATGTTTCCCAAAGTGAGCAATACTTCCCCTTGGGAGACTGAAATGATTCAGCAGGGCTGCAAAAACAGATACCTACACTTTATCTTGGATTATGGCGAATCCAAGAGTACAAAAGTTTTTCATTGCCAGAGGGTAATAATAATGTTTTTTTTCTGAAAAGGGGTTGTAGACCAAATACGTTTGGGAGCCTATGGTATGCACACTGCAACTCTATCTAGTTCGGGATGGTTCATCTTCCTAACAAGCAATGAGCTTCTATCAAGGTGTTACAGTGTGCTAGAAACTGGGATGATCACTATGTAAACTTAAAAAGCAAACAAACGAATAAAAATTCCATCAAGTTCATTCTGATTTACGGTCACCTCATCTGTGTCACATTAGAACTGTGCTCCACAGGGTGCACAGCGGCTGGGGTTTTTGTTTGTTTGTTTGTTTGTTTTGTTTTCAGAAGTAGATTGCCAGAACCTTCAACTTTTGATGAGCAGCTGACAGACTGCATTAAATTTAAAGGTGAGGAGAATTCTGAATTTAGAAGAGAGGTTAGGCAAATTACCATTGTCTGTGGATCCCTAGTTTTCACCTGACTCATGAACGGCGAGTCTTTATACACAGACAAGGCATACAGTCACACACACACACCCCTGCCCTCACCCATCTGTTCAAGCAGTTCGTGGCTAATGTCACTCATTCAGCAACTTCAGCTCTGTCCCTCTTTAAGGAGGTTACCAACGGACTAACCATCTCACTGCCCTCCCCCAACGCTAATTCTCAAAGCTTCCCTTAGCGAAAGAATGCCTTTTAACCATTCTGTTTAGAAATCTTTGGTTAAAAAACACCTGGCAAACAGTCTAATGAAATTGTTACATTACGATCTTCAAAGAGTGTCACTTAATAGAAAATAGCTGATAACTCCAGTCTAGATATACTGGGGTTGTTTATTTGACTCAATTCAGAATCAGCTATCTTGTTTATTTTCAGTCTCAGGGCTTAGTTTTACAGGAAAAAACAAATTCGTGTCATTATTAAAGAGTTATGTGCTGTAGTGGAAAAGACATAGGATTGATTTGTCCTGACTAAAAATTTAGTATCAGTGGCCACATTGAGAAAATGCCATAACCCTTCTTCACCTTAATTTCCTTATTGGTAAACAAATGTAGTAATACCTATTTTATGTGATTGCTTTGTAAATATAGCTAGATAATATATATACAACAATAAATATGGAACTTACCAAAGATAATTGTTTTCATTTTTATTTTTCTTCCATGGGATATTTACTCTCAAATGTTGTATATACTGTTTGTTATTTTTTTTAATAATTCACTAGAGATTTTTTATGGTAAAGACAAAGGGGCTTCAAAAAGTTCTTGGAAAAATTTCATTCCATTTTCCCATGAATTATTTGAAGTCTCCCCACATACATATCAAAACATTCAGCAATATCTGTATGTAAAATCCACTGATTTTGATTATATTTTTCATATTGTGTAATTATCATCACTATCTTTTTCTGAGGTACCCCACCCCCATTAATATAAACTCAGTGCCTCTTAAGCAAAAACTCCATCTCCTTCACTTAATTCCACTTCTGATAGTGTATTGGGCTATGTGTTAGACTTGAGAAACAAATCCAGAGACACTCATATATGTGTAAGAAAAGACTTTATATCAAGAAGTAATCTAATATTAAGCATGTCAGTCCAGCCCAATTCAGGTACATGAGTCTGATGCAAGCCAGGGCCCTCCTCAGATTCACATAGCTACAGGCTGATGATGCAGAACGGTGAAGCAGGAAGGTCACAGGCCATGGGTGCAGTTTCATGGACCCAAGGTTGGTGGGAACATGGCAGAATGCCCACAGCTCGGGATGGGCAGTCCACAGGGGGCATCCCTGGAGGCAAGCAGAGTCCCAGCAAGCAGGAAGGCTGAGAGGCAGAAAGGGAGAGCATTCACACGTACCAGTTTCTTTCTTCTAAGAAGGTCCCGCCCCCAGGGAGGCATCACACTGTAAGCTGATTGACAGGTTGGTCTCCACTCCTATACTGCAATACAAATTCAATCTGACACGAAATTATTCAACAACCACAGATTAAGTGTTGGGCTATTAACCATAAGGTTAGTAGCTTGAACTCACCTGTTATTTGGAGGGAGAAAGATGAGGCTCTCTTTGCTCATAAAGAGTTACAGTCTTGGGAATGCAAGGGGCAATTCTTCCCTGTCTCACAGGGTTGCTGTGAGTTGGGATTATAATTATAAATCTGCAAGTTCGGCAGTTCAAAACCAGCCACTTTGTGGGGGAAAGACCGTACTTACTAATCCCTTAAATAGTTAAAAATCTCTAAAACTCACATGCTTATCTCATCTAAGTGAGATCATTTAATTTACCTTTTACTATCAGCAGGCTCTGACTCAAAAGAGAACTTTCTCGTAGAGTTTCCAAGACTGTATTCTTTATGAAACTTGACTGCCACATCTTTCTCCCAAGGAAATGCTGGTAGGCTTAAGCCACCAGCCAATCATTTAACCAGTACACCACCAGGACTCTGTCTTCTGTACAGCTTACTTCACTCAACATGATGGTTCCGAGGTCCATCCATGTTGTGGCTTGTATCAAGCCGTCGTTTCTCGTTACCACTGAGTACTATTCCATTATGTGAATATAAAGTGAAGAAAGACTTAAAAGGTCCAATCTGTGAAGATTATAGCCAAGAAACACTATCAAGTCATGCTGCTCTGTTCCGAGGGACCGTTGTGACTTGGAAGCAACTCAAGGACGTCTGGCAATAGGAGCACTTGTACCTTTGGTTTATCCATTCATCCAGTCAGATGTTTCAGGTGTTCCACCTTTGGCCTATTGTAAAAAATGCTATAGTGAACACTTATGTGAACACTGGTTTCTTTGGGTTTCTGCTTTCATTTCATCTAGCATTCATTGGGTGTTCTGAGTCATAGGACACTTTCTTTAATTAAAAATTTTTTTATACTCTTGATTTACTTTTTTTAAATTATTTTATTGGGGGCTCATACAACTCGTCACAATCCATACATACATCCAATGTGTCAAGCACATTTGTACATTTATTGCCATCATCATTCTCAAAACATTTGCTTTCTACTTGAGCCCTTGGGATCAGCTCCTCATTTCCCCCTCCCTCCCCGCTCCCCACTCATGAACCCTTGATAATTTATAAATTATTATTATTTTGTCAAATCTTATACTGTCCGATGTCTCCCTTCACATACTTTTCTGTTGTCCATCCCCCAAGGAGGGGATTATATGTTGATCCTTGTGATCGGTTCCCCCTTTCTACCCCACTGTCCCTCCACCCTCCTAGTATCATCACTCTCACCACTGGTCCTGAGGGGTTTATCTGTCCTGGAGTCTCTATGTTTCTAGTTCCTATCTGTACCAGTGCACATCCTCTGGTCTAGCCGGATTTGTAAGGTAGAATAGGGACCATGAAAGGTGGGGGGGAGGGAATATTAAAGAACTAGAGGAAAGATGTATGTTTCATTGGTGCTATATTGCACCCTGACTGGCTTGTCTCCTCCCCGAGACCTTTTGGTAAAGGGATGTCCAGTTGCCTACTGATGGGCTTTGGGTCCCCACTCCATACTCCCCCTCATTCACATTGGTATGAGTTTTTGTTCTTTGACGCCTGATACCTGATCCCTTCAACCCCTCATAATCACACAGGCTGGTGTGCTTCTTCCACAGAGGACAGTTCTATGTTCAATATTTTAGGAACTACAAAACTGTTTTCTACAATGACGGTGCTATTTTTAAATCCCCTGCACTTTTGGATGATTTCTCCACATTCCTGCCAACACTTGTGTTCCGTTTTCTTGATCGTTGCCATTCTAATGAGAGTGAGATGGTATGTTGTTTTGTTTTGCACATCCTTAATGACTTGAGTGGTTACCCATTGGTCTGCGTGCGATCTGCAAGGTCGGCAATTCAAAGCCAGCCACTCTGTGGGGAAAAAAACACACTTTCTACTCCCTTAAACAGTTACACTCTGAAACCCACAGGGGCGGTCCGACCTGTCCTGTGGGGTCGCTATAAAAAGAAATCAACTGGCTGGCAGTGAATTTGACTTGGTTTTTGAATGACCTAGAAATGTGCTCCTTCATTAGCCATTTTAATATTTTCTTTAGGGAACTTTCTGTTTAAATCTTTTGCCCATTTCTCTCATTGAGTTGTTTGTTGTTTTGTCATTGAGCTATACAACTATTTTTATATGTTTAGATATTAGACCCTTATCACATACACAAGAGTGGCTCCCATATGAGATCTCCTTTACCTATTTACCTTTGGCTTCTTGTGCTTTTATTGCCCTGCCTGATAATTCATTGATAAAGCTATATCCCATAATTGCCCCTATATCTTATGGTTGTATTTTTCATATGTAGGTCCTTTCTCCATTTTCATTTGAATCGTGTATGGTACGAGACACCGGTCTTGAACCTCTCTTGTTTGTGGAAATTCCGTTTCCCAAGAGCATTTGTTGAACAAACACTTCTTTCCCCTGCCCCCTCCTAATGAATTTGGAACCCTTCGAAAACCCAATTCACCATAATGTATGGATTTGTTTTTGGATTCTCAATTCTATTTTACCTAACTATTTTAGGTACTGTAGCTTTGAAATGGGAATGTGTGAATCGTTTGGTTTTCTTTTTCTTCTCCAAGATTGGTTTAGCTACTTGTAGTCATTTTCCCATCTATATAAAAATGAAGATTGGCCTTTACGTTTCTGAAAAGCAGTCTCAATGGAATTTTTATAGGGATTGTATTGAATTTATAGATTGATTTGTATAGTGTCCACATCTTAAGCCTTCTGATCCATGAATTCTGGATGTTTTTCCATTTACCTAGGTATGCTTTAATTTATGTTAGTATTGTGATAGTTTTTGTGTACAGGTTTTTAAGCTTTCATATAAATACTGCTACAATAAATATCTTTTTTTCCATCCACAGTGTTATTCTGGGTTGACTAAAGAAACAAATTCATAGACACTCATGTGTATAGTAAAGAGCTTTATATACTAGAGCAATTGAATATGGAAAAAACGTCCCAACCGAGACCAGATCGAGGCCATATGTCTGATATTACCCATATGTCTGATACTAATCCATAAATTCCTCTTCAGATTCATGCAACACATACAATGATGCCGAATGCAGGAAAATCATGATCACAGGGCAGTGTGTGGGAAGTCTTGTGAATCCAGTGGTGTTGTAAGCATCTCAGTGCTGGAAGCACTCTCCATGTGGTTTCTCTGGCTCCAGAGGTCTAGTTCCATCATCCTCTTTCCATGTGTCTTCTCCACAGGGATGTCTCACAGGGAGTGAACTGAGAGAGTGTGTCCTGCCTCCACAGAAAAATGCAGGAGTTCCCAAACTGCTCAGGAGAAGGCCATGCCCACACAGAGGCCTCATTGGCTATATTCTGATTGACAGGCTAGACTCCACCCCTTTACTTTTAATCCTCTCAAATTGACAAACAAGTATGTAACTACCATATCCACCCCTACAATGAATATCTTTAGGTGAAATACATATACATTTGCTCATTTTCCTAAAATGAATTCTCAAAAATAGAGTTAAGGAGTCTGAGCTGCAGAAACCCACCACCAAAGGAAAAAACAAAACCCACTGCCCTTGAACTGATTTGGTCTCTTAGTGACCCTACACAGGATTTCTGAGGCTGCGAATATTTACAAGAGCACACAGCCTCATCTTTCTCCCACAGAGTAGCTGACTAGCAGCCCAACGCACCAGGCTCTTTCTGGAGGGTGCTAGATCTTGATTTATATGCTTTTAAATTTTTTCTTCACTAAGAGGAAACTTACTTTGCATACTCTTATAATAGAAATAATAGCAGTCCATCATAATCTCACCTGCTATGAAATGAAGTTAAGAGGCTGCCATTCAGATTATGGTTACTCTTCAGGATTGAGGTTAAAAAGGTTTTTTTTAAAAACAAAAAAAATTGTATATATATTTTTTCTTTTCTTTCTTCCTTCCCTAGAACGTTAGTTTTTAACCATTACTGCCCATCATAATCACCTGAGGAGCTTTGGTGACTCTGATACTTTTTAAAAGATGATTGGGTGATTCCACTGGGCTGCCAAGATAGAGCACCAGTATGTTATACCACCTCAGGCTGATAAGAATGTTTGAATTTTAAGGTGATTCCTTTCTCCACCAAATTCATTAATTAATTGCTTGATTTGTTTGTTTGTTTATTTAAATCATGTTATTGGGGGCTCATACAGCTCTTATCACAATCAATACATACATCCATGTGTCAAGCACATTTGTACATTTGGTTCCCTCATCATTCTCAAAACATTTTCTTTCTACTTGAGCCCTTGGTATCAGCTCCTTATTTTTATTATTTTTTCATGTCTTACACTGGTCAATGTCTCCCGTCACCTACTTTTCTGTTGTCCATCCCGCAGGGAGGGGGTTACATGTGATCAGATTTCCCTTTCTCTCCCCAACTTCCCCTCACCCTCCTGGTATCAATATTCTCATTATTGGTCCTGAGGGGTCTATCTGCCCTGGATTCCCTGGATTTCCAACTCTTATCTGTACCCATGTACATGCTCTGTTCTACACAGATTTGTAAGGTAGAATTGGGGTCATGACAGCAGGTGTGTCGGGAAGGGGGGAGCATTAAAGAACTAGAGGAAAGTTGTGTGTTTCATCAGTGCTATACTGCACCCTGACTGGCTCATCTCTTCCTTGTGACCCTTCTGTAAGGGGATGTCCAATTGTCTTCAGATAGGCTTTGGGTCTCCCCTTCACACTCCCCTTTATTCACATTGATATGATTTTTTTGTTCTGTGCCAACCCAATTTAACGATCTAATTTTGCCTGTTTTGATTTAATTCTTTTTATTCCATTTGTTCTCTTAGGTAGCATTTTCTATATGGAAATGTCACATATTTCTGAATGTTATAGTCCACTTCCTGTTTATTCTTGTAGCTTTATTGTCTAGCATGCAGGCAGAAGAGAAAGAAGTACAATTATGGCTGACTTAGTACAGTAGTTGATTGTTCAACTTTCTAATCTTAAAGCTAAATATTATTTTAGTAGAACTCTGTGTCAGCATAAAAAACGACATAACCTTACTGAGAGAGTGTCCTCCTTTTCAAGCTAATGTCTTTTCTCTGCCCCACAAAATAATTGCTTCCTGAATGCTTATAAATTGGTCTTATTCCATTTGAAATGTGGCAACAAAATTATCTTGAATGTACCTTCATTGAACGAATATTTTTTGAAGTATTGTGCTACTTGTTGGGGATTCAGAATCAAATAAGCAATACTCACTATCCCAGTGGAACTCAGAGTATAGTGAAGGAAACAGATAAGCCAATTATTAAAATATGGGATGGTAGTGCAGGATATGAGAGAAACATTTGGGGGATTATCTTGTGATATTTGGCCTCTGCTCATCTCTGCTCCACAGAGCTGACTGTTTCCTGTGGATTTTAGGTCTCTCCCACTCCTGTTCTTCCTTAATAAAAAATTGCTACGTCTCCATTCTTCTATTTCACTACAAGGCTTGAAACTGGTTCATTCTGGTTTGACCCCCTGCTGAGAATTCACACTTCCGTCCCAAATATCAAGATCTATATTTTAACAAGATCCTCCATGATTCACTTAGATTCCCAGGTAATTCATAAGATGTCCAAATGTAGGCTCTGACTCAATATGTCTAAGGTGGAAATGCAAGTTCCTGGCAGGGGGCCAGACCCGTATGAACCAGTTGGAAGTCCAATTTCCCCAACTGCTGAGTAATATTGATTGTGCTCTTACTTATTTACCAATATATCTTCAGGAAAAAAATCATTATCCTGATAAAAACTTGTATCCATAAGGGGGTCACTGTAGGTCAGTATCAACTCACTGGCAGCGAGTTTGGTTTGAGTTTGACTATAAACTCATGAACACTATGATTCACAGAGTTTAACCTCCATTATTCCTTTTCAACTCAATTATATAACACAAATAAATTATGAACTGAAAGATATTCTTCCAAGCTACTTAAACTAAATCAGTATATTACTTTTGTGGCTTAGGGGGGTTTCCAAATCAGAGACTTCCAGTGCGGCCCATGAAGTATGCTGCATGCTTCAAATGGACAGAGTCTAAAGTCCCACTTGTCTATGGTACCATGCATGGGCTGGGTCACCAAGGGCTGCATAGAAATATCTATAAACATTTTAACAACATATTTTCACACAGTTAATACTATATGAAACATCTAGAAATAACTCTGAAATGGACATCACAGCTAAATACCTTTCCATGTTATTTGAAGCACTGATAGCCATATCTTTTTGAGTGTGTAATATAAAATGTGGCAGATTTCCATAACCACTCTCTTCTGTAATCCTTGTTTTAGGATACAGAAGGAGATGCCACATATCAAATATCATTTAAGGAGAACATTTATTAAGGCCTAAACAAGAAAAGGCAAGACAAAGATACAGCATCCAGATGAGGGAAGCCATTAGCATGAGGTTGTAATGGGCGTCAAGGGAGGGCAGAGGAAGCTGTCCTGAAAGCATGATTCTAGCAGATCAATACATTACAATTACAGTCAGGACTAGACTCGAGAACAGACAGACAGAAGAGCTTTACGAGATGGGTTCAAGGCCCTCAAACCAAGGCAGTCAGGAGGAGACTCGTGGTCTCTGGATCCTAGCACCCCCATTTCCACTAAGGACACACGCAGGAAGGTCCCTAAGGGCTATGCCTCTTCTCCCTAACCAGCTGGGAACTGGCAATAATCCACTATCCAATGCACTCTGCCTGAAGGCAATGCTGTTAATGGTTAGAGGGGATTCAACAGAGGCTGAATTTATGTAGAGTCATAAACAGATTTAGGACTTCCATGTAGACCATAGCCTTTTGCAAACTGAGTGCTCAGAAATTTAAGCCCTAACACATATTGTCCATTTAAGCGCTCTCATTTTGTTTTCATTTTCCTCGTTCTCTCACCATCAATTCTCAGCGATAGAATTTGAAGGTTTGGAGTATGAGCTCCTGACCTAAGACCTTGGAGTCTTAGCGTGCATGTGAAAATCATCCTCACGATGACTTCCTGGCACTGGATCTTGCTAGAATGATGTCTTAAAGGAAGTCTGTCACCATCTCCGTGAGATACGATGAATGTAGCAGTGTCTGTCGTGGCCTGCTGTTCCTCTCTTGTTCCATCTGTGACCCTTGCCTTTCATCGCCCAGAGAATGGGGAAGGATTTGGGGGCCCGCATCTTTCCAGACACTTCAAAATTCGTGCTGAGATACAGTTTTCTGCCTAGTTCTTGCCTCCAGAGTGCACACTGGAGCAAGGCTATTTTCTATTTCAGAAATCCAGCTGCTGGCGACCCTGTCATAAACGCCCCGGTCCTGCTATTAAATGTCTTGCTATTCATTCCTTGCTACTTTGAGGCCCTTTATTTCCATGCTGAGTCTATTCATCTGTCCCTGGCAAGGGAGGCAATGTGCATGCCCATAAGGCACACAATTGAGATAACTAACATTAAGCAATGCCTTGATGATGAACTGTTCCGAATAATTAAATCCCTGTAAGGGGGTAGAACCTGTTACTAGTGACTGATTTGACACGACAGCAAGTCTGTCTCTGCAGCAGACTCTCTCTGCTGCCATCAAGCTTGTAATCCTTTGTCGTCAATTACCAATAACTGACCGATTTCCACTAACGATGTCAAGATGGTCATTAAAAGAAGACATGGCCGTAAGACGTGGCTTAAGATGATGTTTTTGCTAGATCATGTCAACCCCTGGCATGATGGAATGAATTGCTACCTGACCTTTTCCTCTGCTGTGATCAGTTGTGGATCAGATCATTGTCGTTCACGTGTTCCCCTGGATGATAGTCGGAAGTAAATCACCAAGCTCTCCTGAAACGTATTCAACATCACAGTAGCATGCAAAACTCCACTGATGGCAGCTGCGCCTGATGTGCACTGGCTGGGAGCCAAACACGGAGCTCTGGTGGCAGACAGGAGTTGCAACCCACAACCCGCACTCCGTCATCTGCCTGCAGCTGCACAACCCGACTTTCCTCGGGCATATTGTGGGTCTGGTTGAACCCCAGCCCCTGGTCCCAGTGGCACGATCTCCCTGAATCCCAAGATCAATTCAGTTATTCACTCTCCTGTCTTGTAAAAACAACCCTGAAATTCAACCTTTTGGGTTTCTTTTTTATTATTATTGTTATTGGCACCACTTTTTCAGATTATATTCTGTCTCACAAAATACCCAACAACCTTCTAGCTTCACTCTGAGTCTCTAGTCTTGCCCTACACCGATTTTTCTCTAATTTTCCATCAGAATTCTCTTTCACAACAAAAAGTAGATCTTGTCCTCTAGTGAGGGTCCATGTTGCTTTCAGGGTGAAGTTCTAACTCTTCAAACATAAAACCCTTCACAAGATGCCCCGACTTACTGCTCCAGCTTCGCTCCCGCTTGCTTTTGGGATTCTCCAGCATCAGTCTCTTGATGGAACATGTATTCCTCCATCTCTTCCTTTGAGAGCTCTACCACGGAGCCGCCAGTGCTCCCTAGAATGAGAGCATACCGGAGACACTTTTCTGTATAAATTCCTAAACACAGACACACACACTTTATCGCTTATGTTTCTTTGGGGTTGGTTCAAGTTGCGAGACTAATAAATAGAGAGAAGCAATACGTGACAGTAGTTTTTCCTCAAATTGCTGACAAGAGGAAGTGCTTCTACTACTGTCTGATGAGTTCAAAGAGAAATCTCTGTGGCTTTGATTTGGGCATCCTTTGACTCCTGGTCAGTTTCAGAGCCTCCTTATACTTATTGACCAGGTAGGTTGTTTTTCTGACCTATGTCTAGTCTTATGCTTTGTTCATATTTTATTGTGCTTGGCCTTTTCTTGTCCATTTTCAACACATTTGCATATTTATTTGCATAGAAACTATTCATTCCAAATCTACAGCTCAAATCTTTGTGGAAGTTTTGATCGACGTTTTATTTTTGTAATTCTATATTCCTGTTTTATTCCCTTTATTGTTTCTACATATCTAGGCTTGTATATTAGTTTTTTTGTGGCTTAGAATAACAGAAATTTATTCTCTCACAGTCTGGAAACCAGAAGTCCAAAATTGGATACACTGGGTTGAAAGGAAGGTGTATTGGTTTGGGTACTTTAGAGAAACAAATCCGCAGAAACTCATGTATAAGAGAGATTTTTATATAAAGCTTAAGTGCGCATCAAGAAAACATCCCAGTCCAGTGCTGCCCAAGCCCACAAGTCTGACATTAACCCATTAACACATATGTCCAACCCCAATCCACAAAGTCCTCCTCCATCTCACAAAACATACATAATGATGTCGACGGCAGGAGGAAAGCTGAGTCAGTGAATGTGTAAATATCTTAGCGTTGAAGGGGTCTCCACACAGCTGCTCCAGCACCCAGGGCTGTAAGTAAGATGTGACTTAAGATGTTGTTTTTGCTAGTTTATGTCCACCCCTTGCATGGTGGAATGAACTGCATCGGGGTGGTCCATGTGGCTTCTCCTCAGGGATGTCTTACAGGAAGTGAGCCTTGTCAGTTGAAGCAGGGAACTGGCTAACGCAGCTGCACCTTGGTTCGACCATCAGAAAGCAAGGGACCCAAGAACTAAAATGGCGAGGCTCACAGCCATTTATCCCTTCGCCCTTCACATGTGTTTATCGGCCAGGTTGGCACATTAAACTAACTCAGAAGGTGTCAGCAGAACCCTGATTCTTCCCGTCACTTAAGAGAAGAATAAGACCTTTCTTCTAGTTTTTGGTAGCTGCAGTCATTCTTTTATTTATTGCTATATCACTCCAATTTACAAGGTCACCATCTTCAAATCTCTCTCTATTCTATCTTCACATAGCCTCCTCCATGGCAAATCTCTCTCTGCATCTCTTTTACCAGGATACTTGTGCTTGCATCTAGGGACCATTCAGATAATCCATGATAATCTGCCCATCACAGGATCCTTAACTTTACCACATCTGTAAATACTCTCTTTCCAGTTAAGGTTACATGTACAGATTCCAGAAATTCAGACTTGATATTTCTGGGGCTAGTATCCAGCCTTCTATAGCTTGCTTAATATGTCCCCCACCCCAAGGCTACTGAAATTGGACTCTCACATGGTTTTTAGTTTTTCGTTTTCAACTTTAAGCCAGCATCTGGGCCAGTTAAATTCAAGGCAGAGCTCAGCTTAGAAAGTATGGTGACTGCTTTCTGAGATTTCAATAGTGTAATCTTGATAGACTTTCATGAAGGACACAGGTCAACCATGTAGGATTATTAGTATGTAGTTTCAAGCTGGAACACCACATTGGAGAGGAAAAGGCCAGGAAAACTGTGCTGAGAAATGTTTTCCATCATAATGCACCTGTTAATTTTCTGAGAGGAGCAGAGACTGTCCTACGAAAGATGTGTTAGGAAACTTACCCTTCAGCCCTAGTCCTGCCTCTAGTGTTCTACTATTAGTTTTGTTCTTAAAACTCAGAGCACGTTAAAAAGGAATATGATTTTATTCCCTCGGGATTCCAAAACTGTCATTTTGACCTGGTGTAAATCTAGAGTGAAAGTTCTTTGGGAAAAGGTTTCAGGAAACACCACCTCCAGGCGTGTACAGACCTAGATGGAGCAGATGTGGAAAAGCAATAGCTTCACATTTTGGTAAATCTGTCTAATCATGGCTTCTATGACTGTGTAGCAATGCTTTTGACTTGCCCTTGTAGGTAGTATCCTTAGCCAGCCCCCTCATTCACAACCATCACTTTTTCTGTCATCCCTACTCATTGTCCAGTGTGCATGCCTATTAGAAATACTATGATTTAGGTCAGGCACACCTTAGTCTCTTCAAAGTGACATCTTTGCTTTCTAACATTTCAAAGAGATGTTTGCAGCAGATTTGCCTACTACCGTGTGTCATTTGATTTCCTGACTGCTGCGGATTCCAGTAAAATGAAATAGTTGACTACCTCCATCTCCTCTTCATTTACTGTGAGGTTGCCTGTTGATCAAGTTGTGAGGCTCTTAGTATTCTTCCCATTGAGTCACAACCCATACTGGACGTTTCAGTCTCTATTCTTCATCAATTGCTTCAAGACTCCTCACTTCCATCCAGAAAATAGTGTCATCTGCATCTCACAGACACGTACCTATTCTGAGAGCTTACTTTTATATGTGGGATAATATAAAGGGCCTTCACTGATGCAAGAATAAGCACTTTTCTCTTTTTCCAACAATGAACATGTCTTCTTTGTTTTTGATTAAATTCTCATAGATACCATTTCTGGATTCTTTCTTAAGTTCCCTTGTTTCTACCGATTCCTATGCCTCTACCTTGTTAATATGATTTCTGTGACTGTGTAATGTGTTCTTTTTTTACAATCCGAAGATGTTTATGGTTATAAAATTTTATATGGCAGCAGCTATTGCTTCTTTCATAACATGGATGAATTGCACCCAATATTAAAAGTGTTCCCAAGGATACAAAGGCTCACTTTTCCTTTCTCCTGCCAGGGGAAGCCTGCTCCTAGCACATCAACAATTGTAGGCACAATTGTACAGCAATAATAAGTAATGATTAGAGTAAAGTCATAGAGAGTATGAGAGATAAAAGAGAGATTGAA
This sequence comes from Tenrec ecaudatus, assembly GCF_050624435.1. Classification (NCBI taxonomy): domain Eukaryota; kingdom Metazoa; phylum Chordata; class Mammalia; order Afrosoricida; family Tenrecidae; genus Tenrec; species Tenrec ecaudatus. The sequence goes on along the minus strand of NC_134530.1, from coordinate 249,615,170 downwards.
ATAATGGAGTCAGACACATTTCATGGTAGCATGCTCACCTTAGCCCCGCTTGGTGATCCACATGGAGAAAGAGAAAGAGAGAGAGAAAGAGAGAGAGAGAGAGAGAGAGAGAGAGAGAGAGAGAGAGAGAGAGAGAGAGAGAGAGAGAGATTTAATGCTAACCAAGGCTTTTATATTCTCTGGGGACGGGCAAGCCCCCTATTTACAGGTGAGGACATACGTCACAGGAAAGAGTTGTGCTATAGGTGATACAGTAATGGAAGGGGGTGGTCTAGGGGTACCCACACAATAGGAAGAGGAGGGATTGGGGGTACACATGTGGCAAGATCGCGGATTCTAGATTCAGGATGGCAGCCTAACTGAGCGGGTTTGACCTGTTCCCTGGCACCATTATCAGTAGGGTGTAAACTCCACCTACAGGAACCAAATCCATGACTGTAGGCCTTCAGGGAGGAGTAACACATTGTCCTCAGCAGCAGGGAGCAGGGCCTACTGTGTAGTCTGGTGACTGATTGCCCCAAGGGAAGTAACTTTTACCATTAGCTGCAAGCAGTGTCCTAAATCTAACATATTTGGGGGAGACAACTTGGGAGAAATCTTTCTTGTTTCCCACATTCTCTTTTGTACGGAGACCTAGATGGAGGATAGTAAAGGATGGAAATAGGAAAGAATTACCTGACAGGTTTCCTGTTAATGGTCTGTTTCTAAATTTGTTAGGATATGAATAGAGAATGCATGCTGTAGAGTGTCTCATTTTAACTTTCATTCATGCTTTCCTAATGAAAATTATTGGACAGAATCTTATAAATTTTGCACAAAAATAGATTTTTATGTTTTCTTTTTTTAAAATACTTTTATTGGGGGTTCTTACATCTCTTATCAGAATCCATACGTTCATCCAGCGTGTCAAGCACATTTGCACCTATGTCGCCATCATCATTTTCAAAGCATTCTCTTCCCACTTGAGCCCTTGATATCAGCTCCCCATTTCTTCCCCCTTCTTCCCCTGCCTGCCCTCCCTCATGAGCCCTTGATAAGTTATAGATTATTTTTTCCATATCTTACATTGTCCTCCATCACCCCCAACCACCTTTCCATTATTCGTCCCGCTGAGAAGGGGTTCCAGTTGATCCTTGTCATTGATTCTCTCCTTTCTCCCCTACCCCTCCCTAATCCTCCTGGTATCTCTACTCTCCTTGTTGGCCCTGAGGGGTTTATCTATCTTAGATTTCCCTGTGTTGCTGCCTCTTATCTGTTGCAGTGTGCATGCTCTGGTCTAATCCAATTTGTAAGGTAGAATTGGGGCCATGATAGTGGGGGAAAGGAAGCACCAAAGAACTAGAGGAAAATTGTGTGTTTCATCAGTGCTATACTGCACCCTGACTGGCTCGTCTCTTCCCTTTGACCCCTCTGTGAGGGAATGTCCAATTGTCTACTGATGGGCATTGGGTCTCCTCTCCATGCCCTACCCCCCAACCACCACCCCACCATTCACCTTGAGTATGGTTTTGTTCTGAGTCTTTGATGGCTGATACCTGATCCCATCGAAACCTCATGATCACACAGACTGGTTTGCTTCTTCCATGTGGGCTTTGTTGCTTCTGTGCTAGATGACCGCCTTTAAGATCCCAGATACTATATCTTTTGATAGCTGAGTACCATCAGCTTTCTTCACCACATTTGCTTATGCACCCATTTTTACTTTTTCTAAAATAACAAGTATTGTGTTCTCAGTGAAAATTTACACAGCAAATTAGCAGAGACATTGGTTACAGTTTTACAATATGTTTGTTCTTCCATTATTTCCCTTTTGATAGTTTCATTTTCATATGTTTGTTCTTCCATTATTTCCCTTTTGATAGTTTCATTTTCAGTAGTCTGGTTTCCCTGATCCCTTACCTGTCCACCTTTGCTTTAGAGCAGCGGTTCTCAATCTGTGGGTCACAGCCCCTTTGGGGGTCACCTGATTCATAACAGCAGTAAAATTACAGTTATGAAGTAGCAACAGGAATAATTTTATGATTGGGGGGGTCACCACAACATGAGGAATTGTATGAAAGGGTCACAGCATTAGGAAGGTGGAGAACCACTGCTTTAGAGTAACTTCTGATCAGTTAGTCTCATATAGATTTTTTATTTTCAAAGACACACAGTACTCACTGGTAATATTACTTATTTTATGAGGCAATTTGTTATTTGGCTTAACTGTGACCGCAGGAGATAGTTTCAGCTCAAAATTTATGAAGTAGACAAACATTTTGAGGAATGTTTGTTACATAGGATTAGAAATACATTTAAATACATGCATATAATCAAGTTTAGTAATTTAAAAAAAACCCTCCCTGCCAGAGTCAAGGTCAACTCATCAAGACCCTATAGGACAAGGTTAGAACTGCTCCTGTGGGTTTCTAAGACTATAACCCTTTATGAGAATAGAAAGCCCCATTTTTCTTCCACGTTTAGTTATAATACTTCAAAATTGTGTGTATCCTCATTTATGTTCTCTTAGGTCTACTTAACTTTGAAAGATGTATTTTGTGTTGTAGTAACGTATCTGTTAATTTTTGCTTTATAGATTGATTTTCTATGCTGCTTGGTTTATACAAGTGTATAACACAGCTGCATAAATTGTCACAGCTGCATAAATTGCACCATTGTGCCCCTACTCCTCACCTATCAACAATTCATCAGTCAACATGTTGCATGTGCAACAATGATGAAACAACTACCATCCAATTATTTTATGCATTCATCAAGATTTTCTGCCTATATCCAGCTCCTGGCCCCAGAGCCCCCACACTTGTGTGTATCAAGCTCACAAACACAGCAGCCGGGTCTCCAGAAGGCCTCCTGCCAATCCCATGACCTACTTCATATGAAAGAGACAACTGAGGCAGCTTTGAGGGAATTCTGAGAAGGCCAGGACTGTCACGGAGTGATGTGGAGAGTGGGGTGGGGGCGTAGTGAAAAGGCTGGAGGTTAGGGAATTAGCTGCTCCTTTCTACTCAAGCAGCCTGGAGGGACCCCATCGTACAGTAGGAAGGACTTTAGGAGGAACTCGGGCCCTGGAGGCTGCAGTAGTTACCTACCTCCCCTTCTTCCTCTGCAACCCAGGTTACCGAGCTCCTCTTCTGGGCAGCTGCTAGACTCCAGACTTAGCATTCGGTTCTGAACCCAGCAAGACCAGCGGGGGTTGCTCCTTTCAGTGGGCTCCTTCCCAGCCTTTGGGCTAGCAGCAGGTGCTGGGCCTGAAGGTAGGTGGGGAACAGGTAAGGAAGACATAAGTAGCAACTCCTACCTACTATCTTGACCCAAGGCCCCGCTCTATTCTATCTGCTGGGTCCTAGATTCTCTGGCGTGCAGCCATTAGGGTTCAAAGCACTGTGTTGTCTGGAGCAAAGCAATTCCACAGATCTGAGCTCCTTCCTCACCCCCCACCCCCTCCTCTTTCACTTCCTCTGCCCAATTTCCTTCCCCTTCCTTCCCTCCTTCTCTTTTCCCTCCTCCTCTTCTGGTAACACTGTGTTTGCATCATGACCTAGACTTTGGAGTCTAACTGGGAGTGGGTATATAATAGTGATTTGCTTTTTTTCGTTTTAAGCCTTCCCTCAACCTTAATCTATTTTTTACTGAGATTATTTATAGTGTTGTTTGTAAGCCAGTATTTGCCCAACTTTTTTTCATTAGTACTTTCCTAAGGTGCCTTTTTCCTAATGTTGCCTCCCCATCCGTGAAAGTTTAATATCACTGATATACCATGCATGTTGTATATTGTGCTTGATACCTAAAAAGTCAAATTTCTACCCCAAAATAACTAATTTTCTCCCCATGGAGTGATATGACCCCCATTCAGAATGCACATACTGGAGTCCAATAGACCCCCATGTAACGGGCCTCCTCGTTCAGGCAGCCCCATTTAGCAACTCATCAAACACACGTGTGCCTCATGTGGCCATTGCTCGTTATTTGTTCCCTTCTCCCCTGATCTTCCTGGATGGGATGAGTGTTACTTAGAGTTGAGTTAGGTTCTTCCTTGAATATTTTTCTCAGATGTACTATATGGATAGAAAGCGAAGTCCCTAAATCCATCTACATCAGCAAATATCTCTTTTGTCCACCGTGGCAGATACCATCTCCTTAAGCGGGTCAGGGATTCGGAGTCTCCTGCCCCTTCCTCTCCAGGAGCCCTGTTCTAGTGTAGCATTACAGATGCAAAGTCCCACGCCACGCTGATCGTTGTTTGGCGGAATATTGTAAGAATTATTCTTTACTGTTAATATGCAATAATTTTACATAATGTGCCAAGTATGTCACCTTGACCTCCATCTTTAACTGCCCCTTCAAATGTCGATTTGTGTCTTTCCTCACCAGGGACAATTGTTCTTCTGTGATTTGCAAACGTTCTTTTGGCCTCTTTCTCACCTTACCCAGCTATTATTCATCTGTTATGTCTTTTAGATGAATCTTTAAGTTGTTCTGTTCTCAAGCCGTCCATGGACGTGCTTAATGCTCATGTTGTGTTTTAGCTGTAGCCCCGCCTTCCTCGGAGGTCACTGTCATCAAGTGCCTGCTACGTTCAAGCATTTTCTCTTATTGCTGGGCGCCTTCAAGGTTATTGCTCTACGGCTTCACTGACTTTTTGAAGGCTTCTACCTCTCCCTTCAGGACTTGAAGTGCAACCAGTTACTATTAGAGTGTTTAGTGGCCCACACTAAGGCAAATGGGGAAGCACCTCTCCCATTCTACACTTCACATTCGTGGCCTAGACTTAGGGAGACCGTCTCAGCACCTGCTGCTTGGAAGACAGGGAGCCCGGGGACACTAATATGAGGCTACAATGAAAGGTTCTGCAGACACCTAGACTCCCCCAGAGCATGGCTATTGATAAGCCGTGTCTTCTGCTTGCCTTGGGAGATTTGAGTAGATTGGAGCTGAGGGTCATTTCTTTCCAGAATACCCTTCTTTCTTCAGTTTTACCTTAATAGAACAGTCACCTGGAGATAACGGCTCTAACTCAGAAGGAATGTTATAGGTTCTAGATCTAACATTGTCACTGGAAAACCGTGTGATTACCAGCACGTCACTAGTTTCCTTGGACTACAGCACTTCACATAGGAATGAAGAGATTGGTAGACTATTGGCCTTTAAGGTATCCTCCAGCTATGCCATTCTCCGCTTGCGAGAAATCTCAATGTACTGAGGCCTCCACCAACAGACCAGTGCCTTGAGTTACTCCACCTCGTGGTGAGCCCATGTGTGGCCGAGTACGACTGTGCTGCATGGGACTGTCAGTGGTTGATTTCTGGGAAGGAGATTGCCAGCCTTTCTTCAAAGGTATCTCTGTGTAGCACTGAACCTCCAACTTTTCACTAAGTATCTGGACATGTTGACCACTTGCACCACCTAGCCGGGAACTTTGAGGGTTCAACCTTGACTTGCTAGTTTCCTTCTCGGTGTGCAAAGGAGTACAGCTCAGTGGTTTCCAAACTGCGTTCTGAGAATCCCTGCAGATTCCTCCACAAAGGGGAAGATGGAGATTAGAGGAGATATTTCGCTTCAGTTTCCATCTGAACAAAAATATTCAACCCTTAAAACAAATTTGGAGCAGCCTCTTCAAGGTCACAAAGGGAAAGAGCTACGTCTCTATTCTTGGTTTACAACCTCCTCCACAAGACCACACTGTCTGGCACAAGATTTTTGCAGACATCATGAGAAATTGGTTGCAAGTAGGTCAGCATGCCTCAGCCATTGACTATCTTCAAAGAGATTCATTTAAGTTTCAAGTACTGGCTAATATTCTTCACCATAAAGGACAACTTTTTAAGTTAGTGATGTTTAACACGAGACTTTGAACCAGTTCAGATATGGCCCACAAAGCTAGGCAAGTATAGACTCATTTGGGTTTTAATGTGGGTGCGCCAGAATGATAACTAGAATGAGGAAAAAGTATGGGTGTCAGCCTGCCTCGAAAAACGCAATCTCCCTCTGAGGAAACAAAAACAGTGTGTGCATTATACAGCAGGCAACTTTATTTTAACTGATTGTACCCAAAACGATGATGTCCACCTTAAAGATGCTGGTCAGCCATGCCTTACTGGATGGGTGCTGCTCTCCAGGTCTGGCAAGAATCCAATGCCAAGCCTCAGGCCTGAGAGGACTAACGACACCCATTCCAGGGCTTTGACCTGGCATTTTCCCACGCTACTTAGTGTTTCAAATCACTGGATTTTTCAACTCTGGGTCTGTTCTTGGTTTGTTTAGTTAACTAAACCTGACTGAACCTGTCAAACCTGTTTGAGACGTGACTTAAAAATCAAGGAGTTTCTTCTATTTCTTTATTTTTTAAAATGATGAGTAACTTTAGTTCTGGGTGTACTAGGCTTCAAGACACATCTGTACACAGAAGTACAGACATGTGGAAGTCCTTACATTTTGAACAACTTAGGAAATGTAGGTGGACAAGGAATGAAAATACTGAAGCAGGGATTTAATAGAAGTTCCACCCCAAGCCCATGGTGGAATTCATTACTGGACGCCATATAATTTAAAATCTTAAGATTCCATGGTGTAAATAATCAGCACAGACTAAAAATAAACCTCATTTAATGACAGTCTGCAAGTGTATATAGATTTGGGGGTTCCATTTTCATTCATTCTAATCATTTTAAAACTCATAAAAATAACATGGTGTGAATAAATTTAAGATGTGGAACCAGAAATACATACAGGTTAGAAAGCCTCTCATCTGGGCTAAATATATATTCTGTTACTTTGGAGCAAACATAAATGTATTTTTGTAAATGCTGGTCCACTAGTGACGGAGCCTTGCAGAACATATGAAATATTCACTAAGCCCTTTGTCTGCATAAAAGGGATAAATACATACAACAGTGACTGATTGTATGCTGTCATGGATCTGGCCTCTAGAAATCTGGGCTGGGAAGCCACCATTGTGCCTTCAAGGATGTGCCTTTAAGGTCGTGTTACAGGCATATACTGGTGCTAAAGCTCAGGTACTAAGGCTGATGAAGGTGATTCTGACATCGCTCTGCAGAAGAGTCTCAAAGCTCCTCAGTAAGATCTCTCCTCACATTACAATACCTGGCACCTCCATAGTCAAGCTGTCCCTCTCTAGTCATCTCACTGCCATTGGGTCAATTCCAACTGATAATGGTTTCTACAGGGCAGGATAAAACTTACCCTGTGGGTTTCAGAGGCTAACTTAACAGGAACAGAAAGCCTCATCTTCCTCCCCCAGAGCAACTGTTGGTCTCGAACTGCTGACCTTGTGGTTAGCAGCCCAACACATAACCATACACCACCAGGTGTCCATAGTCATAGCCAAGTTGAAATGTATAGAGACATCAAAATCAGCAAATCAGCATTTTTACTTCTTTTTTTTATTATTTTCTCTTTAAAAAAATCATTTTATTGGGGACTCTTACAGCTCTTTTTTTTAAAACATTTTATTAGGGGCTCATACAACTCTTATCACAATCCATGCATATACATACATCAATTGTATAAGCACATCTGTGCATTCTTTGCCCTAATTATTTTCTTTTTTTCTTTTCTTTTTTTGCATTTTATGCATTTTTACTTCTTTACTGTTCTTCTGTCTCTTTTCTCCTCCCATCAACTTTTGTTTTAAAGGTGTTCTAATTGTTTATGTTCACACTAATGCACTCATATGTCATTCAGCATAGGGATACTTGGTTCTTGATGACACTGCCTGCAAGCTCTGATGTGCAGAATAATTTGGTTGCCTGTGTTGGCCTCCACTTTGGTCAGCACAGTCTGTTAAAGTCGAAGGAAACTTCTATGCATGGCATTAGATGCCATTTCTACTCCATTCACAAGAGCCATGGAATTTAGCTGCATCTGCTCCTCTTTCCTATTAGCTGTAAAACGGGTGACTGCTGTCTAGTTGATTCCACCTCGTGGTGACCTCCCAGTGTCAGAGAAGAATTGTGCTCCAGAGGGCTCTCGGTGGCTGTGATCTTTCGAAAGTAGATTGTCAGGCTTTTCTTCCGAGGTCCCTCTAGGTAGACTTGAACCACCAACCTTTCATGAAGCAACTGAGCTGGTTAACCATTTGTGCCGCCCAATGACTCCACTGTTGGCCTTAGGAAGGGAATATCAACTCCTTCCTCCAAACACAGGAATGAAGATCCCAAGCTTTAGGCTATTGAGTCATCATCTCTGCTTCCTAAAGTTAAGTTTCATAAGTCCCTGCTCTGCATCTACATTTCCTCCTTTCTTTCCTCTTGCCATTGAGCCCCTCTGATGCACTATTATTAATGGTGCCTTCTTAGCCAAGCAAGATCAGAAGTCTTTAAAGCCCAAGAGTATTTCTTGCATGGTACCTGAAGGCATTGAAATTTTAGCCAAATTGAAAAGAACTTAAAAAAAATCAGTAAAAGAAATTGTTTGAGTTTATAAGAAGATGAAGTCTGTATAAAATTCAAAAGGGGGAAATGGTTGCCATTCATATACCTGGATAATGCTATGATCATGACCTTCCATTGTTTGCAATCTCCCTGAGATTAAAGTTTACTGTAAAAACTGACCTACTTATGAGAAGCTTGTAAGAAAGACTTTGGGCTAAGATATATAAATCACTGGAGAGAATACTATTTGAATTCAATGAAACAAGTTCTAAACAGGAAGAGGGATTCAGGCAAATCAATGGTTAATAGCCATGATTTGCTCCACAATTGTGAATAATTAACAAATGCTTCTTTATAACTCCTTTAATCCTAATAAAATACTTCTGAAGTAAATACTAATTTTATCTTCATATGACAAAGGAAGAAAGTGGACATAAGTGAGATTAAGAAACATGGTTTGTAAATTGGAAAAGCAGCTGGAATTCAGGTCTCACTGGGCCAAAATGCAACTGTTTAGTATTTTCTATTGCTTCTTCATATGTAAATAAATTCAGAGTTCATGAGAAAGTAAAAGGAGGGTGATTTTTATTATAGACTTGGAATTATTATCATAATAATTGTTCAATTACAGAGCAACCCTGAGAGAAAGGAGATTTAGCCATCTTGTGTGTGCTCATATAAACTCTTGAAATAATTTAATAAATCTTCCATGAATACCAATTGTTGCAATGCTTTCTTTTAAAAATTTGAATAAATACATTAGCTTTTAATGAGTTTTTTTTCTAACCTACTGGAATGGTAAACATGTAGGTTTTCTGATTTTCTCTGTCTCTGAATATTTTTTCCAGGGTCAACGCCTTTTTGAAAAGTTGCTCCAACTGACTTCACAAAATATTGAAATCAAGCTAGTGAGTGATGTAACTGCTGAGTCAAAGGTATTAGAAGCCTTGAAATTAAAGGGTAAGGCCAAGGATGATATATTACTCTACCATTAGATATTCTATCAGGGGACCTTTAAAATATTATAAAATTTCTTTATAATCAAAATATTTCACTCTACACTTATTTTTCCTTAGAAACTAGCCTGAATAAAATTATTAAATGTGAGGATTCATTATCAATATGATCAGTATTTTAAGTAGTCTTGATGTGTACTTGTTTATGCAAAATAGTCTACTGCACATAACTGAAAGGAAAATTCTTTCCCTCTCTGAACATTTCAATGATGATAGCAATGAACTACCTCTCATTAGGACAAACATTGGAACAAACATCAAATGGAAATCTTCCTCTTACATCACATTTTTTTAAAAATATAGTAGACATGTATATTTGATATTTGACTTCTAAGACAATGCCACGGGAGGACATTAATTATATTGCAAGTTGGCCGCCCGTCTCATGACACTATGGAGACTAAGTGTGAAAGTGCATTTCTTATTTTACTGTAATTTCAATTAGCTACACTCTCTTTTAAATACTTTTGTTTACTGTAAATATTGTTAACCTGCATTCATTATCTGGGCTGAAACTTCCCATCGGGGATCAAACTGTTTGAGGTCCACAAGGGAAAATGAGGGGGACCATTTCATATGTGGCATCAACTCTCAGCCTGTGTTCTAAGTCTGATGTGCATTAAAAACTTATTATGCGAACATACATTTTAGCATAATTATACGTGTAACAATTTTATTTATATATAAGATACACATTTGCCAATTGAATGATATTTGCATGCACAGATTCAGGGACACTGGTTACTTTCATCGTATTGGACAACCATAGCCACTATCCGTTTCCAAATTATGCCACCAGCACTAACAGAGACTCAGTGTCCCCTAAGCAGTGACTTTCCTTTCCCAGCTCCCACCACTTCTCCAAAGACCCTCCAAGCTCACTGCCACTGAGTAAATGCCAACTCCTAGCTGCCCCAGAGGACAGCATAGAAGTGCCCCTGCACTCCTGGAAACCACCGTGAGGTTTCGTTGCTCTCCACTGCATGCTTCCTATGAGTAGGATCGTACATGCAATGCGAGGGTGCTTCCAAAAGTTCCTGGACAAGTGGAGTTAGAAGGTAATGGACTCTGTGCTGTGAATTTTCGGAAGCGTCCTCAATTATGTGCACATGCACACACATACATACACGAGGAAGCTTCCAAAGGTTCATGGAAGGATTCCGTTACCTTGTCATTCTATTGTTCCAAAGACTTTTTGAAGGCCCTTTGTCTTCCTCCTTTTGTACTTGCTATAGGTTCTTGCTGGTTATCGTCCCCACATTTCTATGTGAAACAGCCTTTTGGAAGCTTCCGTGGTCTTTTCTTCCGAAGAATAACATTTGGAAATGATAAAGCATGCTGAGAGACACAAACATATAGAAGACCTGAGCTGTCCATCATCATGGGCCTGTGGCCATGCATATTCGTGTTGTTGTTGTTGTTGTTGTTGTCCTTGTTGTTAGCTGCCATCAAGCCAGTTCCAACCCATAATGACCACATGCACAACAAAGCCAAACACTTCCCAGGCCTGCACCATCCTCACAATTGTTTTGAAGCATAAGGAAAATGATGAGAATATTACTTTCTGAAAAGCTTCACAAAGTTGTTTGAACCTAGCATGATATTTTTGAATAACTAGAGAAATTCTATTTCAGTGGCTTGACAGATACAATCAGCATAGGTTAGAAATGTGTTATGACTTTGACAGTTAAGAAATGAAATCGGGTTCCCACTATCTGAAAAATGTGTTATTACTCAACACAGTTTTAGGAATGGGTTACTTTTGATTAACTGAGGATGCTTGTATTTGCAGATGAATTTTCCCATGGAACATACGTGCATCTCCTTTAGCTATGATTTTTTTTAAGGAAGGATAAAAAAAACTAGTGAGTTAGAAAGAGAGAAAGGGAGCTAAAAATTCTTTTACTGCTTATTTACATATCCACAAGTCTGCCCCTTGCCATAACTCAAACTTGATCTTGCAAACTCAACCAGAAATTGACACTAAAAGATACTAAGGGACTACAGCCTAAGTGCTTGTGGAATCTGAGGATGCCCACACTTGAAGGGGAAGAGATTCAAGTTCACTCAGAGACACTTAAGAAAATAGGTCTGCTAACCTACTTCCCAAAGAAACCGGTGATTGGAAAGCCAGTAGAAGTACAAAAAAAAAAAAAAAAAGACCTGAAGTACATTTACATTATAAGCTACAGATTAAAGCCTCATAGATTCTTGGACTGCTAATAAAAAAATAAGTGGATGTTAGTAGCAACTCAGGTTCTGTTTTTTCAATTGTAAAATGTAATGAGTCTTATAAAATAAAAAGAGAACAGATAATTATCCTTTATAAAAGCAACATAAGCAGCACCCTAATTTCTCATAGCTATTTCCTGTGTAGTTAGAGGGGGCCTAACTGGTTTTATAACACATGTGTGTATATTTGGTGCAGCAAAAGTTAAGTGTCAAAACGTGATATGTAACTCCTCCTGTTCTTTGGGGGAGGTGCCCTGATGGCGTAGTGGGTTCCTCGTTGGCCTGCTAACCTCAAGGCCAGCGATTCAAACCCAGCAGCACATGGAAGCTGTCTGCTCCTGTGGAGACGGAGGGAACGCCAAGCCTCGGGAACCCTAGGAAGCAGTTCGACTCTGCCTATAGGCTGCCGAGAGAAAGTGGGTGTTCTGTGGTCATAGAGATGTATTAAATTAAAAGTTAGTTCATTTTAGAGAAGAATATTTTTAATGAAACATACTTAAATCTTTGTCTGACTATCTTGCTTAGGAATTGTCTTTTACCTTTTTTAGTGCCTGATCCTAGTTTTTCAGAATGACAGAAACCAGGAGACTGTTGTTGTTGTTGTTAGATGCCATCATCAAGTTGATTCCCATCCATGGCAACCCTATGCACAACAGAAGGAAACTGAGCCGGGAGCGGAGTCATCCACCCCATCCCTCATTGAGGGCCTTCCTCTTTTCACTGACAGGAGACCAGCCAGGAGCAACTCCAGCTGCTATGTACTTACTGACCATAGGAGCTAAGTAAATAATTATGAGAAAGAATGAGTTCAACTTCCACATCAAAGGTTGAGGATTCGGTACAGGTGTGCACCCAGCAAGGGCAAAGCAGGCAGGAGACATGGCCTGGCTCCCCCTGGACCACCGAGCCCCGTGAGACTGGAAGGAGGCCCCAGGTCCTGACTCCTCTTGCCCCCAACTCACTGCCACACTTCTCCTTGGCTCAGATGTCAGCCTCAAACGGTGGGTGTGCTTGTAGCCCCACCCCCGTGGAGTCCTGGCGCCCAGGGCGCCTTTAATTCTAGAGAAGAATCCCCATAAATTCAAGAAGAGCTTTTCTAATCCGATTTCCTGATTTCATTCACTAACCATCTCCCCCTGTATCCCCTTATCGATCTCCATTGCGACATGGTAACTTTGGCCACGCTTCTCTCCTCCAGCAACTGCAACAACAACGGGCCTGAACCCGCACTCAAGTCACAAACTAACTTCCACATTCGTGCTTCTTCTCGCTTGTCTAAAGAAGCCAAATTCTACAGACTCTATGCTCTGGAGATTTCTCCAACATATCACATTGTCTTCTCAGCCATCACTGTCCTACTCTATAATATTTTACAAGGAGTCTCTGGGCAGTGCAAATGGTCCATGGGTTTGCTGCTAACTGAAAGGGCAGGGATCTGAGTCCGCCAAGAAGGGCCTCGGAGGAGAGGCCTGGTGAGCTCTTCTGAGAGGCTGTGGGCATTCAGAACCCAGTGGAGTCCAGTGTTACTCTGAGAGACGTGGGAGGTCATGAGATAAAGCTAACTTTACAGCAATGAATTGGGAGCTTTGAGAGAGGAGGTTGTTTTGTTTTCTTGGCTTGTTTTATATTTGTGTGTGTTCCTCGCACAAATGTTCCCTTACCAAGTTGTGTGCGTGTGTGTTATGTCACTCTTAAATGGACAAATAAGACACATTAAATGTGGGAATCTACAGTGTTTTGTTTTTTCATAACCTTAAACCCTGTGTGTCCCCTTCACAATGGACGTCAAACATGGCAAACCTCCCTGAAAGCTTCTTCGTGCATCTTCAACAGAATCCCCTCTGCAAAGGGAATCCCTGATCCAACTTCTACCACAATGGACTACCTGTACCTTTTACTGAACATTATATAAATAGAATCTTAGAATGAGTACATACTTTTTCACGTCTGGATTCTTTATCTCAAGCTCTTTAATAATATCCATCATTGTAAGCTCTGTCACGTCATCCCAGTTTATGGTGAGCATGTGCACAACAGAGCAAAACTCTGCTCACTCTTGCATCACCCCATGACCAGTTGAGGATCAGCCCATTGGGAGCCATAGGTTTCCACTGACTGATTTTCAGAGCTGACCTTCAAGTCCTGTTTCTGGCTCACCTTAGTTTAGAAGCTTTGTTGAAAGCTGTTTATCGTTGGAGCAACATGCCCACCTCCACTGACAGAGGAGTGGGAAGCAAATCCACGTCTTCCACAAGAAAGGCTAGAGTTCTGCCGCTGAGGCAGCAGTGTCCGAATAAACAGTGCTGTCAAGTTGACTTTGTCCCATAGCAACCCAATGTGTGGCAGCTCCGATTTGTGCTCTCTAAGGTTCCGCTTTCCATATTCTTCACCAATACATAATTCAGACACATTTATTCTTCTTAAGTTTTCTTTATTCAGTGTCTGACTTTCATATGCATATTAGGCAATTTAAAAGACCATAACATGGCAGATGCACATTAGTCCTCAAAGTAATGTCTTTGCTTTTCAACACTTTAAAGAGGTCTTGTGCATCAGATTTACCCAATACTGTGTGTCATTTGATCTCTTGAATGCTGCTTCCATGAGCATTGATTGCGAATTCAAGTAAGAAAATATCCGACAACGTCAATCTTTTCTCCATTTATTGATCCAGTTGTGAGAATTTTGGTTATCCATAATTTGTTATGATTTACATAATCTAATGCCTTGGCATAATCACTAAACCACAATTAAACATCTTTCTGGTATTCTCTGCTGTAAGCCAAGATGCATCGGAGATTAGCAATGATATCCTGGTTCCATATCTTCTGAGTCTGGCCTGAAGTTCTAGCAACACCCTGTCAATGTATTACTACAATTGTCATTGGATGATTTTTGGCAAAATTTTACTTTCATGAGATATCGATGATTTGTTCTATAATTTGAGCATTCTGTTGGGTCACCTTTCTTTGGAATGAGTACAAATATGGATTTTTCCCCCAGCCATTGGCTAGGTAGCTGTCTTCCAAATTTCTTGGCATTGGTGAGTGAGTGCTTCCAGTGCTTCGTCAGCTTGTTGAAACATTTAAATTAGTATTTCACCAGCTCCTGGTGCTTGGTTTTTGGCTTAGTGCCTTCAGGGCAGCTTTTACTTCTTCTGTCCCATTGGTTCTTGATCATATGCTGCCTCTTGAAATAGTTCAATGTTGACTGGTTCTTTTTGGTACCGTGACTGTGTATTCCTTCCATCTTATTTTAACATTTTCTGTATCATTCAATATTTTCCCATAATTAAACTCTAAATAAGTAAATAAAATCCACTGCTATCTTGCCAATGCCAACTGCTAGCAACCCTACATGACCAGGAAGAACTGCCCCTACAAGCAGGATAACAATGCCCTGTATGTTTCTCAGATGGCCAGAGTTACAGGAGTAGAGAGCCTCATCTTTCTTCTGTGGAGCTGCTGGTGGTTTTGAGTTGCCGACCTTGTGGATCACAGCCCATCTTCTAACCACTATGCCACCAGGGTTCCTAATCTCAAAATCAGTGGTTCTCAACCTTCCTAAGGCCACAACCCTTTCATACAGTTCCTCATGTTGTGGTGACCCCCAACCATAAAGTGATTTTCGTTGCTACTTCATAACTGTCATTTTGCTACTGCTATGAATCGTCGTGTAAATAGCTGATAGACAGGATGTATTTTCATTGTTACAAATTGAACATAATTGAAACAGTGATTAAGCACAAAAACAATATGTAATTATATATTGAGAAATATTTACTTCTAGTTACAAATAAATGAAATTTTGTCTTGAAGCCCTGGTGTAGCATGAGTAACAGTTTTACTATAACAACAGTAAACTGCATTGCTACAATTTGCAACAGTACGTGTAAAAAGCCAACCTCAGTGGGAAGGTTGAGATAGCTTCTTTCTCACCAGATCAGCATATCTGCATGTGGGTGGACCCACCTGGAGATGATAGAGGAGCAGTGTCTCAGTTCCTAAGACCATCAGAAATATGTGTTTTCTGATGGTCCTAGGTGACCCCTGTGAAAGGGTGGTTTGACCCCCAAAGTGGTCGTAACTCACAGGTTGAGAACCGCTGCTCTAAATAAAGACAATTATAAAGTCATAATTGTATCTCACATGTACAACCAAAAACACAATATTCCTCTTTACTTCCTTGTGTTAGTCTGGGTAGACTAGAGAAACAAATCCAGGGTAACTCATATGTGTATAAGAAAGCTTTATATCAAAGAATAATTGGATATTGAGAAAACATTCTAGCCAAGTTCTGATAAAGTCCTTAAGTCTGATATTAGCCCATGTGTCTGATACCAGTCTGTAAATTCATCTTCAGACTCACACAACACATGCAGTGACTAGGAGTGCAGGAAGATCACAGGCCAGTGGCTGGAAAGTCTTGTGGATCCAGTGGTGGTGGAAGCATCTTAGTGGCGCTGTGGGTCTCCAGGGGGCTCCTCAAGCTCCAAGGCTCTGACTGCCATCAGCATAGCTCCATGTGGCTTGTCAACAGGAATGTCTCGCAGGGAATCAAGTAGAGAGAGTTGAAGCAGATTGTGTCCCACCAAAAAGGAGGAAGGCAGGATTCCCGGGATCCTCAGGAGAAGGCCATGCCCACACAGAGGCCTCATTGGCTATGACCTGATTAACAGACTAGACTTCACCCCTTCACAAGTTGACAGGAGATTATGTAACTGCCACACTCCTATATTTTGTCTTAAATAATGAAATAAAAGAGAGAAGAAAACAAAGATATTTGTTATATAAAGAAGAAACACTAAAAACAATTATAGTCCTCATTTTTGCAACTGGCCACAAGGTCATAGCAGATATTGAGAACGGGACATTCTGTTTCCTTTACTCTTAGCAAGTGCATTAGTTGATGATGGATTTTTGTACGTTCCCGAAAATTCTGGGGCATTAGCAGTCATGTTGGAACAGTGTTACTCTAGTTTTCCATTGGTTTTAATCACAGAGCAGGGAAATAGTAAGAGACGTCCTAAGGGATTTATGTCCCAAACATATTCTTTTTAACTTCCTTTATGTAATATCAGTCTAATGTCCCCTTGGTACTCAGGAACAATCATAGCACTCAATCCAGTAACTCCCCTTTTTGCCTGTTGTTCCAGATGAACCTCGCATGGCCAGACAGTATTCTTACTTTCTAGTTTAATAAAATCAGTGGCATGTCTCCTGGTGGGTGCATACTGTCCTTTGAAATAAAACCTTTAAATGTTCTGAGCATAGGATCATGGACAGGAAGCAAAAAATGTGTGAATGGGTCACTAGGGTTAATCGTGAGTGTGGCCTTTCCCATTTCCACTTCTTGTCTCCCAGGCTCATGAATCCTGGCTATCTAAGAAATAACACCCTATAGTGGGTGCTGCTGGAGAACACATGCATACATCTTCCTGGAGAACACTGACCCAACACTGACGGGCATAACCATTTAGTTGGCACCATAATTGTATCTTTAGAAAGCCATTACATTTTTCTATCAAGCCAACTGCTTCCAGATGTTTGGGAACATGGTAATACCAATGACTTCTATGACTATGGGCCTAATGCCAGACTTTATTCAGAATGGATCTCTTGATCTGAGGTGATCCAGTTCAGGATACCATGCCAGTAGACAAAGAATTCTGTAAGTCCATGGATGGTAGTTTGGACAGGAATTTTGCATGTAGGGAAGGCAAATCCATATCCTTCTATGTTAGCAAAGGAAAAGCACTACCCATTCCTTGACGGGGATGATCCAGTGTGATCTGACTGCCGCTTGGTCCCACTTTTTATTTCCTCTCTTGGGACTCACTTGGACTTAAGGCTAGCTATGGGTCTAGAAGCAAGAAAATTGGTGGCAGGGGTATTTCCTGGGGACTTTCAGGAATGTCTTGTAAAGTATCTTGACTCAGACAATCTCTCAGACAAAAGCTCCTTACACAGAGCTAGATTAATCTCATCATAGTGCTATAAAGGACAATGGTTTTATGGTGATGGTGGCTTAGCAGACAGAGATGGAGTACTCTCTTCAGATGAAATAAGAGGGGTGATTCTGTTGGCAGGTGCGATTTAATGGGATCTATGGACTCAGTGTTCCCAGCTTCTTATTTATCTGCCCACGTGTCCCTATCCCAAGTTTCAGGATTTCGTTTCCTGAAATGAAATCAATGCCCTCGTGTTAACTTCAGACACCATTCAAAACTGGGAATTTAATTGATGTTATAATTCAACCTGTCTTAACAGAATCTTAACAGGATTTATATTTTTGCAATATCAACTCTATTACTGCAAGAAAACATATGGCCGTCTCTCAGGGCGCAAGTGGCCACTTTGAAGACGTTCACAATGTGCTTGAACGGTGACTCAGAAGCGCTTAGCTCATTCTTTTCCTTTCACCACTTTCTCGAGGGAAAAACAACTAGCCGACTAGACGACCTGTTCTCCTTAGCCGAAACACATCAAAGCAGCACCCACAACTCTGTTTCTCCCTGCGATTTGGTCTAACACTGGTGATGTTGTACACATTTCCAGTGCCATTTCTTGCCATAGGGTAGCAGTGCCCTTGTCCCCAGTGGAACTGGAGTCGTCAGTGTATTGACTTGAAAACCAATTCATAAAACTCATCCTTAAGATATTGCCCCCTCTTGAGCCGTTCTCAGTACCAAATGTCTCATACGAGGCCCTCTAGAGGACAGAAGTCAGTGACGTGTATAAGCAGATGCATGAAAAACAAAAAGCCCACTACACTGAGTCAATTCCAACTCCTATCAACCCTGTATTGGGTTTCTGAATCTTTATGAGAGCAGGCAGCCTCATCTGTCTCCCAAGGAGTGGCTGGTGGGTTTGAACTGCTGACCTCAGGGTTAGAAGCCCCACACCTAACTCACAGTGGCACCAGGGCTCCTTTTAACTATGTATAGAGAGATTTATTTCAAGGAAATGGCTCCCACCACTGTAGAGGTTTACAAGTCCATATCCATGGATCAGATTGAAGGTTTTTCCTGACTCACGAATTGCAGGGCCTGACTTATCAGCAGGGTCGCATCACATCACAGCTGGCTCACCTCACAAGATCCAGAGGTCAGAGAAGGATCAATTAGACGTAGGATTGAGAAGGAAAGAGCTTTGCCAGAATTCCCATGCATATTGGATACAGGCCACAGAACTGTTCATATCCGAACACAAAATTGAAGATGATTACATAACTTCTGCCATGCCACTGAGAATAATATGGCCTAGCCAAGCTGACATATCGTCTTAACCATCACAGTATATACATGTACTGTATATACTTAAGAATAAGCCGACCCGAATATCAGCCGAGGCACTGATTTTACCATAAAAACTGCATTAAAAATGCGCTGAAAAACTCAGCTTATACACGAGTATATATGGTACACCTTTCTGGTGGGTAGATATCAAACATAGGATTGCTCAGTCATAAACTGCTCGAACGCACTGCCATCGAGTCAATGTCCACTCACAGCGACCTTATAGGACACAGACGAACTGCCCTGCTGAGTTTCTGAGGCTGTGTGTGCAGGGATAAAGAGCCCCATCTTTTCCCGCAGAGCGGCTGGTAGTTTCGAAGTGCCGACCTGTGGATCTCAGCCCCATGTGTCACCACTACCCCACCAGGGCTTCCCATAGGCTATATGAGTGATACCTTTTAGTAGCTATTGCTAATTTGTGTTTCAAAGTGATTTTAGTAATTTACACTTTCTCAAGCAGTGGATGAGAGTTTCATTTTCTCTAAATCTTCATCAAATTCGCTTATATCCATACTTTTTGTTTCACATTCTGGTGAATTTGTGACACGTTATGATTTGAATTTGCCTTTCCCTTATGATTAATAATGTTGACAGTCCTCTCAGATGCTTATTGATCATTTGTATAGCTTGCGTGATGATGTGTCTCTGTAAGTGTCTTGCTCATTTTAATTTTATTTGCGTTTTCTTTTCTTTTCCTAGTGATTATTAGGACTAGTTTCAAGTCTTTATCACATAGATGTGTTTCAAATATAATCTCCCATTTGTGGCTTGCCTTTTCACTTTATCAACAATGTCTCTTTGGTTAAATAAACAACAAAACTTACTGTCATGGAGCCGATTCCAACTCAGTGCATCCTTACATGGCAGGGTCGAACTCCTCTTTTGGGTTTCCAAGACTTCAAATCTTTACGGTAGTAGACAGCCTCAATTTTCTATCTGGGAGTGACTGGTAGGTTTGAACCGCTCACTTTCTGGTTAACAGCATATCCCATTTCACCACCAGGACTTCTTAATTATAATGAAATCCCATTTATCCGGCTATTCCTTTGCCATTGATACTTAGTGTGTCTTTTACAAAAATATTTGTCCACTACATGGCCATGAAGATATTTGTCTATGTCCACTCTTAATGCTATATTATTTTATCTTTCAAATTAAGTCTTTGTATATCTGAAATTAATTTGTATGTTTGATATGGAGGGAGAAAGGATAATGTTTATTTAAATGGAAATCCATTTATTTAAAAGATCTTTCTCAACAGCATTGCAGAGGTATCTTTAATGAGTATCATTATGCAAATTACATTCACATTATACATCTTTTTTGCCATCTCTGCCCTCCCCAAAGCATATTCTTACGTATTCTATGCTAATTCTTTTACATGATTATATGAAAATGTATTATGGAATAATTGTTTATTTGCATAAAAATATAGTATGTGTTTAAAACCTGTGTCTGAATTCCTTATTATATTCTACTTATCTAATTATCTTTAACAGAACAATTCCCACACTATTTAATCATTGTTGCTTTATAATGCATGCTAAATCAGATTATATTAGTCTGTCATCCTTGTTTTTCATGTTTAAAGTGTCCATAGTCATTCTTGATGCTTAACATTTAAAAATAAACTTAAGAATTAATTTATCACAAAACTTCTAAAAAATTAAGATTATATTAACTCCATAGATAAATTTTGGGGAAATTTGACATTTTCAGTTTAAAATGTCTATTATTTTCCCAAAGTTTCTTCTCTCAACCATGCTTATTTGAAAATGTTATCTTTGTAGACTTGTTCAACTTCTCTTTTTGCTACTTTCCCTGTGGTCTGAGAATATCTTCCAGATGATGTTATCATTTGATATTTTTATAAAATTGCCTTATAAATTGTATTTATAGAAAATTTTTGCTTTATAAATGTTGAGTAATTTCAATGATTTTATACATCTATTTTATCAGCTTTTATAATTGTCTTGACCAGAGAATTAAGTATTAAAGGCTTTTTTTACTTCATCATGGTTGGAAATGAACATCGCTCTATCTATACAAGGAGAAGTTAGATAGTATTGCTACATCATAGAACACTTTCTTAAACAAACTATCAAGATGTGAAGCTATTGTTTCTCAGCAGATCTTCTTTACAGGTCAATACACTTCCGAAGGCAGTCTTTCTATCTTCCTAACTCTTTCCCAAAGAATTCTGTGCTTTTAAGACAGCAGTTTGGGTATTCTCTGGCAACCCAAATTGTGTTCATTTTAAAAGTTCTTTGAGTGTGGGGAACAAAAAGACATCTGAAGGAGAAAAGTGAGGGCTGTGGAGTGTATGGACGAAGATTCCCAATGAAGTTCTCATAGGGCAGCCAGGGACCGCAATTCCTTGGTATGGACGAAGATTCCCAATGAAGTTCTCATAGGGCAGACAGGGACAGCAATTCCTTGGTACTTGGCCTTTTCTCACCAATGTAGCTTTTAATTGTCTTAATGCATCTTATTAGTAAGCCCCAATGGTTGTTATAGTTTCTTGAAGATTATCAAGCATATGCTTTGGAGCCCTCCAAAAATGGTCACCATAACCTTCCCAGCTAACCTCCCTGCCTTCCACTGGACCTGCACGGAGCCTCAGAACTCACGGCTTTGGGCCATCTTTTTGTTTTGAAGGCAACCTAATGAGTGTAAGACAGTGTAGAACTGAAGAAAGAAATTGTCCGCTAATAACCACTGATTACAAAGACATTTTAAACACATTTTATTTGGAATAAACCCATGTACTTCTGAACTGAAACTCAAGTAGCAACACTTTTTTACTTACCCTCATCTTTGTAAGACTACAATACTTAACGCCCTTGTCCAGAACCAAACTCACAGTCATCGAGTTGATGCGGACTCAGAGTGACCCTGTAGGACACAGTAGAATTGCCTCTGTGTGTTCCTGAGACTTTAAATCTTTATGGGAATAGACAAGCTCATCTTTCTCCATTTGGAATGGCTAGTGATTTTTAAATGTGACCTTTGATATTTTGCCCAGAGAATCTTTCAACAGTGCACCTCCAAGCTTGAGTTTTTTTCTTGAATTCTTTCAGTTAAAGATATGCTGAATGGGTTCTTCCTTTTTTGTTTTCTAAGTCTAGATCTTTGCATATTTCATCATAGTATTGTACTTTGGGTTTTGGGGGTTTGGGGTGGGTTTTTTGGGGGGTTTGTTGTTGTTGTTGTTGTTGTTGTTGTTTTGCCCTTTGAAAATTTTCTGTCCAGCTCTTAGACTTCATCATGTCTTGCATTTGCCTTAGCTACTTTACAATCAAGGGTGAGTTTCGGCGTCTCTTCTGACATCCAGTTTGATCTTTTCTTTCTTGCCTGACTTGTCAATTACCTTTTGCTTTCTTCATGAATTTATTCTTGATCTACTCACAGCACGTCAGGTCTTCTGTCATTAATGTTCAATGCTTCAAATCTGTTCTTGAAATGTTCTCAAAATTTAGGTAGATTCAAAACCGAGATAGACTGAAGGTTGTATTTTGGTGATCATGACTTATTTTCATATTCTTCAACTTCAACCTGAACTTACAGCTCAGCAATTGATGGTCTGTTCAAAAGTCAGCTCCTGTCCTGGTTTTAGTTGCTAATTTTTAGCTTTTCCATCATCACTTCCCACCAAAACAAACAAACAAAAAAAAACCCACTGCCATCAAATTAATGCTAACACTCAGCGATCCTATAGGACAGGGTAGAACTGCCCCTGTGAGTTTCATGTTTACAAGGATAGAAAGCCCCATCTTTCTTCCTCAGAGAGGCTAGTGGTTTTGAATTGCTGACTTTGGGGATCGCAGCCCAATGCTTAACCACTATACCACCAGGACTCCTACCTCTCTTCCCACATGTGGTCTATTTGATTTCTGTGTAATTCATCTGGCGAAGTCCATACGGATAGTCACTATTTATTTTATTGAATAAAGGTATTTGATATGTACACATCATTGGTCTTGCAAAATTCTATCGTGTGATCTCCAGCTTAATTTCTATCACCGAAACTATATTTTCCAACTACTGTTCCTTCCTCTTTGTTCCTTCCAGCTTTTGCATTCCAGTCGCCCGTAATTATCAATGCATCTTGAATGGATGCTTGATCAATTTCTGACTGAATATGTTGGTAGAATTCTTCATTTGCTCATCACTACCTTTGGTAGTTTTTGCATAAATTTGAATAATAGTTGCATTGATTGGATTTCTTTAACATGGACAGATATAATCCTATCGCAAGCAGCAGTGTATTGTAAAATGGATCTTGAAATGTCCCTTTTGACAATAAATGCAACACCATTGCTCTGATTGTTTAATTCCAGCATAGTAGACCATTAGATTTTATTATGCAAATTGACCAATACCAGTCTATTTCAGCTCAGTATTGCCTAGAATAACAGTTTTTATATGTTGCATTTCATTTTTGATGACTTCCAATATTCCTAGATTCATATTGCATACATTCCAAGTTCTGAATCTTATCAGATTTTATAGCTACTTCTTCTTACCTTGTGTTGTGCCCTTTCGGCAAATCAAGATTCCAAAGGCTCCACTCCCACAGGCTTCCCTCACTTCACATCACCACGGTGGACTCTACTTTGAGAAAGCAGCTCTTCCTCAGTCACATTTCAAGAGCCTTCCGACCCAAGGGCCCTTCCTCCAGCACTATCTCTGACAATGATCGGCTTCCATCATTAGACCTTCAGTGTCTCACTATGCTTCAGTGCTGTGCATAAGGTTTTCAGCAGCTATTTCCTCGGAAGTGGACACCCGAGTCATTCTCTGTAGTCTGTTCTTAGTCTGGAAGCTCCGCTGAAACCTGTTTACTTTGCGTGACCCTACTAGCATTTGAAAAAACAATGACATAGCTTCCAGATCACAGCAATACACAAGCCAACACGGTATGACTAAGTGGCAGACAAGTGATGGATTCTGACTTATATAGCCCTATATGAAAGAAGAGAACTGTCCTATAGAGTATCCTTGTGTCTGTTATCTAGTACTGGTGCATTAAAAATACCACAAATGAGTGACTTGTGGTATGTTTATATAGAGGCTGTGGTCTTTTATAGAGGTTATGATTTACACTGCATACTTTGGGAAGATATCATTTGATTCATAACATCAGCACTGTAATATACGGGAGCAGATTGCGAAGCCATTTCTCCATGAAGTCACAAAAGGATTCAAACCACAAAAGCATGCTGATTAGTAGCCACAGCTTAAGCACCATGCCTCCTGGGTTCCCATTGTATATGTAAGGTCAATTTTTCTGAGTCAAGTTTTGTGGCAGCCATTGATACCCATGTATTCCTACTTAACACTTTCTATGTGCTCTTAAGCTCTAAGAAATTGATCATTCTATTTCTGTCTCTAAGCAGCACCATTCTGCTTATTTTTGAAGTGTACAGAAAACGTCAAGAGCAGTTATTCATATCATCACATACTCCTTCCTCAAAAACAAAACAAAGCAAAAAACCCCTCCCTGTGACCTGGAGGATAGGGTAGACAGCCCCTGGACGTTTCCAAGACTAACTGTTTACAGGAGTTCAAATATCCACCTTTCTCCTGAGGATTGGTTGGTGGTTTCAAACCGCTGACTCTGCAATTAGCAGCCCCACACGCAACCACTACACTACCAGGTCTCCTCTCAAAGCTGCAGCGACCTTATCACTCAGCAATTTGAAAGTACCTTCCTCAAAGCATCCTTAAATAGTTTGTGAAGCGAGTATTAAAACTTTGCAGACCTGGTAATGCCACCAGGAATAACAACCAAGACCGTGCAGAAAGTGGCAACTCTATCACCACTGGACCTGATCATATAATCACACAGCTGAATATTTTAAAAGCAGTGATAGGTGAAGCGGCTTCAACGAGTTTTGGGGAGAATTCCACTATTTTCAATTCTATTTTTTCACCAACTCTTTGAAGCCCCATCATATGGCAGTAAGGATTATATTTAAAAATTCAGCAATCATTTTAAAATTCAAATTAAAAACCCTTAAATTTAATCATTAAAATTAAATGTGTTCCTTCCTTATAACACATTGAAGGAGGTAGATTACAGACAAAATCTCTTGCAAATGGGCTTCTTTGGGTAAATTAACCATAGTTGGGGAATGGAAATTCAGAGATTGCCATCTGTGCTGGTTTTCAAGAAACGTAATGTTTAATAATAAAGTGTATTCAATGATTGAAAGCATTGCTACCATAACACTTGACACATTACCTAAAATAGGAAGTAGGCAATGTCTATCAGTTTTTTTCATTTATAAAAGTTATGTGACAAAACAATATAATGAAATTCAAAGCTTGGTATCCACTGGAAGAAGTGCTTTCCTGGCTAGGATGAAAGCAATATTAAAAAGTTATATATTATATATATATATATGAAAAATCGCTGCCACTGTCATGATTCCCAATCACCGTGACCCTGTACATGATTTCTGAAACTGTAAAGTCCATGGAACACAGAGTCTCATCTTTTCCCAAAGCAGCTGCTGGGTTTGAACCACTGATCTTGTGGTTAGCAGCCCAGTGCTTATCCCACAATACAGCCAAAGCTCCTTATGTGTATAAAGTTGCAAACCACATTTTAAAAAGGCTGTCATGAAAGTGTAGTTCTACAAAGGAGAGAAATGTCGCTCAGTGGTAAACAGAACCAGGGATAAATGTTAGCAGGGCATAAGCAGACGGGGATTGTTGATCCTCTGGATGACTCTTTAGATGAATAACTAGATTCTGGGTTAAACCATTTCATAAGAGGGTATTTACTTTCCTTATTTCTGATAATCAGCCTGATTTCACAACCTCCGAACAAAATTTTCCTTGGGGCTGGTGAAGGGAGCAGGGGACAGAGTCTCCTCTATTGAACTTGTGCCACTCTCTTAAGATGTACAATTTTCTGTTATCTCACTTTAGTCTCATAAATATTCATTCAATCCTGACACAGTTGGTGTTTTAAGATTTAAGTTTCTTTGAATCAAACATATTTTTCTCCCACTCCTTTCTTCCATGCACACATAAACCTATAGATGATTAAAGCTAGAGTTTAGCTTATAGGTGCTTTGTGAGATCTTTAAGCAACTGATTTTCTTTGGTGTAGGGGTTATGCAGTAGGCTGCAATCCTTATGGTTGGCAATTCGAAACCACTAGAAGCGCCTCAGGAGAAAGACTGGGCTTTCTACTACTGTAAACAGCTACAGTCTTGGAAACGCATAGAGCGGTCACTGCATCAGCATTGACTCACTGGCCGTGCTTTGGTTTGGGGTTTTGCTATTTAGCCAAAGGATTAATATGTGAAGACTTCTGTGTCCTCCGTGTGCTTTAGATAAATAGAGAGAGAGATGTGTAGGTAGGTAGGTAGGTAGGTTGGTAGGTAGGTAGGTGGGTAGGTAGGTGATGATAGATAAGCAGGCAAAGGATGAAGGAAGGATGGATGGATACTTTTCTGTGCCTTTGAACCAATTATGCCTCATGGAAGCTCTATAGGACAGAGTAGAACTGCCCCCTTAGGGCTTCCTATGCAGAAACCTGTATGGAACCAGTTCTCCCACTCAGTTCTCCTGCAGAGCCACTGATGGGTCTAATCATTGATCTTTCCATCAGCAGCTGAGCAGCCTAGCCATTGCACCAGCTGAACTCCATGGGCCGTCCACCAGACTTACGCTAGTGTTCAAGAAGGCTCGTGACTTTGTTCTACATGCAGCAGTCAGACGCCTGTGCAGGATACACCAAATTATTTGGCAGCAAGGTAGTAGCTCATCTATGTAAGCTTCTGGAAACACGTTTTGCTTTGATGACTACTAGTCTAATAATGAGCACAATAGTTAGGAATATATATTTGGTTTCACGTAGACTTGTGTTAGAATTCTGAACCCATGATTTATAATTGTGTGATACAACCATGGGGAAGTTACTCACTTCCTCTGAGTCTCAGTCTCTTTTTCCCTAACATAGAAATAATAATAATTCCTTGAGGATTTGGACAATTAAATTAGATAATATATTAAAAATCCATCTCGTATAGATGTGCAGCTCATAATAAATTTTGTAAATGAATTCATTCCTGTGGAGTTGATTCTGACCCAGGATGACCCATATGTCAGAGTACAATTGTGCTCCATTGGATTTTCAATTGTGGATCCAAGCAAAACAACATCCTTGATAGCTTCAACCTTTTCTCCATGCATCATGATGCCACCTGCCGGTCCAGCTGTGAGGACGTTTGTCTTCTCTACATTGAGCTGTAACTCCTACCGAAGGCTGTAGTCCTTGCCCTTCATCAGCAATGCTTCAAGTCCTCCTCACTGTCAGCAAGCAAGGCTGTGTCATCTTCATATTACAGGTTGCAAATAAGTCTTCCTCCCATCTTGATGCCACACTCCTCTTCACATAAGACAACTTCTTTGATTCTTTGCTCAGCATCTAGATTGAATTAGTATGGTGAGAGGATACCACCCTGACACACACTTCTCCTGATTTTAAATCATGCATTCTCTTGTTCTGTTTGCACAACTGCCTCTTGATCATATACAAGTTCCACATGAGCACCATGAAGTGTTCTGGAGGAATTCCCATTCTTCTCAAGGTTCTACATAGTTTGTTATGATCCACACACTTAAATGTATTGGCATAGTCAATAAAACACAAGTCAGTATCTTTCTGGTAGTCTCTGCTTGAGGCCAAGATCCATCTGACATCAGCAATGATATCCCTTGTTCCACGTCCTCTCCTGAATCCAGCCTGAACTTCTGGTCCCTGTCAATGTACTGCTTGAACCATTGTTGGACGATCTTCAGCAAAATTTGCTTGCATGTGATATCGACGATATTGTTCTATAATTTGAGCATTCTGTTGGGTCACCTTTCTTTGGAATGGGTACAGATATGGATCTCTTCTAGTTATGGTATTCCATCAACTCCTGGACTTGCTCTTTTACTAGTGCTTTCAGTACAGCTTGAACTTCTTCCTTCAGCGCTGTTGGTCTGCTTCATATGCTACCTCCTAAAAAGGTGGAATGTCCACTGGTTGTTGGGGTACAGATGCTCAGTTTATTCTTTACATCTTCTTGTGGTGCTTCCTGAGGCTTGAATTATTTTTAGTTCTTTCCAACTCAGATATGCCGAATGCGTTCTTCCTTTTTGGTCTTTGCAGATTTCGTGATAATATTTTGGCTTTGTCTTCTTGAGCAGCCGTTGGAAATTTTCTCTTCAGCTCTGGAACTTCATCCTTTCTTGCACTTCTTTTAGCTACTCTGCTATTATGAACAAGTTTCAATATCTTCTAGCATTCCTTGGATGTGTTCTTTCTTTCCAGTCTTCTCGATGGCTTTTTTACCCCCTTCATGAATCGTGATCTTGATGCGCTCCCACAGCTCATTGGGGCTTCTGTCGTTGGGCTTCAACACATCAAATCTGTTCTTCAGATGTTTCTAAAGTCAGGTGGGATAGACTCAAGGTTGTACTTTGGCTCTCACAGACTTGTTTTCATTTTATTCACTTTCAACCTGAATATAAATATGAACAATTCATGGTCTGTTTCACAGTCATCCCCTCGCCTGGTTTTAGCTGCTGATAGTATACCTCTCCATTATCTGTTTCCACAGATATTGACTACAGGTGTAGTCAGTTTGATTTCTGTGTTCCATCTGGAGAAGTCCATGTGGATAGTTGCCATCTGTGTTGTTGAAAAAAGGTCTTTGCTATGACAGATCTTGCAATATCCTGCCATGTGATCTCCAGCTTCGTTTCCATCACCAAGTCCTTATTTTCCAACTACTATTCCTTCTCCTTTGTTTCCAACTTTTGCTTTCCAATCTCCAGTAACTATAAATGCATTTTGATTGTTTCCTAAAGTTATTGATAGAACTCTTCAATTTCTTCATCATAGTTTTTGTGGTTGTTTTGTGTATAAATTTGTATAATACTTGCATTAACTAGATTTCCTTGAAGGTGTCTAGATATAATCCTATCATAGACAGCATTGTATTTCAAGATTGATTTTGAGTGTCCTCTTTGACAATGAATATCATGTCATTCCTCTTGATTTTGTTTTTCCAAGAATAGTAAATAATATGATTTTTTTAAATTAAAAAAGCCAAACCAGTCCAATTCATCTAACTAATGCCTACGATATCATTCGTCATGCAGTACATTTCATTTTTGATGACTTCTAATTTTCCTAGATTCATACTTATCACATTCCAAGTTCTGATCATTAGCAGATTTTTCCAGCTGTTTCCTCTTACCTTGAGTAATGTCCCATCAGCAAATGAAAATCCTGAAGGCTCCACTTCCACAGTTAGTGCTCATAGAAACAACAGTCAAGAGATCAAAAAACTTGTGGCATTCAATAAGTCTGCTGCATAAAACCTCTTTAGAGCATTGAAAAGCAAGGCTGTTACTTTGAGGACTAAGGTGCGTCTGACCCAAGCCATGGTATTTTCGGTTGCCTCATACGCTCATGAAAGTTGGACATTGAATAAAGAGACATAAAAAGAATGTATGCTTTTGAGTTGTGATGCTGGAGAAGAATAGTGGTAGTTCCACGGACTGCTGAAAGAACAAACCGATCTGTCTTGGAAAAAGGATGACCAGAATCTTCCTTAGAGTCAAGATGGTGAGACTTCATCTTACAGACTCTGGATGTGTTGTCAGGAGAGACCAGCGGAGGAGAAGTTCCTCAAGAAGCTGAATTGACGCCGTGGCTGCAAGAATCGACTCAGAAATAAGAATCCTGAGGAACAGTCAGTGCAAAAGGTCACTGTGGGTTAGAACCGACTCAGTGTCACCTAACAGTAACCACAGGGTTTCCAATGGCTATAATCTTATAGAGGTTATCATTAGACCCTACTTAATAACCTCTTAGTAAGTGACATCCACTCTAGCCTTTGTCTCTGACCCAGGAATGTTATTCTTCTACTTGACATATCAGTTCCCCGTGATCCAGACTGGTTTGTTTCCCCCTCATGTACATTACCAGTCCTGTGATTTCCTCATGAAAAGGAAGTTTCATTTTGCAATTCATCTTTGTCGGTGCAGTGGATTCGTTTGCTTGTATTGTTGTATAATGACTCTAGCCGGCTTCAGTTCGTATAGGAATTCTTTATTTCATGACACCAGTGCTACACCTTCCATGTGGCCAGTTTCCATTCTAAGTTAGATTTCCAATTCAGAACATCAAAATGTTCATATGACATATATGTTATTATGTCTCTAAAACACACAGAATCTTTCTTTAGAGGGTTAATGCTACTCCTAATGCATAAAGACCTTGACAAGCATGGCATTTTGAAAGGAAATTATATGTATATCCAGTTTGTGATATTATAGACATTAGGAAAATTTAATCTATTAAATATGGTGATGGCTTTCTGCCTGTTTATTCTAGAATTGCTAGAATTTGGAAGGAATGTGCAAGAGGTGATGAGAAATAAAGGTAAATAAATGTATATAGAGGGTAAATCAAAGCATGGTTACTGGGGTTCCAGTTCATATACAAACAGGGGTCTTCCAAACAAAATGTGTTTAAACATGTCCCTGTTGTGGCCAGTGGATGGCTGTACACTTGTTCAGTCCATAGTATGCTTGTCTTACTTTTGTCGGGGTGTCTTCCCCAAAATGACCCTGTCTACACAATGGCTTCCGAGGGGCTCTGCTGCATCAGTTAAATAAATTCAAGGAAGAGAGGTCAGCTGAGAAAAGTTATCATGACTGATTAGGAGTATTCCAATGGGCTAATCTTGATCATTTTCTCAAATGACACGGGGTGATCATGTGGGCTAATTAGGAAAATGTTTTCAGAAAAGTGAAAAGTAGAGTGGTGGGAAACAGGGCCAGGAAAGGTGGGCCGAGACACTGTTTTCCTCCATGATAATGCACCTGCTCATTTTGCAAAGGCTGTCTCAAGAGAATTTCATTAGGAAACCATTTCTGTATTTTTTCCTTTGTCTTCTTTCTTTCCTGCTATCCTTTCCCCACCTTTTCCCACTCTGCAGATATGACCTGGCCCCTTCAAATATATTTGTTCCCAAATCTCAAAGAACTTTTCCAATGAACACAATTTGAGTCCTCCAAGGATGCTAGACCTTTAGAAGTACAGGTTTACATCAGGAATCTGTTGAGAAATCATAGCTCTTGAAATTTTTATATTTTTATTTAAAACATGCTACAATGATTTGGAGCAAAACTCTTTGAGTTCTCATACATTTTCATGGGAAATTTTCATGGACCCCTATGATCATCATTTTTAGTAAATAATTTATATTTTTGAATGCTTAAGAGCCTCCCAAGGGGACCATCTATGGTCTGGAGGGACTGAAAGACAGAAGTTCCTCTGGTCACTACTTGTTGACATGAAGCCCTTCCTGTCTTATTGGGATGAGCCACGCACACAATTCACTGCATAGATGACTGGATTAAATATCTTCATATGTGACTTTCGGCCTCAGTTTTGAATTGGACATCTTTATTATACCCATTTGGGGTTTTCTGTTTTATTTTATTTTATATCGGAGCTTTAAGAACTAGGGTGAGTTAAGATACAAACAGCTATTTCACTATTGTTTTCAACAAAAGGTTCAACATGAGGAGCCCTGGTGGGCATACTGGGCTACCCATAGTTGCTAACTACACAGTAGTGGTTTAAACCCACTAACAGCTCTGTGGGAGAAAGATTAGGTTGTCCACTCCTACCAGATTTAAAGTCTCAGAAACCCAAAGGGGCAGTTCTATACTGTCCTGTAGAGTCGCGATGAGTTGGAAACCACTTGCTAGCAATGAGTTTGTTTGCTTGTTTGTTTGTTTGTTTGTTTGTTTGTGGGGGTTGGCTAACCATGAACCTTAACAATTCCTTGGGTTTTGTTGTTGTTGTTTCTCTTTCCCATTATATATTTATCTCTCTTTGTCCTATTATCATTTGTTTATTCCTTGGTAATTTTACTATCTTTCTTCTTTCACAGCAACAAGAATTATTCCAAAATTCACAATGTCCTTCAAGTATCCAACCACTAATACCTTTCCCTCTTTCTAAGATCGTATCTCTTCTTAAAACCAGTAAACACAAGCACAGTGTGTTACTGCTATCAACTTGGGCCTGACCGAACACTCCATGGCAGCACATTTACTCTATTATGCTCATCTTCCTCTGTCCTTCAGTCTCAGAAGAAAGGGGATCTTTGGTTGTCGTCAAAGGCTAACCCTGCACATGTGGCATCTAGCTCCACTTTCTCCGTGGTTTCTTTCTATCAGTTTCTCTCTCTGTCTGTTTATCGTCACAGTCTGCCTTTTAAATCCAACAAAACTCAATTCACAATTCTACTCTGACACGCATGGAGTCACCGTGACTCAAACCAACTCCGTGACTCAACGGGTTACCAAAGAGGAGCGACTGTATTGTTGTCTATTTGTTGGAGAAATATCTTATTTTATATATGTTAAAAGAGCCACTCTAATATGTTAGAAGAAATATTTTTGAATGGTGTCTATCACTGTGTGTGTCTTCCAAACAGGTATAACAATTTATAAGCTCAATTCTGAACTATGAATAGGTCTTTACATTTTCCTCTTGTGTGACTTCTATGAGTTATTTATCCTCTCAAAATCTCAGCCTTGTTATTTCTAAAATGGGCTAATGATAACACCTGTTTCACAGGATTGTTCTAAAGATAAATACGATAGTTCCTATAGAGCATTTAACACAGTGCCTGGAACATGATAGGTACTTCGAAACCATTTTCAAATAATTGAATATACTTGATAAAAGGGAAAGTGATATGGAAAAATAAGAAAGGGAGAGAGAAATGGAGACAAAAAAATAAGAGGTGAAGGAAGAAGGGAGGGAAAGGAAGAAAAGTGAGGAAGTTATTTTACTCTCAGAGTAAAACAGCCTGACTGTTGGGCCTGTGAGGGCTAGGATCCCATGTACTGGACCAGAACAGCCTTCCTTGAGCTGCAAGGCTGCTTGGACTTTTGGTCTAAAGGACACCTCCCCATGCCTGCCTTCTGCCCTACTAGAGAAAGTCCCTCATTTACATTCCAAAGGGCTTCTCGAGTTGAAAAGGTCAACAGTCATAAAGAGTGGATGAAAATGAGTTACAACTACCAACACCAACTGGCCGAAATCTTCCGAGTGGTTCCTGGGGAAAGGCGTGCACAGACAGGCTCTAATTCATACTGACAGACCTGTGACTGGGTCAGTGGATCCTTCTGAAGACGAACTTGGGCTTGCCCCCAAGGACGCTAACACACACACACACACACACACACACACACACACACACACACGACTGAAAACGTAGCCCATGATTGGAGGCTTTTACCTGCAACAAAGGAATTGCTGAGTGAATCTAATTATCCACAAAGCCTAGCTGATAAGAAGGCAAATGCCTATTTATGAAAATGAAGATAGGGTTTGCAACGAGTGTTCCTTTAAGCCAGGTTCTTGTAATCCTGCCTAAGTAAAGATTGTTCTTGATCCCATTTGAGGAAGGCATTATTGAAAAAGCTTCTTTAAATAATGTAAAATAGCACCTTTACTCCGATTTTAGCTTTCCTTAAATGCAATCTGTGCTTATCTATTAAATTAACCTCACCTGACATGCTTTTTTTCTCCCCCTTCCTCTTTCTCTCCTTTTCTAGTCCATACAAAGCAGTATTATCATGGTTTGAACTTGAGAATCAGGAGCATGGAAATTAATTTGCAATCATTTTTGAGGCTCCTACTGTAATCACCAGGAGCCCTGCCAGTGGGGTAGTTGAAGTGCTCGGCCTCTGTCCAAAAGATCAGCAGGTGCTCCGTGGGAGAATCAAGGGTGCTTCCATAAGGTTTAGAGCCTTGGAAACATTGTTCTACTCTAACCTTGTAGGGTCTCTGTGAGCTGCAACAAACTTGACTGCAGTTAGGTTACTTAGTTTTAGCATAGTCAGTATTTACCAATGTAAGATAAGCTGAAGACGATCTAAAAACGTAAAACAACTCAATAATATGGTGGAAGTCAGATGGTGCTAAGATTCTGAGTTCCGTTTGAATATCTGAGTGTAGGATTCATTCTCATTTGGAACTTCAGCTGGAACTTCACTTTCTGGTTGCTTGGTACTGACACCACAATTGGTGTGACTCTTGGCCCAGGCTTCCTCGTGGCTCAGAAGTGAATAGGCATTCAGCAGACAGTGATTGACCACCGACCAAGATATCCTGAGAAATTAGGTCTTGATCCCTGAAACCACCAGACAATGATCAACTATGCTGAAGTTGTAAACCAGAAAAGACTTTCCGTTATGATGTGGGTAAAAGTTTATAGAGCAAAGTTATGTTCCATTCAACAATTCATACGCATTCTGTTTCTGAAATGGATTACAATACCCTCAATGTAACAGCACTCTTCCCCCCTCCTATGTTTACTCTTTCCCCTCACCCTCTTTCTTTTCTATCCCTTCCCGCCTTCGGAATTTTCCAGGGAAATGGTAAACTTTTGATTGTTCTAATGAGGGCTACCTCCTGGTGTTGTTTACCTTCTATGGTTGTCTATTGTTTGGGTAAAAGTTGAGCTACAAGGATGAGTTCCATTCCAGATTGTAAGGTCGTCTAAGGACCATAGCCTCAGTGGGTCCACAAACATGGTAGGACCAATAAGGCCGATAGGGTTTATGATTTTGCATCTTGTTCCACATTTCTCTCCCACTCTGTCCAGGATCTTTAGCTGTGATTCCTTCAGAGCAGTCGACAGCTCTTCTGGTCTCAGAGTTGGGAGGCTGTCATTCGGCTGGGCCATTAGCCATTTGGTCTGATTGTTTCCAGACGTCTTTGATATTCTTCACTTTCCTTTGCTGCGAACAGAACGAGACCAATAATTGTATCTTAGGTAGCTGCTCTTAAGTTTTTAAGACCCCAAACACTATGCAACAAAATAGAATGTAAAACATTGTCTTTGTGGATTGTTATGCTAGTTGACCTTGGTGTCTCTTTTGATAATGCTCCTGAGCCCTTGGGCCTAGCAACTCCTTGATTAGGCTAAGGTGGTCTTAACTTTACCCCTGCTTTGGCTCTACTATATGGGTATATAGTAATAAACACTCATGTAGAAATACTGTCGGCTAACGCCCACCACTTCTCTGTCAGTTTGCCATACTGTGGTGGCTTATGTGTTTCCGTAATACTAGAAGGTACGTCACTGGGATCTCAAATGCCCCGGGGCCACTCAAAGTGATAGTTACCCACTAAGAACAAACTGCAAAGGAGGAAGGAGCTGTCCACGTCAGAAGGAAGCCACTGATAACCTTATGCGTAAGATTCAAACTCTGAACAACAGAAACAAAAGATCCAAACACTGTCCGAGACTGAAGGCCTAATGGATGGACACAGCATTGTCAGAGAGAGTGACAAGAGTCGAGGCCCTCCGGTTGGAAGGCACTTGAAATATGACAGAGGAAGAACTTCTCAAAGTAGAGACAGCCATGGTGACACGAAAGGACGAAACTGTCAGGATCATCATTTACTGAGGGGGCACAACTCAAAATTCACATAGCTGGACCAACAGGTAATATGATAAATGGAGAAAGTGTGAAATTGTCTTGTTTGGATCCACAACCAATACTCACGGAAGCAGCAGTCAAGAGATCAAAAGATGAGTTGTATTGGGTAAATCTTCTGCACAAGATCTCTTTGGAGTGTTGAAAAGCAGAGAGGTTACTTTGAGGTGGCACCTGACCTAAGCCATGATATTTTTTATTGCATGTGGGAGCCCCGATGACACAGTGGTTAAGAGTTGGCTGCTAACCACAAGGTCAGCAGTTCAAAACTATCAGCCAGCTCTGCAGAAGAAAATGAGACTTTCTATTCCGGTAAAGAGTTATAGTCTCAGAAATTCACTGGGGAAGTTCTGCCTTGTCTTGTGAGTCAGAGATAGCAATAAGCTTGAGCATACGAAAGTAGGCATGTGAAAGTTGGGCATTGAATACGGAAAGCCGTACAAGAATTGGTGCATTTGAATTACGGTGCTAGCAAAGAATGTTGAAACTATCATGAACTGCTGTAAGAACAAACAAATCTGTCTTAGAAGTGGTACCGCCATAATGCTCCGTACAAGGAACCGTATGTTTGAAATGGTAAAGTGTTTTGTCTTGTGTGGCAAGGATAGTGATACTTTGTCTCATGCACGATGGACATGTTATCAGGAGAGACCAGCCCCTGAAGAAGGCCTGGCCTTGGAAATGTAGAGGAGCAAGAACGACGGACACAGTGACTGCCACAATGGGCTCAAGCACCTGAGCAATTGTGAGGATGGCACGGGACCGGGCAGTGTTTTGTTCTGTTGTGCGCAGGGTCATGCTGATATCTAACTGACCAGATTGCACCTAACAACAAGAAAACCTGCATATGATTTTGCATCTCGTCCTATTCAACTACCTGTACTTGTTCATCTTTCTTATCTGCCTCTACATCCAAGTGTAGAATAATGTTTGTTGGTGGTGGTAATGTAGGATTGTGTGTGTGATCAGATGTCCCTTTGTTGTCTCTAACGCTTGTGCACCTCTATGTCTTTATTTGGTCGCCCATCCTCCAAAAACAGTCCTAACTCTCAACACCATACTCCCTAATAAGAAGTGAAATCAACACTTCAGGTATACTCATACCCTCAATTGTCTCTGAAACCATGACTCTGGATTAGTCCTATGTACTTGCATGTGCGCTTAAACGAATACTTTCCTGGGTGAAGCTGTCCTTACTAGCTCAAGGATCCAATGAATTTTCCTCATGGCTTTAAAAGGGTCCAGATTTAGATTTAAAGAACACAGAAAACTGCCTCTTGCTTTCTAAATTACTTATGACCAGACAATGAAAGCACTAGCTGCTATTAAAAGAAAGAAGAAGAAGAGCATCGTTTTGAAGAATTGTGTATTAATTTTACAGTCCAAGAACTCTACGTGATGTGAATAGAAATGGCTTCACAATGTACCAGATTAAAAAGCAAAAGCTCTACTGAGTCTTTTCTAAAATAGAGCTGTTGTTATTATTGGTAGGTAATGTCAATTTTGTTCTGACCCACAGAGACACTTTACACAACAGAAAAAGATACTGGCCAGTTCTGTGTTGTCCTCACAATCCTTCCTCTCCTTGAGCCCATTGTTGCAGCCGCTGTGTCAACCCACGGCTTGAAGAGCCTTCCTCTTCTTTGCTTTGTTGTGTGCTGTGCTCGGTACTTGTCTCTCCCGGGGACATATTCCCAGTGCCTGAGATGAAGTGCTAAGTGTTAGGAGGTGCTGTCTCCCTCTTCTAGTCAACGATGCTAAGTGTTAGGAGGTGCTGGCTCCCTCTTCTAGTCAACGATACCTAGTCAACGATGCCCAGGTGAAATAAGACGCCCAAGAGCTCTGACATGTGGGGCAGTTTTTAATTTTGTGAACAGCTGGGGTGCTACTAAGGAGCTGGCCGAGAAAGAGATCCGAGTCCCTGTGTCCCTCTGTCCCTCACTCTTTTTCCTAAACTAGAACTCACTGTGTTTGTTGAATTGGATCCCTTGCTATGCTTGTACAACTATAAGTGCTCGGTGAATAGTCATCGACTTGCATTTCTAGAAAAGAAAGCTTTTCCCATGATAAATATGTCTTCCTAATAATGCATTTATTTGCCCTCCAGTTCAAATCCTAGCTTTTCCCAACATAAAAACTGTCTCTAAGGCTACAGGTAAAGCCCAAATCATTTTATTTGCTCTTTAGCAGACTCTTGAGAGTGAAATTGCTCAATTTCTGGATTTCAGATAAACACTCTGGTCCCCTCTGGCCAGTGTTGTCAGACTCTTCTTAAACTGGACTGCAACCTACCTCCCCACCCCGCCCCAGCACCAGACCAGTCTTTAGCTGCCAAAGTTACCAGCAGGCACAGGCATATGTGCTAAGGAAGTACCAACCCCACCGTTTGTTGCACAGAAAGCTGTCTGTTTGGCAGCCACAGATGTCTCTCTTCCTTGTTGGTTCGTTTGTTTGTTAATAAGCGTTCCTCCACTCCTGAGGCCAAGTCCGTCACAAAGTCCAGCTCTTTTGATCATCGTCTTAGCGTCCAGACTGAGGAAGCGCGATGGAAACGTACACCCTGGCACGCACCTTTCTTGATGCAGTGCTTCTGTGTCTTATGTGAGCAGACACTGCCTCTTGCTCGTGTACAGGGTCCTCATGAACACGATTGTGTGCTCCCGGTCTTCACAATGTAAGATCCATTCTACCCCTCGTGCCGTGGCCACTTCAAAGGCCAGCTTCATTTCTGGTCTACAGCTACAACCACTTTTCAGTTACCTTCAGAAAAAATGTGCCTACATGTGGTATTAATGACATTGTTTGATAATTTCTGCATTCTGTTGGCTTCCCCAATAAAAAGAGTATAAATGGATTTTTAAAAATATTTAATTCCCATTTATTTAAAGTCTCGGCAGTCTGTATACACTATTTATATGAAAAACACAGGCAGCTGGGGCTCCTAGCAAAAATATACATTTCCATGTTGGAGATTGTTCAGACACTGAGAAAATATGTACCCTCAGCACCAGACCGGGGGAGGGGCGGGGGGGTGCTGGCCGGCAGCACCGAAGGCCTCACTGAGGGAGCACCAGCACCCATCTGCCATTGGGGCTGGGTGGGGAGAGAGAGCTGGGCCTGCAAGGCCACAGGGCTGGCAGGGGCAGGAGCTGGGGTCTGTGCTCTCTGCCGGGCATTCCCTGCCCAGCGGCAGTCAGTCTACCAGGACCTGTGGGAAGGAGGGCCAGGCAGGAGTCAGGTAGTTTTGAACTCACCCTTAATCATAGTCCTAATCTAATAACAAGTGGTTCTTTTTTTATTTTTCATTCAAAAAGTATTTATTGATCGGTGCTATGGGGGATATAATGACGACTCAGACACAGATCCTGCCCACAAGGAGCTTACAGTCTAGTAGGGGAGAGAGAACACATACATGAGGTCCATGGTCAGAGCGATGTTTCAGTAACATGAACTGAATAGTGTGTATAGGCAGGGGGCGAGAAGATGAGAGGCTGAGAAGCTATAGAACTTACGGAGGTGTGAAGGACAAAGACGGGGGGGGGGGGGGGGGGGGAAACTGTTGAGGTAGACCTGACAAGACACAGTGGGAGACTGAACGAGGGAAGTAAAGAAAGCAGACAGTGGAGGGAGGGTGGGTTAGAAAGGGGAAATCGATTACAAGGATCTACATATAACCTCCTCCCTGGGGGACGGACAACAGAAAAGTGGGTGAAGGGAGATGGTGGACAGGGCAAGATATGACAAAATAATAATTTATAAATTATCAAGGGTTCATGAGGGAGGGGGAGGGGGGAGGGGAAGTGGGAGGGTTGGGAAAAATGAGGAGCTGAGGGGCTCAAGTGGAGAGCAAATGTTTTGAGAATGATGACGGTAATGAATATACAAATGTGCTTTACACAATTGATGTGTGTATGGATTGTGATAAGAGTTGTATGAGCCCCTAATAAAACGATTAAAAAGTGAAAAGAAGTATGAGTGAGAGTAGATGATGATGTAATTTATATTTTCGGATGAGTAGTCTATCTGCTTCGTGTCAAACAGACTGAGGATACTCAAAACTGTAATCCCGAAGATGAAAATTGAATATTTAAATCACCTACTTGAATGATAACATGGCTGGGACAAAAATGGTACTAGTGGAGGTAATAAAAGTGGTTGGATTTTGAGCAAAAAAAAAAAACCCAAAGCAGACAGAAGATCCAGATGGGTTGCCTGGGGTACAGGTATGTGAAAACTGTACACAAAACTATACTGCAGAGAAGTGAAGGGCCTGGAATATACTATGCACAATCAGAAAGGGCTAAATATCCAGAGCAGGTCTGCAAGTACGACAAAATAATCAGTGACTCCCTCCCACCCGCCCCTCTGCCCTCAGTTCACCCCACAAGATCTCCCAACCGTCTCCTGAAATGAAATGTCACTGCGCCTGTTTTCCACTGAATTGAAGCCTATGTGCAGGTAGAGCTCCCTGATGGAAATGAAAACAAATACATCAATGAGTCATCACCTAACCTGGGGCTAAGTAAGTCAGGTAAGTCGCTGTACCTGCTGGTGGGATACAGGGATCAATCCCCCTCTCCTGTATCTCTAGAGCTTAAGCTAGTAGAACAGAGACAGGTAAATCCTAAGCCTCAGGTGAAGGTATGTGATATAATACAGGTAATAAAGTTCTCTAGGAACACATTTTTTAAATCGTTTTATTAGGGGCTCATACAACTCTTTTTACAATCCGTACATAAAACATTTGTGTCCAGCACATTCATACATATGTAGCCATCATCATTCTCAAAACACCTGCTTTCTACTTGAACCCTTGGTATCAGCTCCTCATTTTCCCCTCCTTCCCTGTTCTCCCCTCTCCCTCCCCCCGCCCCCTTGATAATTTATAAATAATTATTATTTTATCATATCTTACACCATCCGATGTCTTCCTCACCCAATTCTCCGTTGTCCGTCCTTCAGAGAGGAGGTTACATGTAGACCTTGTCATGTTTCCCCTTTCTACCTCACCCTCCCTCCACCTTCCTGATATGACCATTCTCACCACTGTTCCTGAGGGATTCATCTGTCCTGAATTCCCCGTATTTCCAGTTCCTGTCCATGCCAGTGTACTTCTCCCGGTCCAGCCAGTTATGTAAGGTAGAATTGGGATCATGATAGTGGGGCGGAGCGGGGGGGGGGGGGAGCATTCAAGAACTAGAGGAAAATTGTATGTTTCATCATTGCTACACTACACTCTGACTGGTTCGTCGCCTCCCCACAGCCCTTCTGCAAGGGGATAGCCAATTTCCCCAGATGGGCCCTGAGTCCCCACTCTGCACTCCCCCTCATTCACAGTGCTATGATTTTGGGGGGTGGGGGGGCAGAATCCTCCAACAGGAAGGGGACACAGAGATGAGAATGGATTGCTTCCCCACTTCTAATTCTGGCCAGACCAAGCCCTTGTGAAGACTATCCAAAAGATGGAACCCACCCCCCACTTTTCTGTTGTAATCTAGTTCTCTCATGGGGCCAGGGGGGCTAGCTCTTGAGCTAGATCTTGGGGGGGAGGAAGACTTAGATAGCATGAGATCTTGGGGAAGAAGTCTGAAATTCAGGTGTATCTTCGGGGAAGAGAGAAAACATAACACGTGGTTCGTAGGACTCAGCTCTGCTCAATATTGCCTTCATGAAGAGATCACCAAAGATGCGGGTACTATAGTAAAGTGTGGTGAAGAAATCAGATGGTGCTCAGCTTCTGGGGTCTAAACTCTTCTCTTAAAGCAACCAGCCATCAAAGTAAGGTATAAGGCATGGCCACACAGAAGAAGTACAGTATTCTGTGTGATCCAAGAATTGTAAATAATGCAATCCAAGACTGCAAGGAACAGTATTAGAGTTTAAATTCTGAGCACCCAGTTTGCAGTAGGCTTTGAATGACAGTGAAAGAACAGAATCTATTTTCAGGGTCCCTTATTTATTGAGCCTCTGGTCAATCTCCTCCTGACCTTGACCAGGGATGTGAGTACCCTGGATAACAGAGTGAGGGGACTGGAAAGCAGACTGATGCAAATGTACTTAGGTTAAAGTTTAGCTCTTTATCATTTGTTCTCCCTTTTGACTCATTTGAAATTTGTTCTAAATTTTCTGTGATCTTTTCAATTGAAATTTTTCTACATTATATTCTGTTATTGTTATTGAGTTTTTGCTTTATTTTCTTTTGTTTTTTTCTTATTTTTTGCATGTTTGTTTTCATATAAAATGGGCAGGCAAATAAAATAAAATAGATAGGCATATCTATAGAGACAGTAGCTGGTTTAATAGTTCTTGGGACTGTGGTAGGGGATGTTAGGGAGCTTAAAAAACATGCATACAAGAAAGATAAAATGTTCTAAAATTGATTATGAGTATGATTACATATCTCTTTAATGTGTTTAGCTATTGAACTGTGTTATATGTGAATTATATATCAATAAAACTGTTACAATTATTATTTGTAATTATATCATGTGACCTCCAGCTTTCTATCACTGAGACCATTTTTTGTATCTCAATATGCCTATTTTTTATTTATTTAAATAATTTTATTGGGGGCTCAAACAGCTCATCATAATTCATCCATCCATCCATGTGTCAAGCACACTTGAATGTTTGTTTCCATCATCATTTTCAAAACATTTTCTTTATATTTGAGCCCTTGGAAATGGCTCATTCCCCCTCCCTCACCTTCCCTCCCTCATGAACCCTTGATAATTTATCAACATTTTTTTGATGTCTTACACCAACTGCTGTCTCCCTTCACCTACTTTTCTGTTTTCCATTCCCCTGGGAGAGGGTTATATCTAGATCATTGTGATCAGTACTCTCTTTCTCCCCTACCTTCCCCTTACCCTCTGGTATTGCTACACTCATTATTGATCCTGAGGGGTTTATCTGTCCTGAATTCCCTGTGTTTCCAGCTCTTATCTGTGCCCATGTACATGCTCTGCTCTAGCTAGATTTGTATCATGACTTCGAGTCATGATAGTGTGTGGGGGGGGGGGGGAAGAAGTATTAAAGAACTAGAGGAAAGTTGAATGTTTCTTCAGTGATATATTGCACCCTGACTGGATCATCTCTTCCTTGTGACCCTGTAAGGAGATGTCCAGTTGTCTACAGATGGGCTTTGGGTCTCCATTCCATGCTCCCCCTCATTCACATCGATATGATTTTTTTTTGTTTTGGGTCTTTGATACCTGACACCTGATCCCATTGACACCTCATAATCACACAGGCTGATGTGCTTCGTCCATGTAGGCTTTGTTGCTTCTCAGCTAAAGAGCCGCTTTTTTTTCTTCAAGCCTTTAAGACCCGACCCTATATCTTTTTATGGCCGGGCACCATCAGCTTTCTTCACCACATTTTGTCTTCAGCAATTGTGTCAGGAAGATGAGCATCACAAAATGCAAGTTTATTAGAACAAAGGTCTTGCATTGAGGGAGAGCTTGATTAGAGGCCCATTGTCCATCTGCTACCTTAATACTTAACATATAAATATATGTTCTATATATATTCAAGTATAAGCCAACCCGAATATCTGTGGAGGCACCTAATTTTACCACAAAACTGCATTAAAAATGTGCTGAAAAACTCCACTTATACACAAGTATATACAGTACATAGATCTATTTCCTATAGTTATATATAAATATATTTACATATGTACATGGCTGTATTTAGACCTCTATAAATGTCCTTTGCCTCCTAGTTCTTTCCTCTATTTCCTTTACTTTCCTCTGGTCTCACTATCATGTTTGGACTTCATTCGGTTTCAGAAATTCCTCTCGGTTACATTACCCTTGATCAAGCCCCACTGGTCATCCTATGCCCTCCTCACCATTGATTTTAGATCACTTGTTGTTCCCTTGTCCCTGTGTTTGTTGACATCCCCCAGCCCTTCCCCCTGCCTCCCCTTCTCCCTTGTCCCTCTGGAATTGTCAGTCCCATTGTTTGCTCCTTCGGATAGTTTATCCCACCTATCTTATCTAGATAGACATGCAGAGACAATAATAAGCACAGAATCAATACATAGCAAAACAAAACAACAACAACAAAAACTGATGACAAAAAAATAAAAGCCTATAGTTTGTTGACCTTTAGGAGTGTTTTCTGGTGGAGTCTGATGGGGTACCACACCCTGGTCCCAAAGTAATTTTTGGTATTACCCAGGAACTTCATTGCTTTGCTCCCCTTGCTTCCCTGTTGGATGCCCTTAGTGTTTCACTCTTGTGTGGTGGGGTCAAACCCATAGGACTATGGGTCAGTGAAGGACATCGTGTCTCATGGTGGGGCCAGCTCCATGGTCCTATCTGTGCACTGGCTGCTCTGTACTTGGGGCTTGGTGGGCCAGGATGTGTTCCACTC
Organism: Tenrec ecaudatus; assembly: GCF_050624435.1. Classification (NCBI taxonomy): domain Eukaryota; kingdom Metazoa; phylum Chordata; class Mammalia; order Afrosoricida; family Tenrecidae; genus Tenrec; species Tenrec ecaudatus. The sequence continues at coordinate 249,571,305 of NC_134530.1, read as the reverse complement.
TCTCTCCTTTCCTCTTGATTTGCTCCTCTGTTATCTGATCAGATGCGCCCCTGGGCAGAGCTTTCATAGTCTGCATTTTTCCCACTGGGGGAGCACCGAGCAACATACTCTGAGTTAGTGCACTCAGTGGCATTGCCTGGGAAGGTTCTCTTTGGTCCAAGTGAATTTTTTTGTGAAAGCAGTTTCAATCAAACCTTGTTTTTTGTGATGTCTGACTTAAGAGAACAACATGCAGCTGCGAAATTTTGTTTCCTGCTCAGGAAAAATGCCACAGAAACTGTTGTGATGTTGAATGAGTGGTTTTCTTGTTTCAAAAAAGATGAAAAGTCAATTGATTATGAATCTCATCCTGGACATCCATCAACTTCCTTAACAGACAAAAATTTTGACTTGTAGTGCATTTGGCATTCATTCCACCAGGTCAGACTGTTAATCAAGCTTTCTATTTAGATAGCATAACAGTGTGTGACTAAAAAGTCAGCTTTGTGGCAGACGGGGGACTGGTTTTGCCACCACAGCAATGCACCTGCTCAGGCAGCCATCTCAGTGTGCCAGTGTTTTGCAAACACCAGCATGCCTCTCTTGCCCCGCACACCTTACTCACCTGACTTTACTTCATGTGACTTCTTTTTGCTTCTGTGAATGAAGAGAGACATGAAAGGGCAATGATTTTATGACATAGAAGAGGTGAAGAAAAAACAAAGGAGGTGCTGTCAGCCAACCAAACAGATGAGTTTGAAAAATGTTTCCAAGAGTGGAATTGCAACTTTGATAAATGTATTAAGTGTAATGGAGAGTACTTTGATGGTGATAAGGTTGCTTTGTAAAAAAAAAAATTAATACATAGCTTTGAAATAAAGTTCCATTGGGGGGGGTATCCCCTCATGTGCGGGAAGGGGTGGAGAGAGAGGGGGATTATATCAAGGAATTGTTCACACCATGATAGAAGTGGCCAGGTTTAAATTCTATGGGTCAGATGTTAGGCTGGAGGCTTCTACTGACACAAGTAGCTGCAGAGTATAATGAACCCAGGATCAATGGGAAGGTAACAGGATTCTATATGTAGAGGCAAATAAATCCAAGATTGGCAAGTCAGGCTGTAGAGGTGAATGAATCCAAAGTCAGTCAGTAAGATGGCAGCTCATGACGAGCCTAGGATTGGTGAACATTTATATGGGACACAAATATCTGTACTTCTTTGGTCCTTTCTTCAATATCTGGCCACATCCCTCTTCCCCATACTTGCTTGTCCCCAACATTTAAGTCATGCCCCTTCCAAATCCTTGACCATCTAGCCAAATAATTGTCTCTGGTCCACGAATCAATATACAGTTACATATCTTCCTGAACAACCAGGTGCACTGCTTGAAGCTCCATCCATTGGGAACTTTCCCTTCAGGAATATCCTAGAGAGGGTCTATAGTGGTGGTGGTGGTGGTGGTGGTGTAGCACATCCAAATGAGAAATCTGTTGCTTTCAAAATCTTAGGAGACTCACCAGGCATTGTGTCTCCTTTTTAGTTGTGTCAGGGACTAACAAAGTTTAATAACTTATCCTTCACTTTAGTAGGAATTTCTCAACATGCTCTGCACCATTGGAATCCAATTAATTTCACTGAGGTGGAAGGTACCTGAATTTTTATCAAATTTATTTCCTACCCTCTAACACAAAGGGTTTTTTTAATAAGTAAATCTATTGTTATAGAAGCTTCTTTCTTAGCAGATACAATCAGCACAATATCATCAATGTAATGGACCAGTTTGATGTCTTATAGTACTATGTCACACTAAACTATGACATAGTACCAGATACTTATATACCAGTACTATGACATAGTACCAGATACTTTATATACCCGTGATGTAGGATGATGAAGATTTTTTGTCGGCTTTGCCAACTGAATGAAAATTACTTCTGACAAGTCTCTGAAACTGGAATTGAGAAAAAGGCATTGGCCAGATCAGTACCAGGTACCAAAAAACCCACTGCTCTTGGTTCAGAAGGAGCCCTGGTGGCATAGAGGTTATGCATTGGGCTTCTCCCTGTAAAATCAATCAGGAATCAGGAGATATAGTAATTTTATCAGGCAATGAAACACGTCTGGAACAACAGCTACAATTGGAATCGTCACCTTGCTGAGTTTATGATCATCTGTCATTTCTAGATCCATCTGTTTCTTGCACAGGCCAGATAGGTGAGCTAAATGGAGAGGTGGTGGCAATCATCATGCATTTATCTTTCCGTTTCTTGATAGTGGCACTTATCACTGCAATCCCTCCAGGAACAGGGTGCTGCTTTTGGTTTACTCTTTCCTTGGAGACCGTTCTAATGACAGCCACGTGGCTTTTCTTACCATAATCCCCTTATCCCACATGTCACAAATCTAATACGACAGTTCTGCCTGTTGCTCAGTATGTCTATTCCATTTATGCATTCTGGGACTCGGGGAATGACTATAGGATGATTTCAGAAACCCACTGAACCCACATACTTGAACTAAGAGCCCATTCAAAACTCAACTTCTCTATGCCCTATACTGACTGGTGGGCCACAGAAGATATGTCTCCTGAAATTAGTGTCAATTCTGAACCAGTGTCCAGGAATCCCCCAGTGCCTGATTAGCTCCCTTTTCCCAATGAATGGTTACAATCATAAAAGATTAGCACTCCCCAGGGGCAAGGTTTGGAGAAAAGGTAACAGTATACATATTTAGAAATGCAGTAGGGTTCTTCCTCAAGGGGACCCAGCCTCCCATTCTGTCACAGGGTTGAGCATCTGCAGACTGGCTCAAATCTGGGAATTGATTGAGAAGCCAGGAAGCGCTATCTGGCTATTTGAATTAGACTGCTGTTTATCTGGCCTAGAATTGTGCATGTACAAATTAATAAATCTTTAGTAGGTTTCACATCTATTACACACCTAGAAACACCTTGCCTAAATAGCCAACACCGACAGTCCCTATGAGTCAGATGATTCCGAAGACTATTTTGATTCTGCTATTGCAGTAATCACTCTAGCAATTAAGTGCTGCCACTTCGCTCCTATGGCCACTGGGCCTAATTAGCCCCATTGTAGCAGTTGTGTTAGGTCCGTTGTACAATAGAAAGAAACACTGCCGAGCCCTGTGCCATTCACACAATTGTTATGTGTGAGTCCATTAGTGTAGCCGCTGTGTTAGTGAATCACCCAGCACTTCCCTTCTTTTCACTGACCTACTTTACCAAGCATGGTGTCCTTTTCCAGGGCCCATTCTCTCCAGATAACATGTCCAAAGTGCGTGACATAAAGTCTCAACATCTTCGTTTCTAAGGTGCGTTCTGGCTGTACTTTTTCCAAGGCAAATGTCCCAGTTTTTCTGGCAGATCATGGGGCTTTTAGTATTCTTTTCCAAACCCATAATTCAATCACATCGATTGTATTTAGATGTCCGAATTCAGCTAGGCCAGTTCCCACTGCCAAATCTAACTTCCATAAAATAATCATCACAGTTGTCTTCAAAGGTATTTGGGCTCCTTTGAAAATGTGTCCCTCCCTGTGACATAGATGTGTTCTCCGTGTGGGTCTATGAGTCTACCCCAATAAGCCCACTCTAACATGCCAATCTCCCTGAGCCTTTGGCTATCTTCTTCTACAGGATACCAAGGCAGGTCTGGTAGTTGAATTTGATTTATTGTATGCCAAGAAAAAGAAAACAGTTATTTTAGAAGGTAACACAATTTTTCCTGCTTCATTGTTTGTACACCACCTTTTGAGGCTTGCCAGGACTTACGTCTGGTTATAGGTTTGGGAGCAATAATGGGTGGTGGAGATGATTCCCAGGAACATTCAGCAATGTCTTCTAAAGCATCTGCTTAGGCAGGGCCCCACACAATGTCCTAGATGCCATATCAGACAGCTTGCATCGTTGAGTTAATCCCAAATACAGGTCGGAAGGATGCTGGCTCCATTGATAATGGATTCAAAGATAATGATGGAGTACTCTCTTCAGAAGGGATTTGTGGTGACCTTGACTGAATTGATTCAATTGAATTGATACCTATTGTGCCCATCTTCCTGATTATCTGCCCATATGTCTTATAGCAATGCTTATATCAAGGAAATGGTGCACACAGTTGTAGAATTCAACATGCTTCATGTCTGTGGCTCAGATGTTAGGCTAGAGGCTTCTCCTGATGTGAATAACTATAGGAATATTAAACCCAAGATTGGCAAGAAGACACCAGGGTTCTGGGTACAGAGGCAAATGAATCCAAAGTTGGTACATCAGTCCTGTAGATACAGAGGAACGGATCCAAGGTTGGCAGGTGAAGATGGCAGGGCACATTCCAGAATCATCAGACAACATGGCAGGCTGTTGGCTCAAGTCCCAAGAGCCAGAGGCTGATGCACCAGATGCAGGATTTATGCAAGAAAGGTCATACTGTCTGCTCTGGTGAAGATTTACAGTAGCAGAAACTGTGTAAGGTTGCCTGGAATCAGAATTGATTTGATGGATGTTTGGTTGTTTGTTTAGGGATTCCAAGGAGGAAGAAGCAATAGGATTTAGAGGCTGGCTGTGTGTGAGGGAGAAGATAACCAGGTAGCTTCAGGGTCTGAGTAATGGCTGCCTAACGGGTGATGTCTAGCCTAACGGGTGATGTCTGGAGAGGACAATGGAAGCATTTCAGAAGAAGACTTCTGGCTGCTTGCCATTGCTGTATGAGATCAATCTTGACAGTCAACTAAGAAAATGTTGACAGACATGAGCAGTGGTTCCAAACTGAAGAATTATACAGCAGAAATGGATCCTCACCCTTTCTGTACCCATGGACCAAGCACCAAGGAAAGCTGTAGCAGCTCACCGCTCCAAAGCGAATAAGACTTCGAACGCTGTTGTCAGGAGAGACCAGTCCCTGGAAAAGGACATCATGCTTGGTAAAGCACAGTCAGCAAAGCAGAGGCAGACCCTCCGGGGAATCACGCAGGAGCAGGCATTGTTTCATTCTGTTGGACATAGAGTTGCTATGAGTTGGAACCAAGCAATAAGCTCACAATGAAGGTACCATGAGATCACTGTTGGCAGTCCTTCATGAGATGAATTTCCTGAAACCACAGTCTGTAATTCCCCAACTATGTTAATAATGGTGCTAGTAATGATAATAACTAATATTCACTGAGGATTAGGTGTCTCTTAATGAAAACACTAAAAGTTCAAACAAATTTTTTTTTATTTTATTAAAAAACATTTTATTAGGGGCTCATACAACTCTTATCACAATCCATACATATACATACATCAATTGTATAAAGCACATCTGTACAGTCCCTGCCCTAATCATTATTTTCTCCTCTTTTCTTTTTTTACATTTTATTAGGGACCCATACAACTCTTATCACCATCCATACATATACATACATCAATTGTATAAAGCACATCCATACATTCCCTGCCCCAATCATTCTCAAAGCATATGCTCTCCACTTAAGCCCCTTGCACCAGGTCCTCTTTTTTTTTCCCCTCCCTCCCCTTTCCCCCCTCCCTCATGTGCCCTTGGTAATTTATACATCGTTATTTTGTCATATCTTGCCCTATCCGGAGTCTCCCTTCCCCCCTTCTCTGCTGTCCCTCTCCCAGGGAAGAGGTCACATGTGGATCCTTGTAATCAGTTCCCCCCTTCCAACCCACTCACCCTCCACTCTCCCAGCATCGCCGCTCACACCCTTGGTCCTGAAGGTATCATCCACCCTGGATTCCCTGTACCTCCAGCCCTCATATGTACCAGTGTAAAGCCTCTGCCCTATCCAATCCTGCAAGGTAGAATTCGGATCATGGTAGTTGGGGGGAGGAAGCATCCAGGATCTGGGGAAAAGCTGTGTTCTTCATCGGTACTACCTCGCACCCTAATTAACCCATCTCCTCTCCTAAACCCCTCTATGAGGGGATCTCCATTGGCCGACACTTGGGCCTTGGGTCTCCACTCTGCACTTCCCCCTTCATTTAATATGGTATATATATACATATACACATATATACACACACTTATATCGTTGTTGTTGTTTTTGCATGATGCCTTATACCTGGTCCCTTGGCACCTCGTGATCGCACTGGCCGGTGTGCTTCTTCCATGTGGGCTTTTTTGCTTCTGAACTAGATGGCCGCTTGTTCACCTTCAAGCCTTTAAGACCCCAGACACTATCTCTTTTGATAGCCGGGCACCATCAGCTTTCTTCACCACATTTGCTTGTGCACCCATTTGTCTTCAGCGATCCTATCATGGAGGTGTGCAGTCAATGATATGATTTTTTGTTCTTTGATGCCTGGTAACTGATCCCTTTGGGACCACTCGATCACACAGGCTGGTGTGTTCTTCCATGTGGACTTTGTTGCTTCTGAGCTAGATGGCCGCTTGTTTATCTTCAAACCTTTAAGACCCCAGTCACTATCTCTTTTGATAGCCGGGCACCATCAGCTTTCTTCACCACATTTACTTGTTCACCCACTTTGGCTCCAGCCGTTGTGTCGGGAGAGTGAGCATCATAGAGTTCCAATTTAATAAAAGAAGGTATTCATGCATTGAGGGAGTGTTTGAGTAGAGGCCCAAGGTCCTTCCGCCACCTTAATACTTGACCTATAAATATAGACACATAGATCTATTTCCCCATCTTCCTATATATATTTGCATGTACATGTCTTTGTCTAGACCTCCATGAATGCCCTTTGACTCCTAGCTCTTTCCTCCATCTACCTTGACTTTCCTCCTGCCCTACTACCATGCTTCATTGCCACCTGGGCTAGAGTATACCTCTTCTCTAAGCAACCTTACCCTTGATCATTTCCCACCATGCCTGCCACTCCCCCTTCTCTACCATTTGGGGTCCCATGTTTTTCCCTTGTCCCTGGGTTTGTTAACACCACTTCCTTACCCTTCCTACCCCCCACCCCAAGTCCCCCCGGAACTGTCGGTCCCGTTGTTTTTCCTCCAGATAGTTCATCCAGCCTGTCCTATTCAGACAGACCTGTGGAGTCACTAACATGCACGAAAACAAGACAGAGGAAAACAAAACAACAGTATACAACCAGACAACAAAACAACAAAAACAAACCACTGGCAAAGAACAGAACAAAACAGTTCACAAGAGAAAAGCTTGTAGTTAGTTCAGGGATCGTTTGCTGGCCCTTAGGAGCGTTTTCCAGTCCAGTCTGTTGGCGCACCATGCCCTGGCCCCAAAGTCCACTTTCAGCAGAAAACTTTTAATGAAGAAATAGAATCATTTCAAAAAGGGGAGACGTTGGAAGCATCGTTCATGCAGGATGTGTACAATGCTCCAAATGCAGAGGAATAAATACCGACTTTTAAAATATAAAGGAATAAAGGATTGAGCTCATAGGGGAAGAGGAGGAAGCATGGCACAAGTTGAAAAGCGGGTTATGAAACTACAAGGTTAAATATGGCCAGTGAATTTTGTTACATCCTGAGACTTATTCAACAAAGCCTTCTATCAGGGGCTCATTTTCTGTTACAACTTTAGTTCTCAGCCTAATCCCAGCAACTAGGTCTCTGCCTTAATTGCAGATTTACCAGGGGCCAGCAGAAATAGAATGGAGAATCCTAGTGAGTGAAATTATAGAAGCCATGATACGAACTAAGATTTGATAGACATAGAAAACTAATCCATTATCTTTCATTCCTTTTTCCATGATTTTTTAAGTTCCTATCTTAGCTACAAAGTTATGTACAGACTCCAATTTCATTTTTAATTATCAGTTCTCTCACCTACCCTCCTGCTGACCAATGTGCCTTTTCCGGGGGCCAGCAACACATTTTTAACTGGCATCAAGTAATTCTTTATCCAGATTAGAAATCCTGGCCTTTGCCTTTTTGTTCTTGAGCAGTAAAACTTTGACAAAAAGGCTGAATGGCTTCTCTAGAAAATAGAGATGACAACCCTTTGCTTCACTCAAAATGGAGCTTCTGTTTAGGTCTGACATCACTGCTCAGTCACGCACCTTGCTTTCCCTGACATCACTGCTCAGTCACGCACCTTGCTTTCCCTGACATCACTGCTCAGTCATGCACCTTGCTTTGTCTGACATCACTACTCAGTCATGCACCTTGATTTCCTTGATATTCCCATGTGTCTACTATTACCTCTTCTCATTTTCTCAACAGCTGCAAGAAAATGGTTCTATTGTTGTCTTCGAGATGAGACTCTGAGAAATTTAGTGAATTGCCCAACATGACATGTTAGTCTGGTATTAAGTGGTAGAGTCTCTGCTTGCAAAGACCCTCCCTAGTCGCTGAATCTGCCACTCAGTCAAGCTCCAGTAGTTGCCTATGGCTAGCCTGGGTTCTTCGAGTAACTTTTTGCTCTTCGGCAGTAATGTTTTGGTAATTGATTAGCCATATGTAAATATAGTTCCCCACCCTCACAGATAAGAGGAAAATTCCAAAGTTGAGTTCAACTTTCTTATGTAATTTTGAAGTTATAAACTCAAGCAAGCATTTTGTTTACCTACCCCCCATTATTAATTATACAAACCTGTCTTATGATGGGTAACATAAAAAATCAATAAAGTACAAATAGATGCAGGATAAGTTTCCACTGTCTTCAGGCTAATGGCACTCCCGTCGGTTCAGTCATCCAGTGGATCAGCAGGGACTACTTCCAGAGTACTCACGGGGAAAAATGGCAAAGTCCTGACTATTGTTTCTCAGACAATGGTCTGCAGAACACAAAAGTTCTATGTGTGCAAGGCCTTCGAGAGATTTTGGATGAATAAAACATAAGCCCTTCCTTTCAAGCTCATCATACATTCATGAATAACATAAGGACAGCTGGAATAATAATTCCTGGGATAGGTATAAATTTTGCATCACTACTTACCTCAAAACCAACCCAGCATCCAAGAACTGGCATGCCTCCTGGGCAAACAGCTCTCCAGCATCAAACCGTTTGCTACTGACATCCCAGGAAAAGAATTAGAGGGTAGATAGAACCTTAGCCCTTCCATTAAATGTTACTGGAGCTTGTCAAGAACACCCATCACTGTTCAGGAGTTCCATGCCTGTCCCCACAGGCCGCCCAAGGCACTGCACACTCTACTAGCTCAGCAGCCTGACATGAATTGATCATAGGCCTTTATATTTGCAGTGATTCATTTAAGATAAGAATTTCATGACTTGGAAAAGTTCGATTTCCCCACAGACTCCTCAAAGAAAATTTCCCAGATGCTTGTTTCTTATACAATATGTTGCCCAGAATTCATTAAATTTCTCCCCAAAGTTTCTCTCTCTTTTCCAGAATGTCTCGTACTTTTAGTGAGATCAAGGAAATCTCAATTTGATATTAATGTGTCTCGTTGTATACCTCTTGTCTTAATTTTCTAGTGCTGCTGTAACAGAAATGCCACAAGTGAGTGCCTTTAAGGAACAGAAAATTATTTTCTACCCATCTGGAATCTAGACGTCTGAATTCAGGGTGTGGCTCCCAGGGAGGTTCGGCCTTGTCTCTTTTTGCTTCTGTTTGTCGTTGCTAGTTGCCTTGGTGCCAGCACCCATTCAAGCTCACCTTCTATGTCACAGTGTGAAATGTTGTCCAGTCCTGTGCCATCTTCATAATCTTCGTGACCTTTGGTTTGTGTGACTGTTGTCGCTGAGCTCTTGTGTCAGTATGTCTCGTTGAGGATTCCTCTGTATTCTCTCTCTCCTTTACAAAACAGGATGTTCTGTTGTAGTGATTGATCTCTCCTGAGGATGTGTCCAAATCTCTCTATGCGCATTTCTGAGCAGCATTTTGGTGAGATGTCTTCCCAGAATGATGTGCGCATTCCCCCAGCAGCCACAGTATCAGTGGTACTCTTCATCAACAGCACAATCTAAATGCACCAGGTATTCTTCTGTCTTCCTTTGGCGTTTCCCACCTTTGGTTTCTAGTAGTTGTGAGCAATGCTTGAACTTCTGGACTTTCAGAATCACCTGTCTCTGTTGCCATCAGATAGCATCTGTGTATGCTCACTCAGATCTGTGTCTGATCTGGTCTTTCTATAACTCAGAAATGATTACTTCGGTACGGCCTAATTAACTTAATGAAGAAATCCACATCCTAACACTTGCAGCTGTAGGAGTAAGTGCTAGGATTTCAGCATGTATTGGGTAGGGGTTCTCCACCCCTCTGCAAGGTGCCCCTACAGACAGTACTTGAGTCTGGCTGGGGCTAGAGGGGCAATAAGAGGCTGCACATCTGTGGGATGTAGGAATGGTGTGTAACAAATATTTCACATCATAAATGCTGGAGACTTGAGTTCTGGTTTCTGATATGAGATGCCATGGTATTAGAGTTTCAGTCTCAGAGACCCAGAGGGGCTTGCTATGGGTCAGCATTGTCTCAAGGGCAACATGAACTGGGTGGCAGTGAGCTTGATTTGCTTGTTTATAACCGTCAGCATCACAGCAACATACAAGTCTCCACAGGATGACCCTTCAGTACACTGGTCTATGTCCAATGAGGGAACAGAAATCACACAATAACTTAAAATTGGAGACATTTAATTAAAAAGGATAATCATCTGGTTGGGTGTTCTTGTGACACACATGGTAAAGCGCTTAGCTTTTAGCCAAAAGGCTGGTATTTTGAACGTGCCCAGTGACTCCATCAAGGACAGGGCTGGAGACCTGCTTCTGTAAAGATTCCAGGGTGAAGCCCCAATGGAGCAGTTCTTCTCCGCCCCTGAGGTTACTCGGGGTCAAAATGAATTCCTTGGCATCCAACGGCAACATCTGATTTTTAAGTGCATATGAGGTCCAAGAACTGCTGCATTTGACTCTTGGGTTGAGGCAGGGTACCTGAGCCTGGGATCGACTTCAGTAGAGAAGGTTTGAGTGTAGTTCATGGGACAGCAAGGAATTCATTGGCATGCCTGGGCCATAGCTGGGCTGCAGTCACTGGACAGTCTGGAAACCGTGCAAGCCATCCGCATTTTGCAGCCAGACAATGCGCCTCTAGAAGAGTGGGGACCCTTCTCTGGGTAGCGTTGCCAACGGAAATACGGACCACCCAGAATCAGATAGGGTGAGTGTGTCCCAAGTCCACACTTACTTAGCATGGATATATTTATGTTAACGAATATTTGTTGTCTTTCTGAAAATCAAATTTAAATAGGAGTCCTGTGTTTCTGGTTTTTTGTTTGGTCTTGTTTTGTTTTTCTAAATCTAGCAACCCGAAAGCACAAGCAGGACAAAGGAACAGCAGGCCCTCAGCAGGAGGCTGGGGCTGAGCACTGATGTCCTCACATCCTCATGCCTGACCCAACAGGCAAACAATCTAAGAAAACATAGCATCCTGCTCACTGTGAAGTAGGAACTGTGAAAGTGCTCACAGGAACCCCATCCATAATCGCAGGGCGTGATTGAAGGGTGACTTTAGAACAGAGGCGTTGTTATGGATTGAATTTTGTCCCCCCAAAATGCGTGTTGTAAATCCTCACCTCTATGCCTGTAGTTAAAATGCCATTTGGGATTCCTTTGTTTTTATGTTAGTGAGGAAGAATAATGAGGGTGTTTGTTGAATCAATCCCTTCTGAGATATGAAAAAGATGCAAGACAAGTACAGATGGGGGAGAGAGATAGCTAGCCATGAGGATCATCCAGGAGCTGAAGTTAACAGAGACATGGGTCTCCCCCAGAGCCTACAGAGAAAGAAAGCCTTCCCCTAGCTAGAGCAGACCCCCTGACTTGGACTTCTTGCCTTATAAATTGTGGGAAAACAAAGCCATCTACTTGGGGTATTTCTGTTGTAACAGCTATAAGTGTCTAAGTCAGGTAATGCATTTATAACTGGTACATTAAGTTGTACCAGTTGCCCCTGCCAACTGCAAGAGATAATTATCTTTACCTGCCTTGGAAGATGTAGAAATCAAATTAACTTAGATTAATCAGGTACAATGTTCACTTGGTAAGTAGCATATAATACCACCTTATATATTTGTTCAAAGAAAGCGGAACGGGTGTTCTGTAAATCATGTATTCAGATACTTTGTTATTTTTCCTTCAATTGTTATAGGAGAAACAGAAAAGATGGGGGGAGTAAGTTTAAGAGAAGTTCCCTGATATTCTTTATTTCATCGTTAATGATGGGAAGAAAATCATCTACCCATTCATTGTATGAAAAGAACAGCTTCTCTGGATTTTTTTTAAATAGAGGATAATGCCGTCAACTTGAAGGTTGTAAACAGAACTCTTCTTGACAAGCTTAACCCCTGAAGGTATTTCACGGCTGTAATTACATTTTTCTTTTGAACGAAATGGAAGAGAGGATGGACATCAGGAAATATGTGTACTGTGAGCCCTCCCTGCCTCCTAGACGGTGGGTGCGTGCGTGTAGAGCAAGTTACAGTTTCTTCTAGCATGTGACAGCCGCGATCGAGCAGTTCATGAATACGCTATTCAGAACCTATTTTATTGTAGGGGGGAATGACTGCCAGTGGCACAAGGCTCTCTTTGCATCTTTTAAAGGAATTTAAATTTTTTTGGAGTTAAATAAAAGACTTGTAAAGACTTTTATTTTCAAGATGCAAAAGTGATTCACCCTGAAGATTGGGGAGTAAACCTGCATATTCTTTACTAACTAAATAAACTTTAATAGGAAGAACACTTACATGAATCCATTTTCCAGATGGTTTAATTGGGGAAATGGACACAGAATTCAGTCCGAATTTTTCAGATTCAGTAATAGTTTCGATAAATTGCTTGGTAAAGTAGAGGGGTCGTAAAAAAAAACCCAGGAAGACCCTCAACAAACTGGACCGACCTCGTGGCTGCCATGAGCTCACACGCGGCGACTGAGAGGCGACACAGGACCTCGTAGTGGGTTTGTTCGATGGCACCGAGGCTTGCTCTGGGTCAGAGCCAACTCAGCAGCACCTAACCACCGCAACGAAGCACCTCCACGAGTTCTGGGGTTAGATTTTAAGCCCTCAGAAACATTTAAACCATCACATTGTCACTTGTCTATGTGCTGCATAAATGTGCAATCTGAAACTGCATTTATGAAGAATTGATTCAAGTACTTCCTTCTGTGCAAATCCATGAACAGGGATACAGTCGGGATGTTCTGCGTTCTCCTCACTGGGAGCCACAAAAGAGCTGGACTAACCTCTTGCCTAGGCTAAGGGTGCCCTTTGCTACATGCCTTCATACATGACCGGGATCCCTCAACCAACACACAGTCATGGAAAGAGGAGTAGGATAATCGTTAGGACCAGCAACAACCCTGACAGCCAACACCCACCGATCACCTTTAGCCCTTGACAGACCCCTGCCAATACCCCAGCTGTCTTTTATTACCCTCAAAATCTGCAACTCAATCCATAAAACTCTCTTCTTTCCCTCCTTTAAGCCCTGAGATAACTTAATAAATAAATGACTCTCATATAGAATGGAGAAGGGCACTGTTTTTCTTTCTTTTTCTTGAAGAGGAAAAATAAATGTTTAAGCTACTGGTTCTAAAGGAAGAGCAAGTTAAGTGTTCACGTTTGGAAGTGTTGCCTAAGGCGGGTTAGCACGTCCTGTCCAACCGCAGTTTGTTCCTTTTGTTTGGCACTTGTCTTGGAGTGGCACCATCTCTGCAGTTTCATCTGTGTCTCCCACTGAGGTATTCATTTCAAGCTTTATTAAGAGATCACCTCTGCAGGGTCTCAGAACAACTAAGAACGTTGTCAAATTTTGACCAAGTGAGCAGGTCAAGCCCAGAATTTGATTTTAAAACCTTGGGTCTCAGCTGTGGGGATTCAAACGAGTCATTTAGTTGCCTGAGAGTGGATTTCCTCGGACTTGTTTGACAAATCTCTCATGAGCGTCATACATATCAGGGCGTGAGCTCATCCTCCGTAATTCCGTGTTGCTCTTTGTAATGTATGAAGGGGGTATAAATATAAGGAAGTATTGTTACTGAAGAACCTTGGTTGCTCAGCAGCTAGGTGGTTGGTTCGAACCAAAAGGACAGCAGTTTCAACCCCCAGCTGCTGGGTGGGAGGGAGATGGACCAGCCTTCTTCCATAAAGATGGCAGCCTTGGCAACCATGGAGACAGTTCCGCTCTGCCCAGTGGGGTGACTGTGAGCCAGAATAAACTGTGCCATGGGATTGGTACTTTGGGTTTGATTATTGTTAATATAAGTGTTAACCAATACTATCACTTTTTCTCTTTTATGACTGAACTGAGAACGTATCTTTCCTTGAATTCATTTGAACAAGCACTTAAAAATATTAAAAATCTGTTGTTTTCTTTTCAACCCTACATACTCAAATACATCAAAATAAATGACCCCTCTCCCCAGATTGCATATATCTATACATTTATGAAAACTAAAATTACCTTCTCAAATTACTTTATTTTGACTGGGAAACCAAAAATGATTCATTGACAATAATAAGAAAATAGCACAGTGAAACTTTAGCAAAGAAAGAGGCCACAGTTAAACATCAAGGGGCTGCGTTTGAGCTACGGAGTGACAGGAGAAAAGACACTTGCATAACAAAGGAGAACGATACAATTCACATGGATATGAAACATTGGTGGTGTTATGTGGAAATGTGTGGTTGAAAAATCAGAAAGGTGTGCATCAAATGTATATTCTTTCACTACACTTATTAATCTATATGCTGAGCAAATAATCCAAGAAGCTGGACTAGATGAAAAAAGGTATCAGGATTGGAGGATGACTCATTAACCACCTGCAATATGCAGGTGACACAACCTGGCTTTGTGAAAGCAAAGGGAACTTGAAGATCAAAGACTACAGCCTGTAGTATGAATTATACCTCAATCAGGTAAAAGTAAAAAACAAAAAACAAAATTCCTCACAACTAGACCAGTAAGCAGCATCATGGTAAATACTGAAAATATTGACATTACCGAGGATTTCATTCTACTTGGATCTGCAATGAGTTTTCATGTAAGCAGTAGTCAAGGTCAAACAATACAATGCAATGGGCAGAACTGCTGCAAAAGGCCTCTTTAACATGTTAAAGACCCAAGATGTCACTCATGGTGGTTTCAATGGCTTGATATGCATGCAAATGTCAGCTAGACAGTGAATAAAAATGGCTGAAGAATTGGTGCATTTGAATTGTGGTATTGGCAAAGCATGTTAAATATACCAGAAGACTGCCAGAAGAATTAACAAAACTGTCTTGAATGCGGCAAAGACAGGATGCCCCTTTGAAGCAAGGAAGGAGAAACTTCATCTCACACACGTAGGTCATGTTGTCAAGAGGGAACAGTCTGTACAGAAGGACATCATGTCTGGTCAAATGATGAGTCAGCAAAAAAGAGGAAGACCCCAATGAGATGAATTAGCACAGTCAATGAGATGGATTGACACAGTGGCAGCAACAATGGGCTCAAACACAACAATTGAGAGAATCACATAGAACCTGGCCATGTTTCTTTCTGTTGTCCATAGGATTACTATGATTTGGAGCAGTTTCAACAACAATAGAGAGAGATGAAACTCTGAATGAGTGACCAAAAAGTCAGTAGTCAACCCATCAGATTCTCCAGTGGAGAAAAGACCTGGTGAACTACTGCCTTAAAGAGCAAAGCCTTGGAATGCTACAGGATAAATGATTCTGTCATTCAGGATCACCACGAATAGGAATGAACTTGACAGCACACAATCACAGCATAGAAAGAATTCTTTGTATGGTACAAATGGTTAAACATGTTTGGCTGACAACCAAGAGTTTGAAGATTCAGGTCCTTCCACGTGAACCTCAGGAGAAAGACCTGGTTATCTACTTTAAAAAATGTACTTATTGAAATCTCAGTGGAACATAATTCTATTCTGACACACATGAGGTTTCCCTGAGTTGGAGTTGACTGGACATCAAGTAATTCATAAGCAGAATGTTGTACATTTTTTTTCATTTAAAGATGGTTTCATGGTTTTATGATTACTAAACTAATATGTTCAGTTTATTGAATTCAGAACATCATGAAAGCATAAACAAAAATAATATCTCAGCATATACTCCAAATATAAGTAAATTTAATATTATGGTAAAAATACTCATAAGATTTTTATGATTTTACACATTCATACAAACTTGAAATATTTTAAATATGTCCAGATCTTATCGAATGTTCTTCGAGGAAACTTAAAGATATTTTTCTGTGCATGAGTTGGCATAGATTTGATGGCAGTGAGAGTTTTGGTGTATGCATTTTTAATAATATGAATGAATTTTTAAAATTCTAATTTGTAGCTAATTACTGATATTTCAGAGAAAAGTTATTGTTTTATTTTTCTCCTATCCACCATATATATTATCATTTATAATTCAGGGACCACTATTTTAGTGTACCCTGTTCAGTTTTTCAGACATACACTAAAACCACGTGCAAAAAGGGCAATGTTATATTTTCTTTATACAAAATTTATACTTATTTTCATGTCACATCTTTTTAATCATTAAGCAATAATGAATGACTTTCTTCAATTAATATCAAAATTGTTGGATGGAAAACTGATCTTCTCTGGAAACACAATTCACAATAAAAAGTTTAAAGGATTGGGGGGTGGAATCCTTAAAACAAATGAATAAATGACCTTTTTCAAGAAACAGAATGCCTTCCAAACTACCTTATCCTAGTGAATTCGAGGAGCATCCTAACCAAGGCTGGACGTGATCTCCTAGACTAAATACATGGCTCTTCCTCACACACTCTCTCTCCATTTCTCTCTCTTGGGAGATCATTGTCCCTTTTCTGTCTTCCATCAAGTCAGTTCCCAAGGCATGGTCCCCTGCACAGGGGAGTGAAATGCTATCTAATCTTGTGCCACTGTCATGACCGGTTGAAGATCAGATTATTGTGATCCACAGTTTTTCTTGCTTTACCATGCTTTCTTCCTAGACCATCTTATTCTAAAAGCTACATAAGACCGTTTTCAGCACCATAGCCACACAGAGACATCTACTGACAGATGCATAGGTGTATTGGCTGGGCATCAACCTGCGGGGAAGCAAGAATTCTACCACAGAACCACCAACCACCATTACTATATATATATATATATATATATATATATATATATATATATATATATATATATATATATCTGGGTTTGATGGATTGTTTTGCTTTGTTTGAGGATGGGATTCTTTCTATTGGTTTCCCCAATCCTCCTTTCATTTACACTTGGGCGATCTCTGTCTCGGTGTCTCAATTCCCTAAGGAGAAAATTTGATTAGTACATTTGGTTCAATTAGTTGTGGCCATGATAGAGGTTAAAAGGTATCATGTAACACAAAACCAGACTCACTGCCAGGGAGTCAATTCTGACTAGTAGTGACCCTATATTATGTGACTAGACCTTCCCATTTTGTGTCCTCTGGGTGCATCAGATTCTGTAGTTTTCTTATTGTATGTATAGCATTTAGAAGAAATGGTGCACATCTAAATTATACATAATATCAGCTAAGTAAAATGTCCTGTGATGATTTTGTTTCCTCTTCATTAGAGGGCAAGAGATAGTATACTCCCAGGAAGGGGTGGGCATGGGAGGGGGAAACTACTGATTGCCAGATGAGAGAGTCAACTGGATTATCTAAATCTGAGCATAGGAAAAAATTGAACTTTCATCTTCATTGGAATTAATACAATTCTTCAAGAAGATTGCCCTTTTTAAAATTTCCCCTTGTTGGTCTTGATTTTCTTCCTGATGTGTAAATAAGAGCTACACTTGTCATGTTCTCTAGTATTCCAACCTAAGAATACTAGTTTCATATTATTCTAGAGAGAGCAATAGATTCTAGAGCATAAAAATGGGAAGTAATAATGAAAATCCCTTAACAATTTTAGACTAGATGAATATCTTAGTTTTCTAGAGTGTCTTTTGAAATCAAATTTATTTCTCAGTTTAAGGGAGCCTAGAAGTCTGGATTCAAGGTGTCACCTCAAAGGGAAGGTCCTACTTTGTTTCTCCACAAGAACATAAAGAAGAAAATTTCTTCCTAAATATGACCTGACAGGTGTAGGGATTAGGACTTCAACATATACTGGAAGTTGTGATATACTTCAGTATATCCTGAGATAAATTTATTACTGCTTAACAGGTATCTAAAGTTATTTATGAATTCGTGATCAAAAATTTAGTCTAATAACTTTTAAATTGATGGAGAAGCAGAATAACAAATGCAGTCAAGTCGTCAAACTCATGTGACCATCACAGACTGATGAATGGTCCCCATTGGTCTGCATATTAGGAAAGAGACGATGACTTGCAGTCCTGCCAGCAAGGCCCCCCACAGCTGCATCAAATACCCCATCTTAGTTGCTCTTGAGTCAACTCAAACGCATGGGGACCCCACGTGGGTCTGAGTGGAACTGTGCCCCATAGTCTTCAGTGACTCATTTGATGCAAACATTAGGGGCCTTGAAAAAGAACCGTGTTAAAATTCAAATACGGTGAAGAGAAAAGTAGCTTAGCTACAATTATGAACAGCTAATTTGTAGAAGGTTATGGAGGACAGTGGGAGCCCAAAACCCATTTGCAGGGTATCGAGTCAGACTGAGCCGCTGGCAGACCCACTCTAGCTAAAGGAAAGAGCACCACACAATTAGGTCCTTGGCCAGTCGACCTCCTATAGACACGATCTGAATTTGTCCTGGGTGCAACTATATCTTAGTTGGTCCATGATAGAAATTTCTTCCCTGGCTTTTTGCATGTCGATGGGGGTCTTCTCCATCTTCTGCATTATTTGTACTTTTGTCTTTATACTAATATGACCTTATCCTTTTTTATCATTTTATTAGGGGCTCTTACAACTCTTATTATAAACCATACATCAGTTGTAGCTGACATATTCATACATATATTCCAATGTTCTTTTCTAGACATTTACTTTCCATTGAGCCCTTGGGATCAGCTCCTCTTTTTTCCCTCCCTCACCCCGCCCCCCAACCTTTGTGGCCACATGATAGATTGTAAATTATTTTCAAATCTCACACCGACCGCTGTCTCTTTTCCCCTCTGGTTTCTGTTATTCTTCCCACTGGATGGGGGAGTGTAGTTATGTGCCATTCATTGTGATCGGTGCCCCCCTCCCTCTGCACCTCTTCCCACCTTCCCCCTACTCTTTTCATATCTCTATTCCCATTCCTGTTCCTGGGTTCCATGTGTTGTGAGTTTTATCTCTTGCCTGTACCTATGTACATCCAGTCTAGATTGGGAAACGGTACTGAGGTTGTGATAGCAAGGGGTGAGGAGGCCTCCAGGGATCAGAGGTCTATTGTGTGACCTACTAGTGCTCTACTGCACCCAGATTGACTCATCTCCTCCCTACGACCCCTCTGTGGGGGGATGTTCCATTGTCCATAGATGGGCTTTGGGTCTCTGCTCCAACCCACCTCCATTCTCACCAATGCATTTTGTTTGTTTGTGTACTGTTTGTTGTGAATCTTCTGATGCCTGTTGCCTGGACTCAATAACACCTCACGATCACATCGGCTGATGTGCTTCTTCCATGTGGGCTTGTTGCTTCACTGTTGGATGGCCACTTGTTGAACTTCAAGCCTTTGAGACCACAGACACTATATCTTTTAAGAACCGGGCATCATCCTCTGTCTTCACCACATCTGCTTATGCACTCATTTTGTCTTCAGTGATTGTGTGTGTGTTGGGGCGGGGGGGTGAGGATCACAGAATGCCAATTTCTTAGAACAAAGTGTTCTTGTTTGAGGGAAGGTATGAGCCCAAGCCTAAAGCCCATCTGCAGTGTCAGTGTATTGCCTTATAAATATATATGTACATAGGTCAATACCACTATTGTTATGGATTAATGTATTTGTAAAAGTGCACACCTCTGTTAATCTCCTTATCTAAGCCTTGGCTTCCTAGAGCTTGCCTATGTTTTCTTTTGCTTCCTCCTGCCCCGCCATCACTTTCCCCCTTCTTCCACATCTCAGTGCTTCCTCTCCACTAGCGTGGTGTTGCTCTAATACTCACAGGATCTCTACCCTCTCCTAGATGCTGCTTCCGCTTCCCTAGTTGTTCCCCTGTCCATGATGCTGCCCACTCACCACACCCTTCTCCCCACCTCCTTCTTCCCCGTCTATCCTGTGGGGCCATTGGCCCCATTGCCTTCTCCCGGGGCTTCCCTCCCATGGTCCAACCCATATAATTAGGCAAGCCATCCATGTCCTACTCCGAATAATAAGAAAACATACGGTTGAAGAAAGGAAAGGAAAGAGAAAAAGATGGGAGAAAGTGGGGGAGGAGACTCTACATAGGTCTAGGTCTGTTTGCTGGTCCTTATGAGATCCTCCCCCCACCCCCCACCTAATATGATCTTATCCTTACCACCTTAGTGTGATTTGCTTTTTTTATTCTTTCTGTTGGGTTTCCCACCTGTGAAGCACAGGAGTGGATGCACAATGATGATAACTGATGCAGGGGGTTGGGGGTGGCCAGTAGGGAAGGAAAGGGGACCTTGAGAGTGAATAGTGGAGGCAGGAGGGGAGGGAGCGCTAGGACTCCGTGTGATTGCACAGCTCATGTTAAAGGCTATTTGAACAGGGCGGGGGGGTGATGCTCTGGGATGGATGTGGTGGTTATTGTACAATCCCCTTGTTATAATTGAATGATTGAACTATTCAATGGTAAGATAGGTAAATTAGGCGCCAATAAAAATATTGGAAAAAATGAGTTGCCCAACTCATTTTAGGGCTGTTTTAGCCATGAGGTGGAATGTTTTAAAATTGATGTGGTGATGATTGTGCAATTCTCCTTGATATGATTGAACTGTTGAATTGTATGATATGTAAATTATGTGCCAATAAAACTGTTAAAATAAATTTAAAAGGTCTTTTCAAGGAATTAAAAAGAGAACTGGGTTATCCATGAAATAGTTGCTAACTCCCTCTAATTGGATAAGGAACAGAGCTATGATATGCAAGTGTGATGCTAAGGAACTGTACTGGAGGGAGGCTGTAACAAGACACACCTGGTGTGCCTACAAGGGGACTTCGAAAAGCTCTATCATCTTTCAATTCTATTTTTCCCACAAACTTTTCAAAGTCCCCTTGTATACAGTCATCCTGATTCTCATTCATTTCCTTAGGGAGGTACGGTCAATGTGGCATATGAAGCAGAAACACTATTCAGACCTTCTACAACAAAGACCTGAGATACCAAGTGCAATGGAAATGGAGAGTCCTGGAACCCAGAGCTTCAAAGGAAAAGTATAGATCAAATACCAGTAAGAAGAAGAGACTAAATAAGGAGGCATGTGGAGTGGGAAATAGCCATTGGGTAAGACACAATAGTTCATTTTGAATTACTGCAAGCAACTTTCTAATCTGGCAAGAAACAAGATAACCAACTCTGCTCATCCAGGGCTGCACCGGCAACCACGTCGGCGATCAGCAACCAGAAGATGTGATCTCCTCTGTCCCTTACCTCTTATAACCTCC
This sequence comes from Tenrec ecaudatus, assembly GCF_050624435.1. Lineage (NCBI taxonomy): Eukaryota > Metazoa > Chordata > Mammalia > Afrosoricida > Tenrecidae > Tenrec > Tenrec ecaudatus. The sequence goes on along the minus strand of NC_134530.1, from coordinate 249,549,853 downwards.
CAATGACCCCAGCATGCCCCCCTCATTCACACCCACCTAGCAACGGATCAAACCGCACCCCTCTTCCCCCCACCCCACCCGGCCAACTGCTAGAGCTCTGCCACTTTCTTTTCCTGTTTTCTCTCTTCTCAGTTCTTTGCCAACCCTTATTACTATCTTTCTTCTTCCTCTGCCCCTCACCGCTTTTTCTGTCTCTTTGACCCCTTTAGCTGGACGCCCAGGCCCTACCACCTCTGAGATCAGCAACACTAACACCTGTGTCTCCTTAATCAGCCCCTGCTGCCCCATGGAATGAGTACTGTGTTTCCATGGCAGCTACATTTGGCAGCAAGTGCTTCAGCTGGTATTGTGCTTCATTTTCCCCTTCCTTCGTTTCTGTTCTTCACAGTTCTACCTTCTGCACACCCCATGTCCCCTTTTTATTTTCTTTCTCTTCTCACTCTCTTTTTAATCCTGCAGAACATACACCCCATCTCCACCACCTTCATGTGTCCACCTCTACCACCTTCACGGTTGACAGTGCCTGATCATGAAGTGACACCCTGCCCCACGCTACCCCACTCCTCTAGTCAGCAGCACCCACCCCTACTCTTGTCAGTGGTGCATGCTCCCGTAGCCTGAGCGCTGCATTCCTGTTTCAACAGTACTATGCTGTATTTTTAACTTCTCTTTTCTTTTTCTTTCTTCTTATTTCTTACCTCTTCTGCCCTCGTTTTTATTTTTCCACATCCTTACCAATTTTCTTGTTTTTCCCACTAGTTGGGAGCCAGTTACCTACACAGCCATACCTGCCACACACACAAGCACACTCATAAGGAGAGTGCCAGCTGCAGCACCACTGGGTTGACAACAAATGATGGCCCATTCATGCCCAGCCTGTCCTCAGCTATTGCACATGGTCTGTGGCTAGAACCAACACCAGATTCATCCAGAGGCAGGTAGTAAGAACCTCAATGCTGTCAATCTTGCTACCAGAGGAGCGCACCAGCCCCATTACCAGGGTAGATTAAAAGAAAAGAAAAAAATCAGAGGGAATCAAATCAACAAGTTTAAAGCAGAACAGCATGGCTTAAGAAAGTGAATAAAATCAAGGACAGAAATTTTTCTAGAGGAATAAATGTTATTAGAAATTCCTGCTAAGTAATTTAACAAATATAAATACACAAGATCAATACTCAAATTTCAGAAATAATACATTGGAGAGACAAAGCTGTAAAATTGAAGCGATATTGAAGGAATGGAAACCAGAATCAGAAAAATAGAAGACAAATCTCTTAATAATCTGTTCCAAAAATGAGGGAGGAAAAATAATGGCTCGTACATGGGAAGAGACAGCAACCATGCCCACGTGGCCCAGCCACATCTACTCCTCCTGCCACACCACACGAACAGGACAAGGTATAGCACCTGTTCTTAAGTAATGGACACTGAATAGCACCCAGCTTTTAAAAACATAAATAGAAGTGGAAATTGCAATTATTTTTTCTTAATTCCTTGAATCAAATGAGAATGAAAACACAACATAAAGAAAACACAAAATACTACAAGAAACCAAAGAGACCCACATGATTGAAAGGACATACCATGATTGTGGGTAGAGAAGTTTAACCTTGTAAAAATGTCAATACTATGATCTATGTATACAATACAATCTAAATCTAGATTCCATGGGCAGTCTTTAATCATCAGCTTTAGGTGGAAAAGAAAACAACCCCAGAGAAGAAAAGCACAACTAAATAAGAACTAAGTAGAAAGGTTCAAACTTTCTGATCTCGAATCTTATTGTACCAATAGTGTGGGTACAGTGATGGACCACGAGTGCTTCTGATTCTGGTACCATGACCCTTAGTGACCCTTCAACCATTTAAGCTACCCCTAGGCCTCAATTTTTAAATAAATAATAATCAGACCTTTAAGGTGAATCACACCCGGGAAGTAACACTTCCTAGAACGACCGACATCATGAGATAAAAAGGCAGCATGTGACCTTAGATAAAATTCAGCAAGCAATTGGGGATACGAAAGAAGAAATCATGGAAATGTTGAACACGAGGACGAAGTAGAAATCGTCCTGTTGCATAGTGGATGTTGAATCAATGTCATGAATCAATTGGTAGAGTGTTGAATGGAAACCCATTTTGCTATGTAAACTTTCACCCAGTCATAATAAAAAAAATAAAAGCAAATGACCAGGCCAATGTGTATAAATTTACATTATGCAAAAAATGGAGTAGACCGCATCAGAGCACACAAAATGGAGTAACATACCGTATATATTCATATATAAGCTGAGTTTTTCAGCACATTTAAAAAAATCATTTTATTAAGGGCTCATACAACTCTTATCACAATCCATACATACATCAATTGTGTAAAACACACTTATACATTTGTTGCCCTCATCATTCTCAAAATTCGCTTTCTGCTTGGGTTCCTGGAATCAGCTCCTCATTTTCCTTTTTTCCCTGCTCCCCCTCCCTCATGAACCTTTAATAATTTATAAATTATTATTTTATCTTATCTTACACTGCCCGGCGTCTCTCTTCACCCACTTTTCTGTTGCCCATCTCCCAGAGAGGAGGTTATATGTAGATCCTTGTGATCGGTTCCCCCTTTCTACACCCCCCTTTCCTCCCATTATCGCCAATCTCACCGTTGGTCCTGAGGGGTTGATCTGTCCTAGATTCCCTGTGTTTCCAGTTCCCATTGTACCGCTGTGCATCCTCTGGTCTAACCAGATTTGCAAGGTAGAATTGGGATCATGATAGTTGGGGGGAAGAAGCATTGAAGAACTAGAGGAAGGTTGTGAGTTTCATTGTTGCTACACTGAACCTTGAGTGACTCATTTCCTCCCTATTATCCCTCTGCAAGGGATGTCCAGCTGTCTACAGATGGGCATTGGGTCCCCATCACACGCTCCCTTCATTCACGATGATATGATATCTCCCCTCCCCGCCCCCCGCCTTTGGTGCTTGAAACCTCATCCCCTTGGCCCTTCATGATCACAAATGTTGGTGTGCTGCTTCCATGTGGGCTTTGTTGCTTCTGGGCTAGATGGCTGCTTGTTTACTTACAAGCCTTTAAGACCCCAGACACTGTATCTCTCGATAGCCAGGCACCATCAGCCTTCTTTACCACACTTACTTATGCACACATTCGTCTTCAGTGTTTATGTGTGGAAGGTGATCACACAATGATGGTTTTTGTTCTTTGGTTTCTGCTACCTGCTCTCTTCAATGCCTCGTGTTCACACAGGCTTGTGTGATACTTCTCTGTGGGCTTTGTTGCTTCCAAGCTAGATGGCCGCTTGTTTGCCTTCAAGCCTGTAAGACCCCAGACACTATATCTTTTGATAGCTGGGCACCATCAGCTTGCTTCACCACGTTTGCTTATGTACACGTCTGTCTTCAGCGATCGTTTCAGGAAGGTAGGTATCATGAAATGACCATTTAGCTGAGCAAGGTGCTCTTGTATTGAGGGAGTGTGCGTGAGGAGGCCCAATGTCCACCTGCTACCCTACTACTAAACCTATAAATATATGCACATAGGTCTATTTCCCCTATAATCATAAATATATTTATATATGTTCATGTCTGTATTTAGGCTTCTATGTATGCCCTTTGCCTCCTACACCTTTCCTCTATTTCCTTATGCTTTCCTCCTGTCCCACTACCATGTTCAGCCTTCATTCTGGTTTCAGTAATTCCTCTCCGTTACCTTGCCCTTGGTCACTCCCTACCAGTCCTCCCACCCCTTCCCTGCCACTGGTTTTGAACCACTCATTGTTCCCTTGTCCTGTGTTGGCCAACACCTCCCTTCCCCTACCTCCCACACTCTCATGTCCCTCCAGGACCATTGGTCCCATTATTTTCTTCTCACATTGTTTGTCCAGCCTATCTTATCTAAGTGGACCTGCAGATATATTAATATGTGCATAAAATTGAGGATGGCTTTGACAGCACCCAAGTGGCACATAAGAACATGGCAATGACGGCAGCAACACCAACAAGCTAACAAACAAAAAAAACACTGACATACAAAATTTTAAATAAGAGAAAAAAAGAAAAGCGGGGAGGGAGCCTGTTAGTAGTTCAAGGTATGTTTGTTGACCTCTAAGAGTGTTTTCTGGACGAGTCTGATGGGGTGCCACATCCTGGCCCCAAAGTCCATCCTTTATACTCCCTTAGAACCTCCTTGCTCTGCTTCCTGTGCCGCTCCATTGCATGCCCCCAGTGTTTTGCCTCAGTGTTTCAACACATATTTTATGCAGTTTTTGTGGTAACATTAGGTGCCTCAGTTAATATTCAGGTCAGCTTATACTTGCGTATATAGGTAACTGCCAAATTGCATCATTACATAATGTATACACATTATTTCAAAAGGCGCTCTGGTGGCATAATGGATTATGCATTGAGCTGCTAAGCACATGACCAGCAATTCAAGCCCACCAGCCACTCCACAGGAGAAAGATGAGACTGTCTATTCCTGGAAAGATTTTAAAGTATTGGAAACTGAAAAGGGCAGCTCTACTCTGTCTTATAGGGTTGCTAAGAGTCAGAATCGAGTCTATAGGAGTGGATTTTCTTACATTAGTCAAACCATTTATAATGGTAGGCTTAAGCATAAGAACATTTGTGAGATGGCACAGGATCAAGCATTGTGTTTTGTTCTGTTACACATCGGGTTGCTATGAGTGAGAATTGACTTGGCAGCACCTAACAACCACAGTCAAGCCAGCTTTTAAAAGATATTTTATAATATTTAAAGAAACAACTTCCTATAAATGTATATGATCTTCATTGACAATTAAAATTCTAAAATACTATCAAGTAAATGTAAATTGAGTGTGTGAAATATTATTGCAATAAGTTACACACTGAAGATTTCATAATTAAATGCAATGTGTAGTTACAAAACCTTTTTAACTATTTTTAGTACTTTTTTAAGCACAATGAAGATAATCTGAAAAGTTCATTCACAAACATATGTGGAAAGTATATGAAAGCATACATTCTGCTAGGTAAAATACTGAAGATTGTAACAAACTGAGGGACCTATTTGATATGGTTAAACTCACACACACATCCAACTATAAATTAAGAAAAATAGTATGTTTTCAGAGAAAAACAGAAGATAAATGAAGAGAGATGAGAAGATACAGGTTTCCCTACAATCCAAAAGTAGAGCATGCCTATGAAACATTTTTAAAGCTGAAATGGTATAAATCAAATGAGCAATTAGCACTAATTTATATGGGAAAATTTTTTAGTATTTCTAGACCCAAATAAATAACCTACCAAATAACACATAAAAGCTAACAGTATATAGTGTTCACAGACACAATACAAAGCAATGGTGGCTGAGGTAGTTAGTTTATTGTGTCAACCTGGCCAATAAACACATGTGGGATTAATTGAAGGGCAGATTGATAAATGGCTTGGCAAGCCTCGCCTTTCTTGTCTCTTGCTCTTTGATCATCGGACCAGAGTGTGGCTGCCTTGCTTGTTCTGTGCCTCCATTTGCAAGCTACACTACCTGTGGGACACCTAACCTGTGGACTGTGCTGCTGTAATTTGAGGCTTCTTCAACACCTGCTTCGCCACACTACTGGAATATACATATCTTGGAGACTGTCGGACCCTGTCATCTGACTGACTGTTGGTGACCTGCCTTGCTGTTTGCTGCCTGTGCCCAGATAGCCTGAATTGCTCTACAGAGGACTACCTGGCAGCCCTCAAGACTTGAAGGACTGCCAGTGACTCACAACTGTCTCACGGGAGTGAGTTGCTCTGAGCCATTTGTATTGTTTTATAGATTAATTAACTGTTTATTTCTTATGTTATACATCTATCTATCTGTATAAATATATATATATATAATTATTAACATTCTGGTTTTGTTTCTCTAGAGAACCCTAAAACAGTAGCTTAATGATGAAACACTGAATATCATTTCTAGGGGAGTGAGGTAGACCCACTCGCATTGTTCAGGATAGGTATTGCCTTTAACTGCTACAGTACAAATGCTCATCGCTAGGTTTGTTTCTCACCTTGTTCATTTGCCTATTTTCTTTCTTTAGCTTTTTATATTGCATATATTTTATTAAACTTTATACTAATTTAGTTTGTAATAATTTAGTGAAAAACCTTTCTTTCTGACATTTGAACCATCTGATAACCCAGCATTATGTTTTGGTGTTTTTAAAGATCATTTTATTGAGGACTCTTATAATAATCAATACATCAACTATATCAAACATATTTGTACATATGCTTCCATCATTATTTTCTAAACATTTACTTTCTATTTGAGCCCTTGGTATCAGCTCCTTTTTTATCCTTCCTCCCCTCTTCCCACCTTTGTGATCCCTTGATAAATTATTTTTTTTGTATATCTTATACCAGCTGCTGTCCCCCTTCCCCCATAGTTCTGCTTTTTTGTCCCCTGGGAGGTGGGGGTAGTTTGGGGTCCATCATTGCTATCAGTTCCCCCTTCCTGTTTGCTTGTTTTGGGTCTTCTGACCTGTTTCCCAATCCGCTGACACCTCGTGATCGCACAGGCTGGTGTGCTTCTTCCATATGGGCTGGTTGATTCTCTGCTAGATGGCTGCTTGTTTAACTTCAAGCCTTTAAGACCCCAGAAGCTATATCTTTTGATAGCCAGGCACCATCAGCTTTCTTCATCATGTTTGTTTGTGTACCGATTTTTTCTTCAGCCATCCTGCCAGGAGGGTGAGCCTCACAGAATGTCAGATTGTTAGAGCAAAATGTTTTTTCGTTGAGGGAGGGCTTAAGCAAGCCACACAGTCTGTCCACTTCCTCAATGTATTGCCATATAAATATATGTGCATACCCCGATACCTCTATTTTTTGTATTAATGTATTTACAAATGTGCACACCTATGTTTATACCTCTATCCATAGCCTTGCTTCCTAGATCTTTCCTCTGTTTCCTTTTACCTTCCTCCTTTCGCACCATCATGCTCGCCCTTCTTCTGCCCCTTAGTAATTCCTCTCAGCTAGATTGCTGTTGCTCCAACACCCCCAGAATCTCTACATTCTCCTTTTTGTTGATTTCAATTCCCTAGTTGTTCCCCTGTCTATGGTGTTGTTTGCTCACCACTCCCTTCGCCTAACCCCTCCTCCCCCAAGTCCCTCCAGAACCGCCACTCCTGTTGCTTTCTCCTTGAGCTTGCTTCCCATGCCTATCTTACATAGGTAGGCAAACCAACAATAACAGAGACAAAACAAAAGCAAAAGAAATGAAATAACAAAAAAACAGAGATAATTCCAGGTCTGTCCACTGACCTTTATGACTTTCTCCCCACTGGTCCTGGGGGATTCTGTGAACTGCCCCTCCTATCATGAAATCTATTTTGGGGGCTCCTCAGGGTCTTTGTGGCCTGGCTTTTGCTCTTGTTGCTGAAGACCTTCCTCTTTTTTCACCAACCCTCCACTTTACCAAGTGTGATGTCCTTCACCAGGGATTGGTCTCTCTGGACAATTGTACAAAATATGTAAGACAAGGTCTTGCCGTCCTTGCCTCTAAGAAGCACTCTGGTCTTACTTTTTCAAATACAGATGAGCTTGTCCTTTCAGCAGTCCATGGTACTTTCAATATTCTTTGCCACCACCGTAATTCCAATGCAGCTAGTCTTCATCAGTCTTCCTTATTCAGTGTCCAGCTTTCACATGCATACGATGCAATGGAGCATACTATGGCTTGAAAATACCACACCTTAGTCTTCTTCAATACTCTAGAGACGCCTTGTGCAGCAGATTTACCTAATGCAATAAATCTTTTGATCTCTTGACTGCTGCTTTCACGAGCATTGATTGTGGATCCAAATAAGACAAAATTCTTGCCAACTTCAACCTTTTCTCTATTTATCATGATGTTACTTTTTGGTCCATTTATGAGTATAGCTTCGAAGCATTTTCAAATAATGAAATCCTCATTGAATGACAACAAAAACCACAACAAAAGACACACTTTTTTTATCTCTTTTCTTACAGGTGGACATTGACATGGACCTGATTTATTTTTATTTTTCAACATCACCAAAGGCAAGAGTAGATTAGAGCCTAATAAAAATTAATTTTGCTATAGTTTACTAAACCACTAGTCTTGTGGGCCATTTTCTGTTGTTTTGATACAAGTCCTTCTGTGCTTCTTCTCTTGCGTTGTTCACGGGTGGAGCTGCGCCATGTTTACTGCATTCATCATCGTCGTCACACGTCGAGCCCTTGCCCTGAACTGGCACATTTCCTTTGGCAGACCCAGGCTGGACAATTTCATTTCCCTTTCTCTTTCCTTTTGACTTCTATTTGTTCAGGTATCCGTATCGATCTTCCATGATTTTTTCAATGCCACTTGTTCAACTCTGCTGTTACTACTTCTCATGCCACTCCTTTGTGCCTTAATTGTAATCCTTTGTGCCTTGCACCTCTAGCTTTATCCTGTATTTTCTTAGCTTCTTCTTTAAATAGAGCTACGTCATCTTTTGTTCCTCTGACAATCCATTTTATTTCTTTAGAATATGAAAAGAAAAGATGTGTAAATCTTCACAGCAGCTCTGATCATCTAGGTTTCCTAAAAGTTTCAGTAACTAATACACCTTTTCTTCTAGAGATTTCATTTCAACACCTTCTGCTAAATTCTGTGTATCTTATTACTCTTGTTTGGCTGATAATTTAGCTTTCACTTTATTTTGTTTTCTTTCCTCATTATTTCTTGCAAAGTAAATTTCCTTGAAAAGTATTAGCAAATATGTGTCTTTGTAGTTCTGACCAGGAGTCTCTACACACTCAGCAGATTCAATGCTTTCAAGCACATCAAATACTGATCCTTTATTTAAATGTTCTGTGCAATGTTCTTCTCACTTGAGCCTTTAGTATTTAACTTTTGTCTTCAAATAATCCTTTATGTCATCTATGATTGTATCCATTTGGAAGTCTTTAATATAATCAGATGGTTTTTTACATCATGTTTATAACTGATGATCATTTTAAGGAGTGGTTTGTTTGGAGATTTATTTTGGTCTTATCCTCATGTATTTCCATGAGGTCTACCTTTGAATTTTTCAGTGTCTACCATAACATTAGTGTCCGTTGATAAACAATTTAACCTGTTCAATTTTGTCATCATCTCCAAAGTTACCCACCCTTCATACAGTGTGATCTGTTTCTTCAAAAAAAATCTGCATGACAAATAAAAATCATGAGAATAATACTCAGTTTGATGACCAATGATGGGGCATGACTTCTCCCTTCCTGATGTTTCAGAGACTCCGTGCATCCTTGCTGTTTGCCCCACTCTCTTGCTTTAATCGGGAATCAAGAAGATCTTGAGCATTTAAAATGCTATACATTAGTATACTTTGATTTGCCATCAAGCCTACTCCACTTCATGGCAATCATACATACAAGACAACAAAATGCTGGGCAAGCCTTCTGCATCTTCAAGATCACTGTTAGGTGTGAGTCTACTGTTGAGACCACTGTGTATTTTGAGTACCTTCCAACATAGACTTTCATCTTCCAGCCTATTCAAACAATGCCCTGTTGTGATTTGTAGGGTTGTCATTAACTAAAATTAAACTAGTCATTAACTAATTCTCAGAAGTAGATCGCCAGGCCTTTATTCCCATTTGCCCTCGTCTGGAAGTGCTGCTGTCCATCATAAGCGACTTGCTGCTATTTAAACGACCAGTGGTGGCTCAGCTCCCAACATCACAACATACACACACTGACGCAACACGACAAATTGACACACAGGTGGTTGGTTACACTTTAAATCACCTGAATTTCAATGTGACTTTTGGTGTTTTATCTCCAATTTGACATAGCATAACATCTGAAATATGAGTTTATTTGACAATTGGATTAGCTTTTAATTCTGTCGTTCCATGAACTTTTTTGAAGACTTTTCATATTTTGCTCTTTGGTGACAGATGAAGAGGAGCTGTCACTCCAGTTGCAGGATAGGATCAACCAGTAGCTGCTGAGGCTCAGACAGGTAGAGCAGTCTGCGGTCTCTGACATCATGTCCTTTAGGCTAAACTCCCAGTAAAGTAGCCTAATACTGTTCACATACGCAGTGAATAGTGGAATTGTCCAAAAAACAAATGCTACTCTTCATCCATGGGCAGCTATGTCTAGGGGTACCAACCTATATACACAGGTTGGGCCCTCCAGAATAGCCCTTGTGCCCTCCACTTGGGAGCTTCAGACTGCTTTATCCAACTTTTCCTCCTCAGGGATTTGTACCTATTTCTTGGTGCCAGGATGACCCATGAGGGGCTCAGAAGCATGTGCCCTTATTCTAGAACAAAGCTGCTGTTTCACCTCAGAGAAAAGCTAACATACCCTCTAATTTCATCATGTTACAAGGGATAGTTTACATGTTCTCAAGTGAAAGGTTTAGTTCATAGCTCACATCACTCTTCCTTACCAATGTCTTGCAGTGTACCCTGTACATAAACAATGAATCTCGGGGGAAGCAAATAGTTAATGTGCTCAAGTGCTAACAGAGGGGTTGGAAGTTTGAAAACACCCAGGGAGGTCGCTGAATAAGGACCTAATGGTCTATTCTGAAAAAACAAACAGGTACTGTAAATAAACCTTATAGAGCACAATTCTACCCTTCACACATGGGGTCACTTAGAGTCTGAGCTCAATCAACAGCAAGTGGTTAATGCTTATGCATAAAACAGTACTTATTCTGTAGGCAGTGAAGATTCTGGCAATGGAGCATGGCACTGGAGTACATCTTCATTAATATTGCAGAGTCTGCTTTGTCCCTGTCACCCTGAAGACCGAAATGACTTAGCTTCTGAAATATATGCATAGCGGGCGGTTCTTCTGAAGCGCATAGGCCTTTGAGGAAAAAAATTATTTAAATGTCTTTGTTCTGAGTTGGCTATATGCTCACTATATATGTAATTTAGAAACAGTCATACATAATAACTTGACACAGCTGCAGCATGCTTGAAACAACTGACCAAATTAATTTCTTAAAATGCGGTGTGGGTTTTACTGAGTGACCTAGTGAACCATTCGCAATTGCTTTTCTAATAAGGGTGAATAATCAGACTTAAATAAGAACTATCAGATATATAAAGGCCAAGGAGAGACCAAAACCAAAGTAAACAGCACAGAAGGAAAGTGAAAGGAAAGGCAAGTGAGAGGGCCAACCACGTGCTGTTGAGTCCATTGTGACTCATGGTGGTGCCATGTGGCTTGGAGGAGAACGATGTGGCGTGGGGTTTTCGTTTTCCTTTTTTAATCATTTTATTAGGGGCTCATACAACTCTTTTCACAATCCGTACATACATCATGTGTGTCCAGCACATTCGTACATATGTTGCCATCATTGTTCTCAAAATACCTGCTTTCTACTTGAGCCCTTGGTATCAGTTCCGCATTTTCCCCCTCCTTCCCCGCTCCCCGCTCCCCCTGAACCCTTGATAATTTATAAATAATTATTATTTTATCATATCTTACACCATCCAATGTCTTCCTCACCCAGTTCTCCGCTGTCCATCCTCCAGGGAGGAGATTACATGTAGACCTTGTCATCTGTTTCCCCTCTCTCCCTCACTCTCCCTCCACCTTCCCGATATGGCCACTCTCACCACTGTTCCTGAGGGGCTCATCTGTCCTGGATTCCCCATATTTCCAATTCCTATCCGTGCCACTGTACATCTCCTGGTCCAGCCGGTTATGTAAGGTAGAATCGGGATCATGATAGTGGGGGCAAGGAAGCATTCAAGAACTAGAGGACAATTGTATGTTTCATTGTTACTACACTGCACTCTGACTGGCTTGTCACCTCCCGACAGCCCTTCTGCAAGGGGATGTCCAATTTCCCCCAGATGGACCCTGGGTTCCCACTCTGCACTCCCCCTCATTCACAGTGCTATGATTTTTTTCTTTGATGCCTGATGCCTGATCCCTTTGATGCCTTGTCATCTCACAGGCTGGTGTGCATTTTCCATGTGGGCTTTGTTGTTTTTCAGTTCGATGGCCCCTTGTTTATCTTCCAGCCTATGGTGCCCCAGATTCTATATATTTTGACAACCAGACACCATCAGCTTTCTTCACTGCACTTGCCCATGCACCCACTTTGTCTTCAGGGTTCGTGTCGAGGTAGGCTGGTGTGCTTCTTCCTTGCGGGCTTTGTTGTTTCTTAGCTACATGGCCCCCTGATTGTGGCATGGGGTTTTCAATGATGGATCTGGGGGGATGTATTCCTCCAGGTCTTTATTTTGAAGTGTCACTGGGTAGACTAAACGTCCATTTTTCCCATTGAGTAGCTGAGTGTGTGAACTGTTTACACCATCCAGGCATGCCGCTGATGGATTTCAAAAGGGTTAGTGAAGAATGCCAATATCTTGTTGAGGGGGAGCTGTAATACTAAACAAGACTGATCTTTGAATTTCGTATGAATTTATATGAAAACATCCCACAATAAACACAAATAATATGGGTTCATGAGTGGTGCAGACAGTTAAGCACTCTACTACTAGTCCAAAGGTTAAGGATTCAAATGCACTTAAGGGCGCCTCCCATGACAGGCCTGGGGGATCAGCTTCTAAAAAAAATCTCAAGCTTGGAAACCCTACAGAACTCCGTTCTACTCTGCACACAGCGAGTTGCCATGATTGTAACTGACTCAACAACAGCAACAACATGTGTCTATGTAGCCACCCATGTAGCAATGGACGCAGGACTAGAATAGAGATTGGAGTTGAAAAGTTGTGCTCTTATAAATGTGCAGAGAGCCTCCTCTGTATGCACATAGGGAACTACTTCATTTCATTTTTGTTCTTTTCTTTCTGGGAACAAAACGACTATTTGAGTGTTTTCTGTCCACTGAACTAATAAAAAAAATTGGCTTCACTTAAATCCTCTTACAATGAACAAAAAGCTATGAGTATTTCTGCTAGATAATTGATGACAAGCTCTGGACTTTGAAACACAGGTTGACCAGTATTCTCTTGAACTCCTAGGAGCTGAAGTGACATACATGAACATGACTGCTTATAACAAAGGCCGGCTCCAGTCTTCTTTCTGGATTGTTGATAAGCAGCACGTGTACATCGGCAGCGCCAGTTTAGACTGGAGATCACTGGGACAGGTAATCTTTTCACATTATATAAACCATCAAAAATACTATTTCTATAAAGTATTCAAGCATCTCTCCCTGGCTGGGGTGGGTGGAATATAGCATTTATTATGTTTAACTGTGCACTTTCAAAAGGCAACATCATTTTTTGGAATGTAATATGCTTAACTATTCTTTAGCAGAATCGTCTTACCATTGTTTCTCTCCCAAATTCTTCAGAGCAGGTTTATGGGGAGTGTACATCAATGGGTTACTTTGGAGTCAGTTCTGACTCGTGGCAGCTCCACGTGTGTTGAGTAAAACTGTGTATTGGGTTTTTAGAAACCAGCTGGTAGACCTGCCTTCCAAAGTGCCTCTGTAGGGGTTTAAACTACCAACCTTTCAACTAATCATGGAGTACCGTACAAACCTCAATTTGCAGGGTATCATGTAATCTACAAGACAAAGGAATATCTAAGTTTAGGAGAGGAGATTATGTTGTAGAATACTAATCATTGGAATTATCTTTTTAATAAATGGAATAAAGCTGTTGCTGTCTTTCTCTTTGCAAAATTTTCCTTCAAAGACTTGGCAATATATTTGGAAAACCTTACAATTCTCAAATATTTATTTGTGCCAGAGATAGTCCACAACACATTACAAAATCACTGGGAAGATGAGCAACCAATGGCAAGAAGTACCTGACCGTTTGGTGCACAAGAAGACTGACCAACCAAGGATACATACTACAGAGCATTCACTGCAGCTTAGCAGAAGGTCTTTTAACAATGAACCAAAAATCCAGTTGCCTGAGACTCAACTCCATCTCATGTGGCAACCCCACATGTTTCAGAGTAGAACCTGCCCCTTACGGTTTTCTGAACATAATGTTTCAGAAGTTGATCACTAGTTTGATCAAGGCATCTGGGTAGAAGACTTGAACAACTTCCAGTCTGTAGCTAAATGCTTCAACACTTGCACTACTCAGGGATTCCTCTTTTAACATAAATATATATATTCATTGTCACTGAGTCAAATTGGAATCGACTGCTATAGTTACCCTACAGTACAGTGGACAACTGCCCCAAAGGGTTTCCAAGCAGACTGCCACATCTTTCTCTGTCAGAGCAGTTGATGGATTCAAACCACTGACCTTTCAGATAGCCGTCAAGCTTTTAACTGCTGCAACTCCCAGGCCCTTCTTTTTGCTTTGACATCATGGAAATAATCAAGAGAGTTACAATGCATTTATATTTGCTGGCATCTGGGAAAGAAAATCATTGATATGCAGCTAGACCTCTGACTGTCAGCCTATCGCGAAAGACAAAGCCACATTGGAGGAAAAGAGCTGACGTCACAGTTGCACTGTTAGCTGTAGACATTTAACCACTTGCTTCCTGTATGTCCATGATTCTCCTTCTCCTTTCGTTTTGTCCTTCTCAAGTACCAGCCTCCACACTCTCACAAGCTACCTGTTTTTCCTGTTGAAGTAGATAAAGATGCCTAGGTGAAAAAGCAAAACACTAGACAAACTAACTACTAAAAGCCCAGTTATTTCCCTCTTCATGGAGTAGGTAATATAGAGGCGAGTAACTTTTCCAAGGTGAGTTTGGCTTTGTTTCATTTCTCATTTCATATGTAAAAGATAGTCGATGTAATCTGGTCGCTTAAGAGACATCCTCCTACCTTGCAAAGGAGAGGGATTACTGGGGGGGGGGGGATCCCATGATCCTTTCTAAGAATAAGATTTGATTGATTGTTGAGAAAGTATGGTTTAGTTTCTATTGTGGCATTATTTATATTTACTTCACTGAGCACTTTCTACAGGCATAAAAATGATTCTGAACAGAATAATAATTATGAAGATATATTGAATGCCAAACACTATTCTAAGATATTTAAATGGTTCATTAAATTTAAACCTGTGATTCCATAAGGAAAATACTATGTTCTCCATTTTTATAGATAAGTAAACTTGAGCCCATAATTGAGTTTCAATATTGAATCTTTTTATTAAAAACTCATACAGCTCTTAGAACAATCCATACATCAATTGTAACAAGCACATTTGTACATATGTTGCCATCATCATTTTCTTTTCTTCTTTTTAATCATTTTATTGGGGGCTCTTACAACTCTTATCACAATCCATATATACATCCATTGTGTCAAGTATATTTGTACATATGTTGCCCTCATCATTCTCAAAACATTTGTTTTCTACTTGAGCCCTGGTATCAGCTCCTCATTTTCCCCTACCTCCCCATTCCGCATTCCCTCGTGAACCCTTGAAAATTTATAAATTATTATTTTGTCATAACTTACACTGTCTGATGTCTCCCTTCACCCACTTTTCTGTTGTCTGTCCCCCAGGGAGGAGGTCATATGTAGATTCTTGTAATCGGTTCCCCACCCACCCGCTGCCCCCCACGTCCATCCCACCCTCTCTCCACTCTCCCAGTATCACCACTCTCACCACCGGTCCTGAAGGGATCATCTGTCCTGGATTCCCTGTGTTTCCAGTTCCTATTTGTACCAGTGTACATCCTCTGTTCTATCTAGATTTGTAAGGTAGAATTGGAGTCATGATAGTGGGAGTGATGGGAGGGAGGAAATATTTAAGAACTAGAGGAAAGTTGTGTGTTTCATCATTGCTACACTTCACCCTGACAGGCTCGTCTCCTCCCCGCAACCCCTCTGCAAGGGGATGTCCAGTTGCCTACAGATGGGCCTTGGGTGCCCAATCTGAAATCCCCCTCATTCTCAATGATATGATTTTTTGTTCTTTGATGCCTGATGCCTGATACCTGATACCTGATCCCTTCCACACCTCACAGGCTGGTGTGCTTCTTCCAGCCATCATCATTTTCAAAATATTTTCTTTCTACTTGAGCCCTTGGTATCTTTAAAGCCAATTTCTCCCAATATTAATTCTAATGTGAAAAATATAAATTTTGATCCTGTATGCCACATCTCTGATGGTATGTCAGGTATACATATAAAAGTTAGTGAGATCCAGACTGTAGCCATTGCATACTCTTTTTTTTTTCCTTGTCTTTTATTATATTCTGCACAATCATGCATGCTGCTTCTTCCCGTGTTTTCCATTCCACTCCTCCTTTCCCAATCTTGGGTAAATGCCACCCTTCTGACGATTATTTGTTCTAGGGAATGCATATCTCCTTAGTGTAATTGTTTAACTGAAAATTGAGCCCTGGAAGTGACTTCAGTTTCAGATCTGAAGATTGACTAGGAGCCATCAACTCTGAAGTCCCGGTCTCTACCAGAGAAATAAGCCTGATATTTTTTTCTGATTTTGAATTTTGTTACAAAATTCTCCCACTTTACCCAGAACTTTGTCATGCACTCCCTTTCAGAGTAATTAATAGTGGAAGGTGATGTTTGTATGGTCCCCTGGACTAATTATTTCCATGCTTTTTGCTCTCCATTGCTGTGGATGGGGAGCGAGAAATAGTTGCACCTTAGATGGCCATTCAAAGCTCTTAAGACCCCAGTCACTTCAGACCAAATTAGGATGTAGGACATTGTCTTTGTGGAGTCTTTCATCCCAATTGATTTTAGTGTCTCCTGAGACTATAGTCCTACATCCCCCACACTCATGGAAGCAGCAGCCAGAGACCAAAGTAAATATGTCACACAATATTTATTTAAAGTGTTAAGGAGCAAAGATGCCATGTTAAGGAATGGGTGTGCCTTAGTGGCACAGTGGGTTATACAATGGGCTGTGAAACACCAGGTCACCAGTTCAAACCCACCAGCGCCTTGGGAGGAAGATGAGGCCTTCTGCTCCCATAAAGATGCACAGCCTTGGAAACCCTAAAGGGCAGCTCTACCCTCTGAGACCCCAAAGAATCAGACGCAACTTGATGACAGTGGGTCTGGTTTGATGGTTTTCAACCCAAGCCTTCATATTTTCCATCGCTTCATATGCATGTGAAAGCGAGAAAATCAATAAGGAAGACCAAATAAGAATGAACACATTTGAATCTCGTGTTGCTGAAGAATTATTTCCAGTCCCGTGTATTGCCTAAAAAACAAACTAATGTGCCTTGGAGTGTGTTCAGAATGCTCCTGAGATGCAAGAAGAGGGAGACTTTGTCTTACATTCTTTGGACCAGTTATCAGGAGGGAGCAATCCCTGGAGAAGGAAATTATGTTTGGTAAAGTTTAGGGTCAAGGAAAAAGAGGAAGACTTTCAAGGAGATGGATTAGTACATTGGTTGCAACAATGGGCTCAAACAGCAATTGTGAAGATGGCATTGGACAGGGCAATGTTTCAATCTATTGAACATAGGGTTTATATGAATTAAAACTGACTCAATGGCGCCTGGTACCTAATAACAAAGAGTTTAGTGTGAACTAGAACATTGCACAACAAATCCCATGCATTAGGTCAGATTTTCAGTGAAAAGGAGTTTGGTGTAGGCAGAAATAATTAGTACACGTATGAAAGTTCAACCTCCACAAGATAAAGACAAGGCTTTCTACTCTTGTAAAGAGTTAGTGTCTCAGAAACCCACAGGGCCAGTCCTACCCTGCCATGATGAGTAAAAATTCATTTGACAGCAATGAGTTTGAGTTTTTCAGTTATGCATTCCTCAAATGAGTTAAAGAGTATGAATTTAATTAATTCTCACAATAATCTTGCAATAATATTACTATTATCACCTAATTTTACAAAACAAGAAGCTAATATACACCACATATGTAACCAACCCCAATACCCCTTCCTAGGAAGTGTTAAAACTATGATTTAAAACCAATAAGTTTAATTCTAAACCACTACTCTTATTTCACTGTCAGTGATTTTTAAAATAATTTATATTTTTGAAAAATTATTTTCTTTCATGATTTTACTGTGATGCTAACCTATAGATTTCTTCTCTTTTTCTACTAATATGACTTACCAAGAAACCCACCAGCTTTCCATTGGCCATTTCATGGTGGACATGGTGGTCCTATACTAACACCGTATCACTACCCAGTATTTGAGTTCTGTACACTCTGCTGCTGGGTTGAATTGGAAAGACTAGGAGGTATACATATGTGTCTCCATCTATGTTCCTTCCTCCCTCTGAGGGATCAGGGTGCTCCCTAGAATTCATGGACACAGGGGTTCCAGTGGGAATAAGGAGAACACAGCCACAATCATCATTAAAGAAATGCAATACACAGTGCTGGAAAAGTCAACAAAAGACTGTAAGCGGTGTGTGAAGAGGGAGGAAAAGGACCCTCAGTCTTTAACGCACTGGGCTCTATAGACATGAAACTGGAATATACAAAGCAGTAAGGAAAATCATATTTTCAGAGAAAATTACATATATAATTCTTCAAAAAAATCCCTTAAATTAACAAAAAGCTTAGAACTGAAGGTGAGAATCTGGCACCTGTGGAGAAGGAAGATTGTTAAAAATATTGTAATACAAGTAGAAGAAATAGGGGGAGGTATGAGCACTGCCGTGGAATTGATTCAGACTCACAAAGGCCCGGTACAGGGTTTCTGAGGCTGTAACTCTTCATAGGAGCAGAGAGCCTCATCTTTCTTCTACAAAGCAGCTGGCGGGTTTGAACTGGCAACCTTCTGGTTAGCAGTCCAATGCTTACCCAACAGCACCAGTCAATTTGTATTTTAACCTTGTCTTTAGCTGTCATTGAGTTAGCCTGACATATGGCAACTCCGTGTAGGAGAGATGAAGCCCTGCCTAGTTCTATGCCATCTTTGGGATCACAAGCATGCTTGAGTCTATTTTTACCGTCCAACCTAGGAGACTTATCTTCTAATATTATATTGTACATTGTTCTAATGTGATTAATAAAGTTTTCATTTGCTAATATTTAGGAGTAGATCACCAAATCCTTTCTTCCTAATTTGTCTTAGTCTAGAAGCTCCACAGAAAATCTGTCTACCACAGGTGATCCCGCTGGTATTTAAAATACTGCTGGCATAGTAGTAGAGTGGCCACCACAGTAGGACAAGCTGCCGTGGATTTTAATCTTAAACAAACAAACCTAAGTTTCCATTAAGTTAATTCTGACTCATGGTGATCCCTCAAGTGTAAGAGTGGCATGTCTGGTTTCGCAGAGGTGACTTACTGGGTCTTCCTTTCAAGATGCCCCTCACTGCGCTCCAGTCCATGGTGACCCTACAGGACAGGGCAGAACTGCCCCTGTCGGTTTCTGAGGCTGCAACTCTTTATGGGAGTAGAAGGCCCCATCTTTCTCCCATGGACCGGCTGGTGGTTTCATACTGCTGACCTTGAGGATCACAGGCCAACACATAACCACTGCTCTACGGAGCTCCTCAAGATGTTCCTTGGTGGATTTAAGCCTCCAATTTTTCAGTTAGCTGTCAAGCCTGTTACCTGTGTGCACCACCTACCTTGATCCTGAACAGAACTAAATGGTACTTATGTAACAGTTTGCCCTTGACACGCAGAGGCATGGGAGCAGTAAGAGGAGGCCTTCCAGTGACTGTGTATCACCTCACTGGTAATACAACAGGGATGTCACAAAGCTAGGCAACATCCTGAGATTGCCTCCTGTGATGCCAAGGAGAACGAATTCTTCATCCTGGCATCTGGTAGGTGTATGTATTCACTGAGCCACTTAATTTTGGAATGGGAAATCACTTCAGAGGACAACCAATCTTGCTTCAGTGAATTAATCATGAGCATTACCTGAGAAAAAGATTTTAACTACATAAGACGGAGACTATGAGTTTAACAAATTTCAGTGGGTTAATTCACTGCAGCCTCCTCAGAGCCTCTGTGCTTTGTGACTGAGAGGGTGGGAGAACGACCGTGGAATTCTTTCCATAGTTTCGTTTTGTGGATCCAGTGTCCCTACAAGCCCCGTTACCTCCACAAATGCAAATCCAGGCCAGTCGTCATTCTACCACCCGCATTTCACAGAAGAAAACACAGAGGTAGTGGAAGGTGCTAGGTCGATCACCCACTGCCCCACACGCCTTTGTGTCAGTATTTTTACTGTCCGGGCTTGTGTTCTCCTGCTAGTCTTCTCTTCGCCATGTCATGCTACCTTAAGGAAAATAAATGACCACAAAACATAACTATAGGGTTCTATCTGCTTACCAAGGAGTCCTGATGATGTAATGGGCTACACACTGAGCTGCTAACCACAAGGTCAGTGGTTTGAATCCACCAAAGACGTGTGGCTGCCTGTTCCTGAAAAGAACTAAAGTCTCACAAACCCAATGGGGCAGTGCTTCTCCGTCGTGTAGGGTCACCGTGAGTCAGAAGGGACTCAATGGCAGTGAGCTTGGTTGGGGTTTTGGTCTCCCAACCACAAAACCTAGATCATTTGCAAACATGTATGGCATAGTCTCATTACTTCACATTTTCTATATTCAAAGAACCACACTAATGATGATAGATGTTGTTTTCTATTTACATAAAAATGCAAAAAAATTATGATCCATTTTGAAAATCAAAGTTTTCGAACACTTTTTAAATTGACCCTAACTGTACCATGAAGATGCCAGCTGGGCCAACTACACAATATGTGATGCTCAATTCCAAACAAAAATGTCGTGCCCCTGTGGGTCTTAGGATCAGGAAAACTCTGATAGACTGATCCAAGCAGTAAATGCTACAGTGAGAAGATGGAATCTGAGCCGAGCCCTACATGAGGAGTGAGCTAGATGAACCCAGTTGTCTGGGTGAGGTACAAAGGAAAAGCATTATAGGTGGAAGGAACAGCGTGAGTAAATACATGCAGCTGGGAACCGGTGTGATGTGGTAGAAAATCTCTAAGTAATGCTTACAGCAGCAGAGTGTCTAACTGGGGTGCATTGGGAAGGGCTGTGCATGCCCACTATAAGTGATCAGGATGAATGATGGTGTTACTCAGAGGGGCCTCAACATTTCAGGCCCCTCCTTGCTCTGTGCTTGTCACAATAAGAAAAAGGAATTCAGAGGAGAGATAAGACCAGGTTCCAATGGAATGAATGAATTTATTAAAGGATTACATCAGCGAATGAACACCTCAGCTAGTCTGAGGGCAGCTGCTAGATGGAAAATTAAGATTTTCATACGGCTAATAGTGGACTGGCTGGCTATTTGGTGGATCTTCTGTTATTAGCTGGATTCTTTATTGTACCTTTCCTTTCCAGATGCCATGTGCACACCCCGATTTTATGCTGCGTCCTTGTAACATGGCCAGGATCCTAGCTGTATGCAAGCACAGGCATGCCACCCTGTGGGCCAATTAAGTCATTAGTGGGGGGTTGGATACACATCCTGGCCATCATAGTTCATGAATAGCTTTTATTGCCCCAGTGTTGGGAATTTCTTCCCTTTTGAAACATATCTTCTGTGCCCTCCACCTACCTTTGTGCTGGGAATCTATTGATAGAGACAATGTGTTTCACCTGTTTTGGTGCTAGGAATTCCTTCCATTGTTTCCTTTATTCTTTGTCCTGGTTCTAGCTGGCCAGAAGGAGAAAGGAGACAGAGAGAATATATATATTTAAAGAGGGAAGTGACAGGGATGAAATTATGATTGTTTCATAAACTTAATTACATCCCCCCAAAATAAGTATGAAATCCTGGCCCATAGACCTGTAACTAAGAGCCCTGGGGGTGCTATCAGGTGAGCACTGGATTGCTAACACAACCCTGGCAGTGAGAAAAATGAGGCTAGCTGCTCCCATAAAGATTTACTGGCTCCGACACCTGAGATACAGTCACTATGAATCAGAATCGAATCAATGGCAGTGGGTTCGGTTTTTATTTGTTTATAAATAGTTATATTGAGATATAATCGAAATATACAATTCAATAGTACAGTCATCCCAAGAAGAATCATATAATAATTACCATCTTCAATTTTAGAACATTTTCTTCTTTCTTGAACTCATTATTAATAGCCTCCCATTTCCCCCACAACATCCCCTGCTATGCCCCCAAGGAACCATAATCCAGTTAATGTCTCTTTATAGATTCACCAATCCCCAATTTCATATACAAGGAAACATACAAAAGCCAAGAGTCCAAAAACTAATAACAATAGCAAAATAAATTAGAGAAGAAGCCCAGTTGAAAAGAAAACAAAATATTAAAAACTAAAACAACTTTAAAATGGGTTAAAAGTGAGATCAAATGATAACATGTTGAAGTTTACTTAACTACATCTACCATAATTCACATTCGCATAATGCACTCTGTATGATAGTAAGACTATTCACATTCCTGGTCTATGTTTAGACGGAATTCACGGGAGGCTTAATCCACATGTATTTTCCCTTCACTTTTATTTTTAATTGATATAACTTTTCAATGGATCAAAAGGGGGTTCAAATCAGATGTTATATTTTTAACCTGGCTATATCTACTATAATCCTCTCAATCTGATAACAATGCTATTCACATCCCTCAACTATGGACAGAGGGAATGTTTTTTCCTTTTTTTATACCTGTAAATATGATGAAGTTTGTAGATGGGGCTTAGAGATTCCCTTTGTTATTTTGATGAGGTCATATCAATCAGAATAGGGTGGACCCCACACTTAATCACTTACATTTTTTAACCTTTTTTGGTGACATATATTTCATGTACAATATAATTCAAAGGCTTAAATATATTTAAAAGAGTATGCTGTCATTGCCACAATAAATTTTATATCATTTTCCTCATTCTTGTATCCACTGTTAGCTCTCCATTTCCTGGCACCCTCCCCTGTCATAACCCTAAGGAGTTATTAATCTAGTTACTGTTTCTATAAATTTATCTTTACTGGATAGCATATCAAGATCATACCAGAGAAAAAACAATAACAACAAAGTAAAATACAGATAAACCTCAATCCAAAAGAAAGTAGAAAAATAATAAAAACTAGAACAAGCTGAAAATGGGTCAAAGAGAAAACAAATGGTAACATGTTACAGTAATCCATTTTTCAATACACAACTACTGTGGACAAAACTATTCACATCCCTGATCAATGGTTTGAGGGAATGTACCAGAGACTTAATCCACATGGGAACTTTGCGAGTGGATTTTGGGTTTTCAATGTAATTGGCAGTGTTTTGCAAACTGGGTGCTCAAAATTTAAGCTCTGATACAATTCTCTCCCCTAGTCTTGGATTTTATTATTTACAATCCTTAGATCACATC
This sequence comes from Tenrec ecaudatus, assembly GCF_050624435.1. Lineage (NCBI taxonomy): Eukaryota > Metazoa > Chordata > Mammalia > Afrosoricida > Tenrecidae > Tenrec > Tenrec ecaudatus. The sequence continues at coordinate 249,526,591 of NC_134530.1, read as the reverse complement.
GGCTGGTGTGGACTTAGCTGACACGCCTCACTTAGATGTTTGCTTGTTTTATGACAAGCCTTTAAAACCTAGGTGTTATTTTTCTGATAGATGAGCTCCAAATGCTTTCTTTACCATTCTTCGTTATAACACCCATATCTTCAGTGATCACTTCATGAGGGCAACTCTCAAGCAGGGCCAAATCATAAGAATAAATTGTTCTTAAATGAGGCTTACAATTAAGTGTGAACACGAAATCTATTAATCGATCAAAAGGATATATAACCTCCCTGGTCCATTTTAGAGATAGCTTTATCAGCTTCTTCAGAAATAATATAGGTAACCGACGGAGACACTGGTATTTATAATGATAGCATCATTAACCTAACCAATGATAAAGAATTTCAATACAAGTGAGAAATGCATGGACAGGAAAGCTTATAAGACTAACATGCATGGAATCTTCACTTATGTACATTAAAAAGTTGAGTGACTGGACACTGCCTAAGAAAGCAATGAAAGATATATAAAGCAAAAAATGTTATAATGCTCAATCACTGAAGCAAAAGTATGCATGCAAAAGATATGTCACAAGAAGCAAAGAAAATATTAAAAATAGCAAATATAAGTTTGTCTTATATTGACCGTTACTGGGCAATCTTGAACACAGGAGATTTGAAACAAAGTTAAATTATTTCTAAGCCCACAATGTTGGGTGAGCAGTCATCTGTTTTTCTCACGCTAGGACATTCCAGCTTTAAGTCCAAAGGAGTATTTCAGTTTCTTCAATTTACAACAGGTACATTTAAGGTAAAGGCTAGAAATTTCATAATTTCTTCTCTTATCTTGGCCAGTACACACCCCTTTTGCAATAGAGAGTTACTCATCGTCCAATTGTTTTTTCTTGTTTTCTTCATCTTCCTTTTGTTGGTTTCCAGCCTTATGGCACATTGGTCAGAGAGAGAGGTCTTTATATTATCAATGTGCTTAAATTTATGCAGATTCTCCTTATGCCCCAGCATGTGGTCTATCTTTGAATATGTGCCATGTGGGATTGAAAAGAATGCAAATTTGTTTATATTTGGATGAAAAGCTCTGTAAATAACTATCAGGTCAAAATGTCTAATTGTAGGGTTGAAATCTCTAGCCTCCCTGTTGAGTTTCTTTCCCCGTGATCTGTCTTTCTCAGAGAGCCATGTATTGAAATCACCTACTACAATTGTTGAGCCTATGATTTTTTTTTCATCTTTTGGAGCATTTGGTTGATATATCCAGCAGGTCTCTCCTTCAGGGAATATATGTTTTAAATGTTCAGTGGTTCTATGTCTTCCATTCCCATGAGCATTATATAGGGTCCCTCCTTATCTCTTTTTATGATTTGCACTATGAGATCTATCTTTTTTTCTGAGATTAGGACTGCAACCCCTGCTTTTTGGAACTGGTGTTTGTTTGGTAATCCTTTCTTCAGCCTTTGATTCTCAGCCTATTTTTGTCTGTAGTCTTAGGATGTTTCTCCTGTAGGCAGCAGATTGATGGATTGTTTTCTAAGCCAGTCTGCTAGCCTCAGTCTTTTTAAAATCATTTTAATGGATAATCATACAACTTCCAAGACAATCCATACATGCATCCATTATGTAAAACACATTTGTACATCTGTTGCCATCATCATTCTCAAATCATTTGCTTTCCACTTGAGCCCTTGGTATCAGCTTCTCATTTTTCCTTTCTCTCCCTACATCCCCATCCCTCATGAACTGCTGATAATTTATAAATTAGTATTTTGTCATATCTTACACTGTCCGATGTCTCCCTTCACCTACTATTCTGTTGACCGTCCCCCAGGGAGGAGGTTATAGGTAGATCCTTGTAATCGGTTCCCCCTTTCTACGCCACTCGCCCTCCACCCTCCCGATATCGCCACTCTCACCACTGGTCCTGAAGGAATCATCTGCCCTGGATTCCCTGTGTTTCCAGTTCCTATCTGTACCAGGGTACATCCTCTGATCTAGCCAGATTTGTAAGGCAGATTTAGGATCATGATAGTGGGGGGAAGGGAAGAGGAAATATTTAGAAACTAGAGGAAAGTTGTATGTTTCATTGTTGCTACACTGCACTCTGACTTGCTCTTCTCCTCCCCACGACCCTTCTGAAAGGGTATGTCCAGTTGCTTACAGATGGGTCTTGGGTCTCCAATCTGCACTCCCCCTCTCACAATGATTTGAGTTTTGTTTTTTGATGCCTGATACCTGATCCCTTTGACACCTTGTGATCACAGAGGCTGGTGTGCTTCTTCCATGTGGACTTTGTTGCTTCTGAGCTAGATGGCTGCTTGTTTACCTTCAAGCCTTTAAGACCCCAGATGCTATATCATTTGATAGTCAGACACCATCAGCTTTCTTCACCACTTTATCTTATGCACCCATTTGTCTTCAGAAATTTTATCGAGAAGGTGAGCCCATAATGGTATGATTTTTTGTTCTTTGATGTCTGATACCTGATCCCTTTGATACCTCATGATCACACAGGCTGGTGTGCTTCTTCCATATGGGCTTTGTTGCTTCTGAGCTAGATGGTGGCTTGTTTACCTTCAAGCCTTTAAGACCCCAGACGCTATATCTTTTGATAGCCGTAGCCTCAGTCTTTTAATGCCTGAACTCAGTCCATTGATATTCAGGGTTATTGTCTCCATCTGTGGACTCTGAGGTCATCTTATTCCTTTTGTGTTGGGTGTTTTCCTACCTGCCTTTCTTATCTATGTGGTGTGTGTGTGTGTGTGTGTGTGTGTGTGTGTGTATTTCACTCTTGACCTTATTTAAGCCAGTGCTGTCTTGGGGCTGTTTTCTCTTTGTTGCCCTCTGGGTGGGATTGTTCTACTTGGCAGTCTCTTATTTATGCTTGGTGAGTCTATTGTTCTGCCCATACTGAGTTGACAAGGATCTTTTGTAGGGCTGAGTTTCATCTAACGTATTCTTTGAGTTTTCACTTGTCTGGGAAGACTCTTACTTCTCCATCTATGTTGATATGTAATTTGGCTGGGTATTCTTGGGTTTGCATTATTTTCCTTCAATTTTTGGAATATGTTACTCCACTCTCTCCTCTTATTCATAGAGTCTGCTGTTAAGTATGAACATATTCTTATATGGGAACCTTTATATGTGATTGCTTATTTTTCCCTAGCTGCTCTCATGATTTTCTTATTTGCCTCAAAATTGGATAGTTTAGCTATTATGTGCCTTGGTGACTTCTTCTTGGGATTCAATCCAGCTGGTGTTCTTTCAGCCTCCTGAATGATTGCCTGGCTTTTGGTCAGTAAGCTGGGGAAGTTTTCCTCCAAGAATTCTCTCACTGTTGTTGCAGATGACTTCTTTGTTGTGTCTTCCTCTGGTAATCCAATTATTCTGATGTTGTTCCTCTTCATAGCATCAGACATAGCTCTTAAGTTTTCTTCAGCTTCTCTGAGGATCTTGGTTTTGGTTTTAGGATTTGGTTTGCGTTTGTTAAAGTTTGCTTAGCTGTCCTCTAGGTCATTGGTCTAGTTTTCTGCCTCCTGCAATTGGCAAAGTCCGTGAGTCTGCTACTGGTTCTTGTTATCTCGTCCCTAAGCTCTTGTTTTTCCCTTCGGAGTATGAACTTTATCTCCTCTATTATTTCATCCTTTTTCTGTATTGTTTCCCTCAGATCCTGTATGACTCCAAACAGCATTCTGAAATTTTATTTCTTGGCAGATCAATGTGTGCTTCTTCTATGTGTGTTGTTAGGTGCAGGACATCTTCTGCTATTGCTTTTTGTTTTTCCTGTTTTTTCATTGAGGTCATTGGAGCTGATTGCTGTTTGCACTGCATTGTTTTAAGAGGAGCCAGGTGCCATTTTCCAGGGAGTCGAAGAGCACTGGCTCTCTCTGGGAGACTTGTAGGAATACTTCTTCGAACTGCCTGCAGCTAATTGCACTATGGAATTGGCCTACCACTTTATCCTCCTGTGACTTCACTCTTTCTCTAGTCAACCAGTATTGTGTTATTTGGAGGACAAATTGGATGGTCTTCTCAAGGGATGCTGGTTGGGTTGTGTGGATTCACAAGGATGGTGCTGTACTGGGTGATTTCACAAGAAGCTGTGATGTTCTGCCCCACAGCAGCTTGGGGCACTGAAGAAGATGTGCGGGGTGCCCACTGCAATGAGAATGCCAAAGAAGGCTGGTGTAGAGCACTGCGAATGGTGGGCAGAATTTCACTGGTCAGGTATTATATCTCTGTGGAGGTTGGGCAGAGCTTGCTGCAGCAGAATGGAACATTAGTGAATGTTGTCCAATCTGCCTTAGGCCGTGTGAGGCACTATGGCAGGCAGGAGGAAATTTCCTCTGTTACATAGGACCACAGAGGATGGATAGGAGCTCCCCCAGCCACACAGGTGGAATTTCCCCAGCCATGTGTTAAGCACTGCAGAGGGCAGGCAGGTAGAATTTCCCCAGGGAAGAAGTTGGACGGGATATCCCCTGGTGGAGGGTGGGTGGGCTTTCCCCAACCTCAGGTTATGCTGCCGCGGGTGGAGCTCTCCCAGCTGGGTGGAGGGCAGGAGTAAATGCCCTAGGCTAATGGGAATGGTCTGGAGGTCGGCAATGGCGTGATGTGAGAGAATAGGAAAGAGAAAAAGAAAAAAAACTAAGCCTGCTGAGACTGTGGAGGGATAGAGGGAAGAGAGGGGAACAAAAGTAACAATATAGCTGAGCCCTGATTTCTGATCATGGGGCTAAAGGTGTTTAATCCCTGCCCTGAGGTGGCAGCAAGCTGTGGCTGTGTTGAGATAAAGCTCCTGCGCTGGCTCCAGATGATCCCAGCTCTGGCCGAGATAGTGGCGGGGCTAAGGTCAAACCCTAGCTGGCCTCCACTGTGGTAAGCCAAAAGCTTCCAGCTCTCAAAGCCTAGAGGATCTGTATCTACTTATCTTTATGATGCTCCTCTTGCGACCTGGCAGTGTGGAATTTCCCTCTTAGTAACACTACTGCACTGATTTCTGCAGAGTTCCTCTGGTATGTTATTCAGTCACCATCTTCCCAGACGTCCCTTTAATTAATCACTTTATTGGATGCTTTGATAGATCTTATAACAATCCATAATTCAATTGTATCAAGTACACTTGTGCAAATGTTGCCATCATCATATCCAAAACATTTTCTTTCTACTTGAGTCCTTGGTATCAGCTCCTTTATTTCCCCTCCCTTCCCTACCCTCCCACCCTCATGAATCCTTCATCAATTATATATTGTTATTGTTATTTCATATCTTACACCATCCACGATCTCCCTTCACCCACTTTTCAATTATTCATCCCCCTTGTAGGGGTTGTATCATATATCCAACCTTGTGATTAATTTCCCCTTTCTCCCTCACAATTCTCCTACCCTCATGGTCACCCTTTTCAAGTCTAGATATTTGCATTTTCTTATTCTTTCCCTTTGTTAATTTTTCCAGTGTCTATTTTTTTGAATCATTTTATTGGGACTCGTACAGCTCTTATAATATTCCACATAGCAATTGTATCAAGCATATTTGTATATGTGTTGCCCTCATCATTTCCAAAATATTTTCTTTCTACTTGAGCCGTTGGCATAAGCTTCTCTTGTTTTTCCCCCTCCTTCCCCCAGCCAGTGTCAAGTTTGTTGTTCCTTTCAAAGAATCAATTTCTGGTCTTATTGATTTTTTCCCATTGTTTTCTGTTTTCCACTTCATTTATTTTTGCTCCAGTCTTTATGATTTCTTTTATCTGCTACATCTTCTTTTCCTATTATTCCTTTAATGTAGTGTCCTTTTTGTCTCTATGATGTTTTTGTCTTAACATGTTGTTGTTTTCTTGTTGTTGCTGTTGTTGACATGTGGTTTTATTTTCTTCTTCATATTTAAATTTTTTAATGTCTTACCCTCAGCATGGACTATACTTTAGTTTTTCAAAACCATTTTATTGGGAACTAATACAGATATCATATCATTCCATAGTTCAATCACATCAAACAGTGTTATACAGTTGCTACCCAAATCAGTTTCCAAACATTTTCTTCCTTCTTGAACTTCTTGATAGACAACAGCTCCCTTTAATGCCCTCCCTACCACCACCACCACCACAGTATCCCCCAGAAACCCATATTCTGTTTGCTTTCCCTATAGGTTCATCAATCCTAAATTTCATATACTGAAAATCATAACAAAAAATCAAGAGGGTAACCCCCAATGACAAAATACGTCTGAGATAAACCCTAATATGAACAAACAAAAAATAAAATGTTGAAAAACAGATCAGGTCTAACGTGCATCGAAGAGGGTTTCAACTGACAAGGTTTTAACCATTCAACTCATGATTATCCCTTTGATCTTCTATAGTTATATCTCCAGTGCACCCTGTTTGGTAAGCAGTTTCTTTCCATCCCTCAATTAAGAATAGAGGAAAATCACCGGAGACTGATTTCCTCTGTAGATCTCACAAATGTATCTTTGGTTCCCACTGTCACCAATAGCCTTTTGCAAACCAGATTCTCACAATTTAGGCTCTGATATTATTCCTTTCCTTGGCTTTGGATTGTATGGCTTCCAGTCTTTCAGTCACTAATGTTGGTGTGCTTCTCCCATGTGAACTTCCTTGACATCTCACTTAGATGGCTGCTTGTTTGGAAACAAACCTTTAATAGCCAGATGTAAGGTACCATTTAATTTCTTTACCTCACTTGGCTATAGCTCATATCTTCTGTGTTCTGAGCAGAGCCATGATGTAAGAACTAATTGTCCTTAAACTGGAGGTAGGATTTAGTGGAAGCCCCAAACCCTTGGATCTATGTTTTTTTTTTTTGGGGGGGGGCATTATTTGCCTTTGGCTCCTTTTCAAAAATTCCATATTAATTTATTATAGAGAGTCTGATCGATCATCTCCTGGGGCATGAGATCTTCTGTTAATATTGTCTTTTATTAGCCCCTGGGATTGTTGTTGTTGTTTTTACCAAATCATGTTATTAGGACATAATCCAGATATCATACCATTCAATACTTCAGCCATAGCAAGCAATGTTGTATAATCACCACAATCATTTACAAAACATTTCTTCCTTTTTGTGCTCCTTGATATCAGCTCCCCATCACACATTGCTCCCCTACTGTACACTCCAGGAACCTTTATTCTAGTTCTTATCTCTATAGATTCACCCAGTCTGGGTTTCATATAACAAAGAACATAGAAAGAATATAACAGAGAATCCCAAACACTACCAACAATAACAAAATACAACAGCGATAAGCCTTAATGTGATGGGTGGAGAGGGGGAAGAATGGAGAACAAACAGAAAATTTTAAAAACCAGATCAAGCTCAAAGTGTATCAAAAGGAAGATCAAATGACAAATGTTAACCATTCAAGACAGAATTATCATTTTAATCTACTATAATCATCTCTCCAAACTCTGTCTCATAACCAGGTTATTCCCATTACTCCCTTATGGTCAGAGGGAATTATTGGAGGCATTAGTGTTTACACAGTCTTCGGGCAGTCTTCTGTAGCTGGGACAACCTAGAAAAGGACTATACTATCAACAAAAAAGGACGTAACAATGCCGAGGGGCAATTCTTATATTTAACTGGCAACTGAAGAAACAGCAAAGATATTTCCTGGCATGTTGCATTTAAAAAACAGCTTAAGCAGCTGAATAGTGACAGTCCTTTCTTGACCCTAAAGCCACTGGTTTCATCCTAGCTGCTATTTCTGACCGTTATCATTTGGTAGGATACTGATGTGAATCACTCTCCCTGTGCTTTGCCAAGCCCAGTGTCTCCTCTTAAGTTTTCCTGCAGGTTGAAGTCACAACCTGATATTAGCCATGAGAAAATGTTTCTCTGATTCCACTCCCTATCCCCTTTTCTTTCAATTAAAAGAACAAAAGACCAAGGCAGAGTTGAAAGCACATGGGCATGCCGATGGACAGGAGAGGGTCATTGTTTTATGGCACATCCTGTCATCCCTGTTCACCTGCGAGCAATGAGCTGACATCTGTTGAGAAATAATGAAGTTCTAAGGCATGATTTATCTTCCTCAAAGAAAGTGAAGTATGACCTGGCACGGTGCAGGTAATTTTATGTCAGAACCAAAATGAAAATGGAGTAAAAACAAAGGACAATTCAACAGCAAACACAAGGGAGAGTAAATAACACTCCACAGGAAATATATAATGAGGGAAAACAAAATATTAATTCTCCTGGTATTGATTTAAAAGATTACCTGGGCTGCTCCGAAATGTCTTTTTTGTTTTCATATGCATTGTACAGTAGATCATAAGGTGGTAATCTCTATTTTTTTAATAAAAGAAATATGTTAACAGACTGCATCTTCGATGGCAAAGCCATGTACCTTATCTACAATTGCTAAGATAACTGTTTGTCAGATAATTATATTCAAAACAAGCAGAAGTAGAAAATCATTTTCCTATTCTCCCATGGGAGGCATCAGTTAGCGGCTTCTGTAAATGGTCAATATATGCAATTAAGTGAAAGGATAAGAGTATCATTGGCCTCCACATGCTTACCTTTCCTAAGATGTTCATTCCTAAATGAAACTTTTTTCCAAAAATTGTCCTTATATGTCCCTTCAACCCACAGTATGTTCTAAATTGTCTGACAATCTGAGCTGTCCATTATGGCTCCAATATGACATGATTTTAGATTTCTCCCCTGCTCACTTTTTTTCTCCAGGTATAGCCCTTGGTTAAAGGGTTTTTGAAACTAGGATGCCCATAATTCAATACGATACTTCAAAAGCAGCTTCCCCATTGTGAGCTTCTGCTTCTAGTCTTATGGACACTACAATCCTGGAAACAGAAGCGCAGCTGAAATTTGCTGTGTTACAACCCCGTTGTTTGTATTGGCCATTATTACTTTCAGTTAGCCATACCCCGGTCACAGTTGAAGTCAGATAAAACTGAAATTGAATTTTTTCTAGCCCATTAAAGAGTTACGGTCTCGGAAACTCACAGGGAAATTCTCCCATGTCCTATAGGTCTCTGTGAGTCGGCCTGGACTTGAGGGCAGAGGGTTTGATTTGGGGTTTTACTAGTACGTGCCCCTGGCCAAGTTATTTTACCTCCCTACATTTCCGTTTCGCCAGCTCTATAGCTGAATTACTAACACCAACCTCATAGACTTAGACCTAGAAATGTGCTTGCAGCATCGTAGATAATACTCCATAATGTGTAGCCTTCACAGTTGATGACAAAGAAATGTCTTTCTTTCATAAATCCCCTATCAATACATTAGGAGACTACCAGAGGCACTCTTATTTATTTATTTATTTTCTTGGGCACAGCTTTCACCAAGCCCCTCTAGATACAGTCCCGAACACCTGGTGTGAACAGCAACACAGGTGGACAGCAGCACCCATGAGGCATAGGGTAGTGTTGAGTCCATGGGAAGGGAGGTCTTCAATGTCTTTGCATAGACTTTGTTCCACATCCTGTGCATACAAGGTTATGGTTGAAAACAACACCTAGAAGAAATGGCTGAAATTAGAAGTGCCGCAAATCTGGGAGAGAACACAAAAACTCTGTTGGCCAGAAACAAAGCTTAAAGAGATTTCAGTAAGTATATCAGCCCAGTGATTGAGAAAAAGAAAATGGTCAGTGTTTGAAAGAGTGTTGGCTTATGGACTTCTGTGATACTGGAGGAGGTACCGCTGGTAAGTTAAGTCCCAGGAGGGTCACCCAAAGTGAGCAGTTTTCAATCGTTTCTGGACTAAGATTAGCAAAAATTGGCGTGGCAATCTACTTTCTTTTTTTTTTTTTTGCTCAGTCTCCGTAGAGACTGTCAAAAATTGCCAATGCCGACTATATTTCAAGTTGTCACAGCGGGGTATTGGGAAAAGTTTTCAATTAGTAATAATCGTGCCTCGGATAAACCTCACTGGCTACGATATTGCCACTGCGCAAAGCTTGGCAATCTACTTTCAAAAACTTACCCATGAAAATTCTATGAATCACAACTGAATATTATTTTTTAATTTTTTAATCATTTTATTGGTGTCTACTGAATATTATTTCAGAAAGATCTGGTGTATGAGCCCCCCTGAGTTGGAAAGCACTCAAAATACACAATGACCATAAGAAACGACTTGAGCAAAGCAAGAATCAAGAAGATAGTGTAGGATCAGGTTATGTTTTGTTCTGTTATGCACAAGGTGTCATGAATTATAACAAACTTGACAGTAGCAAATAACAACAAACAAAGCCCTTTTCTTAATTCCCTATTGAATGGTTTCAGAATCCTGGTTTTGCAACCTGTATTGAGAACCAGGACTGGGTAGCACCTGACGATGGGGTTTTACATGAAATCTTAGCAACTCTTCTGTATCCGAATATAACCAAAACCAAATTCACTGGCATGGAGTCAATGCCAACTATAGGACATCACAACCATACAGGGCAGAGTAGAAGCTCCCCTGTGAGTTCTGAGACTGTAATTCTTTACAGGAGTAGAAAGCCCCATTTTTCTCCCGGGAGCAGCGTGTGGTTTTGAAATGCTAACCTTGCAGATCACAGCCCTATGCGTTACTGCTACTCCACTAGGGTTCCTATTTATATTATTTTCTTCCCAAAATAAATACATTAATTAACAAATTGGAATTTGTTCAGTGATCCATAACATCATATCATAAGAAACCATAATCAAAGATTGGGCATTAGAACAGAAAAGAATTGCATCAATGTAAGCCAGGATTTTCATCAATGGACAATCCAGCCAGCGACAGCTGTAGGGAAACAAGGGCGGAAAGGGGCTAAGAGAAGGAGTTCCCTGATACAGGCCGAATCCAAGTCGTGCTGCAGGTTAACCGCTCTGCAGTTCAGCAGAGGTAATGTTTGGGGACTGGATGCTGTTTAGCATTACTGGCTCCTGTGTTTCAGGAAAGGAGGAGATGAGAAGAGTTCAATTAACTATCGTTTCTCGCTCAATAAATATGAGTTAGCATGATCACCAACAGAATTGTCATCCTTTTTATTTTTCACAGCCCACTAGCCTATGACAGGGGCAAATCAGTACACTTCTTCAAACCTTCCCTGAGGGACCACAGTGCAAGTGTGTGCATGCACAAAAGCCCAGCCACACAACTTCACTATTAATCATCCCCAGGCCCTGGGGCTGGTGTCATCCCAGCAGAGCAATAGCTTCTAGCAAAAGCTGGTCCACCTCAATTTAGTAGCATTTCCAACACTTCTCCAAGAACACTTTATCCATAATGAAATAAATTATTACGTGTAGAAAGTACTACTTAAAAACATGGCTTTGCCCAAGGAGTAAGCAACTGGACCCACGGTTCTGGTGGGATTTGTGGGGAGGAGGGGAATGGGGGAAGAGAGTGGTGAGCAAACAATGCATGGACTAGGGAATTAAAATCAATGGCTAGGAGAGCATAGGAACTCTGGTGATGTTGGAGCAACAGTAATCTAGCCAAGAGGAATTACTGACAGGCAAATGAAGAGTAAGCATGATAGTGGGGCGGGAGGTAGGTAAAAGGAAACTGAGGAAAGACCTAGGAAACAAAACCATTGATAGAGGTAGAAACATAGTTGTGTACATAGGTAATATATTTATTCATAGAAGTAGAGGTATTGGCCTATGTACATATATTTATATAGCAATACATTGAGGAAGTAGATGGACTTTGGGCCTCTACTCAAGCGCTCCCTCAATGCAAGAACACTTTATTCAAATAATCTGCCATTCTATGATGCTTACCTTCCCGACATAATCACTGGAGACAAAGCAGGTGCATAAGCAAATGTGGTGAATCAAGCTGATGGTGCCTGGCTATGAAAAGATATAACATTTTGGGTCTTAAAGGCTTAAAGGTAAACAAGTGGCCATCCAGAAGAGAAGCAACAAGCCCACATGGAAGAAGCACACCAGCCTGTGTGATCATGAAGTGTTGACGGGATCAAGTAACAGACCTCAGAAGACCCAAAATAAATAATCATATTGTTGAGAATGAGGGAGGTCAGAGTGGAGACCCAAAACCCATCTGTAGGCAACTGGACATTCTCTCACAGAATGATCACAAGGAAGGGATGAGCCAGCCAGGGGGCAGTATAGCACCAAGGAAACACAATATTCCCCTGGTTCCATGAGGTTTCCTTACCCCCATATCATGACCTCAGCTCTGCCTTACAAATCCAGCTAGACCAGAGCATGTACACTGGTGCAGCCAAGAGCTCTCAATACACAGAATCCAGGACAGATAAACCCCTCAAGAACAGAAATGGGAGTAGCGATACCAAGAGGGTAGGGGGAAGGTGTGGGGAGAAGGGGGAGAAAAATGGGAAACAATTGGAATGATCAATGTATAACCATCTCCCAAAGAGGAACAACGAAACCATGGGTGAAGGGAGATGGTGGTCGGTATAAGATATGAAAATAATAATTTATAATTTATCCAGGGTTCACAGGGGTTGGAGGGTGGGGGAAGGAGGGATAAAAGAGGAGCGGATACCAAGGGCTCAAACAAAAAGGAAAATGTTTTTAGAATGATGATGGCAACACATGTACAAATGTGCTTGATACAATTGATGTAAGAGCCCTGATAAAATGATTTTTTTAAAAAAACAGCAACATGGCTTTGTTTTTTAATAATATTGAGAAGAAATTAGAACAGGCAAAGTTTGTTGAACACATAAATACAGACTGTGTTTCTTCAACAAAAAAATTTAAATGTTTCATTGAATTTCTTTGCAAGCTTAGTCATGTCTAGGAAATGCATTTATTTTAATAACTATATTAACAAAGATTCACTCAGGTGAATGTTATTGCTCCATTTTTCTTACTTCATGGCTTTCATATTTTAATTGGAAAAATGGAATGTATTATGTGATACAAAGACTTTTGAGAATACTATTCTTATACTCATAAATCATTCTGTATATTCAAGTGCTATAGCTCAAGCATCTATTATTATAATTAGCTGTCACTTCAGCTTTTTCTTGTTGAATTTGCCAAAATGTATCTGTCATATTTTTTAAAACCCTTCCTTAATCCTTAATTCTCTTAGAAAACTGCATTTAGAAAATTACCTCTGCTGTCCTGAACTGTTCTAACATGAACTTCCTAACCCCCACCCACAAACTGCTAAATTATCTCTGTGTTTTAGTCTAATTGGAATGTATTATATTTGGACCTTAAGATCCACCTAAAAATACACATGCATTTCTGAAGTTCTTGGAATACTGAATATGCTTGTTCTAGAAACTCTGGGTCTAAATTTCATCTTCATACATTTTTGAAAGAAACCATGCTTCATAATGAAACAAAATTAAGATAAACCAAGCAAATAGTTACAACTGTAACTAATAAATGAGTAAAATACATATAATTTTCCATAAACATTGGTTTATGGACTCATCACAGAAGTTGTGTAAAATAAATAGAACTTTGGAAGTCTCATTTTACAAATCAGGAAACCAGTTCAGAGAGGCTCATTGAAGACTGCCCTAGGATTATTCCTCTAGTCCTTAGAGTTAGCATGTAATCCCCTTACAGAAGGGTCGTGGGAGGAGAAAAGCCAATCAGGGTGCACTGTAGCAACGATGAAACATACAACTTTCCTCTAGTTTTTTAATGCTTCCTTCCCCTCCCCCCAACCCCACCACCCCCACTATCATGATCCCAATTCTACCTTACAAATCTGGCTAGACCAGAGGATGTACACTGGTACAGATTGGAACTGGAAACACAGGGAATCCAGGGTGGATGATCCCTTCAGGACCAGTGCTGAGAGTGGTGATACCGGGAGGGTGGAGGGAAGGTGGGCTAGAAAGGGGAACCGATCACAAGGATCTACATATAACCTCCTCCCTTGGGGGTGGACAACAGAAAAGTCAGTGAAGGGAGACATCGGACAGTGTAAGATATGACAAAATAATAATAATTTATAAATTATCAAGGGTTCGTGAGGGAGGGGGCAGGGAGGGAGGGGAAAAATTAGGAGCTGATATCAGGGCTCAAGTAGAAAGCAAATGTTTTAAGAATGATGAGGGCAACAAATGTACAGATGTGCTTGACACAACTGATATATGTATGGATTGTGATAAGAGTTGTCTGAGCCTCCAATAAAATGATTTTTTTAATGAAAATGAAAAAGAAGAGTTAGGATGTAAACCTAAGACTCTAAGAGATAGTTCAGTAGTTTTTTTTAATGTGCCACCCTGATGTTCTATTTTATAACTGAATCAGTGAGTTCAAATATACAGTAACATCTCCAACCTATAGAGTAATATATGAATATAGAGTAATATCCAGGAGATGGAGCACTGAGAGACTTCTTTACCTACAATACAACCAAGAACAAAAATATATTGCAAAACAAAACAAAAAAATCCCTCTGTGTAGCTAAAGCTTCCCAAATTGATTGGATTATACTTATTGGAACATCTCTTCGGATTTTACTCAACATCTGTTTATTCTTAGGCTCATCTCAAACAAACAAAAAACAGTTGCTGTGTGTGTCAGAGTAGAAGTGTCTGTGAAAAATTTATATATATATAATAACAATGTTACAAGTCTCCCTCTTAAGTATATATATACATATATATATATACTTAAGAGGGAGACTTGTAACATTGTTATTCAAATGTATGCACCAACCACTAGATAATGAAGAATTATACCTCCTTCTTCTGTCTGAAATTGATCAAACATGCAATCAAGTTGTATTAATATTCACTGATTACTGGGAAATGAAGAGGAAGGATCAGTAGTTGGAAAATATGGCCTTGGTGACAGAAATAAAAGTAGAGATCACCTGACAGAATTTTACAGGACCGATGACGTATTCATTGCAAATATCGCTTCAACAATATAAATGGTTACTCTACACATGGACTACACCACATAGAATACACAGGAATTAAATTGACTACATCTCTGAGAAGGAAGGACAAAGAAGCTCAATACCACCTGTCGAAGAAGAGCCAAGTAAGTGACAACTATGGGTCTGCTCGTAACTTGCTCATATGCAAATTCTTGTTGAAACTGAAGAAAATTCAAACAAGTCCACAAGAACTAAAATATGGCCTTGGTATTTCCTATCTAAATTTAGAGACTATCCGAGATTAGATTTAGCACATGAACATTAATGTCATTGATTGCAATTCCCACAATGCTCTTCCTTCTCCTTTCCTAAGACTCCCCGCCATCTGGAATTGTCTTTGGGGAAATATTGCCCTTTTGATCTTAAATGGTTGATTATGCTAAGGTACCCCCCTTGTTCACTTTATAGACTGTCTATTGTTTGGCTGAAAATGATCCCAGCAGTGAGTTCAGACGTGTTCAGGACTGAGCAGTCACTAAGGACCATAGTTTCAGGGGTTCCACCATTACTCTATAAAACATTAAATTTATCTTATTTCATTAGTTTGCATTTTGTTTCTAATTTTTCTCCCTATCTAGGGCCTTCAAATGTGATCCCCCTTAGAATGATCAGCAATGGTGGTTGGGCATCATCTAGTTCTGTCTCGGGATCATGTAGGTTAAGGTTTATGTGATCCAACTGCGTGGACTAATTGTTTCTGTGTATCTTCAACTGTCTTCACTCTTCTTTGCGCCAGAGAGATACCATGTTTCAACTTAGATGATTGCTCACCATTCTTATGATCCCAGTTGCTACTCAATGAAATACGATGTAAACGGTGTCTTTGTGGGCTGTGTTATGCAATTGCCTATGGTGCACCCCACCCAGACCATGAGCCTCCCCCAACCCCCGCAGGCACAGTGACTTATTCCCCCAACGTGTTTGATTATGACTAAGTAGTCTTCATTATTTTGTCCCGTATATGCTCTACTATATTCATGGATGTATTTAGAGCATAGATAAATCCATATGTAGACATCTCAGCTTTCAAACACACATATATTTATATATTTCAGTGTAGCAAGTCTATACACTTCTTATGGTGATATTGCCCTCTTTCTTTGCTCTCTACCTTTTCTAAAGAAATATGGAAAAGTTCACACCAAATCAAAGCTGCAGTTGTAGCATTCTTGAGAGATTCAAATTATGTACCTTTTCCAGGTTCTTTCATTTAGGAAGCCAAATAAAACATCTTTAGGAAGGGGAAAGACCAGGGCCGGAATGTGGGTAGTGGAAGCTGTGCCACCAAAGTGTTCCTAGGACAGTCCTGCTATGCCTGAGATGTAAGCAGCAGCATCTTTGTGGGGGGGGGGGGGGAGTGGGGCATTGCTTCACACAGTTTTCTTGGCCTTTTTCTCACAAATGCAGCTTTTAATTTCCTTAAAGCTTCTTCACAGTTAGCTTTTGTAATCTTCCTATGTCCTTCAAGAAAAATTATCAAGCTCTCCTTGTGTTATATTGTTAGCTGCCATTGCCGAATCTCAGACTAAAACATTGTCCCATCCTGGGCCTTTGTGGCAATCATCTCTTTACCTTCCTCGTTTTCTCCAGTCCTCTGTTTGACCAAGTGAGGCTTCAGGGACTGGTCGTTCCTGATAACGTGGCCCAGATAAGTTCCAGGCAGGGTCTCACCAGCCTCACTGCTAAGGAACATTCTGATTGTTGGAATCGGAAAATACCTTCACCATAGCCTTTTGAGCTGACTTCACCCTTGATTGTAAATGGCCAAGCAGATAACCTCAGAAGCCACCATCTTGATTAGATCTGTTTAGGGAAAGTCGTCTAAAGAGAATGACAGGTATATTAAGGAGAGGACATGTTTGCAGCCATCCACAAATATGGTTTAACACTTTTTGTGTTAAACAAACCTGTGCATATATGAACCAAATCCAAGTAGCAATAATTATTTGCCCTCGTGTGTGTGTGTTATGCACACACCCAGCCCTTACTATCTCATGACCCAAAATTTTGCATTTACAATGGTAGTAAATAATCTGCTGTTTTGTTTATATACAACAGGCATCTGACACTAGTAAGTGCCAAAGTGCGATGGTTAAGGTTGTGTACCAGCTTGGCTGGGCCATGATTCTCATTGGTTTGAGAGCTATATGAATTTGGCAGCTACATAATGATGTAGCTTTCCTCCACTGTGTAATCTAATGCGGTCATTTTCCATTTTCACATGAGTACCTGGACCCTAACTATATTGAGGCGAAGAGTGAGTGTATACAGTTTTTAAATAACTAGGTTCCTTTCTTCTGCACATTCATAAATGCCGTCTCTTTCTTGTGCCACTTCTACCTTGCCTTCTATTTAAACTGTGCAATTACCATTTTCAGCTCTCCCTTAGGAAGTGAAGTGGCTATACCCTTTTTAGATTGTTTTTTTGGTTTTATATTACTTAAAATTTCTGGAGCCTTGGTGGTGTAATAGGTTACAAATCAAACTCCTAAACCACAAGGTCAAAGGTTCAAACCCATCAGCAACTCTGCAAAAGAAAGATGAGGCTGTCTACTCCCATAAAGATGTGAAGGTTGGAAACCTGCAAGGGCAGTTCTACCCTGTTCTATAAGGTGTCCATGTTTGGAACCATCTCAGTGCCAATGAGTTTGGTGAACGTTTTTGGTCACAGTTGCTAGAATGTGATTATAATAATACAGTTCCTACTATATTCCTAGATAGTAATATATTCCGAGAATCTAGCTAGCATAACATGATTTCTAGCACAGAGTATATATAGGTAAGCTGAAGTTTAATTTGTATTTTATTTGAAACCCTTGAATTAGCCAACACAGGATAACTGGCAAGACATTTTTCTCCACTCCCTGAGTTATGACGTGGAGATGGAGAATGAATCGGAACTGGCGCCAAGCACCTATTTATGGCTATGCACTCTGAGCCTTGCTGCCAGATGCCAGCTCCACAGTAGTCATCAAGAACCCACAGGGGTCCAGGGGCTTCTGGAATACTGTCAGCATCTAAAGCTGCGAAGCTTTTCTATTCTTTCCAAGAGAAAAAGAAAAAGTAAGGCAATCTCCAGTTAACTTTAAAATGCCAGTCTTAAAAAAAGAAAAATGGCGGAGAAGCTTATTCTTTTTCACTTCAATGATATAACCAGTTTAATTTTCATATGTTAGAAAATGAAGCATAATCCATAAAAGTTCTAATTAGGAGAGTTTTTTTAAAAAGATGCTGAATGGGGTGATGGAAATGATTCCTTGACAAATAAACAATTTTCCATTTATAATAATATCTCTGTGCCCCAGGCAAGCCTGGTGGAACTGTCATATCATTGTTCTTGTCTTCTCTGAAAATAAAACAGAGCTTTGTTTATGACCATCTAGAAAACATATCTGCTGTTATCTTTTGCTCTCCTACCCTCATATCAAAATTGGGGAAAGAACATACAGTGCTCACAAGTTGGTTTTATTTATACACCCATCATAATTCTCCCAAACAACATGCGCATCTAATTATCCAGCTTCAGAAGTTTCACGTCGATGCATGCATTGCTGAATTTGCCCATCCTCCTCGTCCCTCACTTCCTTCACTTCCTTGTTTTCTGAAGGCGCCCTCGGACTGTGCTAGGTTGCCGTCGCATTTGGGAAATGGGTTTTAGTTGGTGTGGTAGCACGATGGGACCAGGATGTTTTGATTACATGAGGCCATTTAGGACATAGCTACATTAATTTCAGGAGCACTCTGTGCTGAATGTGTATCGGGTGGGATTCCACATGAAATATACCTAGACAGCCAACTGTCTCATTAAATATCCATGTCCACGTCTTCAATCATTGGTGAGTATAAAGTGATGCCGAAAAGCCAATCTAAGTGTCTTGCTTAAGAACCTGCTACAGATTGGAGAAGAAAAGGTGGCAACTGAGAAAAGGATTCTTTTAGGTTGAAAGAGGAGTTCTGGTGGTCATCTCTAGTGTTCGGACCTTTGAGTCCCATCTTGATTCCCTCTTTATCAAGATGCCAGGTCTCCTGTCCCTTGGCAGAATGGCAGGAAGAACACGGGGAGGCTTGCTGCTTTTCTCTGCATGCTCCCGTTCTTCACCGACGCTCTTACTTTGCTCCAAGAGGCCAGTGGGTTTTGGACGCCCACATTGTCGAGTAAGAAGTTTCCTGTTTCCAGATCCTTCCATCATTAGTGGTCAGAGTCAGATGAAAACTTAGTGTTTGGGTTCCCAAACCATGCTCTGCGATGCTCTGGGATACTGCAGCAAACTCATAGAGGTCCTGAAGGATCTTTTAATAGAAGCTGCTATCTCAAAGTAGCCCATGATACTTCATTATTCTTCACTGTCTGAGTGCCGTGACAAAAAGCAAGGACGATGCTAAGATCTTAGTGGAACAGGGAGCGAGGCAGTGCCTAGTTTGCTTCCAAGATTTGAAAAGGTGTGCAATGCCTAAGGCATTCCGTTAGGAAGCCACTGTGGTTATGTAGGGGTTTTTAATGAAAAATCTATTTTTGTCCTTCATCTTATCTGCACAATCTTTTCAGACAGCTGCTATTGGGGCATAAATATATATGAAAGCACGTGGACTAACTACTTGCTTCCTTGGGAATCCTCACGCCACTTTCCTGGAGGCTTAGTGATGCCCATAGCGTAATGGGGAATAGTCCAACTTAGCAGGCTAAAGGTACCCAGAAGGGCTGCTGAGCGTTACATACCCATGGGAGGGAATGTCTTAGCTCCCTAAACCAATAACGAACCACTGGGCCAGAGAGAAAACAGACTCGTCATTGCTTCAAAGCCATCATGAAAGATATAAAGATAAATTATTAAATTCTGTATAAGTGTTAGACAGTAGAAATAATCACCCTGACTTTTACAACTGAGGAGAGATTAAAGAATTCACCCTTTCGGGACGATGTGTTGTTGTTGTTGTTGTTGTTGTTGTTGTTAGGTGCCATCCAGTCAGCTCCAACCCACAGCGACCCTATGCACAACACAATGAAACACTGCCCAGTCCTGCGCCATCCTCACAATTAATCCTATGCTTAAGCCCATTGTTGCAGCCACTGTGTCAATCCATCTCTGTAAGGGCCTTCCTCTTGTTCGCTGTCCCTCCACTTTACCATCATGATGTCCTTCTCCAGGACTGGTCTCTCCTGACAACACATCCAAAGTATGTAAGAGGAAGGTCTTGCCATCCTTGCCTCGAAGGAACACTCTGGCCGTAATTCCTCAAAGACAGGTCTGTTTGTCCTTTTAGCAGTCCATTGCATTTTCAGTATGCTTCCCCAGCACCACAATTCAGATGTATCGATACTTCTTAAGTACTTTAGATTCCTGCAATTGAGCTGCATTAAAAATAGCATTTTGTCTCAAGAGGCAGAACACAGTTCAGTGTTCTACCCAAGAGAGCGAGTCCTTGAATGGGACAAATCATGAAGACAGACTTGTCTAACAACCAGAAGATAGCATGTACCCAGAGACAGCTCAGAAGAAAGGCCTACCAGCCTAATTCTGGAAAACCAGCCTTATAAAATTCAATGGGCCACAGTTTTGTTCTGATTTACGTGAGGCTGTTGGGAGTCAGAATTAATTCAACAGCAACAAATCATCCAATAAAAATATAAGGAGATCCACCTGTGTTATTTTAATTTTTTACACATTCAATGCTTTTTAAAAGGTAAAAACAATATTTTGTCTGATGCATCCAAAATATTAGCTTTTAGTATGCAATCAACAAAAAATTATTAATGGAGTCTTTTATATTTCTTTCATATTAAATCTTCATTATCCATGTGTAATCTATAATTCTCAATTCAGACTGTGGTAGTTACATTTTAAGAGTTCAATAATTCTCAATTCAGACTATGGTAGTTACATTTTAAGAGTTCAATACCTACACTTGGCTCTTCTTGGCTTCCTTGTTGAACAAAGAAGCTCTAGAGCCTTGGTACTCCAAGTGCGGGCTGCAGGCTGCTTCATCAGTATGAGCAGGTGAGCTGGTTTTATGTTGAAATTTGAGAAACACTGTCTTCTGAGCATACGATCCTTGGACCAGCACCACCAGCAGCACCATCACCTGGGAAAGTCTTGTCATCTAACTCAGATCTATTGTATTGGAAATTGTGTTACCTGGACTCAGAAATTTGTGTTTCTGAAACTGCAAGCCCTCCTGGCAATTGAGATGCACATTCAAGTTTGAGAACCACTGTTCTCACAAAGGTATATACTTTATCTAGCAAAGATATCTGTTATCATTTCCCCTAGTGGACCTAATATTTTGAGAAAACAATTTTGATTAGCACCATTTATTAAGGAATCAATATAGGTTTCTATTATTATCATTACTCAGATATATATAGATATTGATATATAGGATAACACAGGGAGAATAATCTAGATCATATCAAATATTATATATGATATATACAGAACTAGTTCAGCAGTATAAATCTTGCCTCCCATGATCTGATTTCCAGCTAACATATCTAATGAGCAGTCACCACCCATCTATCCACTGAGACTTGTTATTTCTATATCATGGAACAGGTTTTTTAAATATATAAATCATTTTATTGGGGCTCATACAACTCTTATCACAATCCATACAGACATCAATTGAGTAAAGTACCCTTATACATTCATTGCCCTCATCATTCTCAAAATTTGCCTTCTACTTGGGTTCCTGGAATCAGCTCATTTTCCTTTTTTCCTACCCTTCCCTCCCTGCTCCCCCCTCCCTCATGAACCTTTAATAATTTATAAATTATTATTTTATATTATCTTACACTGCCCGACATCTCCCTTCACTCACTTTCCTGTTGCCCATCCCCCAGAGAGGAGGTTATACTTGGATCCCTGAGATCGGTTCTCCCTTTCTACACCCCCTTCCCTCCCGGTGTCACCACTCTCACCATTGGTCCTGAGGGGTTCATCTGTCCTAGATTCTCTGTGTTTCCAGATCCCAACTGTACTGCTGTACATCCTCTGGTCTAACCAGGTTTGCAAGATAGAATTGGGATCATGATAGTTGAGGGGAGGAAGCGTTTAAGAACTAGAGGAAGGTTTTGAGTTTCATTGTTGCTACACTGAACCCTGGGTGACTCATCTCCTCCCCACTACCCCTCTACAAGGGATGTCCAGTTGTCTACAGATGGGCATTGGGTCCCCATCATGCACTCCCCTCATTCACAATGATATGATTTTTTCCCCCGCCTTTGTTGCTTGAAACCTGGCTCCTTGGCCCTTCATGATCACAAATGTTGGTGTGCTGCTTCCATGTGGGTTTTGTTGCTTCTGGGCTAGATGGCCGCTTGACAGAACAGGTTTTAGTGTAGCTTTCAGAATAAGATGGACTAAGAAGAAAGACTTGACCATCTAGTGTCAAAGATTAACCAGTAACCAGTGGAAACCTTCTGGCTGATCAGCAGATGATCATAGAAAGGGTATGGAATAAAGCCACATTTCATTGCATTATTCTTGGGGTTGAAATGAGTTGAAGCTGACTCAATGACAGTTAACAGCAAGACACAGAGAAGAAGGGGCTTTCATAAATTTGTGGGGAGATTCCACTACCCCCCTTGTTACGCACACACAAACACATGAGGGTCATAGTATTGCTACAAAATCATAGAAACCATCATTAAACAAAAATTGTCAAGGTGTGAAATTTTTTCTTGACATATCCTCCATCTGGTTTTATACGCATTTGAAGGTAGTGTTTCCAGCTCTCTACCCCTTCCCCTGAAAAATTCATTTACACAACTCCAAAACAACAATCCCGTCATCCTCAAGGGACTCAAATTGTATCCCTTATCAATGTGCTTTGAGCTTGGGAATCAAGGGGAAGTCTGAAGGGGCAAGATCAGGGCTATAGGGTGGATGGGGTAACGTTTCCTTAAGAAATAGTCATAGGACAGCTTTTGCTACTGTCAAAGAATGAGCAAGTGCGTTGCCGGGATGCAAAGAAATTCCTCAGTACAATTCTCCTGGCCTTTATCCCACCCCTGCAGTGTTCAACTTTCTTAAAACTTAGTCATAATACTTACCTGTGGTCATCCTGTGTCCTGCAAGAAGTCTTATCAAGATCACCCCTGGGGAACTATATATAAAGATCGCTCAATGCAATAACCTTCTAAGCGGACCTCTCTGCCTGGAATTTCGTTGGCCCAGCAGATCCCCTCAGAAGTCATTATTTTGATGGGATTTTGGGAGTTACCCTAATGATATTAAAATAAGTATATTATTTAGTATCCGTCGAAGGAAATGAGTCTGGCACCGTCCACTAATCCTGGAAACATGTTTAAACATGTTTTCTTTTATATAAACCTGTGTATGTGTGTATAAACTGGAACTCTATTAGCAAATCTTTCTTAATTGCTCTTGTGTATGGATGAAGGGGGCTTCAAAACATTATCTTTTAATTCTATTTTCCCACAAACTTGCTGAAGCCCCTTATATGTTTTTCCTTATTAAATGTACATGGAACTATTTAAATAACTTTCCATAAGAACTTCTGATCTGGGGCTTTCCCTAATTCTTGGAAGGAGTTGGGACCAGGGCAGAGTTAGAGGTGGAGGAGCTTTGAAAGGACTCTGAAAGGGTACCCTACTCAAGAAAGTGAACGGGGGTGGGGTGGGGTGGACATTATGAATCTGTGAAGAAGGAACTTATTACATCATTGGTGGTATCTTAGTACATGGTGAGAAAGGAAATGAAAGCCAATGAGGCTACTTCAAGACTAAACTTAGTCCGATTTATCTTTATTCTTTCAATAATCACTATACTCACTATGAAAGGGCTGTGAAGGCTTTACTGATCGGCGCTTTAGTCTTTTCTGGAAGCATTGGAAGCACCAGGCAAAAATCATATGCACAAGATTATGTCGACATTTCTTCATTATTTGAATGATGGCTTTGTTCATCCTCAACTAGAGTTTAGTTCCTAGAAGTCGTTGGTGGTGATGGTGGTGGTGTCCTGGAGTCAGTTCCGACCCATAATGACCCTCTGCACTACCTGGTCTTGGGCCATGCTCACATTGTTCCTGTGCCTGAGCCCCTGGTTGCAGCCACTATGTCACTCCACCTCATTGAAGGCCTTCCGCTCTTTCGCTGCCCCTCCACTTTACCAAGCATGAAAGAGCAATATAAGGAGCAAGTATCAATTCATCTAAAATTACTCTAATGTAAGGATTACAAAGAAGAACCTTAAGTAATTATTCCTGCCAGACTGGTAGATTGCATCACTAGAGCAGATGCTCGGTGTATCCATCAAGAAAGCTGCATATAACGTCAGGACTATGGAAACAGGTCATTTCATGTCACATGATGAGCAGGTGTTTACTGTTGGCAGACTCTGTGCTGCTTGTACCAAGATTTAGCATCAACTGAAATATTTTAAAGTCAAGTTCTAAGAGGAATGATGCTCCATTGCAAAGACAGACAGAAGTTGGAGATAAATTATTTGAAGAAATGATGGTAAGAATCTTCCATCAGTCAAAAAATGTGGAAGAATTGAAGAGAAATTGGATCAATTTGGAGAGGATCTCACTTCTGCATATTACATGCAACATTTGAAAATTGACTGACTATTAGCACATTACCTTCGGATATTTTATAAATTCCTTTAAATATGTAGATTGTGAGTCTTGTTTACCTGTGTCATATGGCATGTATTTATATATTTTATGTATATCTTCATAGCATAATATTTTTTCAAGCATGTGTTCATCTTAATTTCCATGTAATGGGACCCTACAGCATAATACAATTTTTATCCAATATACACAAAAACCAACCCTAAAGGGAACATTAGGAAAAGCTGCCATTTACTGAACAATACATATATTGTTAAGCTCTATATTTAGATAATGTACCCCTACTACCACTGCCCACTCCCAACTCTTTGTAGCATAGTCCTGAGTATCCCACAGATGAGTGCCCAAGAATTTGGTACCCACCCAGGTCAATTTGATACCAACGCCTGTGTGTACACCATTTACCTCCATGCCTCAGCATGAACGAGTCTTCCTCTACACACACACACACACACACACACACACGCACGCACGCACGCACACGCATGCTCAGTACTATCTATGCCACTGGGCCCGAAAACGAACTCAGATTAGAAAGCACAGCCCAGGCGGTCGCACCATTAAGAGATGCAAACAAAACATGACCCTGCATTCAGGTTGTTCCCAATAGTGGCTCAGCAGGGACTACAGGAGGGAGGGGAGGGTGGAATTCCCCAGCCTGCCAGGGAGCAATCTGTAACTCTGAAGTTGTTTAGAATTGCTGGCACACGGTGAGCTCTGACTTTTTGCAGGTTTTATTATTGTTTCTCTGAGACATGTATCACCACCGTGCCTGCCTGCCCTTCACTTCCACTCGACGCCCCCGCCCCCACCCCACCCCAGGCAGCTGTCTCCCTGCTTGCCTTCCCTGCCTCACAGATAATAATTGGATATTTTGCTGAGTGTCTTCTCTGACGTGTGGAGTTTTCTGCTGATTGGAGCACAATGAATCTACCCAAGAAATAAGAGAATTCCCCAACTTGAGCCTACAAGTGAGTGTTTGTACAATTACACTGAAACCTGTAAGAGCCAAGTCTCACAAGTTTCCCCCCTTTGACCTGGTACAGTCTTCACACTGCTGTATTACTAGTTTCTGTGGGAAACATTTGAGTTTTCCTTCTCAGATAGGTTTTTGCCTGATACAAGTTTTGACTTTTGCTAGTTTCGCTGTATATAAAACAATTCTGTAAATAATTAGGTAAGGACCATTCAAATATTCTCATATGAACCTGTCAGCAGCAGTTTACATGTTTCCTGGGCAATTTTTCAATGTATTCTATAAAGCCCGAAGAGAATTATGACAATTAGTCTCCAGTTTGTACTAGTCCCACAGCAAAGACCATTTGTACTGGAGTTAAATGTGAAAGACTCAAAGTGAGCTGGCAAGCCATTCCCCTGAACTGTAGCGTATGCCTGTCCTTTCTATAAATATGGCGAGATCAATGGTTAGATTTAATACCTATTTTCTAAAGTCAAGTATCATTCGGGTTCATTCTAGAACACAGACTCTGCTACATGGCAGCAGCTTGCACTTCATATTGTGAGTTGAGCGTTAATTAATGCATTCATAGCCGGCAGCATAATGCGAACAGCCTACTCTCCTAGCAGAGAGAATCACTGCAATGACATCTTGTCTTGCTTGAAAACCGTGCTTGAATATAGTTCGGGAAATTCCATAATTGGAAAAGAGCTAGGAAGAAAATCATAGCACTAGAATGTATCCATGTGGGGTGGGGGAAATCCTCATTTCCCCACTTTATTTCTCACCAGAATAGAGCGGTGTCCCTCACAGCAAAGGAAATACCAGGTGTAGCGTTCATTCTCAAGTGAGATGCTCAGCTCCCTTGCTTTAGGACTTCTTATGGGATTTAAATTAAACACCAGAAAATTGAAGCATGCACTAGACTAGAGCACCAATAATTCTTAGGCAAAGTAGGCCTGTCGGGGGAATCCGATGAATGTGTATGGTAGATTTATGAGGTGAGCAGTCACAGTAACATTTCAGTACATAAAGGACGGGGAGAACAGTTGGTTCGAGAAACTAGATAGGTCTATCCTAGAAACATTGGCCAGACCAAGGCCAATTCCTTTCTTAGGAGGCTGAGGCCGAACCTGCCTCCACTCATCAGTACTGACACCAACTGGCCCTCCCACAGCACAGTGATCACACAGAACTCACAGACAATAGTCAGAGTTATGAGATTTATTAAGGAAACTTACAGGTTACAAATACTCAAGATGCAATCATTTGGGTAGGACAGCCTCTTCTTCGCTATGCCTGCAGGCAGGCCTGTCAACCGAGTGGCCCATTGGCCTCTGCCCTGCTCAGGCAACAAGGCTCTTTCAGGGATGCCAATAAATGCCCAAAGGGCACATTACTCTGTCATAATCCTCACCCTAAAGGCACTCCAGCTCTAGCACTGTGAGTCAGCACTTACGTGCCAAGGCACCCTACTCCACAAACTAGCCTCCTGCACAAAGGCACACAGCTTAACTTGTTCTATACACTGGGAAGGCCTGTGCTCTGATGGGTCTGCTGCGGCCACTTCTCTGTTGTAACCACTGCCTCCTGGATCAAGGAGATCATCATGGGATTCGAATGATATGCTCTACTCATGGTTCTTTTCTTCTGCTGGGCGTCGTGGAACCGCTTCTTGCTTCTGAGCTGGCTCATTCTATTTCCAGCAGGATGGGATTTACAATTCACCCTGTTAATAGTCACTCACAACTGCATCCTGTAAGTAGCTTTCCCCATCTTCTTTAACCCAAAACCATCAGGGAAAAGTACCATATATAAGCAGAGTTTTTCAGCACATTGTTAATGCCGTTTTTGTGGTAAAATTAGGTGCCTAGCTGATATCCAGATCAGCTTATACTCGATTAGATTTGGTAATCGGTAGGAATAACAAAGACTATAACTAAAAGAACTACATGAAATAATTTACTGTGCTGCACCATTGCATCAAAATTTCCACTGCTTTGTTGACTCTCTACTTCACCAAACACGAAGTCCTCCTCTAGCAATTGATCCCTCCTTATGATATGTCTAAAGTGAATGAATTGAATAATGTTCTGTTATGGTCCAAATATTTTTCATGGGCTCATTTTCAACGTAGATCACTAGAGGTTTCTTCCTGGTCGGTCTTAGTCTGGAAGCTCTACTGAAATCTATCCGCCATGGTGACTCTGGTGGATATGAAATACTAGCAGCATTGCTTCCAGCATCACAGCAACACATAAGCCACTGTCATGAAAACCTGAACGAGCTACAATAGTCTCTTTCTATGTCTTCCCATTGGCTGGGGTGGGCGTGGGGGAAGAATAATAATGCAAAAGCAGCTGTCATCGAGTCAGTTGTAACTTATGGTGACCCCATGTGTTTCAGAGTTCTGTCTATTTTCCATGACTGTGACCTTTCAGGAAGGAGATCTGGTAGTGCAGTGGGTCCACACGAGCCTGTTAACTAATCAGTCAATGGTTCAAACCCCTTTGCTCCTTCAAGCGAGAATGATGAGCAGTTTGCTTTCATAAAGATTACAAAAGCCCATGGGGAAATTCTACTCTATCCTATAGGATCACTTTGAGTGAGAATTGACTCGATGGCAGTGAGATCTTTCAGAGGTAGATCACAAAGGCTTTCTTCTTAGGTGGCTCTTGGTGGATTTAAATGCCCTACCTTTTAGGTGGTAGCCCACTGCTTAATTGTTTGTGGCACCCAAGCCGTCTTCCACTTAAGAAAAACCTACCAGAAAGCAAGTGAATGACAGTAACTTTATAACAGGAATGCTCTTAAGCCCACTCGCATTTCTAAATCAACATACGCTTCAGTCTTTGAATCTTTCGTCTTGTTAGTAACAGAGTTATATGTAGAACGCACAACTGAAGGAGACGTGAAAGTACATTTGACATGGACCACAGTAGCCCATAAAATCTGTATCAGTAATCTGTGGATGTTTTTAAATTTTCAGATTTAGATTTAGTTTGTGTTGCTAACACACTTTGTTTCTGGAGCTCATTCTTTTATTAAGAAAAAAAATGTTTCAATATTTTGAAATGACAAAGCTACCTATACGAATACATCTTAGAAATGCCTTACAAATATTAAAAAGCTAAAAGTAGATCTTTTTAAAGGACCCCTTGGCATACTTAGGTTTAATAGTTTGAGTGATGATAGAAGGAATATGTCCCCTCTGATCTGCTTAGTGCTTTGATGTTATGGCTTTCAATAGATCTAAGATTTTCACATGCATATTCAAACATTGTATTAGCTATTTTTAGCATTCGGCTGCTGGTCACAAGGTCAGCAGTTCAAACCAGCAGCTGCTCTGCCGGAGAAGGATGAAGCACACTCGGCTTCTGTAAAGCGCCACGGGCTCAGAAGCGCTAAGCACTGCTTGACTGCATCCTGTGCAGGTGCTCTGAGGCAGAGCAAAGGCTAGGGCAGTGGCACTAGCTATTTTAAAGACGGAAAAATTACCTGATAAATCTTTGTTCTCACTTCATCATTTTTAAATTGTTTTATTGGGGGCTCTTACAGCTCTCATCAAAATCCATCCATACATACATTGTGTCAAACACATTTGTATGTATGTTGTCATCATCATTTTCAAAACATTTTCTTCCTACTTGAGCCCTTGATATCAGCTCCTCATGTATTTTTACACCCTTCCCCGCCCTCCCTCCCTCATGAACCCTTGAAAATTTATCATTTTTGTGCACCATCTTCTGTGGCCACCACCCAACCATCGGTCTGTTGTTTTCTCCTCCAGATTGTTATCCCAGCTATCTAATCTAGACAGACATACAAAAACAGTAATAAGCACAAAACAAAGCAAAGCAAAAAGACTGTAAAGAGTTCTAGGTCTCTTTATTGACCTTTCTGAGTGTTTTCCAGGTCAAATATGATAAGGTGCCATGCCCTGCCCCCAAAGTCTATTTTGGGGATTCCTCGTGGATTTCATTATTTCGCCCCAGTTTGATGGCGTTAGATTGGGCAGAATTCCCAAACTGTGTCTCCAATGTTGTTCCCTGTAGCTCTATGGGTCTGTGAGAGAAGTCGTGTCTCGTGGTGGGGCTGGCCCTATGGTCCTCTCTGTGCATTGGCTGCTCTGAGCAGGAATATCGTCCTCTAGGCTTGGTGGGCCAGGATGTGTTCCACTCTCTCTTTCTCTCTCCTTCCCTCTTAGTTTGCTCCTGTGTGCTCTGATCAGATGCACACCTCTCCCTGAGTGGTAGCTTCAGTGCTGTCCTCTGTAGTGCATTCTTCTGAGGGGGGAAGGCAGGGTTCCACATAGCTGGGATTAGGGCTGGCCCTGCAGGCCTCTCTGTTGGTTGCCTGCTTCATGCCAGTATCTTGCATTTTTAAGAATGGTGAATTCTTACATTTCCCCCAAATTGTTTTCCTTTCTCAATAGCTTTATTAGCCTACTTAGTCAAATCCTCAAGGAAACCCACCACTGTTATCAAATTTTCTCTCCCCGTTATGAAAAAAGAAACCTGAACAAGGATTTCAAGAAACCTTTAAAAATTAAAGAAGTAGAAGATTAGTGTTTTCCCTGACATTCCCTCAATAAATCTTAGAATTTCTACAGCTTCTGTGGCAAAGAATTAACCCTGGTGATATCCACTGCCCCATGAGAGACTGTGTGTAATAGAGGCAAGTATACTAGAGAATGACATTAGTTTTCATCTGTTTCTTAAATACCCACATCAGTCAGATAGATGTCATTCATTGGCTTCCAAGTGTTTACTATTACAAAGATTTGAAAAACTGTTTGTTTTCATAGTGTATATTTCCCATCCAGCTAGCTGGCTGCTGGCAGGCATTTGTCTTAAGGCCACACAAAACCCATTCATCAGACAAAGGATTTGAAAAGCTTTTATACTTTTCCATAAATAAAAATGACAGCTTTCACTGGAGAAGATGCCCTCTCACAAAAGGCCATTGGAATCTCAAGACAATGAAAGCAGCTTGTCCTAGAAATATGGCTGTACCCTGGTTCCAATGGTTAACACCATGATCACTTGTCTATCTTGTTTAAGTAAAATAGTGGGCTCTTCCCTGCCTCCTCTCAAAAACCAAGGCTTAGCTTATGTGGAAGGAATGTAACTGGAGAGCAGAATGGAAAAAGAAGATGCGGGAACCTACTCACTTGGGAGAAAATACCTCCTACAGCTAGTATATGCTCCCTTGCATATGGAAAAGTCCTTTGTAGGATGATAAATCCTCTATTAAGGCGAGGTTGATACTAGCAGGTGGGAAAGCAGACATCTGGTCTGTGGAAGGATATAAACAAAATTTGCCTTTTAGTAGAGCAACAGGGAATACATAAAAGAAAACTACTTTCAAAGATTTACACGTTAACATACACTTACAAATTAATCATGTGCAAACCAAGTATCGATGCTCTAAGTAGCTGAATACAAAGTGGCAGAAGAAATTGGAGACTCAAATGTGATAACTCAGGAAAGTCTTCTCCAAAACAGTGTAATGAGTGTTTTGAAAGTAAGTGTGGAGGTGGAAGGAACTTTCTTACCCACATTCATCATAGAGTGATTGTATCTGCCAAACAGATGTATGAGCTCATCAAATGCTTGATTTGTGTCTACAAATAGAAACACACAAATGAATTTGATCTCTCAGGGGGGAAAAAATGTTTCTGTTGGCTTCTAGCACTTTTCTCTTACCTGGATTTCATTTGCACATGAAAAATCTTTGCACTGATTGTTAGCACAGCTCAGTTCAAGCTGTCGGTGAATCTGGAGAGTGGGCATGCCCCAAGAACGATGCTGGAGGCATTTTGAAATGTCTGACATTTGGCAACTCAATGGAAACATTTAATAGAACCTTCCAGGGTTTTATACAGTTCCATTTCCGTAAGTAGAGACATGTTTTTGTGTACAAAATTAGCCTTAACAGTTACTTCCTCCACATTCACTGAGGTTTTTGACATCTAGTGGGGTTGAGGTTTCCATGAACAGATGGTTTTTCTATACTTATCATCATTGCGTAATTGCATCCATTTCTAGTTTTCCATTAGAAGATGCATGATCAAAATCTAGGAATTGAGGGTTTTTCCACCTTTATAGATGCCTCTTTTAACAGAAAAATAATGGTATTCACAGAAAAGTTTTGGAATGATTCACTAACTTTTCACTCCAATTTTCTTTTTTCTTTATTTTATTAGGGGCTCATACAACTCTTATCACAATCCACACATAGATCAATTGTGTAAAGCATATTTGTACATTCATTGCCCTCATCGTTCTCAAATCATTTGCTCTCCACCTAAGCCCCTGACATCAGCTCCTCATTATTTCTCCCCACCCCCATCCCTCATGAACCCCTCTTCTCTGACAATTTCAGTTATTCTCTATTTCAGAGCCTCTCTCAAGACTGAGTTGGAAGACTGAATTGTTTTTACAAAGTCTAGCCTATAATTGAAAATACACATTAAGATTATAGCTACTTTTCAGTTCTTCCGATTATATGACTACTTCTTTGCAAAGAAATGTAGCAGGGAATTAAAGTATTTTCTTTTCTTTTATATGAGATTTTCGGGACATCTCTGGTTTCCTGAATTATTGCACTTTCACATGGGTTTGAAGAAATTAAACCAGTAATAGTCACATTGCCGTTAATATCCTAATGCATAAATGGAATGAAGGGTGTTGTAAACTTTTCAAAGAGATGTAGTGGCTCTGGTCTGGCTCAATATTTTGTCACAAAGTTTAGATATTTTTAAACATTTGAAAAGGGGATTAAAAACATTAAGCCAAAACTAGAATGGATCTCAACTTCCTCATTATTCTTTAAGAAAACAAGAGACAGAGAGCAGGACTAGTGAGATGAGTCATTGCGGAATTTTAGACTCATGGTCAGCTTTGCTGAAGACTCAGAAGGAAATTCAAGTATTGTACTCCATAAAATAACTGAAATGTGTGTCCAATTCGTTATAGCTCATCGCATTCTCAGGTTCCATTCCCGTAGGACTCCGACCATTAGCATCTCTGTTTCACCTTCTTGCGGTATTCTAGTCAATGTGGTATCTATTGCTTTCCCCTGGACCAGATAAAGCCAAGGAAATGATGTGTAAATTTTGTAAAGCCAGAATCAAAGATGCCAAATGAATTGAGATAGTTTGGAAATTGTTAAGATTCCTCATAAAAGATGAAGTGTTGCTTTAAATAGAATAAAAGGATGGGAGTAAGGGGGGGGGGTGGTGAAGTGATAAATACAATGAGGGAAGGTATAAGAGGGAGAAAGAAAAAGAAGCAAGTATAAATCATTTGCCCTCCTGACACATGGTGATCCCATGTGCTTGAGTAGAACTGTGCTCCACAGGGCTTCCAATGAATGCCTTTTCAGAAGCATACTGAAACATTTTACATTTCAGTTAGCAGTAAAGTGCTTAACTATTTGCACAACCCAGGAACTTAAAAAAAAAAAAGACATTCTCCGTGTTGATCCTATGAATGCACTTCATGAGGTATTTGCAATCTTACTGGGTGAAGGAATCCAGGATAAAGAGTCACAAATCATTATTCTGCAATCTTGTATGTCCCTTCGGATCTTCCTTTTCCTTAATTTTGATATAAGATTGAATTCACTGTTCGCTAAGGTTCCTAATGTTCTCCTTCCCTTCACTTAATTCCTTTTCCTTCTGGTCAGCATTGCAATTCCCACTTGGTAAACACAGACGCTAAGGCATCAAGAAATGGAACAGACCACCCCTTGGGGAGTAAAGGAGAAGAGAGTACGTATATTCCAGGCTGTCTGTGAGCCTTCATGTTTTTTCCCCAGGAACGAAAAGTCCACGTTGAGGGCAGAAACAACATCAAGCTGGAGAGAGCTTCTAGTAATTATATTTCCTGCTGCAACACAGAAGACAAACCAGCAGTTTACTGCATAAATTCTAGTTGTTCCTAGTTGCAGGTTCTTTTGTCTTTGTCATGGAATTTAAAGAAATAGTTGTTCACATTTGTATACATGTATGAAAACATCGAACTGGACATATGAAATGACTACTTGAACTGTGTTTCGACTAACCTGTATTAATTATTCTAAGTTACAACCAAGAATGATGCTAATATCTCTTCTCTCCCAGTCCTACTGACAAGAGCATTCATCAGGTGCTTGCTGTGGCTTCTGAATCTACAATAAAACCCACTAAGTCAAACTTTCCTCTCTTGATGTCGCTTCCCATGTGCTGGCTAAAAAAGTATCCTTAAAAAAGAAACTGTGGTGTCCCAGCAGGCTGGTGGGTTGCCTGCTTTGGTGTTGCGGAGGTTGAGCAGAGGTTCCAGCTGAAGCTTGGAATGTTGACTAGTGTTTGCTGAGCTACCTTAGGGCCCCAGGCACACAGGCAAGAATTCCCTGGTAAGAAGTTGGGCAGAGTATCCCCTGGTGGAGGTCACCAGGGTTTTCTCTAGCCTTGGGCTAGCTACGCAGGGTAGAGCTCACCTAGCTGGGTGTGGCACAGAGATAAATGCCCTAGGCTAAGAGGAGTGGTCTGGAGGTCAGCCCTGGAGTGTGAGAGAACAGGAAAGTGACAAAGAGAAGAAAAGGCTATCAAAAGATCTAGCATCTGGAGTCTTAAAGGCTTGAAGGTAAACAAGCATCCATCTAGTTGAGAAGCAACAAAGCCCACAAGGAAGAACACAGCAGCCTATGCAATTATGAGGTGTTGAAGGGATCAGGTATAAGGCATCATCAGAACAAAAAATCATATCATTGTGAATGAGGTGGGGAGAGTGCGGAGTAGAGACCCAAAGCTCATTTGTAGGCCACGGGACATCCCCTTACAGAAGGGTCTCAGGGAAGAAATGAGCCAGCCAGAGTGCAAGGTAGCAGTAATGAAACATACAACTTTCCTCTAGTTCCTAAATGCTTCCTCCCTCCCCCCACCCCCCCACCCCCACCACTATCATGATCCCAGTTCTACCTTGCAAGTCTGACTAGACCAGAGGATGTACACAGTTCAAGATAGGAACTGGCAACACAGGGAATCCAGGGTGGATGATCCCTTCAGGACCAGTGGTGTGAGTGGTGATACTGGGAGGGCTGAGGGAGGGTGGGTTGGAAAGGGGGAACCAATTACAAGGATCTACATATGACCTCCTCCCTGGGGCATGGACAGCAGAAAAGTGGGTGAAGGGAGATGTCGGACAGAGCAAGATATGACAAAATAATAATTTATAAATTGTCAAGGATTCATGAGGGAGGGGGAGAGCAGGGAGGGAGGGGGGAAATGAGGACCTGATGCCAGGGGCTTAAGTGGAGAGCAAATGTTTTGAGAATGATGAGGGCAATGAATGTATAAATGTGCTTTACACATTGATGTATGTATGGATTGTGATAAGAGTTGTATGGGCCCCTAATAAAAAACTATTTTAAAAACTGTTTTATTGTGAATTATATGAAGGTTTGTAGAGTAGATCATCAGTTTTATATTCAACATCTTATATATATGCATGGTGTGTCTGGAGTTCATCAATTGCAATCCTCTCAATGTAACATTTCCTCTTCAGCTTTCTCCTTGTTTCTTATTTCTATTCCTCCCTCTTTCCTAACCCTCTAGACTTTGTCATGGGATAGATGCTGCACCTCTTACCATAAATGGTTGATTATTCTACCACAGAGGTGGGTTCAGTTCCCACCGAAAGAGCAATTGAGGGTCATAGTGCTGGGAGTCCCATCTGTCTCTGACCAGTAAGCCTGCTCTCGTTTGTGGCTTTGAGCTTTGTTCCACATTGTTCTCTGTTCAGAGTCTTCTAATACGATTCCTTTCTGTACAGTGATAGTGGTTGCTGGGCACCATCTACTTCTTTGGTCTCAGGGTCGTGGAGAAGGATGATCCATTGGACTTATTATTTCAATATATCTTTCTATTGTCATCATTCTCTCTACTCACCCAAGTAGGATGTAGAACATTGTCCTCTGTTGTACCAGTAGACGTAGGAATCCTTTGAAACTATGTTTTTGTTCCCCAAGATCCTGTGGCTCATTTTTTCAAGGGCTTTGGTTACATCTAAAAAGTATTCAAAACTTTGTTCCCGGTATGTCACCACATTCATAGTTATTTATATTTGTAGCAAAGAGAAATGCACATATACAAAAACCTTCTACCAGATGATAGATAGATAGATAGATAGATAGATAGATAGATAGATAGATAGATAGATAGATAGAATCTATCCATTATATATGTAAAAAACCCAAACTCACTGCCCTAGAGTCAATGCCAACTCATAGTGATCCTATAGGACAGGGTAGACCTATCCCTGTGAGTTGCTGAGATAGTAACTATTCACAAGAGTAGAAAACCCCTTCTGTCTCCCACGGAGTGTCTGGTGGTTTCCACATCAGACCTTGCGGGATGGCAGCCCAATGTGTAACGGCTACACCAGGACTCCTTGTATATATGTACCGAAGATGATTTTCCTACTAAGTTGTTTCCATCTTTGAACTGCTGTGAAAAGTGCTGCAATGATCCTGGGTGTGCATATATCTTTCTGTGGTGCGGCTCTTAGTTCTTTAGGATATATACCAACTAAAGTGATTGCTGAGTATGTGGTATTTCTATTCCCAACTTTATGAGAACATGACGTACCATTTGCCACAGTGGTTGTATCATTTGACGGTCCAATCGGGAGAACATGAGGGTTTCTATCTCTCTGCACTTTCTCCAGCATTTGCTGTTTTCTGTCGTTGTTTTTAACTTTTGCTATCAATGCAAGACTGAGCTGGTATCTCATTGTTGTTTTGATACACATCTACCACATAAATAATGAGTGACAGAATTTCTTCATATATCTTCTTTGATGACCTGTCTGTTCCTATCTGCTGTTCATTTTTTAATTGGATTATTCAACTTTTTCTTGTTGAGTTGTTGAAGCTTTTGAAAGATTTTAGAAAAAAGTCCCCTCTTGCCAAAAAAAATTTTCCCAGTCTGTTGATTTTTGGTAAAGTTTTCTGGTGCATATAATTGTCTTATATTTAGAAAGTCCCGGTCATCTATTTTGCTTTCTGCTGTGTGTTTGTCATTCTGTTTAATAGTGTGCTTATGCTATGAATTAAGGCTCCTAAGTTTATTCCTATTTTTTTTGCTGGTGATTTTTATAGCTCTAGGTATTGCATTTAGATCATTAAGCCATCTTGAGCTCATTTTTTGTATATAGAGTGAGGTAGATTTCTTTCTTCCACAATTGGAAATCCAATTTTGCCAGCACCATTTGTTGAAGAGTCTATCTCTTGCCAGTTTAATGTGTCTTGGCCCTTTGTCAAAAATCACTTTCCTGTAGATAGATTGATATATGTCTGCATCCTAGCATCCTGGGTCTCTTTCCTTTCCATATAAAGTTGGTGATTAGTTTTTCCATCTGTTTAAAGAAGAATGCTGGGGTCTTTATTGCATTGTATTCATAGATTGCTTTGGGTAATATTGACATTATCACCAGGTTAAAGCTCCCTTTCTGTGACTATGCAACACTTTTCTAAGCACATATGTAGTTCTCTTTTGGTTTCTCATAGTAATGTTGTATGATTTTCTTTTTACACATCTTTTATTTCTCCATTTAGATTTATTGCTAAGGACTCCATCTTTTGTGTGGCTATTGTAAAAGGGTTGGGTGTTTCGGTTTGGTTTGGTTTTTCCAATTTCCTTTTCAGAGCTCTGCCAGCTGACAGGAACCTGTCTTATTTGGGTATGTTCGTCTTGTAGGTACACCACAATGCTGAATCGTTGACTCAGTTCTAACAGTATTCTTGACTTTGGAATTTTCTGGGTATAGAATCATATCATATGCAGAGTTTTGCTAGTTCTTTGCCAAATTGGATGCCTTGAAGTTCGTTTTGTTGCCTAACAGCTATGGCTGAGATAGTTCGGTTCTCCTGCTTCCTTTCCTTTGTTCCATTTGCCAGTGGTTGGTCAATTTTGTAAATCTTTCTTCAAAAAACAATTTCTTTGTCTTGTTGATTCTGTGGCTTTCTCTTTCATTCATTTCTGTCCTCATCATCATTATTTCTTATGTTCTGGTAACTCTAGACTTATCTTGCTGCACTTTTTCTAATTGTTGGAGTTGTTGGAACAAGGTGTTGATTTGGGTTCATTCTTTTATTAATGTGTGTTTGTTGCTCTATGTTGTTATCTGAGGACTCTTCTTGTTGTGTGTCAAATTGTAATTTTGTTCTCATTTGTTGCAAGGAATTTAAAATTTTTATTCTTTATTTCTTATATTACCTAATCATTTTTAAGCAGGGTGTTTTTCAATTTCCGTGATTTTGATTTTTCCCTTGATCTTCCTATTGTTGATTTCTAATTTCATAGCATTATGATTTGAGAAGATCCTTTGTAATATCTCAATGTATTTAAATTTATTGAGACTTAGTTTGTGGTATAACACATGGACTGTTATGGAAAATGTTCCATATGCTCTGGAAGAGAATGTATATTGTTATTGGGTGGGGTGTTCCATACGTGCCTATGAAGTCAAGTTGGCTGATTGTGGTGTTTCGTTCTTCTGTGTCTTTGCTGAATTTCTAATTGTTCTCTCCTTTGTTGCCACTCTTTATTCTATGGATGCTTCTTCTCAAGTTCTGCTTTTCTCTCAATTGGTACCTGATTTCCTAATCTATAATGTTCTCAGTGACTCCAGGGTTCATCATTTCATCCATATCTGGTCTCTCTTTGTTACAGAAGGTGTGTACAGCACCTTTGTTTACTGCACCATCCTTCTGGAACTCCTCCATTAAAAAAATTATGCACTGCCTTCCCTTTTATAACCTCCTCCCACTAATTTTGACAAAATAAAAAGTATAATTTTTCAACCTATCATTACACATTTTCCTTAATGTCAGCCTCGTGCACAATGGAATAAAACACACCGGGCCTTTCTCCCTAGATTGAAAGCGCTGCTGAAACCTGTTCAGAATCTTAGCAACACATAAACCTCCCTTATCACATGGGTGGTGGCTGTACATGAGGATTCCTGGTTAGGAATTGAACCTCGGGTTTCCTTCAAGGAAGGTTTATTACTAAACCATCACTGCCTCACATTACATAACAGTACCAGCGCTGGAAAAAGAGAACTCGCCTAGAGAAAATAGAATTTATCCATCTCCAACAAGAACTTCTAGTTTCACAGATGTTCCATTAAAAAAATTCTCCCTAAAGATGAAATATTAAACTAATATTTGACTGTCATAATCCTGGCTTCCCCACTTACTAGCTATGCATTTGGGTTAGTCTTAAAAATAAATGTATACTTTAAAGTACTTAGAATAGTTTGTGACGCCCACTTACCATTCTCATTAGTATTGCTTGTGTTGTTATTTCTCCCTAAACAATAAGGCAATAGGAACACATGGATTATGTAAAACTCAACTATTTTTACCAAGGTCTTTCATTCTTCATAATATTCTATTTGAAGGGATAAATTGGGATCACTGGCATAATCTGAGTGTTAGTAAAACCGCTATTCTGAGAGGTCCTTTTGTGGCAGATGTTCCAAGTTGTTACAGGACCAGCAGCTCATTTAGGTTGCTCACTAACGCCATGCTATTTCAAAGGAAACAAAATCAGTCTGATTCTAAGAATAATTGTCCTCCAAAGAACAATTAGCTGGAAATTTTCCAGCTCTTTCAAGATGTTTTTATTCATAGGATTGGATTTAGCCAATCAGTTGACTTATTTTTGGACTGCATAGATCAGCTGTGCATAGATAAGCCAGGGAGGCCCATCAGGTGCCCCCAGGCATCAAGGTCAAGCAAGACTGAGTGTCCCACCATCAGGCAGGGGCTGGATCTCAAAGAGAAGTTGTTAGTTATCAGCAAGTTGCCTCCAACTCCTCCCATCTAATCACACTCAGAGGAGAAAACAGCACTCGTAACTCTGGCACCAAGTAATTATTGTTTAATCATTTTATTGGGGGCTCAAACAACTCCTATCACAATACATACATACATACATACATACATACATACATACATTGTGTCAAGCACATTTGTACATTTGTTGCTATCATCATTCTCAAAACTTTTGCTTTCTACTTGAACCCTGGTATCAACTCCTCATTCATCCCCTCCCTCCCTGCCCTGCTCCCTCAGGAACCCTTGATAATTTATAAATTATTATTATTTTGTCATATCTTACACTGTTCAACGTCTCCCTTCACCCACTATATGTCGATCCTTGTAATCAGTTCCCCCTTTCCACCCCGCCTTCCCTCCACCCTCCTGGAATCGCCACTCTCAGCACTGGTCCTGAAGGGATCATCTGTCCTGGATTCCCTGTGTTTCCAGTTCCTATCTGTACCAGTGTACATCCTCCAGTCTAGCCAGATTTATAAGGTAGTATTGGGATCATTACAGTGCGGGTGGGCGGGTGTAGGAAGCATTTAGGAACTAGAGGAAAGTTGTATGTTTCATCATTGCTACACTGCAAGACATTTTTATTTTATGCCTCCTTTTCCATTAACTTTTCAAGACTTGGTTAACCAGATATCCAAATTAAAATGTGTAATAAGTCCAGCTAGAGTGAAGAATGTATAATAGTTTAGACAAGAGCTTAGACACACAGAATCCAGGACAGATAAACTCCTCAGGAACAGAAATGGGGGTAGCGATGCCAAGAAGATAAGGGGAAGATGGGGGGACAAATGGAAGAAAAGGGGAACCGATCACAATGATCAATGTATAAGCCCCCAAGGGAAAAAACAACAGAAATGTGGGTGAAGGGAGACAGCAGATGGTGTAAGATATGAAAATAATAATTTATAATTTGTCAAGTGTTCATGAGAGTGGGAGGGTGGGGGGAAGAAGGGGAAAAAAGAGGAGCTACTACCAACAGAAAGAAAATGCTTAGAAAATGATGATGGCAACATATGTACAAATGTGCTGCATACAATTGATATATGAATTGTTAAAGGAGCTGTCAGATCCCCCAATAAAATTATTTTTAAAATAAAAAATGTGTAATAGTATACATTCAAAAGCAAGTTACATAACAGATACAGAAGAGACTATAAGACAAAGTGTCACTAAAACATCTTCCTTAGATGAATGTTTTCATGGGCAGCAGCTCTCCCAAATGCCATCTGTTAGGCTCACCCAGAAAAGCCATAAGCCATTCACTGCTTCATTTCCCATAAAGCATTGTCATAGTTACCAAGTGATACTTTACCAAAAATATAAGTGGATGACTTTAACCAGCAGAAATGGATTCTCTTACAGTTCATCAAGCTAGATTCAAAGTGCCTTCTCTATGGAAAGGTTTGCCTTCTCTGTCAGTTCTGGAGGAAGGTCCTTCTCTCCTTTCAACACCTATGGGCTCAGCAGTGCTTGGAGACCCCATGCGACTTAGCATCAGTATGC
This sequence comes from Tenrec ecaudatus, assembly GCF_050624435.1. Classification (NCBI taxonomy): domain Eukaryota; kingdom Metazoa; phylum Chordata; class Mammalia; order Afrosoricida; family Tenrecidae; genus Tenrec; species Tenrec ecaudatus. The sequence goes on along the minus strand of NC_134530.1, from coordinate 249,485,788 downwards.
CCCTGTATCTAGGAGCCTGAAGCACAGGAACCCCAAGACCAAGGATGTACTCCACTCCTGGTCCTTCTATCATGGTGGGAGTAGGTGCCTCTGCCCTCTACACCCTTCTCGCTCCTGCTATCAACTGTCAAATGATAGGATATATCTTGCAAGGCTATCTCTCTGGGACACTCCCCTTGCATCAGATCAGGGATGTGATGGGATTAAGGGTGATGCATCGCTCCCGTAATCCTTTTACAACAGATTGGCTTATCACATTAAATAGCATTATGGGGGACTCATTGCCCAGTTGCCACATTATCGTATTACAAACCACTGAGAATATTGTCTTAGTCAACTTGACACATAATTCAATTGGTGACAAATATCTTTTTTGTTTCATTTACTAGCACACCCTTCTGTTTCAATTGGGGCAATAGTTAGTACCCCGTACTGCTCCCTAAAATGTGACTTATGATAATAACAGCTATGATTTCTGTCAATTGGGTTTTTTGGTTCATTTGGCTGAGCCAAGATCCTCAGTAAGTAGCAATAAGAACTCCCCCATAAGATGTAATAGTATGCATTCAAAAAGAGCTCTATAAGATGCAAGAGGTCACGGCCTAATGACAACTCCTTGGAGTGTGACTCTATTTCATACGTCTGCCCTCATCACCATGTGACTAGGTGACCAGATGCTGTAGAGAACTCACTCCCACGCTGCCTCCCCTGCTGGCCCAGATCCTGTGTTTGGTTCCTTTGGCCAGGACAGCTGTTGCGGTGAGATATAATGCACACCATGGTTGTAAGTGTGTTTATTTTGGGTCTGAGCTGTATTAGGTGATTGGGTAGGGGGAGCTTTGCTTAGGATTAGACAATGTCAGGAAGTAAGGGTAATTTTATTATTGGGTATCTCAATATAGCTTACCTGTAAGAGGTGAGGTGGGGAGAATGAACAAGGCTAAAGCTATAATTGGTAAATAAATTTTAAAAAAAGAAGAAAAGAAATTCACATTTGTCAGAAAGAGAGATGTTTGGACATTTTTTGTGTGTGACTTAGACAATGTTTGTGTTTTTGTGTGTTCAGACATGTTTACAGAATGATCTGGTTTTTGTCTTAGTCCATCACACACAGTCACGGTGTCCTTGTCTCATGATAGTGTTCCATGAAATGGTTTATGTTTAATAAAATTTCATCTAATTCTTAACCCAATTATGTACCAGTGACCTACCTCATTTTGACTTTCATGAAACATCTGTTGCTACCTTCCTGGATTTCCTAGGGGAACCCAACCAGGCTTCCTGTCGTGTTTTTTTTTTTTAGAAAATTGCATTGAGTCTGGAGAAGAGCATTCTTGGTCATTCTCAATAAAAATGCACACCCGAACGGGACCTAAAAGTGCCCTATCACGCAACCTCTAGTCCTTCATCGTCCATGCCTGTAGCAGGAGGCAGAGTCTGTTGAAGCATTCAAACACATACTTGCAAAGACCTCTCATTGGGGGATTTCCAATGTCAGCTTATTTGTCCAACGGGATGACAAATCAAATAACCAATTCACAGAACCTGCAAGTCAGTTCGAATGAAGGCAGGCAGAAATGGGGCAGCCCTGTTTTTAACAATGCAAACTTTATGGCGCACACGAAGCAAAAACAAGGGGCTGTGGTTCTGTGGTTTTAGGTCTGGTCAAGAGTCCTCCTTCTGAGACTTTTGACTCCCAATGTACTAGTACGATGCTCAGCAACCCAAGGAGCAAACGTCTCCTCTCAAATGGTCACGGCATGTCCTAGGGTGGCTGTCCTTTCACCCTGGCGGGTTCACAAGGAAATCAGCCGGCCAGAAGCTGCCAGGACGCCAGAGGGAACGGTAGTTAGCTGTCAGAACGACCATAGCTCCAGGATTGTATCTTCTTATATACAAAAAGTGCCTGCATATTTGACATGGCATTAGGTCTTATTCCTTTCCTAACACAGATGTTTTGTCTTAACTGCATGTTATACTTTGAAACAAGTTTTGCTTCGCATTTTGCTTAAAATTCATACTTCAATATTCACTTTAGAGCAAGTTCCTTATCTAGTATGCATGTTCTTATCTATTAGTTTTTTCAAAATAAGGTGGTTTATATGTAATTTATATTATATATTCATAACAGTGGGTGTGCTTTCCTGTGCATTGACTGGTTGCTGATGCCTGTAGATGGCTTCTTATTTTAGGGCAGAACTTGAAAATCCCAAAATCATTTATTTCTGATAACCTGTGAGCCCTTCACCATGCTTTATAATACCAAGGGCTCAAATAGAAAGAAAAGGTTTTGAAAATGATGATGGTGACAAATGTACTTGACACAATGGATGGATGAATTGTGATAAAAGTCTAAAAGCCCCCAATAAAATGATTTTTTAAAAAGAATAAACCACTTCAAAAACAAAGAGAGTTAGACACCAGCACTAATTTCTATAACATTTATTCACTGAGGCACTAAGGCAAAGCTTATAGAACCTAAAGGCATGTAAGATAATAGCAATCAATATGAAAACAGATAGCAAGTGTATCTGTAGTAAGTTTGGAAATTCTTTAACATCCAATAAACCCCAATTGCCAGCTCAAAGCAACCTCAAAAGCAATAAAGAGTTGAGCTAGTGACCTCAAAGTCCAAGACCTTGGGAAAATTATTCTCAATTCTGTCCACTTTGGCATTTCAGCTTCAAGTCCAAGCAAGTGCTTGAGCTCTTTTACTCTGTGACAAATGTTTAACACCTACCTTCCAGTTTGACTGCATCTGGATTGATGAGGAGAACAAAGTTTGGTCTGTTCCAGTGGGTTCCCACTGAGTTCTTTTGTTGATTTCTTCTCCAAGATATATTTTGGGGTAAAATCAGACAGACCTGGAAATGAAAAGTCTTTCTAACTGATGAAAATACTAGATATTTTTGCTGCAAGGCTCTAAAATCCAGGGAGTCTACTTTACCTTTATCATTAAAACAGAGGAAAAAACATTCATTCAAAGACCATAACTCGAAAGGTAATACAGTGTAGACATCGCCTCTTGGCAGTCTATTTAAAATATACTAAAGTTCTTCCTTGCTTTATTTACCAACCAAAGTTCATTCATTTCTTTCACAGAAATAAATGGAGCCTAAGACAAAATGCAGTGAAAACCAAATTGTCTGTCAGCTTTGTGCCAGTGATTTCATTTAGGCTCATAATCTAAGATTGGGGGAGTGGGAGCTGGTAGGGTTTCCCTCACATATTTTCTCCTCCTCTGAGCATGAATTTTCATAGAAATTATTTGCTCACTATCTAAAAAATGTCTTTTTACACTCTGCTTCTGTGATGTTAAATTAGAGTAACTGCAGAAGAGAACATATTGGAAAAATCATTTGGTTTAGAAAAAGGAACACTCAAATTGAGGGTAATGAGCCCTGAGAACCTAATTTCAAAATAGGTCATTTTCTGTATATCAAGGGTATGATACTTGAGGGGTCTTTATGGGTCAACTTGTTGTGCCAGGCTTCTGAGATTTTGGATTTTAAGACCTAGTAATCACTTCCATAATGAGGTCTACTACAAACAGCCAGTAAGTTGAAAGACAGCCCTGATGCAATCAATGAAAAGAAATCTTCCTCGGGGATATGGCCTGCTTCCAATAAAAGTGGATATTGTGGAAAGCTTGCTGGTTTGTTTTTGTTTTTGCTGGGTCTAGATCTTGAATCTGGTTCCTCCTCTGACCTCTAGTTCTTTAGACTTGAAACAGCAACCTGTTGCATTGCCTGCCAGAATTCACTTTTTAAAAGATGTATTCTTGGGGAAGGGTAGGGGGTGTAGCATACATTATTATACTCCAGATTCCAAAAGACACCAGTCTACCCCAAGTTAGTTCTGATGGCTCCAACTACTATTTACATATCGTTTATGAAACAAAAAAAATACTGTTCTACAGTCACTTTGTTAATTTTGACTTTGGGTCACAAGAAGGATGGATGAGAGGTGAGGAACAGGCTTTCATTGGCATAATACATATCAAGAGTCATAGTGATTGATTTGGGGAACTAATTACAGGTAATTACAATTGTACTTTTATAGTTTTCAAGTGGGATCATAAAACGTCATTGATAGATATTTACACAGATTTAGCTAACTATCTCAGGAGTGTGGAAGATTCATCTTGGTATTAGGGTCTCATTTAGCCCAAAAAACTTGTTAATCAAAACCTTTTAACCATAAAATACAATTAATGCTGAAATAAACTATGTTTAAATATTCTAACTTTTAATTCAAATTTGTTTACAGTTTTCTCAAATCTAAATTTGACCTTTCAAGATTTCTTAAAATTTCAACACCAAATTGGTAGTTCTTCAAAAGTGTGTTAGTCTGGGTACATTAGAGAAACAAATCCACAGAAACTCATATGTATAAGAGAGAGTTTTATATAAAGGGTAAGTGCACATCAAGAAAACATCCCAACTCAGTGCTGCCCAAGCCCACAAGTCCAACATTAACCCATATGTCCAACACCAATCCACAAAGTCCTCTTCCATCTCACAAAACACACGCAACAATGCTGACTGCAGGAAGAAAGCCAAATCTGTGAACATGTAAGTATCTCAGCGCTGACAGGGATCTCCACACGGCTGCTCCAGCACACAGGGCTGTATCAGGGTAGGTCTATGCAGCTTCTCCTCAGGGATGTCTTGCAGGAAGTGAGCCTTGCCAGCTGAAGCCAGGAACTGTCTTAGACAGCTGCACCCTAGTCCAACCATCAGAAAGCAAGAGACCTGAGAACTAGAAAGGCGAGGCTCACTGAGCCATTTATCTCTCTGCCCTTCAGTTAACCCCACACGTGTCTATCTGCCAGGTTGGCACAATAAACTTTAACTAACTCAAAAAGTTTCTACCTTACCTTCTCTACCTTTGGCTCTTATTCAAAGTAAGAAATTAGGCACCCCAACTAATTTGCATATGCTTAAACTGACCCATGAATAGATAACCAATTTCATCCCTTTTACTGTTCTATCAGTAAACAGTTTTTCTCTTTATCATGAATACAGGGTGGGGAGGCTCTTTTGCCATGCTTTTCCTTGTAATTTTTCCCTATTCCTCTGGTAATATCAATTTACTTTAAGATAAAAATCATCCCCATTTTCCTCAAATGAAATACATTCTGTAATATCTAACTTATTTGAAAGATTTCTATTTCAAGTTTGTTATAAATACAGAAACCTTTGTCAAAATAGATTCAGTGTACTAATTATTTATAATAGCAAAGCAGTTTCATTTACAAGCTTCCACATGGCATTTACCAAATCAGAATGAATTCCTTGAAGAAATATTACCTAATTAATAATACCATCAAAAATTTTTCATTATGGTTTTTTCATGCTTCATAAGATTTATTTTTTGAGAAAGCAATTTAGAATAATTCATTTACTTAGAAGACTTTGTTATGCTAATCAAAAATGACCAATGTATTATTTTTATTCCACTTTTAAAGTTGAACCAAATTGTGTTCTCAGCGTATGTAACTATTGAAAGCCTATTTTATAATCACCAGAAACCATTTATTTACTGTTGAGGCTTACAGCAATCTTATAGAGGGAAAAATAGGAAAGCCAAATTAAATGCTCTTTCAAAGTTAAAACGGAGCTCCCAGAGATGGAATGTCATTCACTGTCCTGGGTGACTTATTGCAGATCTCATCCTAATGGATGCCGTCTTAGAAAGAGCCACACGTTCAGAGTCCCTGAAGTCAGACTTACAAGGTCCCTGCCTGTGTTTCTCCTTAAATGTTTCCATTTGATGGTGATCAAGACCAGTGGTCTTAAAGCAGAACACAAAACAAGGAAACACACACATTTATACAAGTAGCTACGGAATTTTAAGTTGTTTCTGTTAAGCAATCCATCTTAAAATCCCTGAAGATCTCACTGAGACGCAATCAAGTAACACTTGCCTCAAACCTGGGACAAGTAACCTTTGCCCCAAAGGTGGCCACTGACTGTCAGAAGAATTCTTGACCATATCATGCCAATGTCTGTTATGTGAGCTGAGGTCCAGCCTTATTGTTACACATGGTATTCTCTGTCTTACCAAGCAGCAGATTGTGTTCCAAGGTTTCTGGAAAACAGGCCAGGAACTGCTAGTTCCTCTTGAAGATTTCACAAAACATGTCAGGAATTTCTTTCAGAATTAGATGATTCCACCCAAAATGCACACACAAAGAGTTAGGCAGCAGCTCTTGGCAGCAGTGAAGTGCTGCGTCCTGCTTCTCAACGTTTTGATCAAAAGACTGAGATTTCTTGTAGCGACCTCCTAAGTAAGGTGGGAGAACTGGGAGGCCAGACCTGATGTGCAAGCACATTTACAAACATAATGAACAGAAGCAAAAATTCCCTGAACCGTACAACACAACATTAAATACATTTTTAGGGGAAAGATAAGACACAAATAGAAACTCATGTTCTCCAAATGACCACTGGAATTCTAAGTAAGTTCTAGTTTTACCGTTTAAAGCCAAATCAGTATCCTAGTTAAGCGAAAAAATTCAGGCTCATTTATCAAGGATGTTGGAACTTTTGTTTCCCAGGTTCAAATAAAATTCCTAGCGGGGAGTTGATCTTCCGAGATTCTAATCTACTGCACAGAGAATTTTAAAATGGCTAGATTTGATTTTCCAGATTGTTCTTAATGAGATCATACTAGGTAGATAGGTGGAAGCAAGTGCATCCCCACATATCAGACAGGAGTTCAAGGAGGGAAATTCTGCATTGTCCCCAACTTTGGTATTTCTCAGTCTCAGAGACGGTTCCACTTTGTTCCAGTTTTAGAATTCCTTGGCTTAGTAAAGTCTTGATGGGGAAGCCTTGATGGTCGGTGTGTTGCTTGAATCGTGTAGATGGAAGAGCTAGCTCCAAAGGATGCTTGCCAGCAGCCTAAGCTTCTTGCCGAGCTTTGTCCTGTCACAGGAGTCCGCCAACCTTAATGGGTGATGAATCCCCCACCAGCTTTTATTGCCCATCTTGTGCCCTTCATTTCGATGCTTGCAAAACCCAGGACCCCTTAGCATCAAAACTGTCTAGGATGGTAATTTACACAGAAGTAAGCTCATGCTACTCTCCCCAGAAGAGACCATCGAGAAAACCTTCCAAGAGCTAAAACCAGCGCTCCCACCACCACCAACGAGGCAGAACAAATGGCAAAGAAAAACGTATCAGGCCAGAATTGAGCACACACAATTTCTCTCAAAATTTAGAAACCTGCAGTTGCAACTAATCCTCACAATCTTGAGTTGTATGCATGAACTGTGTCTTAGAATCCCATTTTACTTTCTCGTCAATTCACCTGCTATGAAGAGACCCCAAAGTCCTTTCTCATACACCTGGAGGTTAACAATTGCCGGCAAACAGACAGAACACATTAACAGTTCTAAGATGAAAAAAATGCACAGCAAAACTTAATAAAGAGGTCCACTCCAAAACACAGGGCTCAAAATCGAAGAGCACTTACATCACACACATCCCTCAAAACTCACTTTTCTTGAGTCAGTTTGACTCCTGGTGACCCCACAGAACGAAGTCGAACTGTCCCTTTGGGTCCCCGAGACTGTCAGTCTTTAGGAGAGCAGGAAGTCTCATCTTTCTCCCTCAGAGCTGCTGGCGGGTTCCACGTGTAACCCGGTTCCCCGGGATCTGTGCAAATCAGTGGGGATAATAAGTTCTTTCTTTGGACTTTGGTCACTGGCCTCTGGGAGTGCCCCTGGGAGAAAGGGCTTTGGATCTCACCTTTGTTAATAAATTAAAACAGTTGATTTCAGCTCACAGAGATTCTCTAGGGTGTTAGAGGCTGTAGATCCTGATGCATAGACAGCCCTGTCCCTCACAGAGCAGCTGATTGGTTTCAACTGCTGACTTGGCAGTTAGCAGTCCAACGCTTACCTGGCAGCATCCCCAGGTGTCTTAGCCTGTTCCATACAGACTTTTTTTCTTTTTGCTACAGTGCTGCATTGAGCACGGCTATGCACATATCTATTTGTGTCGCAGCTCTCATGTTCTGGCCTATATAAGAGCTTGCTGGATCATATGGCATTCTATTTCTAGATTTTTAATGGGAATATCATGTAATTTTCCACAATGGCTGCAGTTTTACATTCCCACCATCACAGTATGAGAGTTCTAGTCTTTCCACGCCCTCCCCGAATCGTTGCTTTCTCTGTTGTGATCTTGCTGGTATTGCTGGGACGAGACAGCAACTCTTTGTGGTTTTGATTTTCACCCTCTGACAGTGAATGATCGCGGCCATTTCTTCATTGAATTGCTGGCTGTTTGAGCACATTCTTTGAAGTGTCTCTTCATGGTCTCTGCCTATTTTCTAATTGTATTACTTGTCTTTTTTTGTGGAGGTATTGGAGTTTTCTATAAATTTTTAAAATATATTGTCCCATATGTCATTTTAAAATATTTCCCAGCCTGTGGATTCTGCTTTTACTCTTTTGGGAAAACGTTTTGCTATGTAACTGTCTAAATGTTAGGAAGTGCCAGTCACTTAGTTTGTCTTTTGCTGTTTGTGTGTTTTCAGTGATGTTTGATAATGTATATATACCATGTACCAAGGGCCCTAATTTGTCCCTATTTTTTCATTGATGATTGTTATAGCCCTAGGTTTTATGTGTAGGTCTTTGATCCACCTTAAATTTGGTTTTGCATATGGTGTGAGAGATGGGCCCTCTTCCCCTTTTGCTCTGTAAATGGACGTGCAGTTTTGCCAGTACTGTTAAAGAACTATCTCTTCCCCATTTTATGAATTTTAGCCCGTTGTCAAAGATCAATTGTCCACCGTGGATGGATTTGCCTCTGGCTTCTCGATTCTGGTCTATCGGTGTGTGTGCCATCGCTGACTGCCCTGGCTGTGTGGTAGGTTTTGAGATCAAGAAGTGAGCGGCCTCGCGGTTTATTCTCCTTCTTTAGTACTGCTTTCCTTATCCAGGCCTCGCTCCTTTCCATATAAAATCGATGATTGGTTTTTCCATCTCATTAAATAATTACATTGGAAGCTGGATCAAAGTTGCAATATATCTGTACAACACTTTACATGATATTGACATTTCACAATGTTGTCTTCCTAATCGTGAACCTGGTACATATAGTATTTTATTTATGTCTATCTCTTTTAGTTTATTCTAATACTAGTTTACCATTTTCTTCCTAAAGGTCTTTGGCTTCTCTGGTTAGACTTATTCTTCAGCGTCTCATCCTTGGGGTGACTATTATCAATGTCACGTTCTCCTGAGTTCCTTTGCGGGGCTTTCTTTATTCCCTCTTTTACTTTGCAGTTAGTTGTCTTTGTTTACAAGTTGATAGTTCTGATGTTCTATTTTTCATCTTGTAGGCTTGTTTTGCTTTGTACACAAAAGAACTCTAAAAAGCTGTCTTTAATATTCTTATAAGATTATGAATTCCTTTAATTTCTGTTACCTGAAAATTGAAATATTTAAAGATGTTATTTGAGGGACGGTTTTTCCGCACATGTAATTCTTGGTTAGTAATTTTTTTCGTTCAGGTTTTATCTGGATCACTCCACTGCATTGCTTGAGTGGCTCCTGCCAGAGAGTCAGAGTGAAGTCCGAGTGGTTCTTTGTAGGAACCTTCTGTTTGTCTGGAGGTGCCATAACGTCTGTTCTTTTCAGGGATCTGAGGGCTTATTTGAGGGTTTCCTCTGTTTGTATTTTGTTCATCTTCTTGAACGAACACTAGGTATGCTCCCTCTAACAACTTTCAATGGGTTTATCGGCATACACTTCACCTGTCATACAATTTGAGAGTTGCGCAATCATCACCACGATCAATTTCAGAATGTTCTTCTCATGCTCATCGCTGTTAGCTCCCCATTTCCCCATCCTTCTCTGCCATGCTCCTGAGTAATCAATAATCCATTTACTGGATTTCCTCTACAGACAATCATAAAACACAAACAGGAAGCAAACAAAAAAACATTGACTAGGAAAAATATAGAAAAACTTCAATTAAAAAGAAAGTAACATCTGGAGTCTTAAAGGCTTGTCTTCAAACAATTAATTTTGGCTGTAAAATTCAAAATGGCCATTCTTTGTCAAGCCAACTGACATTCCACATGTTCATCTGTCTTCTTTCTGGACACTGTGGTTCAGCTGCTTCTTCTCCTAAGTGGCATTTAATCCACTTCTCTGTCCTTTCCTCTGAAGGTCAGGATTCTGGGATTGTCATTCCTGTTGATTTCATTTGGTCTGTCATGTCTCGGTTGTACAGGGCCTGGGTTGAGTGTCTGTGCAGGTCTTCAGGATCATTTCTGTCCCTCTAGTTGTGCTTCTTGCCATCAGCATACTCTTCTACACATTAAAATACTGTTATTTACACACTTGCACACACTTACACATACCCAGATTCTCTCTTCTTAGCATCAGCCCCATAGCACTCAGCCACACCACTTCATTGCTGCAACTCAAATTACCCACTAAGCAAGGAAGCATGGGATTGCTCATGCTTATTAACTAGCCTGTAGTGAATAATTTCACATGGTTAGAACCCTGTTAAACTGCATGTGAAATTTTTCACTACAGATTAGTAAATAAGCATGAGCAACCTCATGATTTCCTTGCTTACCTGGTATGTCACCCCTGTAAAGGACTGTAGATTTGAAGAGAGTATTTGATTTTAAAGGAGGGTGTTTGGAGTTGGCAGTGAGACAGATGCCAGCCAGGCCTAGAAGCAAAATCTTCGATGTGGGGAAAAAATGGTGAAATGGTTCACTAAAGATGAGAAAACGAACACACGTAAGATCATACTTGCCTTGCTTATTAGGCAACCCAACATCCCCTTTGCATATATTTCATATGACCTACCCCACTCTACTTACTTTCACATTCTGAAGCACTGATTGTCCTTATTAGAAAAGGTAGTGGTAGAACCAATCTTTGCTTTGGGTTCAATCCTGGTCAAAGTACCTCATGCACAATGACCACCTCTATCAGTGGATGCTTGCAGGTTTTTATGAAGTTAATGGGAACCAACAGAGCTTCCAGACTAAGGCAGAAAAAACTTAGCAAATTCAAAGGTGCCATCTACCATTGTTCACTTAACTAGTGCAGGACCAGGCAGTGGTTCTTTGTATTGTTCAAGAGGTTGCCATCAGTCAATTAAGGACAACAGCATTGTCCTTCTGTGCTTGTTCATTCAGTTCTAGGATTCTATACTAAAGAAATACTTACATATGTACATAAAGAAGATATATATAGCTTTATTTTAAAATTATTATATTGTTATTGAATTTGTGTATTCTTATATTAAATAAACTATTTGGGGAGTTATACTGTTGAAAATCAAGGATGTTACTTTGAGGACTAACGGACACCTGACCCAAGTCATGGTATTTTCAATTGCCTCATTTGCATGTAAAAGTTGGGCATTGAGTAAGGAAGATCGAAGAAGAATCAAAACATTTGAATTATGGTGCTGGTGAAGGCTATTAAAAAAGTACCATGACAGACAACTCGGTCTGTCGGAAGAAGTACAGCCAGAGTACTCCTTAGAAGCAAAGATGATGAGTTTTGTTCTCACACACTTCGGGCATGTTATCATGGGAAACCAGTCTCGGTAAAAGAAAGGGGCATCGAGAAAGAGAAAGAGCCTTCATGAGATTGACACAGTGGCTGCGACAATGGACGCAAACATGGGAACAGTTGTGAGGATGGCACAAGCCAGACGGTGTCCGTTCTGTTGTACCTCAGGGTCACTGTGAGTCGGAACAGATTCAGGAGCACCTGACAGCCTGTTCTGTGCTAGCTGTGGAGCTTACTAAGGGAGGAGAGGCCCGTAGACATGAACAGGAAAAGACACCCACGCTGGGGGAGTCCGAGGGAAGGACCTTACAAAGTTGGTGATCTCTCCTAAAAGCCCGGGTACAGATCTTGAAGGAATAAACAGGAAGGGAGTTTAGTGTCCATGTGCTTCAAGTCCTAAGCCTATATAACAAAATCCTCGCTGTATACTCATAGATTTGTATTATTTTTTCTAGGCCCAAAAGTTCACTTTACTAAATTTTGTTGACTAATTAGAAGTTGTATGGAATTTTCGTAATGTGATACTGGACTCAAATAGACAGTGCAACTATGCTCCAGGGTGTATTTGATGAGTGCCCAGAAAACTTGAATATGTACTGAAGTTGGGACAATATTTTTGCCTGCTTGTGAATGACCTTCCCTAGCTATATATTGAGAGAAGTCGATAAAATAATTGATCTATTTTGTTGCAAGATTCTATTAGTCTTTTTCTCTATTAGTCTTTTTCTCTCTAGACTTGTGTTATCTAATACCAGAAAACGTCTCGCTAACCTGTTTGAATAATCCGTCTGTGATAGGGCTACTCCAGCCCGTCTGCCCCTCATCTCAACTACCAGGATACCTCACTTGTCAAAAGGCTCCACTACTCAAACAACAAAGTTCAAAAACAAAATCTGCTCTGTGTGTTTGTAACTTTGATCCATAGTTGATCCAAGAATGATGGCAGTATTCTTAGTCTGGTGTGTATCTTTCTGTGTTTTTCAGTATATGAAACCCAGATTGGATGAATCTATAGAGACAATAATTGGAATAAAGTTTCCTGGGGGTTTATCAGGGAAGGAGGGAAATTGTGGGGAGCCAATATTAAGGAGCAAAATAAGGAAGAAAGTGAAATTGCTTGTGGTAGCAATTGTACAACACTGCTTGATATGACAGAACTGTTAAATGGCATTATATCTAAATTATGTTCTAATAAAATTGTTTTGGGGAAAAAAGGTTAATGTATAAAGCACAGAAGTCTACATCTTTAGTTCGAATGTTTTCTTACCATCAAAAAAAGAAAAGGAAAAAGAAAACCCTGTGGGGGCCAAGAGTGTGTCGTGCATGGAGCCCAGCGGAGGACACAAAGGCGTGTACGCACTGCTCTCGCTCAGGCAACATTTAGTGCTCGTGTTAGTATATTAAAACGTTCATTATTGTCCTTTTTTGCATAAAATATTATAATCCATATGAGCAATCAAGCTAAGAAGAAAACTGTGAGAACCACAATAGAGGTAAAGAAATAAATTGCTGCAAAATTTGAATCAGGTTACCACTTGTCTGATTTGGCAACTGAATAGACGGCTAAGCTGGCATTGTCAACATTTTTGAGCGGGGGTGGGGAAATGTGATTATAGCGGCTAATGTAGCGAATGGTAAGGAATCGTTAACCACGACACAAAGAACCCAGCCCACTGAAGAAGCAGAAAAGTTCCCGCTAATTTGGATACATTAGAAACCACTCAATGGTGATAGCATATGTGAGACACGGATATGCAAGAAGGTTAAGAGCCTCGTAGTGATTTCAAGTCCTGGAGAATTCATCTGTAAGTGTAATTAGGGGCTTCAGAACCAATTATTTTGTTTCCATTATATCGTATGGGGAAAATACATTTAGTTCTTGAACTTTTTGGTGTTCAAACAGGAATTTGGAGAAAATTAAGTTAGATGACAAAAGTATCGCTGTATTATGGATCGTGTTGTTGTTGTTGCTGTTGTTAGGTGCCGTCCTATTGGTTCCAACCCATAGAGACCCTCTGTGCTACAGAACCAGACCTTATTTGATCCCGCGCCGTCTTCACGATCGTTGCAGTATGTCAGTCTGTCTCATCAGTGTCTTCTTTTCTGCTGCCCCTCCACTTTACCAAGCATGATGTCCTTTTCACAGCACGAATCTTTCCTGATAAAATGTTTGAGTTCAACCCGCAAAATAATGCCATCTTTCCTTCTGTGGACGCTTCTGGCTGTACCCTTCAGGGACAAATTGCTTGCTCTTCAGGCAGTCCACGGTGCTTTCAATATTCTTCCTGAAAAGCAGAGTCAAAACGTATCGGCTCTTCTGCAGCCTTCCTTCCTTCCTGTCAAAATTCTATTAGGCATCCCCAAGGCCACATTTTCCAGCTGCTGTTTCTTCCTTTGTTTGTAACGTTCCTCTAAATATGAGCTAGAATTCCCTGTACCTTTGGCTTTAATTCTGTCTGGAAGTAAAGCTTTCTTTTGTATGTTAATGGGGCATAGGGGAAAATCCTGGTGATGCAATGGTTAAGTGCTCAGCTGCTAAATGAAAGGTTGTTTGTTCAAACCCAACAGCCACTCCATGGGTGAAAGAGGTGGCAGCCTGCATCTGGTAATGGAACAGCTTTGGAAACCCTGCCCAATGGGTCCTGTGAGTCTGAATTGACTATATGGCAATGAGTTTATTGTTTGCTGTTATTTTCAATCAGGGTAGCATGTGTTCTAGAGCTAATCGCTTCTTAGTTATTAAAAAAAAGTTAAATTAGACACAGAGCAAGATAAATGAAGGTGGCGGGACAGACACTATTTGTCGGTTGTGGGGTTCTACCAGCCCAAGAACCTCAAGGATTACTGGCTGAAAAAAGCGGAAGTAGGCAAAGAAGCTCCACTAAAGCCATACTCTGAATGTGGACTTCTAGTCTCCCGAACTGAGAGAAATAAATATCTGTCCTTTAAAACACAAATCTTCTCTTTACGACAGAATGTGAAAACAGGATATTTATCTTATGACAACTGTAGGTAGCAAAGGCAGCAAGTTAATTTTTTTTAAATACTATTAATTCCAGTTTATGAAAGAAGACACCAAGGTACAGCGGTTAACAACTTATCCAAACTCACATAGCTAGAAAGTCATGAAACTGGAATATGATTTCAGGCAATCAAACTCAAGATCCATGGTCTTAACCATTCTGGATGCTGCAGTTAAGAATGAACATTTTGTTGCTTATGATTTAGGGATTATATGAAATAATAACGCTTAGGAAACAAACCTGAAGGAATGAGATGAGGAGGGTAAGTGAGTGTGGAAAAATTATCTAGAGGAGACCAAATTCAGAATGGGAGCAAAAATTCTTCCACTTAAATATCCAAGCATTTTGATGACGCATTACTCCTATATACTATAAAATGTAATTATAACTTTTATGTCCATAGTGCAATAGATACAAGAAAAGATGCCACTCGTACTGCATTCTTATTACTTTTTCTATTTGAAAACAACACCATCAGCCACACATAGCATTGATGCTTTCAATTTTAATTTCACAGATGAAAGAACTGGGTGTCATATTTTACAACTGCAGTTGCCTTGTCCTGGATTTACAAAGAATATTTGCTTTATATAGTTCATTAAAATTCAAGAGCCGAGTACCTCAGACCTGGTCCAAAAGGCTTTATGGAGTGTATGACAACCAAAAGAAATTGCAACTCCAGTTGAATGAAACCTACTCCCAAGCTTTCGTGTCGGTAAGTTATCAGCTCCTTCTCCTCCTCCTCCCCCTTCTAGAGGCCTTTTTTAACTTGGAATGTTTGACTGTGATATTGTATTTAGGCAAAAATGAATGATACAGAGTTCTATTTCATCCCACCAGGCATGGAACATATGTCTACTCTTTATTCACCCATTACGTTACTTGTTATCAATCATACATTGTACTAAGCACTCCCAGTTTGAGATCCATCACCCATCTGTCAGTCTGTCATAGTATGGTGGCTTCCATGCTGCTGTGATACTGAAAGTGACATCACCAGTATTGCAAATACAGCAGGGACCCCCATGGAGTACAGACTAAGAACAGACACTTTTGAGGGCTTGGCTATTGATAATCTTATGAATAGCAGCATATCATGGTCTGAATACAGTGTCACAAGAGGAGCCCCTCTGGTGGAAGGTGTTCAAAATCCAACTGAGAAAGAGCTGCCTCCTCAAAGCAGCGTCAACCTTAGTGAGTCGAATGGAGCAAAGCTTGAGGGACTTCACAAGTATGATGAGAAGAAACAGCTGCAAGTGGCCATAATAGCCAGATTATGGAATGTACAAAGTAGTAAAATGGAAACATATGGACAATATGTTGGACAATATAACATGATAGTTCAACTAAAAAATGGCCAATTCAATTGGCCTTACACTGGCCATTTTTAGTTGAACAGTCAAGTTATATACTATGCCTGAAATGACAAATTGAAAATGAATGGCATCCTTACATTGTCAAAAGATCATTGCAAGATCTATTTTTAAATACAATGCTGTCTATGATAGGATGATATCTATACACCTAAAATGAAGTCCAATTAATACAACTATTATTTAAATTCATGTACCAGGTACTAAAGCTAGTGATGAAGAAACTGAAGAATTTTATCAACTTCTTCAGTCTGAAATTGATCAAACATGCAGTCAGGATGCATTGATAATTACCAGTGATTGTAATGACAAAAAGGAAAGAACAGTCTCTGGTCTTGGTCACAGAAACAAAGCTGGAGAATGCATGAGCGTTTCACAGGATCAATGACTTCATTGCAAATTACTTTGTTTTAAAACAACATAAATGGTGACTATACAGGTGGACTTCACCAGATGGAATACACAGGAATCAAATTGACTATATCTGTGGAAAAAGATGATGGCTAAGTTCAATATAATCAGCCAAACAAGACCAGGGACCAACTGTGGAACAGATCATCAATTGCTTATATGCAGGTTCAGTGTGAAGCTGAAGAAAATTAAAGCAAGTACAAAACAAAACCTGGAATATCTCCCAGCTGAATTTAGAGAACGTCTCAAGAACAGATTTAACACACTGAACACTAGTGACAGAAGACCTGAAAGCTGTAGGATGACATCAGGAACACCATGCATGAAAATAGCAAAGGGCCATTAAAAAAAATTAAAGAAAAGGTCAAAGTGGATGTCAAAAGAGACTTAGAGCTTATTTCTGAATATAGACTGGCGAAAGCCAGTGGACGAAATAAAGAAGTAAAAGAGCTGAACAGAAAATATCAAAGATCAGGCAGAAAAGAGAATTATAATGAACTGTGTGATAATCTGGATTTAGAAAGCCAAAAATAAAGAACACACAGCATATCTCAAGGTGTGAAAGAACTGAAGAAATTATCCAAGAAGTATTTGGGTTCTGATGTTGAAGGAGGCCATATTGAACAAAACAGAAACATCAAAAGAAGATGAAAAGGATATACTGAAAAGAATTAGTTGATGTTCAACCATTTCAAGAAGCAGTGGGTTGAAGCAAGAAGTCTAAGCTACTCTAAAAATATTAGCCAAAAACAAGACTCCAGGAATTGATACAATACCAATTGAAATGTTTCAGCAAGTTGATGAGACATTAGAAGTGCTCACCGGTCTTCGTCAAGGCAATTAGAAGAAAACTCCCTGCCAACAGACTGAAAGAGATCCTTAGTTGTGCCCACTTCAAAGAAAGTTGACCAAACAATATGGAAATCATTGATTTCACATAAAAGTTTAAAATTTTTGAAAATAATTTTTATATTAATCATTTTACAGGGCGGGCTCTTACAAATCTTATAATAATCCATCATTCAATTGCATCAAGCACACTTGTACATATGTTGCCATCAACATTTCCAAAACACTTTCTTTCTACTTGAGCCCTTGGTATCAATTCCTCTTTTTCCCCCTCCCTCCCCCACCCTCCATGTATCTTGATCAACTATATATTATTGTTGTTTTTTCATGACTTACGCTGTCCGTTGTCTCCCTTCATCTACATTCCTGCTATTTGTCCTCCTGAGGGGGTGGACTATAATGAAGAAAAATTTTTTAATGGTTGCAGCAGTACATCCACAGGGAGCTGCCAGAAATCCAAGCTGGTGTCAGAACAGAATGTGGCAAAAGGGATATCACTGCTAATGTCACATGGATGTTGACTAAAAGCAGAGATTATCAGAAAGATTTTACCTGTGTTTTATTGACTATACAAAGACCTTTTACTGTGTACATCATAACAACTGTGGATAAAATCTCAAAGAATGGGAATTCCAAAATACCAGAATACCTCATTATGCTCATGCAGAAACTGTACATGGACCAAAAGAACCGGTATATGGATCAAACAGAACTGGATAATCTGGGAAATATAACTATATGAAGAATGTGACCTCAGGATTGGAAAAAGCCTTATTTTTTTAAACAATTTATTAGGGGCTCATACAACTCTTATACATATACATACATCAATTGTATAAAGCACATCTGTACATTCTTTGTCCTAATCATTTTTATCTCCTCTTTTCTTTTTTTACATTAGGGACTCATACAACTCTTATCACAATCCATACATATACATACATCAATTGTATAAAGCACATCCATACATTCCCCGCCCAATCATTCTCAAAGCATTTGCTCTCCACTTAAGCCCCTTGCATCAGGTCCTCTTTTTATTTTTTTCCCCTCCCTCCCCTTTCCCCCCTCCCTCATGAGCCCTTGGAAATTTATACCTCGTTATTTTGTCATATCTTGCCCTATCCGGAGTCTCCCTCCCCCCCTTCTCTGCTGTCCCTCTCCCAGGGAAGAGGTCACATGTGGATCCTTGTAATCAGTTCCCCCTTTCCAACCCACTCACCCTCCACTCTCCCAGCATCGGCCCTCACACCCTTGGTCCTGAAGGTATCATCCACCCTGGATTCCCTGTGTCTCCAGCCCTCATATGTACCAGTGTACAGCCTCTGCCCTATCCAGCCCTGCAAGGTAGAATTCGGATCATGGTAGTTGGGGGGAGGAAGCATCCAGGATCTGGGGGAAAGCTGTGTTCTTCATCGATACTACCTCACACCCTAATTAACCCATCTCCTCTCCTAAACCCCTCTATGAGGGGATCTCCATTGGTCGACACTTGGGCCTTGGGTCTCCACTCTGTACTTCCCTCTTCATTTAATATGGTATATATATATATATATATATATATATATACATATACACATACATATACACATACATACACACACACATATATCTTTTTTTTTTTGCATGATGCCTTATACCTGGTCCCTTGGCACCTCGTGATCGCACTGGCCAATGTGCTTCCTCCATGTGGGCTTTTTTGCTTCTGAGCTAGATGGCCGCTTGTTCACCTTCAAGCCTTTAAGACCCCAGACACTATCTCTTTTGATAGCCGGGCACCATCAGCTTTCTTCACCACATTTGCTTATGCACCCATTTGTCTTCAGTGATCCTATCATGGAGGTGTGCATCCAATGATATGATTTTTTGTTCTTTGGTACCTGGTAACTGATCCCTTCGGGACCACTCGATCACACAGGCTGGTGTGTTCTTCCATGTGGGCTTTGTTGCTTCTGAGCTAGATGGCCGCTTGTTTATCTTCAAGCCTTTAAGACCCCAGTCACTATCTCTTTTGATAGCCAGGCACCATCAGCTTTCTTCACCACGTTTACTTGTTCACCCACTTTGGCTTCAGCAGTTGTGTCGGGAGAGTGAGCATCATAGAGTTCCAATTTAATAAAAGAAAGTATTCATGCATTGAGGGAGTGTTTGAGTAGAGGCCCAAGGTCCTTCCGCCACCTTAATACTTAACCTATAAATATAGACACATAGATCTATTTCCCCATCCTCCTATATATATTTGCATGTACATGTCTTTGTCTAGACCTCCATAAATGCCCTTTGACTCCTAGCTCTTTCCTCCATCTCCCTTGACTTTCCTCCTGCCCCACTACCATGCTTCATCGCCACCTGGGCTAGAGTATACCTCTTCTCTAAGCAACCTTACCCTTGATCGTTCCCCACCAGGCCTGCCACTCCCCCCTCTCTACCATTTTGGGTCCCATGTTTTTCCCTTGTCCCTGTGTTTGTTAACACCACTTCCTTACCCCCCCTACCCCCCACCCCAAGTCCCCCCGGAACTGTCGGTCCCGTTGTTTTTCCTCCAGAGAGTTCATCCAGCCTGTCCTATTCAGACAGACCTGTGGAGACACTAACATGCATGAAAACAAGACAGAGGAAAACAAAGCAACAGTATACAAGCAGACAACAAAACAATAAAAACAAACCACTGACAAAGAACAGAACAAAACAGTTCACAAGAGAAAAGCTTGTACTTAGTTCAGGGATTGTTTGCTGGCCCTTAGGAGCGTTTTCCAGTCCAGTCTGTTGGGGCACCACGCCCTGGCCCCAAGGTCCACTTTCAGCATTTCCTGGGGACCTTGCCACTCCATTCCCTTGCTGTTCTGCTGCACTCCCCCAGTGCTTTGCCTCGGTGTGGTGGGATCAGGTCAGATGCAATTCCCACACTGTGTCTCCGGTGCTGTCCCCTGTATCGCCCTTAGTCACTGAGGGGCATCATGTCTCATAGTGGGGCCAGCCATGTTGTTCTCTCTGTGGACTGGCTGCTCTACTCAGGAACATCATCCTCACGGCCTGGTGGGCCATGCTGTGCTCCACTCTCTCCTCCTGCCCCTTCATCTGCTCCCGTGTACTCTGATCAGATATGTCCATCTCCCGGAGCTGCAGAGTCAATGTCGTCCTTTGGGACAAATTATTTTCGGGGGAAGGGCAGGAATCCACTTAATTTATGGTGCTGGGGCCCAGCCTCCCAGACCTCTCCACTGGTTCCCTCCTCCACGCCGGGATATTGCATTCACACCTTGCCGCACTGGGTTGAAGTCTGGTCCCACTTTCCCTGTGGAGATATAAACAATACCCTCCCCTTGGGTGGATTAGTGCCCCATGACCCCGCTCCCCTTTTCTTCCTTATATTCATCCTTTTGTTTTCCTTTCCCCACCTCCTCCACCATTGTCTACCATGTACATCCCTGGTTTTGGTCTGGTCCCTTCCATACTACACAGTCTTCACCCCTGGAAAAAGCCTTATTAAGAATTTATGGTATGGATGTGCTTTGTGCAATTGATGTATGTATGTGTATGGATGGTGGTGGGAGTTGTATGAGTCCCTAATAAAATGTAAAAGAAGAAAAGAGAAAAAAATGATTAGGGCAAAGACTGTACAGATGTGCTTTATACAATTGATGTATGCATATGTATGAACTGTGAAAAGAATTGTATGAGCCCCAATAAATTGTTAATAAATAAATAAAATGTTAAAAAAAAGAGCTGTAAGAGCCCCCAATAAAATGATCTTTAAAAAAAAAAAAAAAACCTAAAAGCAGCCCAACTAATACTTGTACAATTTCTCTTTCTTTTATTTATTTATTTTTTAAACAATTTATTGGGGGCTCATGCAGCTCTTGTCGCAGTCCATACATGTACATGCATCAGTTGTGTGGGGCACATCTGTACATTCTTTGCCCTAATAATATTTTAGATTAATAAAGCTTCTTTTTGGAAAGAAAAAAAAGAATTTATGATATGCAAATGACACAAACTTGCATGCTACAAGTGAGGATGACTTGAAACACTGATGAAATTAAAGACTGCAGCTGTGTTAATCCAGGTTGACTAGATAATGTGTTAGTGTGGTTTGACGAGAGAAACAATTCATAGACACTCATATGTGTATAACAAAGAACTTTATATAAAAGAGCAATTGTGTATTGAGAAAACATCCCAGCCCAGTCCAGTTCAAATCCATAAGTCTGATATTAGCCCATATGTTCAATACCTGTCTATAAGTTCTTCTTCAGACTCGCACAACACATGCAATTCCACTGAATGCAGGAAGATTATAGGCCAGTGGGTGGAACGTCTTATGGATCCAGTGGTGGTGGAAGCATCTCAATGCTGGTGTGGGTCTCCACGTGGCTCCTCCAGCTCCAGGGCTCTGACTCCTTCAGCATAGCTCCATGTGGCTTATCAGCAGCAAGACAAAGCAGAGAGAGTGTGCCTGGCCTCCAGTGAGCTATTTATCTCTGTCGCGCCTCTAAAATGAGGTCATCAAGCTGTCACTTGATTGGCGGGCTGGATTCCACCCCTTCCTCAAACTGACAGGAGATTATGTAACTTCCACCAAAGCCTTCCATATGGATTGTCAATTAATAAAAAGAAAACCAAATTCCTCAAACCTGCATCAATATGTAACATCATTTTAAACAGAGAAATATTGAAATTCTCAAGGATTTCAATTTGTTTGCATGATAATCAATACTCATGGAACCAGTGGTCAAGAAATCACATGGCATATTACATTGTGAACATCTGCTGAGCAAGACTTCATTAAGATGTCATATTGAGGACTAAGATGCCCTTGACTCAAGCCATGATATTTTCATTTGCTTCATATGCATGTGAAAGTTGGTCAATGAATGAGGAAGACTGCATTTGAATTGGGGTGCTTTCAAAGAATAATATAAGTCCATGTACTTCCAGAAGAACGAACAAATCTGTCTGGGAAGTAATATAGCCAGAATCCTCCTTAGACGTGAGGATGGCGAGATTTTGCCTAATGCCCTTTGGACATCTTCTCAGGATAGACTAGTGCCTAGAAAAGAACATCATGCTTTTGAGGATGGTCAACAAAATGAGACAGATGGACCCAGTGGCTGTGACAGTGGGTTCAAAAATGGCAACAATTGTGAGTATGGTATCACTGGGCATTGTTTTGTTCTGTAGTTCATAGGGTCCCTATAAATCATAACCGACTGTGGCACCTAACAACAATAAAAGATACTTTCCATTATCTGATGTGACATCCACAATGGCCTATAGGTAGGCGTGAGATTATGACCCACAAGTGAAGATTTGTAAATCTATAAAACTTACTCTTACAAGCATATAAATGTCTCTGGATTTGTGACTCTAGTCAACCCCGCCTAATGCAGAGGGTCAGTAAAAACAAGGGAAATTCTCTATGAGAAGAATTTAGATAATAAGCAGTTTAATGACTTCAAACATACCAACAATCATGAAGATGGCATAGGACCAGGAAATGCTTCTACTATTCATACAATCACTACTCTATTCTACTCCATCACTTGTCTGTCAGTGTGTCACACTGTGGTGGCTTGTGTGTTGCTGTGATATCGGAAGCTATGTCACCGGTATTTCAAATGCCAGCGGGGTCACCCAGTGTGAACAGGTTTCAGTGGTAATTCCAGACTAAAAACAGACAATGAAGAGAACTTGACTCCCTGCTTCAGAGGAAGGAGCCACTGAAAACCTTATGCATAACTTTAAAACACTGTCAGATATTGAAGGCCTAAGGAACAGAGCAGAACATTGTCGGAGAGAGTACCAGAGGATGGGCCCTGGGGTTGGTGAGCCCTCAGAATGTGACTGAGAAGGAGCTGATTTCTTGGGGTGGAGTGGCGTGTTGGGTAAAGCCTGTGGGAGCTGAGCCTTCAGGATCTTCATTTGGTGGTGGGGCAGGACTCGAGGTCAGGAGAAACAGCTGCAAAAATCTGCTAATGATCAGAACTTGGAATATGCTAAGTACAGGAAAATTGGAAGCTGTCAAAAATAAAATGAAACACATAAAGATAGATATCCTAGGCATTAATGAGTTGAAGTAGGCTTGTCTTAGCCATTTTGAATAGAAAGTCATATAATTTGCTATGTTAGTAATAACACAATCAATCGGAATGGCATGGCCTTCATTTTCAAAAGGACATTGTAAAATCAAGCTTGAAAAACAGTGCTGCCTGTGATAGGATGATATCTATCTGCATTCATGATAATCCAATCAATACAACTATTATCCAAATTTCCGCACCAACCACAAAAGCTAGTGATAGAGAAATCTACTGACTTCTTCAGTAAGAAATTGATGAAACATGCAATCAATGTGTATTGATAATTATTGTTTATTGGAATGCAAAAGTTGGAAACAGAAAAAGGAAAAGTAGTTGGAAAATATGGACTTGGTAATAGAAATGAAGCTAGGGATCACATGAATGAATTTTGTAAAACTAATGACATTATCATATTGGATCCACAGATGGAATACAGATATCAAATTGACTACATCTGTGAGAAAAGACACTGAGAAGCACACTATCAGCTGCTAAAGCCAGGCCAGGGCTGACTGTGGAACAGACCATCAATTACTCATATATAAGTTCAGGAAAAAGCTGAAAAGAATTAAAACAAGTTCAGAAGATCCAAAACATGTCCTTCAGTCTATCACACCCAAATTTCAAGAACAGATTTGATGCATTGAACACTCATGAAAGAAGAATTGATGAGCTGTGGGAGGACATCAAGAACATCGTTTATGAGGAAAGCAAAAGGTCATAAAAACAATCAAGTAAAGAAAGATCAAAATGAATGTCAGAAGAGATTCTGAAACTTACTATTAATCATAGAGTAACGAAAACAAATGGAAGAAAAGATAAATAGATGAAGAAAGCGCTGGATAGAGATTTTCAAAGGGCAGCTCAAGAAGGCAAAGCCAAATATATTGCAAAGACCTAGAATTAGAAACTCAAAAGGGAAGAACACACAAAGTGTATCTTAAACTGAAGGAACCCAAGAAAAAAAATCGAGCCTAGAGTTGTAATATTGAAAGAGTCTATGAGCAAATATTGAATGAGACAGGAAGCATCAAAGAGAGATGGAAAGAATATACAGAGTCACTGCACCCAAAAGTCCTACTCAATATTCCACCATTTCAAGAGTTAGCATATGAGCAAGAACCATTGGTGCTCAAGGAAGAAGTCCAAGCTAGACTCAAGGAATTAACTAAAAGCAAGGCTCCATGAATTGATGGAACACTAATTGAAATGTTTCAACAAGCTAATGAAGCACTGGAAACACTCATTTGTCTATGCCAGGAAATTTGGAAGACAACTACTTGGTCCAATTGACTTAAAGTGATCTATATTTGTACCCATTCCAAAGAGTGGTGACCCAACAGAATGTTCAAATTATAGAACAATATCACTGAAATCATGTGCAAGTAAAATTTTGGTCAAGATCATCCAAGAGAGGATGCAGTATATTGGCAGAAAGCTGCTTAGGTCATATTCAGATGAGGATGTGGGACAAGCTGTATCATTGCTGATATCAGATGGATCTTGACTCAAAGCATAGAATACCAGGAAGACATTTACTTGTGTCTTGTTGACTGTGCCAAGACATGTGACTGTGTGGATCATAACCAACTATGGATAACCTTGAGAAGAATGGGAATTCCAATACACATCATTGTGCTAATGTGGAACTTGTACATGGATCAAGTGACAATTGTGAGAACAGAACAAAGGCTTGCTGCAAGGCTTAAAATCAGGAAAGGTTTGCAACAGGGTTGTATCCTCTCACCATATTTATTCAATCTGTATGCTATATGAGCAAATAATCAGAGAAGTTGGACTGTATGAAGAAGAATGTGGCATCAGGATTAGAGAAATTCTTATTATCTAAAGCCCACATGGAAGAAGCACACCAGCTTGGCTGACCACAAGGTGCAGAAGGGACCAGTTATTAGATGTCAAAGAACTAAAAATCATATCAATGGATGCCCACCTTCCTGATACAATCACTGAAGACAAACGTGTGTACAAGCAAATGTGGTGAAGAAAGCTAATGTTGCCCGGCTATCAAAAGATATAGCATCTGGAGTCTTCAAGGCTCGAAGATAAACAAGTGGCCATCTAGCTCAGAAGCAACAAAGCCCACATGGAAGAAACACACCAGTCTGTGTGACCATGAGCTGTCGAATGGATCAGGTATCAAGCATCAAGGAACAAAAAATCGTATCATTGAAAATGTGGGTGAGTGCAGAGTGGAGACTCAAAGCCCATTGGTAGCCAACCAGACACCCCTTACTGAAGGGTTGTGGGGAGGAGATGAACCAGTCAGGGTTCCGGGTAGCAACGATGAAACTTATAACTTTCCTCCAGTTCTTAAAAGCTTCCTCCCCCCACTATCATGATCCCAAATCTACCTTACAAATCTGGCTAGACCAGAGGATGTACATGGGTACAGATAGCACCTGGAAACACAGGAAATCCAGGACAGATGACTCCTTCAGGACTAGTGATGAGAGTGATGATGCCTGGAGGGTGGAGAGAATGTGGAGTAGAAAGGGGGAACCGACTACAAGAATCTACATATAGCCTCCTCCATGGGGGAGGGACAGCAGAGAAGAAGGCAGGGGGAGACGTCAGACAGTGTAATATATGACAAAATAATAATAATTAATGAATGATGAAGGATTCATGAGGTAGGGGGAGTAGGGAGGGAGGGGGAAATGAGCAGCAAATATTCAGGGCTCAAGTGGAAGGCAAATGTTTTGAGAATGATGATGACAACAAATGTACATATGTTCTTGACAAAATGGATGGATGCATGCATTGTGATAAGAATTATACAAGCCCCCAATAAAATGATTTTTAAAATAAAAAAAGAAATATTGGATTGTATGGTTTGTGAATTATATGCCAGTAAAACTGTTTTTAAAATCACAAGGTATTCCAGTGAATATTTAATGTAACAGAATAGAAAATGTTCATTATACAAACAATCTTTAGAAATTATCTTCAACTTTTAGTGCACTTATCAAATAAAAGCAATTACACTCAAAAAAAAGAAAAAGAAAAGAAAGTCTTATTGTCAACTTGTGATAGACAGATGACACAACCATTCTTGCTGAAAGCCAGCAAAACACGAAGCACTTGTTGATGAAGATC